>NC_067495.1:9326621-10046621 GCF_947179515.1 Apodemus sylvaticus | reverse complement strand
CCACCTTGATAGCTTAAATTCAGACAAAGACAAGGATGGTACAAGGAAGGTATTATCACAACAAGGCAAAATAGGTAAATGAGCTGTAAAAACCCTTGCAGTCTGGACCCAACTCTGTGAAGGGCTTGTCAAATCTGGTTACCTTAAGAGAATCTTGCTAACATTGTGAGGCAGACATTTCTTAGGTCTGCAGCTGTATCTGGCTGGGACTTAGAAGCATAGAGTAATGGGACTGTGACTCCTAGAGATCTTCCCACTTCTCCCATTTTCTCTGCCTTTTATATTTATTCCCTCCACAGTCAGAATCATTAAATGATTCTGTTCTAGTGGCTGGAGCCTGAGAGTGGAAGGGGGCAGAGTGGGGGCATTTCTGACAGTCATTTCTGTTAAGAAAGCCAGGATCAGGAATTGAAATAACTGTCTTTCTCCAAACTAAGAAGACAGATGAAAGTCTAGGTTTTCTAGAACTCCCACCCAATTGAGAAACACTTGACCCAGAACAGAGCAGGTAGAAAGTTGAACTGCAAAGACCAATTTCACTCCACTCTGCTGTAATTTCTACAATATCTTAGATTGAGATCTTTATTACTGAAAAGCCAAACATTTAATAAGTTAGTGTGGTGATTTATTTTTGCCCTGTGTAAAGAGATTGAAAATTTTTACCAAGAAAAGGAAACTCGATTACCCATTAAAAGATGTTAAAAACCAGGTATGTTGGCCTTAATACCAGCAGAAGCAGGCAGATCTCTTTGAGGTTGAACCCAGTCTGGTCTACACAGTGAGTTCTGAAACAGTCGGAACTACATAATGAAACTATGTCTCAAAGAAAAAAAGCTTAAAGCTTCTCTAAGAGAAGATGTTTTTAAAAGGGCATTACCACTGGGCAGTGGTGGAACACACCTTTAACCCTAGCACTCAGGAGGCAGAGGCAAGCAGATCTCTGAGGTTGAGTCCAGCCTGGTCTACAGATCTAGTTCCAGGAAAGTCAGGGCTACAGAAAGAAACCCTGTCTCAAAAAGCCAAAAAGGGTTGGGGGTGGGGGCATTACCATTTGTTTCCTAGTGATAGAACTAATTACACATGTGAACTTTTATATTCTTGCCTCACATTCCCATCAATTAAAAAAGTCATTAGCTTGTGTTTCTCAATTAACTAGAATTTGCAAAACTCCAAATGCCTAGATTTTGGTCTCCATTTGGTTCTTTTCAAAATCATAGAAAAATGTTCACTAACATAATGACAATAGTGAGCCAGTGCCAGGCACCATGGTAGGGAACACAAGAAATACAAATCTAAAGGGCACAGCCTTTGCTTGTAAATTTTGTGTGGTCTAAGGAAGGAGCAGAGAAAGTCATCAAGACTGGAAAGCATGAGAGTGAGGAGAGGGGACAAGAAGCCAGTGTGTCTTTTTTTCCAGTCTGAGTGTTGACATGCACTGCCATTAAGTCCTTACAAGAACCATTTCAAGTGGGTTGATAGAAATACACTATTGTTAAGAGAGCCGTTGAGGTCTCATAGCTAGTAATTGGCCGAGACAGAGTCTAAGCCCACACATTCTGGTACAAAGTACACTCTTCACCTTCATCCTGGAACTGTGGCAGGAAGCTGCGGTTGGGTGTGTGGAGGTGGTAATCTTAAGGAAGAATCAAAGAAATGTTCTAGATGAGATGAAGGATGTAATAGCCTTGCAAATAATTCCTTTGCCTGTGACATGCCGTGTATGTATGGAAACCTAATTAGTGACAGATCAGAAGGCTGAGAGGAAAGCAAGAGAACTTCCAGCACCTGGCTCCATGGAAGACGAACAAATACTGACCTAGGATGGCGGCATTGAAAGTGTTTCCATAGTGACCGTGTTCCAATTTTAATGCTCCCTGAGACAATAATGGGCAGTCTGACAAACAGGATGTCAAGGTTAAGGGCATTTAGGAAGCATATGAGTTCTAGGAAGATGAGCAAGTATCGCTGCTTCCATGTTTGCAAAGGCCTCTCACCTCCTTATATATGAAATTCCCAGAGAAAATAAAAATTGACCCCAGAGTCTCCCCTAACAGAATATCCATGGAGATCTCAAAGAACAAGAGTCCCAGGGCACATGGTCCCAACAGCTCAGGCTATCTGGAGCTCTGAACCTGCTGAGCCCCTTATCATAAGGTCAGAGATTCTCTGCTTTAGGCAGCAGACAATGGTTTTGGTGTTTAGTGCATTCCTATCTGTTTGCTCCTCTGTTCTTGCCCAATTATTTATGCATTATCTCTAGATTCCAATCTCTTTGGTCCTTACTTTTCTTCTAAAATGGTAGATTTTCTATTTTAGTTCTTCTTCCAGTACTTGCGAAGCCATCCCGTTACTCATTGCCTTTCATGCCTGACCTTTGAACATGGGGGATCTGTATATGTGAACCTTCAGGTTGGCCTAACTTCTACTGCTAATTCTCCTAACTATACTTGCCCCATCCTGTCTGATCTATCCATCTCCTTTGTTCTCCCTTTCCCCTCCTTTCTGCCCTTAAATCATTTAACATTTATTTTGTGCATTCTACTGGAGTCCGAAAATTATAGGGTTTAGTATAGCCATTCATAACTTAGAGCTTATGTCAAAGTCCTGAAGCAACTTGCAGAAGTTAGGACAAGTGCCTGCACCATAGTCAATCAGCTGAACACACTTACTGGAAGATCTACTGTGACAGGTAAGTAATATCTTTCACTTATGTTTTCAAGTGTGTGTAGATCCTGTTGGGATTGATAAAACATTGTGTATGTGTTTGTAAACTACTGAAACACACAAAACTATTTTAATTTATACTGAATTATCATTATCTTTGCCATTACATACGTTCCCCTGTGTATGTGTATGCATATGGGTATATGTATGTGCATGTGTATTTATGTGGTATTCACATGTATTCATATGTTTATCTTTGTGAAAGTTCCCGTGTGTGTGTGCGCATGCGTGTGTTTGTGTTTGTGTGTGTGTGTGTGTGTGTATAGTTCTTCTGTTCTTGCCTACCCAGTACTGAGATTGCAGTATGTGTCCCTAAGATTAATTTTTTTACAGATATGCTAGGAATCTGAACTGAAGTCATCATGCATGTGTTGCAAATGCTTTGCTGACTGAAACTCTCTCATCATGTATTTTTTAATTAACATATTATATAAGGATCATTACCTTATTAGTGTCTATACTTTTTTGGTTAAAAAGGGTTGTTTGCACCATCTGAAGGTTATGTTTGAAGTGAGTTGGATCTGGATTCGAACTGAACTTCTGGTTGAAATGAGCTATGTGCCTTTGGCTATGTCAAATTTTCATTTAATGAACTCTTTCATTGCTTCTTTATTTCTTGAGATTATTATATAAGTACATCATCTTCCCCTTCCCTTTTCTCCCCCTGAACTCTCTCATAAGAGCCAAGAAACTCTCTTTTAACTATTGACCACTTATTTCATTAATTGTTATTACATAATATATGCATATGTTTATACAAATATATTCCTAACCTGCTAAGTCTATATAGTGGTACGTGTATGTACATTTTCAGAGACAACCATACACAAAGGACTACAGGAAACCGAGAAATATTAAGAGCAGGAGAAATAGTCTTCTTTACAGAGGAGCAATCTCACCTGGCTGTGTTCGTTTTATAACCTTAATTCATTTAGCTGAAAATGGGGACCATCAGAAATCGTTTATGGATTTCTGTGGTGACTGAACAAACAAATGAATGTGGAATCATATAACAAACTCTATGATTGCTTAATAATATGCAATTATTAACATTGTAATAAATAATAGAGTGGAGGGGCTGACGAGTAGGGTGAGTGTAATCTTGAGGACCAGAGTTTGCATCCCAGCATCAATGTAACAAGTCAGACATCCTGCAAATTTTTATAGCTTCAGCACATACAGATCTGATGCTTTCTTCTGGCCTCCCCTGGGTCATAGGCAATGTATGAGTGTGCATCCCTGCACATGTGGACATACACTCTCACAGACACATAGATATACACATAAATAAATAAAATAAATCTTTAAATAAAAGAAAGAAGAAAAACAAGGAGGGTAGATGACATTAGCCACAAGTTAGTCAAAGATCATAGGGATTATAATTATCAAGGAACATTGAAAAAGTCTGCATTGGGGCTGGAGAGATGGCTTAGCAGTTACGAACACTGGTTGCTCTTCCAAAAGTCCCATGTTATATTCTCAGAACTCAGATGTTGACTCTCAACTCTTTGTAACTCCAGTTTCAGGCCATCCAAAGCCTTCTTCTGGCCTCCTCAGGCACTGCATACCCACGACAGACTTACAGACACGGAGGAAAAACCCATACCCATAAAACATTTTTACAAAGATCACTATCTGTGACTTCACATCTTCCAACATATCACTGGCTCCTTCAAAGTTGAGCATACAATCCTCAAATGGATGGATGATTACCATAGTGCCCAGTGCTGACCAATGCTACAAGACACTAGCTGTAGTTCTGACACTCTACAGTTGATCCTCCTTCTGAATGCTTCTGAGTGGATTTTGATGAAGGATAAGGAGGTGAATGCTATCTATTTAACCATAACCAATCTAATAGCATTGGCAATATCCAGGGGTGGCATTTGGAAGGTAGCAAAATGCTTGGGCCATGATACATAGGCTGATGTTGTAATATGCCTGTTGGCTGCCTGAAATTTCCTTTGCTCACTTCATCTTCTTGCTTTCTAGCAAGTCTATGAGCTAATCAAAAGCCTAAGAACAGATTTATTATTTTTGTTTGAGTTTTCTAGAACCAGTTCCTGATATTTGTAACCAAGACTGCAGCTTGGCATACCCATGGTGGACTTACCTCATGCAGCCTGTCAGAGGTGTGTAGGTTCCAGATCCAATGGCCCCTAGCAGACCCTTTCAGCCCAGTTCTGTAGGAGGAATTTAGCCAAGCAGGCCCCACTGCAATGCTGGCACATGCACTGCTGATACTTTCTCCCCAAACCAACCTACAATCTGCCCACATGGCTAGAGACCGCTGATGCTGGATCAGGGAATGAGCCAATGAGAAAGGAGACAGCACCACATCTGGCTACTTGAGAGCCAATTAGATGCTGGAAAAGAGGTATAACGGTTTGCCCAGTTCCTGCAATAAATGAGTCAGCTTTTGTCCCTTCCCTGACTCCTGGAGTCTGTGTCATTGACTCTGTACCTTATTATCCCCACCCCCAAGGGTCCTGGTTGGGGTCACAAGCATCACAGTCCCACACACATAGCCTACTTGAGTCTTCCTGCTGGAGCAGTAAATGTCAAACTCCTATCACAGCACATTTCTTCTCTGCACTTTTAGGACTGGTTGGGCTATCAGATGAGAAGTGTATGTATGGGTTAGCCTTGGACAAGACGCAGCTGAGTTGTGACTAGTTTCCCTCATCCTCTGCAGAACCATTTGCATACTTGCTTTAATCTAGAAAAGACAAAAATAGCTAAACCTTTTGTGCTACCCTTCAGTGGGTCGGAGGGTAATGCTGGCTTTCAGCTACTCTGCCTTCTCTTCACACTGCATCTCTGTCCCAGTTTACACTGTTGCTTGTTGTTAAAAGGACAAGGCAAGGGTGAGTACTGCTTTTAAAAAAAAAACTCAGACTCCCTGAAAGTGCTCAACAGATCCCAGATGCGTACAAAGTGCTCTTGTTTTGTTTTCGAATTTCAGATGTTAATTATAAGGAAGAGAATTAGGCATATAAAACAAATTACATTGGCAGCGTTTACTTCACTTGTGCACAACGGGGCCCAGGCTCCCCTAATGAGATGTGACTACAGATCATTGTGCTTCCTGCAAACAGCCAATTGCTTCTAATGTGGCAGAGTCTTCTTGTGCTGCCTGAGAATTAGCCACAGGTGTAGCATTTGACTTGGGAAAGCATCACTGTCTAGGGAAGTGTGGTTAGGTCAAAGGCAAGGAGAGGAAGGAGTTGGGGAGAAGGGAGAGAGGAGAGGTTTCTGTGTTTGGTGATAATTTCTATCTGCTTCTTGGCTTCTGACCACAAGCACTTAATCCAAGAAAAATGCGATGCTTCTATATCTTTTCTGTAGAAAGTAATTTTATAGCTGCTTGCAGATGCAGGCATGAATGCTGTCTTCTTGTCAGTGTTTAATAATATTAATGTCTGCAGCAAAGAACAAACACCCACTCTTCCATGGGTCGAAAACTGTTTGTAGGCTAATTGGAAAACAATACTTAATGTTGTTCTTAATTAGAATTAATTACAAGACCCCAGTGAAGAAATAAGTACATATGTGAGATGCTAGGACTTCACACTGTGATGCAAAATTTCCTTAAGAAAGCTGGCCCTCATTCTATCACACCTTCTAAACCTACCCGGCTCAACAAAAGCAGCTCTGCTTACTAATAGAATATCTATACCTAGATATCTCTCCGTGTCTTTGGTGGGCTTGTATTGACGATATTGATTTAAGCACAGGTAAAACTGGCTAATTGGTAAACTAGAAGGCAAAATAGTATTGGGACTGAGAAGCATAGAGGAAGGAATACATTTCTTGGTCTTACCAGATACTAACTGGCCAAAAATCTTAAGACACAGTTCTTTCATGTCAATCAAAAGGTTCTTTAAGACCAAACACTCTGTCTTGTTCTCTAACTTTCCAGACCTGGGCTTCGGCCTTGAAATTTCTAACTGTGAAAAGAAAGGCAAGTTATTGGAAACAAAGAATATCTCAGATAAATGATTTTTATTAGATCTTTAACTTTGTTTAGGGACAATCAGTGGTAATTATGCAAAAAAATCCCCCTGTTTTGTCAAAGAAGTAACAAAAGAACCACTGAACTAAGTCAAATGCACAATTATTTTGCAAACAACCAGTTAAAAAGTAATGACCAAATACTAGTTTGGATGAGTCAGGCTATGTTCTGCAAAACAATATGCTTGTTTTCATGTAGAAACAGCCATTGTTTTCTGCAAGATTTCCAAAGTCCTATTTTGAGGAGTCCCAAGAGGGAAGTTTGTGGTTAAAGAAGCATTGGGAATGCCGAATGACAGTTTTGTAAGGTGTCCTCATAAGAGGATCTTCATAGTAATTAGCACAACAAGTAGCTTTGTAGCTTTCCTAGGATATACACTTTGCAATGTTTGATTTTATTTCTTACTGAAACTCTTTTTACTTTTATAGTTATTGTTATTATTGTTTATAGTTATTGTTTATAGTTATTGTTATTATTAATTTTATTCTATGTATATTGGTATTTTCCTTATGTTTCATGTCCATGAGGTATGTGCCCAGTACCCTCAGAGGCCAGAAGAGGGTGTCAGATCCCTCTGGACTGAAGTTAGAGACTGTTGTAAAATGCCATGTAGGTGCTAGAAATCAAACTTGGGTCCTCTGTATGAACAGGCAGAAGTATTCTCAATGATTAATCCATCTCTCTAAGAGTTGGAAACCCTCTTAATTAGTATGGATCAACAGCTTATGAAACACCAGTACTCTTATAGAATCTGGGCAATAATAAGCGGCTAGGGCCTGAATATCCAAGTCCCTCTTAAAATTAGCATGTTATAATGTAATCACCATGGTAAAGCTATTTGAGGTTGGGTATTTTGTACCATGATTAATTCATGAGGGTTTTGGAAAGAGGACACAGCAAGATTCTTTTGCCCTTCTACAGGTAGAGAAGTACAGGAGGACCTTTATGAGATCTTTACTAGCTTTTCAGTCACTTGTAAACCTTGGGCTTATATTCCTCAGCCTCCGGCAGTACAAATGATGCATTTCTATTGCTTATAAATTACCCAGTATAAGGTGTTTTGTTATAGTAGCTCAAACTGACTTAGATATATGTCATACAATTAGAACTGTTTACTTCACTATTTCAGCTGAAAAATCCAAGCAAAACAAAAGTGGAAGGAAGGATAAATCAGGAAAATACTGAATAATGGTGGACGTGGATACATTTTGTAGTGATTAGATTCATGTAAGTGTTTGAAACTGCTCACCACTAAGAAACTATACTAATTGCGCTAAATTAAATAACTGCTTATAAGAGTAAAAAACACCAACCAATAATATGTTAAACCTGAATTTTTGAAAGTAAAAAAGCCATTTTGTTATTAGGCTAAGTTTTTTTCACATTGTACAATTTAGAAAGTGATAGAAAAGATCAACAATGGTGATCGTGATTTAATTTTTTCTCTTTTAGTAGCTACTAAATCAAACTCTATTAATATGAACAAAAAATCTTATTTTCTTTGTGCTATGAAAACAATAGCAGGTAAATTTCTAAGTGTCATGAAGAGCATTGTGGGTGTAAGGTGTTATGATTATTGATATAAGTTATGCCTGCACTAGCAAAAGGAAATCTCTTTTATAAATGGCCACTAAATAGTAATTTCTCTAGAGAATAAAGAAACTCCTGCAATGTACTTAGTAACACAATAAATAAAGATGCTAGGGTCACAAGTTCCCAGAATAAGACTATTTCTCATGTGGTAGGTATATTATTTTTCTCAAAGTCATAGATATGTATGTCTATAAACAAAGCGGACACCTTAGGGAGATAGCTTAAGATGAGTAAGAGCCTTTATTCCCAGTGTAGTTTTTGTGCTTATTTATTAGAGATACCACACAAAACTCAATTTATTATTTTCTATTCCATTTAATAATGTCTTTGTTCTTCTTTCTTCCTTTTCCCAGTTGCTTAGCACCCACCATCAATGATGTCAAAAGATGGCAGGAAGGAGAGAAAGAAGGATTTAAAAAATATCACAGAATAATTTATCAGCAGGAGTCTTCCTTGAATGCCCTGCTATTTTGCTCTCAAGTAGGAATTTTCAACCCTAACAGAGTGAATCTTTGTCTCCCAGGGAAGGGGATAGTTCCCTTCTCGGGTTGGTCAGAGCTCCAGGCAGCCTCACACTGCGACTATCTCTCATCATAACTGTGACTGTTATGCTTCTACTTGAAAAGACATGGGATTTATGCTGTGCAGCATGCACAAATGGGACACTGGCCTGTAAAGTTTGATTGATAGGATTCACAGGAGGCTGCCTGAACGCCACATGAGTCAAAGGCCTGTGTCCTTACTCCCTCCCGCAGCTCAGTCTCTGAGGCAAGCTGCCCCCCCCCACCCCTGGAAATGGATTTGATCACCTGAGGCTGGCAGGCTTCACTTTTCAATTGCATTCAGTTCAGTTGTGGCAACATAGACCAGTAGCAACTCAAGCTGTTTCGGGCTGTCTGGGAGCTACACCTTTGCCATTGGCTCTTACTTCCCAGCTGTCTAATGTTAGGTGGCTTGAAAAGGTGGGAATAACATTCTTTGGCTTGGGAAGAGATGGCAGAGGTGAGGCCTAACTTGTATTTCATATTGTAATGAAAGAATGGTCACACGCCAGCAGGATATTAAAACCATAAATATCACAAAAGATGAGTTCACAAACATCGTTTCTTAAGAGAAATCTTTGCGTATGCTCTGGATTAGGTAAGGGACCTCTCTGTCCTGAATTTCTTTTTCATGGCCTTTGCTGTCATTGTCACGAGAGAATCCATTATCTGAAGTATCATTTGCCTCTTGTTAGTCCTTAATTCTATAAATACAAAGACTCTTCTGTCTTCTCCTCAGCATCCAGGGCAATATTCTTTTCTCTTCCCTTCTTTTTTCTTTCATTCCTTCTCTTTCCTTCTCTTCATGAATAATTTAGACCTGAAGCCATTATGTTAGGGAAAATGAGATAGGTATCTGCAGTGTAATGGGGAGGGATTCGAAGGTCTAGACCTGGAGAAGAGAGCCCCAGCAGGGCCAAGAGAAAAACCTATTCCTTCATACAGCTACAGGACAAGCCAATTTACCTTGTGTCCCATGGCAGGAAACTCTTCACTTACCCACTCTCTTTGGGGTTAGGTGGGAGATGAGGGTGTTATATACACTTGTGAATATAGTTGAAACACATCTGCTAGATTGATCTTTTTCATAACTCCATCCAGTTCTTGTATCATAATAGACACAGATTACTAATTAGTTTCTTTTCATGGCCAGTAGTGTTCATGCTAATCGGATTTTCAACTGGCTGTTTGGGAATCATAAAAATATGTGTATGTGTGTGTGTGTGTGTGTGTGTGTGTGTGTGTGCGCGCGCGCGCGCGCGCGCGCGCGCACATGCATATATATCATCTTAGGTGATAGAGAGACTCCTGCCTTCTATATTAAATTCGCCTTCAGGCCTCAGTTTCCTCTTTTATTAAGCAGGGTTGCTGATAACTTTGTTAGTGAGATTGTGATATTTTAGAAGATAAGCTAGCTGTGTATTTACTATGGACTTCTGGCATTGCTACTCAAGTGTGTGTGCATGTGTTATACACAACAGTCTAGCAAGGCTAATGGATTCCCTCTCAAAAGAGTGTTTTTGAAAATGCACCCAAATACATAGGGTTAAAAATCAATGACTTACTGTGAAGTTTAGCTATGGATTATCAGTAAATGCATTTGTAATGCAATAACTTGTTTTATTGATATATCTAATGACATATAGTAACAGATAGAATATACCTGTTGTAATTTTGAAGCAAACAAGAGTATAAATGATATATTGAGATATTGTGAACCCTGATGTGATATAAATGAATCTGTGATTATATTGGTGACAAGGACATAGGTGTACTAATATCCATAAACAGAAACCACTGTTACTCAGAAGTTAATATGAACAAAAATTGCAGATCGCCTTTCCCTTTTAAATAAACCCTTATGCTATAAGAGTTGTGGCCTTCTATAAATCCCCTTACTCTTTCACCTGCTCTAAAAGTACGAACCAGAGTCTGTCATGACAACTGTGGAACTGCCTGTCCTTCCCCTGCCTCAGTCTAGAATACGTCAGTCTAGAATAGAAGCACAGGAAGCAGTGCATATGGCTGTCTATGCCATTCTCTGTCATAAGTTTGATGTGCTTGAGGGTGTGAGGTAGAGGAGCTTATACATGGAGAGAACTTTGAAATGTCCAAAGTGTGGCTCACTGCTTGACATGGAGTGTTGTGATCATAAAAAGAGAAATAGGTGTAAGAATATGTCCTATGGGCGTGTAGGGGAAGGGAGTGCCACAGCGGGGTTGGGGGGTGGGGGTGGGGGGCATGCCAAGGCATCCCTTCCCCTTGAGGGACTAGCCACACAATGGTATAGTATAGAATAGAGTTTATTTATAGCATGGGAGGGGAGTTAATGGGGTAGTAAAGGCAGAGAAAGGCAGAGAGAAGGAAAGAGTAGAGAAGTAGAGGCCGGCCATGACCACGTGGAGGGGGGGGCAGGGGAAGGGAAGAGCCCAAGAGGGCAAGAGAGATCAAGAGACCAAGAGGGTAAGAGAGACAGAAGCAGGGAAGCATCCTTTTTTTTTTTTTTAATAGTGGGCCATACCTACCTGACTGTTGCCAGGTAACTGTGGGGTGGAACTTAGACAGAATCCTAACATGGAGGACATATGTACATGCCCAAAATCCTTTACAGTTTGTCATTTCTGCTGCTGAACATGCATGGGCTTGCTTCTGAGAAAACTAATGCCTGATATCATGGCCCCTGTATTTAAAACAAAACAAAACAAAACAAAAATCTTCCTAGCCTCTAGCAAGCTATTTTACCTCTGAACTTTATTTATAAACACCCCACGGTTAAGGCATCTGCTTCTTCATGTTAATTTTCCCTGCTCCAGCCTTGCAGTCCAGAAGGTGAGTTTCAGGCTGCCGTTAGGCCTGAAGAGAGAAGCAGGTAGTAAAAAAGCGAGAATGGCAAAGAGAGACTTGCCATAGGCCCTGTAGCAAAGGCAGATGGAAATTCTCAGGAGGTGCTATTTTATTCCTGACCTCCCCCGGAGGTTTCTAGGGTAGGGATGGGAGGAGAGCCAGGAAGCCGGGAGCGAGCACAGGCAATCCTGGCCTTCTTCTCAAGCTGCAGATGCAAATGAAGTAGGGAAACCCAGACTCTGGGAAGAGGATAAAGGACAATCTGGAGAAAAGAGCAGCTGCAGACACGAGGATAACATTTCTTCTTGCCTTTGTAGTTGAAAAGAATAAATATTATGTGTGTCCCTTTTCTCGGAAGCTGACTTCTCCTCTCAGCTCAGAAGGAAGCTATAAGAAACAGTGAGAATCTTGGACCTTTGCAGCCACTGTAGCTGACCTGGCTGGGTTAGCCGCTGGCTGCGCTCTTTACAAACACCCTGACTCCTTTCTGCCCGTGAAGTGTAAAGGAAACTGGGCCACTTGGAGGTGAGAACAAAGGCAAGAGAAGACAAGATGCAGTCCTGGACTGGATTGTGAGGCAAGCTGGAAATCACCAAGGATCAAACCTAGGAATGGCTCCTTGTCGTCCTCATTAACAGTGGAAATTATCCAGAGAACAGAGGGAGGTATTTGGAACAGAAAAGGAAAAAGATGGTGTGCCAGACTGCCGCCGTTGATATGTTTTGTAATGCAGTGGCATGATGCAACGGGAGGGGGTGCCTTAGTGGGCCCATGCTGAGGTATCCCCCTCTCTGAGACACTAGCCATATGACAACAGGTCTAGTTAAAATTAAGTTTATTTGGGGGCATGAGAAGAGGGGTTGAGAAAGGAGGAGAGAGAGATAGGGAGAGAGAGAGAAGAGAGAGAGAAAGAAGAGAGAGAGGGAGAGGAGAGAGAGAGAGAGGAGAGAGAGAGAGAGAGAGAGAGAGAGAGAGAGAGAGAGAGAGAGAAGAGAGAAGAGAGGAAGAGGCCAGGCCAGCAGCCAGGAACACAAGGAGAGAGGAAAGGGAAGACAGAGGGAGGGAGAGACAGAGGTGAGAGGACAGAGGTGAGAGAGAGGCCAAACAGTCTTTTTATAGCTAGCCAGGCTCTTACCTGGCTGTTGCTAGGTAACTGTTGAGTGTAGCCTAGAAGAAATGCTAACAGCCATGGCTGTTTAAGGAAAAGGCACCAAGCATGAGTTAGTAGCCCTCTGCAGCCCCTGGTTTGATGATGACAGAGGATGAGAGCATGATTAATTAAAAACACAAGTTGGCCCAGATAAAAATCAAATGAGTAGTAAATCACTAAAGACTTGGAATCACCAACACTAAACCTCCCTATGTACTTAATCTGCTTCATAAAGTCTTGGCTCAAATCTTCCAGCTGATTTTTGCTATACAATACAACCAAGTCCTAAGTCTCACACCATTGAGAATCTGTGAAACACATCTTCCCTAACAACCAGCTGTAGCTTTACTTGTGATAGAGATAAGTTATACAATAGTGTGGGTCTTCTGTGGTGGAGGAGTGGAAGGTTCACATCTCTGCTCCTGCTTCTTCTGATAGCATTGTCCTCTTCAGTAGATTAAAGTCTATATTCCTGGTTTCATTTTCATTGGACACATTATAAATTGGGCAAGGTTTATTTAATAGCTAACTATTTGGTAATAAAGGGGAGATAGTGAAGGCCACATCCTGGGTTTCAACTTGCTCACTGTTCAGTGCAGTACACCATATTGTCAGTTGGCCACTTCCCTATCTTCTCTTATTAGATAGGGAACAGTTAGACTATATCCTCTCCCTTGGCGTCTCTTTGCTATTTCCTATGATGGTCTCTCTCTCTCTCTCTCTCTCTCTCTCTCTCTCTCTCTCTCTCTCTCTCTCTCCCTCTCTCTCTCCCCCTCTCTCTCTCTCTCTCTCTCTCTCTCTCTCTCTCTCTCACACACACACACATACACACTCAGTATAATTAGTAGAGGCTTGTAAATTCATAAAATTATGCATATCATATATTCTATACATGTTAAATGTATGCTTGAATGGAAACTGATTTTGAGGAAAGCAACTCAGAGGGCTTGTGTGTGTGTGTGTGTGTGTGTGTGTGTGTGTGTCCTGAAGCACACAAGGTTCAAACACAAATGAAAGATGGACTATGTCTTAATCTTCTGGTTCTCAGGACTTCATTGCCTCTCTTCAAAGCTTGTCTCTGGAGAAGTGCTAATGTGAGTCATGACCTCTAGGCGTAAGGTTAAGTTGATATACTTCCTCTCAGACATACATGGAGTCAAAGTCAACTTTCTTCTTATAGTTATTCAGTGTGTGTGTGTGTGTGTGTGTGTACTTATGCATGCATGTACACATGTATGCTTGTGTCACAGAGTGAATCTGAAGGTCAGAGGACAACTTTTAGGTCACAAGTATTTTTATCTACTAGGCCATCTCACTGGCCCTGAAAGCAAACATCTAATATTCTGGTTCAAGTCATAATTGCATTATAATTCCAGGGCATTGGCACTTTTTTCTGAAGCCCATCTGTGGACCGAGCCTAATGATCTGAGTTTGATTTGTAGAACTCACATATTGGAAAGAAAGACTCCATACATACTGATCGGGAAGCCACAATAATAACAGAAAAGAGATTTGAAGGTCCAGATGCATTTTTAGTTAGAAGCAAGTCTGGATATTATTATAGTATCTGACTCATGAAGTAGTAATTGAATTCTGGTGGCACCAGTATGTGGAAAGGTAAAATGAAAAGCTTCCAGAGGCGTCATGTGGTGAGAACAGAACACTATTCTGTTGTGGCTTCTTCTATAAGAAAAGGAAAATGAAGAGAGGATTCAAGTTTTCCCAAGATATGACGTGTCCCTTAGGTACTGTGTGGGAGAACAGAGGGGAGCTGGCTCTCCATGAAACAGAGAATGGATGTGACCTTAGTTACAGTAAATTTGAGGTACTTGGGAAGAATCACGTGTAGAAGAATATCCATCAGGGATCTGGAGATACAAAGGTCTGAAGGAAAGGACATTTCAGCCATAGCATCAGGATCTATGATGATTAGGGGGAAAGGCTAGGGTCGGACCAATGACTTATGAATCTTAGTCTTGAATTTGAGAGCAAAGGAATCAAGAAGGCAGATAAATTGATTGAGGGAAACAAACAATGAAAACACAAAATAGTAGAGGGCCAGCCAGGTACTGGATCTCGAAATAAGCCCACATTGAGGGGCAAGAGGAAGAAGTGAGTCATGCAAGGCAGCTCGAGGAAGTGCACACAGAGGAGAGGTGGGGGTTTGTGGCATGGAAGGGAAAGACTTTTGCATTGCTATGATCAAAATGCGTATCAGAAACAATGAAACAACTTAATGGAGAAAATACTTATTTTGGCTTGTTTTCACATGTGTTTTCCTCAGGGATGGAAAGGCACATCTGAGCTCATGGAGTAGGAGTAGGTAACAGGGAATGTTCACAAGGTGGAGGATAAGAAAGCAGAGCTAATGAGCCAAAGGAGAAGGAGGTAGAACCTTTGAAGGTCTCCTCTACTGCCGACCAGGGCCTATCTCCTAAAGCAGTGGTTCTCAGCCTTCCTAATGCTCTGACCTTTAATACAGCTCTTCATATTGTGATGATTCCCCCAGCCATAAAATTATTTTCATCACTACTTTATAACTGTAATTTTGATACCTTTATGAATCATACTATAAATATCTGATATGTGACTCCTGTGAAAGGGTCATTCAACCCCTAAAGGGGTCATGACCCAGAGGTTGAGTCCCATTTCCCTAAAACCTCCACAAGTCTCCCAGGCAGTAGGAAAAAGCATTCATAATATAAGTCCTGTGGGCAACATTTCAAGTTCAGACTATAACAGAAAGGAGAAAGGAAGGGAGGAGAGAGAAGAAGAGAAGGAAGAAGAGGGGGGAAGAGATGGAAATGGGGATATAGTGTCACTCAAAGGGACAATTCAGCAGAGAATGGACAGCTCAGGAAGACAAAGAATGGGAACAGAGGACCCAGTTGAATGTCTAAATATTTAGCAGATGCAGATAAGAGGGAGGAGCCTCTTCCTATTGATAGCAGACAGCAATAGAGAAGACACAAGCTGAGTTCTAGACAGAGAGAGAGAGAGAGAGAGAGAGAGAGAGAGGAGGAGGGGAAGGAGGAGGAAGAGAGGAGGGGAGGGAGGGAGGGAGAGGAAGGAGGGGAGGGAGGAAGAGAGAAGGGAGAGAGGGAGGGAAGAAGGGAGAGAGAGAAGAAGGAGGAGGAAGAGAGGAGGGGAGGGAGGAAGAGAGAAGAAGGGAGAGAGTGAGGGAGGAAGGGAGAGAGAGAGAGAGAGAGAGAGAGAGAGAGAGAGAGAGGAGGGGAAGGAGGAGGAAGAGAGGAGGGGAGGGAGGGAGGGAGAGGAAGGAGGGGAGGGAGGAAGAGAGAAGGGAGAGAGGGAGGGAAGAAGGGAGAGAGAGAGAAGAAGGAGGAGGAAGAGAGGAGGGGAGGGAGGAAGAGAGAAGAAGGGAGAGAGTGAGGGAGGAAGGGAGAGAGAGAGAGAGAGAGAGAGAGAGAGAGAGAGAGAGAGAGAGAGAGAGGCACAAGGAGTCCAGAGTCTGCTTGAGCTTCAATATGGATGACTGAGAAAGTCCTTCAAGTGTCTGACAGCCTATTAGTGATCAGACAATGTTTTGTTGCAAAGACAGATGGGAGAGCTGGATGAAATTTAAATCCAGTTTCTAAGATTTTTTTTTTAATTATAAGCTTGAATATTTGAATTGGTGACTTAAGACTTTCTACTGTCTGAACCATGCTAACTTGTGTGTGGAAAGCTATTCATTGTCTTCTTTTCTGACAAGTATATCACAAAACTTTTTGAAGTCTTCGACTCCTCTTACTTTGTTTTCTTATTTGATTAACCTCATGGGGTAGATCAGGCAAGCACTACAGTTTCCTAAAGGGAGGCTCTGACACATAAAGACATATTTCCAAAGGGACAGTGTAAACAATTATGCAAGACCTCAACGGCGGGATTTTTGACTCCTAAATCAGTGTTTGTTCTATAACAAAACTCCTCTGAAGATATGTTCAGAAGTTCTTGTCACTCATTTGAGAGTCCTTTTTATTTTAATCTTCCAGGTTATAGAACCCAAGGTATAGAAGAAAATGCATCATTTTGGTCAGTATATAAAGCAGTTTTGTTAATGTGTGTGTGTGTGTGTGCGCGCGCGCGCGCGCGCATTGTGACGTTTGGATGCACAAATGTATACACCTACATGTGTATCCTAAAGAAATGGTATTTCCAAGTCATTTGGAAGCATGGAGCTTCTCATATCTCTTGAAGTTTGTGGTTGCAGGGGCATCTCTTAGGTAGCATAGCTGCCAGAAGCATGGCTCACTGCATGGTTTCAGACAAGTTTTATCCCTTCCCACTGCCTTACCTCTAAAATGAGGTTGATATATTGATATATGTTGTAGAGAGGCTTGGAAGACTAAATAGAGTAACCTGTGGAAACTGCATGAGTCTCTGATCTTCCAACTGTAACACACACTATCCCCCTCCCCATCCCCATCACCAGCCAACACAAGCCCTATCTGATGAAGGGTGGCTCAAGATGGTTGGCCTACTTTCAGGATCCAAAAAGGATTTATTTCTGACCGTGTCTTCTGACCTAGGTTTGGCCTATAGCTACTTCTTTAACCTTGAGAAAAAAAATCCAGTTAGAGAAAAATGTGAAAGTGATAGATTAAAAAAAAAGGCTCTGTTATCTTACTTTTGGTTTCTATTGGTGTGATGAAACACCATGACTAAAAAAGCAAGTTGGGGAGGAAAGAATGTATTTGGCTTACACTTCCACATTATTATTGAATGAAGTCAGGACAGGAACTCAGGCAGGGCTGGAACCTGGAGACATGCAATGATCCAGAGGCCATGGAAGAGTGCTGCCTGCTGACTGTGGCTTGCTCAGTCTATTTCTTATACAACCCAGGACCTTTAGCTCAGGTATATTTACCACCTACAATGGTCTGGGCCCTCCCACATCAATCACTAATTAAGAAAATGCTTGCCTACAGCCTGATCTTTTGGAGGCATATTCTTAATTGGGGTTCCCTCTTCTCAGAAGATGTCAGCTGTGGTATGCTGACATAAAACTAGCCAACACATCTGCTTATAGGGAATGGTTAGAGTTGGCATACAAGTTCTTGGAAAATGCATTACTGTCATCAGGGCTAGAATCTCCAGCCCATTAGAATGACCCTTTCACAGAAGTGGCTGTAACTTTGCTCATACAGTGGGGATGTAGTGACAGAAAACATGGCAAGAGAGGAAATGAAGGAAGAAGATGGCTAGCTAGATCAATGAGCCTCCCCTGTCCTGCATAGAGGGACCAGTGTTCTAATTTCCTTTCTATTGCTGTAACAAAACACTCCAGTAAAATGCAACTTAAGGGAGAAAGGGTTTTTTTTTTTTTTTTTTTTTTTTTTTTTTTTTTTGCAAATTGCATCATACCTACAGTCAAGAGCAGAGAGAAATAAAGGTATGCATGTTTAGTATTCATCCAGTTTTATCTACTCTTACATGAAGTGGAAAATTTTTGATTTCTTTGGAGAAATTCAAAATTCACACTGTCCAGGACCCACTCTCAGAGTGACTCTCCCTCAATTGAACCAAATAAGAAAAGCCTTCACAGGGTGCCCGTTGGCCAACCCAATCCAGGAAATCCCTCATTGAGCCTCCCTTCCCAGGTGATTCTAGGTTGTATCACATTTACAGTAGAGCCGGCCATAATGATAAGGTTCTAGGAACTGTAGGCCAAGGAGCTGGAAGGGAGACAGTGGGAAGAGGGCTGAACAGAGGCAGAGGCTGGGAGAAGTGAGTGTTTCTATTCCCTTAAAATAAAACACAGCAAACTATGCTGCACTTTTCTAATTCCAAATGTAGGCCAGGGTCTTTTAAAGACAGGTTTGGAAAGTGATTTCCTAAAGCATATCCAGGGAGATCCATAGGATAAGGTCACATCCTGGGTTTCCATCATGTTATTATCATGGCATGGAGGAAACGATTTCAGCTGAATTGCTTAATTATACACATGCCTTATACTGGCCCTGAGCAGATAAGATTCTGTTTTGTTTCATATATTGAGTGGTAGGCTAGCCAAGCTTTGCAATTCTGCTTGAGTTAATGGAAATCATGCTCCAAGGAAGAAGTGACTTAGAAAGGCACAAATCATTACCATGGCATTCATACTGCAACTCCGACTGAATTAAGTCTCCTCGAGGGTTGAGAACCAGGGAAGGCAACTTTTCTGCTTGATGGATTGTACTCAGGGTCTGGGAGGGTGAGGCTGAGCTGAGTATAGTGTCCTCTTTTGGTTCTTGCCAGCCTGTGGTTTTCTTTACTGGTCACAGAGGCCTCTTTTATCAGGCGAAGGCATAATTATAATTCTTTCTTAAAAAAAAACTGAGCCCTGGAGCAGCGTGGTTACCACATATAGTTGTGATGGGGTCAGCATTTATATAAGGTGTGGTTTTATCCTTGATGACTGCAGAGGTCACCCTATGTTTGACTCTATACTCCCTGTGTCTGCTTTGCAATGTCACAAACATATTCTCCCAAGCAAGGGTGCAACCTGTACATTTTTTTTTAAGTTTCATAAAAGATTCTTCTGTGAATAAGGGCATGAGGATTTTCACAAATCATTAGAATTAATTCTACACGGGGCAAGGGGAGTAGACGTGGAGATTTCCAAAGGTCTGGGAAAAGCTCGATATGTGTGATGATCTCAAACTCACCCTCTCCTTCAGCAAGATAACATGAAAACCATTAGCTCGTTTATTCATTAATTCACTCAGAAAATGTTAATGGAAACCTACTGTATGTATGTGAATCATCATTTTAGATATGGAGAATATGGACTTTATATCGTATATGAGGGAGGCAGACAGTAGGTAAGCATATTGCATGTCAGGGAGAGATAAGAGACATGACAGAAACACTGCAGGGTAGAAGGATAAAAGATGGAGTTAAATAGACTAAGAAATTTGGCAAGATTTTCCCAGTGAGGTGGGGAGATAAGAAGAAAGTCATGGAGGAAGATGTCTTAGATACTCCTTTCATAGCTGCGCAATGCTGTTGGCAAAAGCAACTTTCGGAACGGTTGTTTCAGGCTTGTACTTCAGGGGAATGCAGACCATGGTGGCCGGATCAGGAGCTGGAGCAGCAGTTCTCACTGCATCCACAGACAGAAAGCAGAAAGAGATGACTCTTTCTTTCTATTTACTTCCTCCTTTTTATGAATTTTGGGATCCTAGTCCATGGCAGAGTGGTACCCACATTTAGGAGAGGTCGTCCCATCTCACTTAACAAAATGTAGAAAATACCTCACAGATCCTATTAAATTAATAGTACAAACTATCAAAGAAGAAATCTTGAGTAGGATGGTAAGAATGTTCTAAATGGAGACAATTACATATGCAAAGTCCCCAAGGTTCTAGCAGGTTGAATTGGAACCCAACATTCATAGGGAAGATGTGGAAGAGGAAGTCACAAAGGAAGCCAGGACACATGCAGTGTTTTAAAAGTCTAGGTATACATACATATTTTGCTGGTTGTGAAATAAGAAAACTTAGTGAGGCAATAAATGATCTGAGCTGATGTTTAAAAAGCAACTGAAAAGAGGAGTCATGGAAGCTACAGCATTAGTCCATGGTTTTGGAGGAGAATGGTCATGTGGAAATGACAAAACAGGTGTGGCTGGTCTTTGGATGTTTTCTGATTTTTCTGGTGGGTTATATTTAAAGACACAGTGCCAAAACAGCTCACCTTGGCAAGAGATATAGCTAGAGTAGGAAAGAGATATAGCTAGAGTGGGCAAGAGTGGGAGTGATCTAGGTATAATATTCCAAAATTAAAAACAGGAATAAAGGAGGGAGTTAAAGGAAGAGAGAGATGCATGGTCATTGGGGGGAGAGCTCTGTCAAATATTACTGAGAGACTGGAGTATATGAGATGCCCGCCAGCCTGGGAGTTGCTAGCATTGGAGAGGGTGATTTCAATGTGGCAAAAGTGGCTAGAAGCCTGATTGGAAAGGGATCCAGGAAGACAGCAAAAGATGAGTTAGAGACAGCAAAGACAGGTGCATTTCATTTTAACTAACTACAAACTTCATCAGGGAAATGGAATCCTAACTGGAGACACTAGTGGCAGCAAGAGAGATTTTTAATGGGGAGCACCAGTTTGTGGTATTTCTTTTTCTTTCTTTTTCATTATTTTTTCAAGATGGGTCTTGCTCTGTGGCTCAGGATGACTTAGAACTAGAAATCTTCCTGCTTCTTGCTCTGCTCTGTGGACTGGGGTTATACACACGTTACATGATACCCAGCCAGTTCAGGATGTCTCTGTGTAGATAATACTAGCCTGGAGGGGATATGCTCTTGACTGCAGGTAGGGTATCTTTGAGATGAAAGCTGATAAGGCCTGGAGCCCAAGGAGGAAGCAGTGGTGGTAGAGGTGTTGTGGGAAGGTCTTGCTCTTGAGAATCCAGAGTCAAGATTAGAGATTCATGGAGATGAGGAATTTGGCAGCAGGCCTGTGTGTTGTTTTCACTTCTGATAATATCAGTGTTTTTTCAGTAATAGATAAGGAAAGTCGTGAGATGAATAAGGATGGTGTCCTCCACCTTAGTTTACTTCATAACATGGTTTAATGAAAAAAAAAAGCCTTCCTGTTTCTCTGTTCAAAACACCAGTGATCATAATAATATGTGCATATGACTAAACTTTCTTTTTGTTAGTGTTAATAAAGGAACCACGGGCGGGGCCTTGCAGGTTCTAGGGAAGCACCTTACCATCAAGTTACCCCTCCAGCTAGCCAGGACTTTTCATGAACAAGTTCTGGGGAGAATTTGACAATTTCTAACATCATCTTTAAAGATGGTCTCTTCCTAATCAAGATACCACACACCCAATCACAACTGAAAATGCAATTCTCTTCCTCATGAGGAACATCAAATAGGGTCTTGTTTATATTCTATTCACTTTAAAATGTCTCCCTTTCCCCTTGGGTCTTATAAGCCCTTTTTCTTTTTAGATATTGATAGCCCTCACTTCATTTCTGATATATTGACATGAGAGGTGACTATGAGTCCAAATATTTCTGCCCTCTTCCCTTGCACATTTAAAGAACTTCAATGTGCTCCTCAGTAGCTGTCCTCTTCTTGTTTTTCCCATATAGAGTGACTGTCAGGCTTGGGAACACATCAAAATCCCTGAGAGAATTGTGAAAACTCAGGACATTTGGCCCCATTCACATAGCATTTGAATTGATAGCTCTGGGATGGAGCCCCTGGCAAGAGCATTTCTACTAGGTGATGTTGCTGGCTAAGGGGACACCCTTTAAAAAATGCCCTGGTAGAGCTGGAGAACTACTCATTCCCAGTAGTTTTTGGGTGAGGGCCAGGCAGCTGCATAACTTCTCTCTGGATCTGCAGAAGTGGTGGGGGAGATGATAGAAGAATGGCTCACTGCTCACTCCAACCCTCTCTCTTGCCCACAGAAGCTCCTGGATGACTCCTGACAGAGAAGACCCTGAGCTCAGTGGACCTTTGGTCCCACCTGCACAGCATCTCTGATAATTCTTCTGTTTGTCCTTCTCTGAAAACAGTCATGACTGCAGGATCCCCAGGCTGCTTTCATGTTTCAAGTCTTGATCCTTTGTGCCCCTGCCCAACCTCCTCTCACCCCAAATTGCCTTTCCCAGTTCAGATCCCTGATCTCAGGCTTCCCCCTGTCTGCAGCCAGTTGCTCCCAGTGAGCCCATAGTACAGGGTGGATGGGCTTTATAATAACCCCTGCAGGCTGCTGGGGGCACTGGGCCTCCCATTTGAGTCTAGTGAGCCTTTGATTTCTAAACAGATTAGCAACACACAGAAGCGAGGCCTACAAGAGAGGGTGTAGGGAAAGGACCAGCTCTCCACATGATACATGCCTGCGGTACATCGTGACTGGCAGGTGAAGGGAAAATCTATTTGCAGCTCCCAGCAAGCTGCATGCTTTCTAAAGCACTTGCGTGGCCTAAAAATATCACAAAGGGGTGAGAGTAAGAAAACTTTAGCGTGGAGTATTTTCAAAAATTTAAAAATAGAAAGGCCTTCGGGAAATGAGAGTCACCAGTTGCTGTCCTGCTCACCACCTACAGGGCTTTCAGGTTTCTCAGCAGACAGCAAGTGGCCGATGTGGTGTGGAGGGAACAGTGACATTATTTCTGGGAACAGAGTCGCACCACCAATAGATGGACAGCTGAGTCAACTGTGGAGAGACGAAAGTACCATGTGGTGGGCTGCACTGATTGAGATGGACAATAAACCAGTCTGGGGAATTAATGAGATCCCATAGGTGTGGGATTTCACTCCTGCTTTGATGAACCACTTTGTCAGGCTTATTTAGCCTTGGTCTCAAATCACTGATGCCAGGAAGCCGGCAAAAGGACACTGTTTCTGTGTCTCTTCCTCTTAGGAGGCTGTGTCAACCTCTCCATCCCCACAGCCTCTTCATTTATCCTAAGCTCTGTCAGGTGGACAGTTGGCTCTTGTTTTATTCTTGCTGCTTTTCTGGGGGGGTGGGAAACGAATGCTTTCCCCCATGAATGAGCCACACTGATAATGGATCTCATAGGAAACTTTGTCTGTGACCCAGATAGATCTTGGACCATGGGAAGTGGGGACATATCAGCATCATGCAGAGGACAAATGATTTATTTTCTCAAAGAGATTCTATGATTGGGCTCATTGGGGTGCTCTCAGTGTGGGAGGATTTTAGATTGAGAGCAGAAGTTCTTAGAACCGAGGGCAGAAATACGGACTGCAGGCTCAGAAGGAAGTCCAATTTACTGACTAGTTCTGTACAATAACTAAAACAGAGAATGTTCCATACATATTTACTGATTAGATAAATAGGTAATGGGCTTGGCTGGCATTCTTGCCAAGCTAGGACACTGACTATCAAGGGTGTTGGACTGGATTTGGCTGGAGATTATTCATTGAGAGGTGAAATGAACTGTTTTAGGGTACACCAAAGTCTGCCAGGTTCTGGTCACACTTTTCCAAATATCAGGCTATCCACTGCATGCCAGGGGTCAAGGCCAGCTATTTCCAGAGAGAAAATTAGCAGGGTCACTGTGTCAACAGTGTGCCCAAATACCATTGTAAACTGACCTCAAAGTATGGCCCTGTTTCCCTGAGCAGCCTGCGAACAGTCCTGTGTGTTTGTACATGCCTCTTCTCAAAGACAAATTAGGTTGATAAATACTACAGGTTGCTAAATTCCCACGACATTCTGAAAATTCCATGAGGCTAGAAAGCATGGATATTGTTAAAATATAGAAAGTTAAATGCAGCCAACACTACTAAGGCTTTACGGAGATACTTAGACACACATAACAAAATGTTATGAACAAAAATGAACCTGAACAAAAATGTCTCTGATAGAGTTAACTTAGATATGGAAGACTGGAGGGGTGCCTAGTATCTTGTCAAGAGCTTTATTGGTGAAGATTCAGAAAGCTAGAATTTTGACTCCAGTATTTTTTAATGTATACCTAATTCTAAGAAGACTCTTACATAGTATATGAGGTTCAGAGGAATTCAGTGACTTTCTCAAGGTTTGTCAGTAATTTAAGGCATTAAAGTAAGAAACCTTGACTTAGAATGTAAGAAAAGGTCCTTTCATGGTAAAGCATTGTAGGCTCTTTTCATGACTGAGTATCCATGATTTCATGGAAAGTTAGGAATATGAGGTAAAAGAATATTACTGAGTATCTACTGAGTATCTTGTACATACTTTGAATGGTGTCAGGTACTTCATATTCATGGGTATAACTAATTCTTAAAATATACTTTTAGAGTCTGTATTCAAAGAAAGTTTTTTTTTTTCATTTGAGTAAACCAAAGTCCAAAGAAGTTGCTAGACTAGCACCTGGATAATAAATATGTTAAATTGACATAGAAAAATGCTTGTTTTCTCTTATCACACCCCAGATAGTCAGCCAGAGTCAGTCAAGGGCTCAATAGATAGGCTAGTCCTTGGCCCTTATCTACTACCAGAGTAGAAGCACACAGAGTTAAGAGGAGGCAGAGACCACAATGGCCTTGGTACACAGTAGAAGGTTGTGCACAACAGGAAGCCCAACAAGCTTGAAAGAACAGAGTTTTAGTGAGAAATCTCAAGTTATAAATTAAAACATGAATCAGTACTTGTCTTTCCCTAAATCTCTAGCTTCTTCTATTTCTATCCTTCCTCAATCCACAGTTTTGAAGGAACCTAGCTTGCTCTGGTTCCAAAAGGGCTCTTACAATATTTGTAAAAGTCTCATTCCCCCGAATCCCAGTATGTGAAACAAGGGCCAATAGGTAGAAGTCAAAAGAAGGCCACGTGAAGCCATCTGTTGTGGCACATGCCTGTAATCTCAGCACGTGGATGATTCAGTAAATTCAAGGTCGTGTTTGGATCATCAATAACCTCAGGGCCAGCCTGAGATACAGTAGATCCTGCTAGGAAAGAAAGAAAGAAGGAAGGAAGGAAGGAAGGAAGGAAGGAAGGAAGGAAGGAAGGAAGGAAGGAAGGAAGGAAGGAAGGAAGGAAAGAAAGAAAGAAAGTGGAGGAAGGAAGGAAGTGAAGGAAGGAAGGAAAGAAGAGAGACACTTCAAACTACACAAAAGGACTAACCTTATAGCCAATGCATGTATGGGTCTGTGGGATGAGTTTCTTCAAAATAAGCTAAGTTCTTTTCCTTGGATGTGCTTAAACATAAGTCTGCAACTACTTTTGTATGAATTTTTCTTTGAATGATCTCCAAGGGCATAAAAGGTCCTAAGAGTTCTTAACCAAGGGTGAGATGATCAATAGTTGACTGAATTCTTTGCTTTTTCTAACTTGTCATAAGCAATGCCTTTGTTTAGTGTGTATATCTTATCCATCAAGACTGATGGTGATGAGCCTAAATCTTTCTTCAGGTGAAATTGAAGCTCTAGGGGGTAGAAAGATGGCTCTATGCTTAAGAGCATGGGCTGCTCTTCCAGAGGACCTGAGTTTAATTCCTAGCAACCACATGACTCACAACCATTTGTAATGGGATCCAATGCTCTCTTCTGGTGTGTCTGAATACACCAGAATACCAGAGAGTATATACATATACATAAAATAAATAAGTAGATAAAGTGTTTAAAAAGGAAAGAAAGAAAGAAAGAAAGAAAGAAAGAAAGAAAGAAAGAAAGAAAGAAAGAAAGAAAGAAAGAAAGAAAGAAAGAAAGAAAGCCCTAGGCCAGTGCTAGTAGATTATCCAGTGCCACAAAGCAGATAGATCTGGGGTTCAAGCTTCTTCAAGCCAAATGAATATGTATGGCCCTACTTGATGTTCAGGATATTGAAAACAAAGATGAGTGAAAGCCACCAGAAGGCAGGACAGACTGCCCAAATTCTCTCCAGGTATTGTGTGCTTCTTCCTGAAGCTCCAGTATGAACAGCACAGATGAAATGTATGAAATGTGCCAGTATGAAATGGCACAGATGTCATGTGGAAGGTCAGATCACTGTCCTTTTAAGGTGTCTTCTAATCAAAGACTATGGTTTTTAATTGAATCTTTCCTCAGCGTAAAGCCTTGCTCTCTGCCAACTCCTTTTTTTCAGATGAGGAAAACACTTAACAGATTTTATCAAATAACACATATATTAAAATGAAACACACAACCATCCTCTGACTCAGCAATCCACTTTTGGGTCAGCACCCAATAGAAATGGAAGCTTCGTATCTGAAGAATGTTCATGGTAGTTTTAGACCTAATAGTCCATGGCCATAACCAAGTGATAATGTGCATCGCTAGCATCATGGCAAGTAAATAATGGTGTATTTATCCAATGAAATAGCATAAGTGATGACCAGTTCGTGAAGCAATGCTGACATCACCCACCGACATAACAGTGAGTGGAAGAGATTATACAAAGACAGATGCTGCCCAATTCCATGTCTATGAGCTCCCCAAATAGCATACAATCTATAATGAAGGAAGTATAAACAATAGTTATTTTTAGGGAGGAGAGAATTAACTGATATTGGACATGAAGGACAATTTTATGATTTCTAGAAATGTTCTATATCCCAGTCTGTTGGTGAATAAGTGGAAACATTTAAACAACTTTGGCTCATCAAGTTTTACTAATGCATAAGGCATAGCTCACTTATTTTAAAAAAGAAAAAAGGAGAGCATGCTTTCTTTTCCTAGGAAACTGAGTTTTGCTCTGGATTCTTTCAGCATCCCATGTTGACAGAATCTCTCCCAGACTGCTGCTTTGGTGAACTGGTTCTAAAACAACACAAAAAGTTATTGTACTGATACTAATGTAACCACTAATTATCGAAGATACCCGATGCACCATATGATTATGTGAATTTGGAAAGGCACTGAATTAAATTTTGGCTTTCAAATCTGCATTCTGCTTCCAGCTCCACCAATTATTATATGTACATGATGCCTTTGTCTTGGAAGGGGTGTCTCATCAGTGTTCTCATTGATAAGATGAGCTATTCATCAAATTATTGAACAAATGTTTATGGAGTACCTACTATGTGTAAGGCATGATACCCTGGGGGCCTGGGGGACAGATAAATCACTGTCCTATAGAACTCAGACAGTTGACTGAACTAGGGCATGTAAAACTCCACAATACAAGGGCTGGGGGATGATGAAAATTTGTAATTAAGATATGATGATTCCAGTCAATGCCATATTCAGCACAACAAGGTAATATTTTGCCCCAGGAAATCAGCAATTTTTAAAAAAAAATAACTCTTCTCAGTCTTCTGTGTGTATAACTATTTACATTTAATTGGAAAACTGATTTTGTTCTGAAATTTTCAATTTCAAAAGTCCTTTTAGATAATAATGTGTCATGAATTGAAAAATATTTAACATATAGTGAGTTGAACATAATACAGTTGTTCAATATTTGGAAATCAAATGCATTCTGTGCTTAGTTACATTTCCTTGAACCAGAAAACTACAAAATGAGTAAACAAGTACAAATAACATTATTTTTATAAATTCATTTTTAACATGCAAGTAAGTAATTGTTTCTGTACATATGGAGGCATTCCTGATAAAGGTAATAAAAATATCACACCATACCTGCCTATAAGCAGTGTCAAATTATAGGAGAATGGGTTATTCCTGTGGTAGTGCCTAGACCAGAATTTTAGTTCTCAGTGTTTATGAACCAGAGTGTGATTCCAGAGCAAAGGAAGTAAGGATATACTATTGTCATCATTATTGCCTGCCAAAGAGCTCAACTTCATTGGAGACTCTGAGAATCAGGTATTGTAAGTGTCTTTGTGTATGTGTATGTGTTTGTGTGTGTGTGTGTGTGTGTGTGTGTAAATGTTCTTTTTTATTTTTTTATTGAATATCGTCTTCATTTACATTGTCAGTGGTAAAACCTTTCCCGATATCCCCCCTCCCCTAAAACCCCAAGCCCCTCCCCCTCCTTCTTCCCCCTGCCTCATGTATATGCCTCTCCACCCAACATACTCCCTCCTCTCCCACCTCAGTTCCCTTTGTTCAGGCCTCTGTTGAACCTTTACCTGACCAAGGCCCATTCCTCCCACTGATGCCCAACAAGCCTTCCTCTGCCACATTTTTGGCTGGAACCATGTGTGCTCCTTGGTTGATGGTTCAGTCCCTGGGAGTTTTGGGGCATCTGGGTGGCTGAAATCATTGTTCTTCCCATGGGGCTGTAAACCCCTTCAGTTCCTCTGGACCACCCTCCAGCTCCTCCATTGGGGACCCCATGCCCAGTCCAATAGTTTGTTGCTAGCATCTTCCTCTGTATTTGTAAGACTCTGACAGGGCTCCTCCAGAGACAATCATGGCATGTTCCTTTTGGTATACACTTCTTGTCATCTATAGTAGTGTTGGGGTTTGGTGACCGTTTATAGGATGAATCCCCAGGTAGGACAGTCTCTGGGTGGCCTTTACTTCAGTCTCTGCTCCACACATTGTCTCCCTTATTGCTCCTGTGACTATTTTGTTCCCTTTCTTAGAGGAACAGAAGTACCCTCACTTAAGTCCTCCTTCTTCTTGAGCGGGGTGAATTGTAACTTGTTTATTTTGAGCTTTTGGGCTAACATCCACTTATCAGTGAGTGCATACCATGTGTGTTCTTTTGTGATTATGTTACCTTGCTCAGGACAACACTTTCTAGTTCTATCCATTTGCCTAAGAATTTCACAAATTCATTGTTTTTAATAGCTGAATAGTACTCCATTAGTATATACCATAGTTGCTGTATCCATTCCTCTGTTGAGGGACATCTAGGTTCTTTCCAGCTTCTGGCTATTATAAATAAGGCTGCTATTAACGTAGTGGAGCATGTGTCTTTATTACATGTTGGAGCATCTTCTGGGTATATGCCCAGGAGTGGTATAGCTGGGTCCGCTGGTAGTACTATGTCTAATTTACTGAGGAATTGCCAAACGGATTTCCAGAGTGGTCCTCAGCTTGCAATCCCACAAACTGCCTTTTATACACACCATGGTCCTACTGTATATGTAGTTCCATAGACACAACCAAATTTGGACAGAAAATGCCAAGTCTCAAAGTGCCAGAAATATGAAAAATATAAAAATTGAATTGACCATGTGCTAGATACAATGTTAAATCTATGCAAATGAACTCACCTATAGGTGTACCCTGATGTAGCCCCTTCAGAGCTCCAGCACTCATTTGAGCATTGCTTTCTTTATGTCTTGTGCCCATACTACAGGGTTAGGAACATGATGTTTGTATATCCACCGAACATGGAGAAAAGTTTTTTTGTGAATATTTACTAAACAACACAGTATAATGACTAGTTATACAACATTCATGTTATGTGAGATAGTTTAAGTCCTGGAGAAACAGTGGTTTAAGGTATACAGAAGCATGATTCTTGATCTTGGTCGTCAAGTTGAGAGCATCTCAAGTCAACTAAGAGGCATACCTCTGGGCATGTTTGTGAGGAGATTTCCTAGAAGGAGTAATGGAGGGAGAAGACCCACTCTAGAGTGGGCAGTATTGTCCTGTGAAGGCCAGATCTAAAGAGGCCTGAGGAGAAAATGGGGATACTTTTTGTTTGGCCACCTTTGCTCCTTGGTGCATGTGTTTACTCTGTTGCTACCATTGTTGTTACTTTTATTTTATTAGATATTTTCTTTATTTACATTTCAAATGTTCTCTTTCCTGGTTTCACCTTTGAACCCCCCTCAACCCATCCTTCCCCCTGCTCACTAACCCACTCAATCCTGCTTCCATGTCCTAGCATTCCCCTATACTGGGGCATCGAACCTTCTCAGGACCAAGAGCCTTCTCCCCAGCTTTGATGTCCAACAAGGCCATCCTCTGCTACATGTGCAGCTGGAGCCATGGGTTCCTCCAGGTGGTTTAGTCACTGGGAGCTCTGGGGGTACTGGTTGGTTCATATTGTTGTTCCTCCTATAGGGCTACAAACCCCTTCAGCTCCTTGGGTCCTTTCTCTAGCTCCTCCATTGGACACCCTGTGCTCAGTCTAATGGTTGGTGGAGAGCATCCACCTCTGTATTTGTCATGCACTGGCAAGAGCCTCTCGGAAGACAGCTATACCAGGCTCCTGTCAGCAAGTACTTGTTGGCATCCACAATAGTGTCTGGATTTGGTGACAGTATATGGGATGGATCCCCAGGTGGGGCAGTCTCTGGATGGTCTTTCTTTTGCTAACATTGGAACACAGCTTTGTTGGCCCGCTGATGTGGACTGAAGACCAGCAACTTTCCAGGACTTCTCCAAGTCTTTGTAACTTGATTGGGACTGCTGAAGAATTAAGATGAGAGGATTGAGCAGGTACTAGGCTCTTGGTCTCTCCAGCATGCAGATAGTTATTGACTAAGTAAATGGAGTAAGTTCTCATTGTGATGTATATTCATTCTGCTGAGTTACTTCCTCTAGAGTAGAGGTTCTCACCCCGTGAGTCTCCAGACTCCACTAGAGTTGAATGCCATTTTCTGTGGATTGCCTAAGAATATCAGAAGAATACATATATTTACATTATGATTTATAACAACAGCAAAATCACAATTATGAAGTAGCCACAAAAACAATTTTATGGTTGCAGCCAGTACAACATGAGGAACTGTATAAAAAGGTCCTAGCATTATTTAAGTTGAGAGCCACTGCTCTAGAGAATATTGGTTGGGAGGTTGTATACAAATACTATATAAGTTTATTTAATTTATTTATTTATTCTTTGTTTAGTTATGTGTACATAATTGTTCGGGTGTGCACATGTGTGTGTGGGGGGGTGGAAGTTGACCTTGGGTATCTTCTTCAATGGCGCCCTATCTTACTGTAGGAAACAGGATCTCTCACCAAGTCTAGAGCTTGCTATTGTAGCCTTGATTGGCTGGCCACTGAGCCCTGAATCTGCCTTTTCCTCTCTTACCAAGCTCTAGGGCTACAGAATGGACAACTTTTTATGTCAGCACTATGGATTTGAACTCTGGTTCTCATGATGACTCAGTAAATACTTTAACCACCAAGATACCTTCTCTACTATGCAAATATTGTGAGATAGAAACATTTGTGGATTTGGCTAATTTGTGTGAGAGGTATTCGTACAACCTATAAGAGCTGACTCTATACTGACTCTGTCTCCATTGGCTGGTGTTCTCTCTCTCTCTCTCTCTCTCTCTCTCTCTCTCTCTCTCTCTCTCTCTCTCTCTCAGAGGTGTTTATCTCCTTTCCCAATTCCTTTACCTATAAGAGTCAAGTGCACTTTCAAGGGTTTTGTGGGAAGTCGTTTCAGAGACTCCACTTGGGCTCGTGAGGTGGGGTATTGTCAGTGTGGCTAAAACAGAAAAAAATATGAGAGCGTGTGGCTTGGGAAAAGAGGGGAATGCACAGAAGGAGCAACTCTGCATGGAGGTCCACATCTACCTTTTGGTTCTAAAGAGTGCGTGTGAGGGAAGGATATGAAAGTGCGACTGCAGAGCAGAGCCGGGGAGCAGGTGTGGGGCTGTTTGTTAGATAATTCTTCATACTTCTCTGTATTCTTGAACTACTTCAAATTTAAAAAAATTAGGTTGCATCAGCATTAATTTGTTTCAGGGGAGCTCTGATTGAATGATTATGCAGAGCAGTTATGTGTCAAATAGTAATAAAATTTGCCACTAGTTTTTAAATTAAGTTAATGTACCTAAGTATAATTTCGATGGAATTTGACTAACAAAATATTGAGTTTTCTCCAAACGTCATGGTATAATTTTTATTCTAGTTGAGAGATCTCACTTGATAAACTTTTGATTATGTTTCCAGTTGTCTTACCCGAGCACTTTGTAAACAGGGGGGTGATTTATCTATTTTCTGGTTGGGAAAACCGTTACTCCAAGGAGTTTAGCAATTCTTTTGTGATCACTCGGCAGTGGAAAGTTGGGAGAACAATACAGTGTTATGCCCTTTTCTTTTGTATCTGTGATCCCCTCTCCAAAAATTATCTAGAATATGATCTGGAATACACATGCATGTGAATTGGTCAGCATAGGCGGTATGGGGTGGGAGGCAGGTGTGGAGATTATAATCTTTACAATCTAGGGTTTTATAATCTAGTAAAGATGGGGATAAACATACTGGCCATTTCAGCCTGACTTTCCCAAATATGAGGCAAACAGTAGGTTTTGCCTATAGAGTATCATCTGAAGCAGCTACTTCACAGGTGTTTATTAAGCATTCATTGTTTGCAGGGGCTACTGTTAGCACTGCTCATTTCTAGACTGTGCCAATGTTTCCAAGTCTCTCTTAACCCTTCCTTAGATGTGCATGAACTGCATTTTGTCCCCTAAGGGACAAAGGGCAATTTGTTTATAGCAAGAGGTGTTTTGAGGAACAAGCAAAGTCAGATTCAATAACCACAATACCAACAACCACAATACCCCAGTTCAGTCCAACCTTGAGGCTCACTCCTCCTTTGTAGGAGTCTTTGAAATTTCATGGCACCACACAAGTCAAACGTTTCAAGTGGTTGAACTTACAACTTGGACTCAGAGCCATACTTTCTGGAGGCAACTTGATTGGTTGTTGCAATGGTCAATGGGTAAATACAGCAGAATAATAGCTGTGGACCTCGGAGCCTTGACACTTATGACTGATGGAGAAAGCCATTTGGATCCCCTTGATTTACATGTAAAAAGCCCAGTGCAAAATTACAGCTGAAAGGTTTGTTTTTCTTTCTGCCTCTTCTAGCTGAATGACATTTTAATGGAGGCAGTCTTATGGCACAAAGGCAAGTGGCTTGGCCTCCTCTATATATTTTTCAGACCCATCACTGAGCCCAGGAATGATTAAATATCCCTTCCATCCTGGGGTCCTGAGAACTGCCCCCTAATTCTCAGGCTGCTTTTACACAGTTAGCACTCCCAACATATTCCATTTGGTCTTTGAGTTGTCATAGCGAGGCAGTGTCAGAATAAGGGAGCTCAGAACTTCAATGGGAAACAAAACAAAACAGGATTGCTGCCAGCAATAAATTCCCCTGTGGCTTTGGTGGGACCCAGTCAGAGAAGAATTCGGATGTCCTGGATCTCTTATCAATGCTTGGGTTTTTCGTTTACTTTTTATCACAGCTCAAATTCTCCCTCCATTGCTCCCTAACAATGGTCAAGGCTTCATATCAGTGTCTAAATGATAGTCTCCTTCCCAGGCAATTGGACCAATGACAATATTCACAAATCATCTCGCCTCCCTCTTTTACCTATATGCCCCTCAATGTGGAATCACTTAAGAAAACTCAAGTCTTTTTTGGATTATGACTTTAGAGCACTTCTTTAACTCATTCATGGATTTCTAGTCTATTCTGATGGTCTCATTTTAGTTGTGATTTAAAAGTCTGTGATACTGTTCTCAGACTCCTATCTTACTCCGATTAAACAAACACATTCTTCCCATTGTAGCCTTATCTTCCTAAGGAGCAAATCTGACCTTGGCACTACCAGAAGCTCACTATTTCCCTCCTGATAAAGTTCTTAATGTGCCCTTGATCTTCAGTACATCATCTCCTGATATCTCTAACACGTCTCCCCACTTCGTGTGTGGCTTGCTTTGTTTGCAAGTACTGTGCTTCAGATAAATTTGTTAAATCAACAACTTGGAGCTTCAGGGACCATTCCTCCCTTTGTTTATGATTCTGTTATTACTTCTACCCACCACCCACAGGCACGCACACACAGACACAGAGACAGACACAGACACAGAGACAGACACAGACATAGACACAGACACAGACAGACAGACCGACAGACACAGGCCCATACCAACTTCTCTCTTTCTTAGAAGTTTCTTGTGACCCAAGTTTCCCTTGCTGGGGCCACTACAGCCCAATTTCAGTGCTCCACAACTGGAACATGTCTTAGACTGAGTTTCCCAGTATAAGATCCCAGAGTGAAGATTTCTGGGAAATCAATTGACAATGACGCATTTCCAGGCTAAGTATTACAGAAGAAGGAAGGGTTGTTAAGCCATGTCCCTCACAAGGAGGGTGACTTTGTAGCTGTCTCTGGGGCAGCTCTAGTGACAGTAAAGTGAAAATCTTGGAACACACAGGAGGCAAGGAGCTGGAGGTATTTCTACTTATTTGTACTTTATAAGTGTGGACAGAATTCCCAGGCCTGCCTTCCTTCCTTCCTTCCTTCCTTCCTTCCTTCCTTCCTTCCTTCCTTCCTTCCTTCCTTCCTTCCTTCCTTCCTTCCCTCTCTCCCTCACTTACTCACTCACTCTTCCCTTCCTCCATCCTTTTCTCTCTCTTAGCACAGAGCAAGTGTTCAAAGATGATTCTTCAGTCAATGATGAATGAATGGATAGGCGGTCAACTGAAGAAAGGACTCAACAACCTGCATCATCTAGCAGTGGCCTTTGCAATAGGAGTCTTCCATAGTCAGCACCAACATACAGGCACAGATTTCCTGAATTTGAAGATATAAGGTCCTTCATGTGAGAGAAACTGTCATGCATTCTACTGAGAAAGAGGACCTCCCCTGTCTCCAGAGACCTGAGAGGGCTAGGACTTATTTATACTTCACTCCAACCACATGTTTCACAGAAGTCTATCCTTCCCAGCTCAGGAGTCTGGAGGCAGAGCATGAGGTTTTGTGCTGCAGAAGCAATCGGTAGCTCTGGATTCTCTTTCATCTTGAGAGCAGTCAGGGACCATGGAAGCTATTGCTGGAGATAAATCCCTCATCTTTGCTGTTCTGCTTGACATTGAGGATAAGGGGAGTTAATTTCATTGCCCAAAGCCTCACTGACTGGCTGGCCCCGGGTGACAAATGGCAGAGCCAGGTTGTCATCCAGAACCGGAAGCTCTTGCCTTTTTTGAGCTCAAAATTACTTTCAAATTACTTTCAGCAGTGCATTTTTAAATTCTTCTTCCTTGTGCTCCAAATACCTTCCCATTATCTAAACATTTGCTTAAACATTAACTTTTCCAGAAGCTGGGTGTGGTGGCTTAGCTGGTCATCCAAATTCTAGAGAAGTAGAGGCAGGAGGATCAGAACTTGCAGGATATCTTTCACAGCTTAGAAAGTTCATGTCCAGTCAGAGTCTCAAAGAAACAAACAAACAACCTTCCTAACATAACTGAGGTGTGATGCACACAAACCAAAGTCGGACATTTTGAAGCATGCAGTTCAAAGGGCTTTGTGTGCACAGCCACATGTGGTATGTATAACCTCTGCAGCCAATAGGTACAATATTCCTGGTCCTTCACTTAGTTTCCTGATGTTCATTTGCAGGCAACCCAATGCTTCCCTCCAGTCCCAGGCACCCACTGATCTGCTTTCCGTTACTGTGGATTAGTTTTGTTTGCTTTCAAATATGATATGATATGATATGAATGGAATTCTACACTGTAGTCTTTCCTGTTGTCTGGTTTCTTTCACTCAGCATAATTATTGGGAAATTCATCCAGGGTTCTGCATGCCTGCAGAGTGCACTCCCTTTTATTGCTGAATGGTGTTTTACTGTATTAGTGCATGAAAATGTGTTCATCTAGTCTCTTGTTGGTAGACATTTGGGTTGTTGCTAATCTTTGGGTGCCACAAGTAAAGCTTCTATTCACACATTCCATTGTAAATTAAGCCTTTGATTAAAGGCTTCCTGCATTCAGATATTATTATTTCTTTTGAGTAAGTGCCTAGAAGTGGCGTGACTCATTTAACTTGATGAACAGCTACAAAACTGGTCTAAAAAGAGGCTGCACCATTTTATAGACTTGCCAGCCATGTAGGGAATCTATTTGCTTTATACTCTGGTCAAAACTTGATAGTGTTAGGCCTTTCTCCCGTTCTTTTCATTCCTCTCCTCTTTGCAGTACTAGAGATTCAACTCTGGGCTCACATATGCTAGGCAAGTGCTTGACCTCTAACGCATATTCTCAGCTAAGGCTTTTCCATTTTAGAACAATTACTCTGGGCTTCACTTGCATATTGACAAAGATTATCAACTGTTTCTGTTCATGCATGGATTGGTTATTTGCATTGTTGTCTGCAGATGTGTCTATACTCAAGTAGTTTGTACATTTTTACTAGGCAGTCTTGCATTATTGTTGAGTTTTAAGGGATCTGTATTCTGGATACAAGTCTTTTGTCAAATATATGTAGCATAAATATTTCCTCTTGGTTTGTGGATTTTTTTTAAAGCTGTCATTTGAAGAGGTGAAGTTTCACATTTTTATGCGAACCAATCTATCTTTTAAAAATGGTCTATCATTTATATTTTCATTGTCATTCAGCAATATTTCGGGGAAGGACAGATTCTCATTATCCATTTCATGCTGCCTTTGAACTCAACATATAGCCTAGGCTGGTCTCAAATGCTCTGTCTTCCTGTCTCAGGCTTCTGAGTACTGTGATTTTATGTAGAGCCCACCATACTTAGCTCATCTTTAAATCTATGTCTTCTCCAGTGTCACAGAATGGTTCCTATTTTTTTAACTGTTTCTTACTATTTAACCCTTTATAATTGAGTCTGTAATTTTTTTCTGAGACAGGGATTTTCAGTGTAATAGTTCTGACTGTCCTGAAACTTTCTATGAAGACTATGGTGGCCTCAAACTCTCAGAGATCTGCTTGACTCTGCCTCTGGAGTGCTAGGATTAAAAGTATATCCATTATGCTGGGCAGTGGTGGCATACACCTTTAATCCCAGCACTCGGGAGGCAGAGGCAGGTGGATTTCTGAGTTTGAGTCCCTCTGTGGGACTTGTCTAGGATGAAGGAGAGAGTATACCCAAGGAAACACTTAGCAGAGTCCTACACACAGAAGGCTAGGGCTAAGCAGAGGTTTCCCTTCTTATCACTGTTGCTGAAGCACAGTTAGATTTTGCATTATTTGAATTCCAAGTAGAGAGAGGCTGGCCTTCATATTGACAAAGTTGTGTTGATGCCGTGTGTTGTTGGCCCTCTGTAAACTCGCTTGAACCTTTGTTTTTAAAGGAGAGATCATGGTGTATTTGGCAGGTCACTGCTCTGATAGGCCTGGACTTGATGAGTCAGGCTGATGAAGCTTGGAGGTAGTGGCCAACAGTCAGCTGTGTGTCAGAACAACTTTGGCAGGCTTGCTCTGCAGCATTTAAGTATGAGTCTATGTGGGAACTTGCTATTTATTCTCAGGAGCAGGGACAGATGAGAACTATGGGAAGGCTAGACTCTTTACTGTCACTGCTTATGTGGTTACATCATCTCATCCCCTAAAGTCACAAACTGTGCCAGTAAGTGACGTTCAGTGGTAGCAATAGAAGTGATTATAGATGTATTTTGAAGTTCGTAGTTCTGAGCTTTGGGGTTGACTTCCCTTTCAAATTTTACCTGTGTATGTGAATATACATTTTTCCTAAAAAGTAGTAATTTAACAGTGCTAATGTTGCTAGGGTGCCTGATTTAGGTGGCCCTCTGTTTATACAACATAGAAGATCCTTTATCAGCTTATGGTACCTTTTCTCTGTCATATAATGGTAATACTAATATCTTATGGATTTTCTGTAAGGGTTAAATTGATTCCTACAAATGTGTTCTGGAGAGGCCAAGTGCAAAGCAATCAACATGGTGAGTGCTACCTAGTATTGTGTTTTTCTGATTGAAATTGCTTTTTCCTGTCTTTAAGTAGTGTGCACACACTGGGCAGTACCTGAGTGTTTGGGAAAGGCCTTATCTGCAATTAACGTTCTTCCTTTGATCAACCTTGAAAGTCCTTAGGTAGTAGATTAGTAATTAACCACCAAGATTCTTGCTAAACTTTATTTAATGTACCAAAAAGTCTCCCAGTTTCAATGGCATTGTCCCTAATCATACTCCCACCCTCCAAGAGGCTGTCTCTTTAAGAGGTTCAGGAAGTTTTGACTGAGTCTATGAAAAGCACCTTCCTGGCCCCAGCAGCCCATTCCTGGGGTTCTCCATCCCCTGCTCCAGTCTTCAGTACTGCTGAGCTCTTCAAACCAGCTCACTCCTTCATCTTCTAAGATGGAGTGTGGAGAAGGTGCAGATAAAGAAACGGGGACAGGAGAAACAGAGAGACATCATCAGGAGCACCCATGAAGCAACACCACAAGGAGTTGCCACTAAACTCTCTTGAAAGGGGATATTTTCAGGGCCACTAATTTCAATAATTAAATTGGACCAAGTTGGTACCCTAATATAAAATCAAAGGGACTGCTATCTTACCTGAAGTCACAAGCCAACAAAGGCTTGTGACACACATACATTATTATAACATGTGTTTGACTTGTGGGATATAAAAAGATATCTGCTCCCCATCCTCTTCTCCAACAGGATTTCTCAGAATGCTCTCCTTCCTGGATGAAATCTCAGGCAGATCCCATAGGCTTTCATTTCTCTCTAGCCTCAAGTGTAATCTAGTTTCAATAAATAAGATATCTCATCCAGTCTAACCTGAAGACTTCAATCTTTTATCCAATCTTAAGCACCTTTCCACTCTACCTCTATGCAAGTCAACTTCTGACCAGGACAGAGACAGGGGCTAGGATAGGGGACAGACAGTGGCACAGGTGCTGTCCTCTGTAGTCTTTTTTTTTTCTCCTTTCATTTCCTTCCCTGCTTCTCCCAGCCCTGTATCTAGCTGCCATTTTTAGTCCTTCCATGGCTGACACATAGGAAGAGGGAGACAGAAACTATATAGAGCCTTTCACCAGCCCGGTGCAGTTGGTACTAAACAAGGAACTTGTAACTACAGCATACTCAAAGCTGACTCTTATTTTGGCACCTTTCAGGGCATGTGCTTGGCTGGGTATCTCTCACTAGCAAGCCTCAGGTGAGACTCAGTGAGACTTGTGGAGCTGATTTTCTTTTTGAAAGAAAAAGCGTTTTTTAACAACTTCAACAATGCTTTCTTGAGGCTACTCAGTTCTCCTTGCTTCCAGGGTCCACATCTGTGTGCCCACATCTGGCCACTCCAGCACTAGCAATGTTGTTACTTTCCATGGCAGTCATCTCTCCTCTGTCCGCTTTCAGGGCGACTATAGATTTGGAACTTCATACTTCACAATTATGGTGTCTGGTAGCTTGATAATGTTTCTGCAACTCCAGAGAGCACAATTCAGGTGAAAATTAGTTCCTGCAAAGCCCTTATCACTTGGTTCAAGTGAAGAAGTGCCCTGTTCACCATAGTCATGGAAGTAGTGATGTCAGCAATTTCCTCTCTTTAACTTTGAATGAATAACTTGCCATCTTTGATGCTGCCTGGGTTTGTGATGGGCACAGTGACTGTAACATTTATCTGGAGCTATTTTTTTCCTGTTGCATAAACTGCCTTTACTTAAATATAACATTTATATAGCAACGTGGATCAGTCATTAACTGTACACCTTGATGAAAGTAAAATTGCCATCATGACAGGATTGAGAATCACCATGGAGATAGTCCTTTGAATATCACTGAAAGAATTTCCAGAGGAGTTTAACAGACATGGGAAGAACTATCCTGAATATGGGTAGCACTGTTCCATGGCCTAGAGTCCCAGAGTGAGTTAAATAGAGAAATGAAGTATATTATCAGCCTGTCTCTTGTCTCTCTCTGACTGTTTCTAACTTTCTGTCTCTCTCTCTCTCTATCTCTCTGTCTTTCTCTTTGTCTTTCTCTGTCTGTCTCTGTCTCTCTGTCTCTGTATCTCTGTCTCTCTGTCTCTCTGTCTCTCTGTCTCTGTCTCTGTCTGTCTCTCTGTCTGTCTCTGTCTTTCTGTCTCTGTCTCTGTCTCTGTCTCTGTCTCTGTCTCTCTCTCTCTCTCTCTCTCTCTCTCTCTCTCTTTCCTGACTGCTGATGCTAAGTGAAAAGCTGCCCAAAGTTTCTACCATTATACCTTCTCTGCCATGATGGATGGTACCCCAAACTGTTAGTCAAAACAGACCCTTCCTCCTTTAACTTATTTCCTTTCAGGTATCTGGTCACTGCAATAATAAAGTAACGAACTGTTATCACCTCTAAATATGAACCATAGTATATGACTTCTGTATGAGAAGAAATTATGGGTAGTGGGACAGGTACCATATGCACCTTATCCTCTGTTACTTATATGGTATAAATACCAGTTACTCTGATGGTTAGGCTTTCTTAATGTTATTCTAAGTAATTATACACGCCGACGTTGATCAAAAAGTATTTCAGGGTTCTGATAAGTACCCCAACCATGATGAGTTGTTGAAGTTGATTTTGCCTACTGTCATGGTTTGGATATGCTTAGCCCAGGGAGTGGTACTATTTGGAGGTGTGGCCTTGTTGGAATAAGTGTGTCATTGTGGGTGTGGGCTTTAAGACTCTCATCCTAGCTGCCTGGAAGTCAGTCTTCTGCTAGAAACCTTCAGATGAAGATGTAGAACTCTCAGTTCCTCCTGCACCATGCCTGCCTGGATGCTGCCATGTTCCTGCCTTCATGAAAATAAACTGAACCTCTGGACCTGTAAGCCAACCACAATTAAATGTTGCCCTTATAAGAGTTGCCTTGGTCATGGTGTCTGTTCACAGTAGTAAAACCCTAACTAAGACAGCCACCCTCTAGAACTTGTTGGTAAGAACCTAATACTCTGTTGTTAAAAACACTACTTACCTTAGTCATAGGGCATAGGGAAATCAAACTGGTACTGACCTGGAAATTTCATCCCTATTGACTAGCTCTCTTAGTGCTGGAAAGTTTTATTCAATTCTATGTGTGGGGTGGTGTTAGGGGTCAGGGAAGGCAATCAGCGGCTACTCAGCTATGGATTGCAATCTACGATAACTGAATTATCAAGATTTCCCCAATGGTGCAATAGCTGTACAAGTATTATAGGAATAAACAACTACTTTATGACTGGATTTAAAGAATGCTCCACAAGATGGAACTCATGTTAGTACAGTCAACTAAGCCCATTCCTTTGGCTACCTGTGTCATAGGGGTATTTGGTCACAACTATTCTCATCCAATAATGTTATTCTGTTCAATGGCCATAGTAGTGAACTTCCTGAGTTCTTATCTTTATATCCAGAGATTGATCCATCTCACAACCCTTATTTGAGAGCTCCCTTTTGAAGAAGATAGAGATAGATACACAAGACCTGCAAAAGATCAAACCAACCAAAATCTCAGCATGGATGGGGAAGGCGTTTCTGGAATCACATTCCTAGCTGAGAAGTTACTGGAAACTGATTGTAGCTAGGGTAGGAAGAGTTCATTTTCCTCTGGTGAAGTTGGGTGCAAAAAAAAAAAAAAAAAAAAAAACAGTAGGAGGTGGAATGGGGAGGAATTGGAAGGGAGTGAAGAAAGATTGAATTTGATCAAAACACATTATATGCATGTTTAAAATTTTCAAACAATAAAGATATCATAAAACAAAATTTAACAAAAACAGAGGTGTGAATAAGCCTGCCATTTTCTTCTTTCCTTCCTTTCCTTCCCTTCTCTCCCCACCTCCTCTTTTTTGTTTTTCCAAGACTTGGTTTCTTTGGATAACCCTGGCTGTCCTGAAACTGACTCTGTAGACCAGGCTGGTCTTGAAATCACAGAGATCCACTTGACTCTGCCTCCCTGTGCTGGAACTAAAGGTGTGTACCACCTCTGCTTGGCCAAGAATGCCATTTCTAAAAAACAAAGCAAAGCAAAGTAAAACAAAACCTTGCAATGTGTTTATAACTAAATCAAAACAATTAAAGCTGTTTAGTCACAATGAAGTAAATAAAATGCATGCCTTCTTTTGAAACAACAAAAACAGAAGAATATTTTAGTTAGAAAATGATACCAATTGTGGTACATTCTTGACTCTAAGTGACCATGTATAAAATCTAAATTACTCTGTTGGAAAGAAGACTATATGGGATGAATACCTGAGTACCAAAGATCAATATTTAACATTCAGTTTAATGAGTTCAGCCCCTAACCCATTGCCATCTGACTAGAAGTGTTGCAATTCTCACTTGTAAATCTTCAAGTACAAATTCTCTTCTGGTCCTCAGTTCCTATAAGTCATTTAACAGGTAACTTTTGCACTTAGAAAAGAATTACTTATTAGTTATTATTTATGGTTGATTTACATTGCTCTATGAGTACTATATTTAAGTGAATGGAGTTTAAACAACGGGGTGTAAAAATAGTTAATCTTTGGGTTTTTGTTTTAATTACTTATTATTAATTGCTTCTTTCTTTTCTCCAGGTGTTTCCCTCCCTCAAATATCTCTCAAACTTCAGTTGATCTACAGAGTCTTGTTGTGGAGACCATTCTGTGATTCTCTGGCATGGAAAAAAAAATCCAATCTTGTTGACTATGGAGATTCATCATAATGAGGATGCCTTAATCCTTACAGGTGTATTGGGCATAAGGCACACAGATGACAGACTGTTGTATGGAGCTCAGCCGTGCCAGGTTCTGCACAGAGCCTCTAGGTAGCTCTTTTTACATTTGGTGTGCTATCATGGGAGGAAAGGCAAAGAAAGCATTATTTGCTCTACCTTGGCACCTTCCCAAATACTTGCCATTTTCTTAAGGCAAATAGCTAGTTGATGAGAAGCCAGAAAATGCCTATCTAGAGTACTTAAAGGTAGAAGAACAAATGGAGGCTTAGCCAAAGCTGAATAGGAACCAATGACAGAATCATTTCTACTTATCCCCTGAAGAAGAGTCATTTGCCTCTTCTGCAAACTAAGAGGATCTACTTGCTCATAGGTCTTGACATGAGGTGCCAACATCTCTAGGACTGTGTGCCAGTTTTTCTCTTGGCATTAAGTCTCTTGCATGTATGATTGTGTTCTGTAAAACAGTAGAAGAAATACAGATTAGCTTCAAGAGAAATAGGAAAAAGGGAAGTAAGAAATCAGGAGTTATTGGGATTCATCCTTCCATACTCTCAGGCATGAGATGAAGTGTCAGTCTCTATTCACTGATCCCACTGACCTTTTCATTCCGTAACTACTCCATTTGTAGCTTTCTTTTATTTCAACCACAGACCTTCCCATGCATATCTCAGTATTTATAGTATTAGGGGAAGTGACTGTAATGGGTCATGTATTAAAAAGAAGCAACTTAATGATATTTTTGTAGAAATGTTTTTGTCCCATATTGTTTAGTTTGGGATTTTATTTTACTGGTCTTTTGATTGTATATTATGGCTCCCAAATTTGTACTTGTGTGTGTGTGTGTGTTTCTTGTGCTTTCATTTTAAAATTCTGTTTTACTTATTTGCTTGCTTGTTTTTTAAAGAGAGAAAGAAGGTATGAGGTTGGATGACTGGGGAGCTGGGGGAGGATCTGAAGGGGATGGGAGAAGGAAAAATGTGAAAAGAGTACATTGTATGGAAATAATTTTTTTTATTCGATATAATTTATTTACATTTCAAATGATTTCCCCTTTTCTAGCCCCCCACTCCCCGAAAGTCCCTTAAGTCCCCTTCTCTTTCCCTGTCCTCCCATCCACCCCTTCCCACTTCCCTGTTCTGGTTTTGCCGAATACTGTTTCACTGAGTCTCTCCAGAACCAGGGGCCAGTCCTCCTTTCTCCTTGTACCTCATTTGATATGTGGATTATGTTTTGGGTATTCCAGTTTTCTAGGTTAATAACCACTTATTAGTGAGTGCATACCATGATTCACCTTTTGAGTCTGGGTTACCTCACTTAGTATGATGTTCTCTAGCTCCATCCATTTGCCTAAGAATTTCATGAATTCATTGTTTCTAATGGCTGAATAGTACTCCATTGTGTAGATATACCACATTTTTTGTATCCACTCTTCTGTTGAGGGATACCTGGGTTCTTTCCAGCATCTGGCAATTATAAATAGGGCTGCTATGAACATAGTAGAGCATGTATCCTTATTACATGGTGGGGAATCCTCTGGGTATATGCCCAGGAGTGGTATAGCAGGATCTTCTGGAAGTGAGGTGCCCAGTTTTCGGAGGAACCGCCAGACTGATTTCCAGAGTGGTTGTACCAATTTGCAACTCCACCAGCAGTGGAGGAGTGTTCCTCTTTCTCCACACCCTCTCCAACACCTGCTGTCTCCTGAATTTTTAATCTTAGCCATTCTGACTGGTGTAAGATGAAATCTTAGGGTTGTTTTGATTTGCATTTCCCTAATGACTAATGAAGTTGAGCATTTTTTAAGATGCTTCTCTGCCATCCGAAGTTCTTCAGGTGAGAATTCTTTGTTTAACTCTGTACCCCATTTTTTAATAGGGTTGTTTGGTTTTCTGGAGTCTAACTTCTTGAGTTCTTTATATATATTGGATATTAGCCCTCTATCTGATGTAGGATTGGTGAAGATCTTTTCCCAATTTGTTGGTTGCCGATTTGTCCTCTTGATGGTGTCCTTTGCCTTACAGAAACTTTGTAATTTTATGAGGTCCCATTTGTCAATTCTTGCTCTTAGAGCATACACTATTGGTGTTCTGTTCAGAAACTTTCTCCCTGTACCGATGTCCTCAAGGGTCTTCCCCAGTTTCTTTTCTATTAGCTTCAGAGTGTCTGGCTTTATGTGGAGGTCCTTGATCCATTTGGATTTGAGCTTAGTACAAGGAGACAAGGATGGATCAATTCGCATTCTTCTGCATGTTGCCCTCCAGTTGAACCAGCACCATTTGTTGAAAAGGCTATCTTTTTTCCATTGGATGTTTTCAGCCTCTTTGTCGAGGATCAAGTGGCCATAGGTGTGTGGATTCATTTCTGGATCTTCAATCCTGTTCCATTGATCCTCCTGCCTGTCACTGTACCAATACCATGCAGTTTTTAACACTATTGCTCTGTAGTATTGCTTTTCAACTTTTTTTTTTAAAAGAAGGAACAACTCACACATAGGGTTTCTTTGTCAATACATCATTAGTTATAACTTCTAGAAGGAAGAAAATATTCACATATATACCACAAATGAGTTGAAATACTACGATTGCTCTCAATACCTTTTGTATCATGTAGGTATGCATACTATGATATATGTTATAGTTTAGATATTGAACATCCCTCAAAGCACTATGGGTCAAAGATTTGGTCTTAAAGGCAGCACTATTAAGAAATTGTAGAACATTTAGGAGCTAGGGTCTGATGGAAGGTCCTGAGACTATTGGGACTGTGTCCCCAAAGGAGATGGAGTGAACCTAGGTTCTCCCTCTTCTTGTTCTTTTTTTTATTGCCATTGTTATTGTTTTTCTTCATCTTTTTTTCTCTTCCTCATCCTCCTCTGTCTCCTCCTCTTCCTCTTGCTTCTGGACCAGGAAATGGAAATTTTAACCCACCATATGCTTCCTACCATCTCCATTGAGCACCACCCCCTTGGGGCCAATGATGGGTCTATCTGATCATGTACCTGGGACTTCCAGGCATGAGCCTAAATGTACCTTCATTCTTTGTGAGCTAATTACATTGCACATTTTGTTCCAGTTGTGGACATTTGATTAATACAACATATTTCATCTATATTCTTAAAATCTCAAGTACTTCCACAAAAAAGGAACAGAATAAGCTTTAGCTTATCCATTGCTACATAAGCCACTGTGAAACTTTCTGTCTTAAAGCAGCAATATTTACTGTATTGCATGGTTATTGGCTTTAACTGGGTAGGGATTTAGCTCTGTACTTTTTTTTTTCTTTTTGTTTGCTTGTTTTGTTTTGTTCTGTTCTGGGCTGAAGTCACTCTTTTCTGCATTCAGCACAACATAGAACTGGAGCACTTTGGTTCGTTATGGTCTCTGTTATTAGCTTGAGCTACCTATCAGCCCTGCTTCATAATCATATTAGTTGAGTTTTCAGATTCAACAAATTAGAAGCATCCATTTCGTATGCTCATGCTCACAATAGGTAATGTTTCTTGCCTAGAAGCAAGAAAATATGTGGATGTTTTGGGGGGAGGAGGGGGTTGTAATTACATCAGCCAGCGTTACCTGAATTTAAAACTATATTTGTTAAGCTTCTACAGGTTTCAAGTATTATGAAACAGTTCAGAGTACAGAGAACCAATGTTTAAGGTCTAGTTTATATGATGAAAGGTAATATTGGAAGCACACTTTGTCAGTCAGGGTTCTAAATACCAATGATTCCCACCCTTAAACTCACATCTGTAGAATTCCATTCCTCGTGATGGCACAGACAACTGGCCCATGATTAGACTACAGAAGATTGTTTGAAGATTTCTTGGTAGCTTTTTTGAAACAAGCTATCTTGTTAGAAATTAAGGGCAGCCTTTTCTGAAAGACAGTCAGGAACTGAGCCCCGCTTCCCCCATTAAGCCTGAAGGGAAGTAGGAAGCAGACAAGCAATGTTATCTGCAAGTTTGCAAATGAATTTTTCTCTAGTTGAACCTTGTGAGTGACTGAGGTGTCTGCCAACCAAAACCTCCATTGCAGGTTGTGAGAGGCCCAAGACACAGGACCTGACAAAACTACCCAGATTCTCCACCCACAGAAACTATCAGATAATACAAGTGTTATTTTAGCTTCTAAAGTTTGGGATAATCGGTCAAGCCAAAACATACAATCAAGACACGCAACAGTGGCTTTTGATCTTGAGTTTACTTCAGTAAATTGACACAAGCGATCTTTTACTTCCAAGGAGCTGATCTTAGAAATAAACACATACTGAACTGTTTTCTGGAACCCACGTGGGTCTTTAAAACAAAATCTTCTGGAAAGGAGAAAGGAAAAGTTTCCTATCACACATCTCTAGTTACTTAATACATTGTTTACTATGATGCAAGAGCTGTTTAAAATGTGTCTGATTTGGAGTGGGAAGTTACTGTGGAAAGACATCTGTGAAGGAAGGAACAGGAAAGAGGATGGTGTGTGTTAGATGACCTAGGCTGTTAAAATCTGGAGTTTTCTTTATTCCCCAATGAAACAGAATAAAGGAAGCTGCTCAAAGAATAACACATTGAAAATATAGCAGCATCTTCATTACTATCAATAGTGTCAGGTGATGGATTAGTGTGAGAAAATCTGTGAAGCATCCTGTGGGGGAAAGAATGGACAGGAGAAGTCAACTTATTTGAAAGGTACAGCCACCATGAGTTCGTCACCTTTGTCAACTATTAACTGGAGCTGTGAAGAAGCTGGGTTCTCAAGGTTTGTGCAGGCAGTTGATCCGTTATCACCCTAATGTCTCCAACTTGGAAGGTGTATTTCAGAAACCATGTGCTTACAAAGGGTGCTTCTTTTCCCTGTAGCCTCTTTTCTTGCTTCTCTTGCAAACACTCGGTATCCACATGTAGCATCCTATGCTATGTATGCAAGTGAATTATAAAGTGAAGGGACCACAAAACTTTAAGAACAGATGTGAAAAGGGGGCATTTAAAGGAGAAGTTCAAGGTTTGCTGCTCTTAGCTCAGTTCCATTTCTGGTCCTGGAAACCACTGCTTTATCCTTTCAACATTTAAACGTCTTCATCTAAACACAGACCCTGAGCCAACAGAACCCTTAGGTTTCTCTGCCCTGAACTCTTATGATGCAATGACTTTGGTGATGGAAATCTGAGACCTGATGAAAAACTCATTTAAACGATTTCTTTAAAAGGAACGAGAGCTGGCTGATTGCAGAAAACAGACTGTAATTAACTTGACTGATGAAAGTGGAGGGCAAGTTAAAATGAGGCTAGATGATGAGATTTACCTTACCTGTGCTTTTAATATAACCTTCATATCACTCTTGTTTGACAAAGCAAAAGAAAATTTCCTCTGTTCCAACAACTGAACCCATCTTAAGAAAAGATACCCGGAAGCGGCTGCTTCCCAGTGACTTGGCATTTTTCCTGTACTGGGTCCTTTAGAAATCACTGGATGTCCTGAAAACACCCAGTGTAGCAACCTCTGAATCCCAAGAGTGTTCTTTTATAGTTTTAACAGTTAAATACTTTTTATTATTTTTAAAAATTGAAATGTAATCGCAGCACTCACACCTCCTTTTTCCTCCCTCCAGTCCTTCCCATATACTCAACCCACTGTGCTCCTTCTAGAAATTGGGTGTGGTTCACACTCATGTGTGTGTATACACATAAGTGTGCATACATGCATGTGTGTGTGTGTGTGTGTAAATATATAAATAAAACCTGTTAAGATCTAAAGGAAAATATTTCAAGTGCCTGTCTTGCATCACATAGTGGATAAGTCTGATATCCTGAATCCACTCTGAACAGCTTCAGTAATACACTCTCAAAACTGTTCCCACAATCCCCCATGATACCACCCACTGACTAGACTTTTTACATGTGAGAGATCACTGACTCTCCTTAAGGTTTATTCTCCAGGACTCCTGTCCTAATTTAATTGAGACTGATTTTTAATTTGTCTTACCTTTGGTTTCTTATGGGGAAAGAAGCCATTGCTTCATTGGCTGCTGAGGCCTCTGGCACATACTTAGGGTAAGGAAGGGTTGAAAGGAGAGTGACCTAATTATTAGTGAGTGAAGAGGAGGTAGGGAGAAGACTGTACTGGCTGGTTTTGTGTGTCAACTTGACACAAGCTGGAGTTATCACAGAGAAAGGAGACTCCCTTCAGGAAATGCCTCCATGAGATCCAGCTATGGGACATTTTCTCAATTAGTGATCAAGATGGGAGGGTCCATTGTGGGTGGTGCCATCCCTGGGCTGGTAGTCTTGGGTTCTATAACAGAGCAGGCTGAGCAAGCCAGGGGAAGCAAGCCAGTAAGAAACATCCCTCCATGGCCTCTGCATCAGCTCCTGCTTCCTGACCTGCTTCAGTTCTAGTCCTGATTTTCTTTGGTGATAAACAGCAATGTGGAAGTATAAACTGAATAAATCCTTTTCTCCCCATCTTGCTTCTTGGTCATGGTGTTTTGTGCAGGAATACAAGCCCTAAGGCAAAGATGAATGCAAAGATATGAAAAGAGGAACCAGCAGACTTTCAAGAACACAGGATGCAAATTGAATTTATCAGGTTGGAATTAGCTTGTATATTTCATGGTACAATCCCTCTCATCAACATAATCTCAAGAAATGATCAGTGTTTTTTAATGGCAATTGGTAATTAGAGCTTTATATATTTTGGCTATTTCATAATGCTGAGATAGAGACTGGCTTGAAGGTACCTCAGTTTTAGTTAGGCTATACTTGAAACAGTCATGTTACCAAGTCCTAAAAGGTAACTGGTCAGTTTCCCTCTAGGGAAACTAAATCGTTATTGAGATAAGAATACATTTCTCATTCAACATTTTTCAAAGTTATATTTATATTTTTAAGAATTCAGGAGCAAGAGACAGGATTCAAGATTCAAGTCTGTATTCAGATCTTCAGTCTTCCACTTAGCAGCACTAAATGGTTGGGCAAACTCTCTACTTCTCCGTGTCTCAACTTCATCTGTAAAATGGATTGCTAGAAGAATAAGAGTTAATACATGTGAAGAGCCTAGAAATATTTCCTGACACGTAGCAAACACTTTGTAAAAGTCAGCTATTGGTTTTAACTACCTCCAGAAATAGATTAATTCAGAACATAGAAAAGACTGAAAACAAAAGACATGGAGGAACAGGGCCAGGGAAGAGGGCTTATGGGATTTTCGGGGAGTGGGGACCCAGAAAAGGGAAAATCATTTGAGATTTAAATAAAAAATATATCAATAAAGAAAAAAAAAAGAAAAGCAACACAGACATACAGACACACACACACACACACACACACAAATTTATCTATCTGTCTGTCTGCCTGCCTATCTCTTTCTCTCTATATCTCTATCTCTATCTCTATCTATCTATCTATCATCTATCTACTTTAGCAATTACTCCAAGGGACATGTCCAGCACTTATTTATTCATTTACTTAGTAGATATTTATAGAAAATAATCTACCATTGTCCCAGTAAAATAGCAAGACTCCATGTACATGTTCACAAAGTTGCTGAAATAAGCACCATCTCCTCACCGTCTCAGAAACACAGCAAAACAAGGAAAGATCTGGGGAGAAGGTGAGGTGAGCTTTGCCCTGAAAACTCCTATGTTTTACCAGCAAAATTTAGAATAGAGTTGGTCATTCCACTTGTCTGTTATTTTCTCAGGTTTTACACCTGGGCAGTGGAAACAATCCCAGTAGCTTCGTAAAGGGATTGTGGGGATTTCTGAGACAAACATGAACTCTTGCTTGCTCAAGGGTCATCCTTTACCTTCCCTAAAACAGCCTTGATTTTAAGACACAGAAAGCAGAATTTTTTTCCTATGGGCTTCGAATAAGGCATTATATCCTCCTGCTGGTTTCTATTAGAGGTCAGTGAGGGGAATGGGAGCTAGAATGCCCACTCAAGGGTAAAGATAAGAAAACAGGGATAAGCATCATGCAAGCTGTTGATGTGCTGAAGGCCAGCTGTCTTTAATAGAATTATAGAATATAATGTATAATAAATATACATTTAATCATATGTACATGTGTACTGGCTGGTTTTGTGCACCAACTTGACATAAGCTAGAGTTATCACAGAGAAAGGAACCTCCCTTGAGGAAATACCTCTGTGAGATCCAGCTGTGGGGCATTTCTCAATTAGTGATCAAGTGGGGAGGGCCCCTTGTGGGTGGTGTCATCCCTGGAGTGGTAGTCCTGGGTTCTATAAGAAAGCAAGCTGAGCAAGCCAGGAGAAGCAAGCCAATAAGTTAACATCCCTCCATGGCCTCTGCATCAGCTCCTGCTTCCTGACCTGCTTGAGTTCCAGTCCTGACTTCCTTTGGTGATGAACAGCAGTGTGGAAAGGGATGTAAGCTGAATAAACCCTTTCCTCCCAACTTGCTTCTTGGTCATTGATTTTGTGCATGAATAGAAACCCTGACTAAGACAACATGGTATAAACCCAATCAGATAGTCATCTGACACACAAGTGCTTGTGAAAAGATATGTGAGGCTCTGTTAACCTAGAATTCTTGCTTCTCCATGGTTAGATCTGCTGTAACTCCTTGTTCTGATTCCCTGGAGGCAGCCTCAGCTCTATGATAGGGAATGTGGAGAGAGGAAATACGATTTACCCCTATAAAGCCTTGTCTGTGGCATTCTCCTGAAGAGATTTCGTGAAGGAAAGAACAAGCAATGCCCTTTGCAATTTCACACCGGTAATGAGCGTGTTGTGTAGGGAAGAGTAGCAAGGATCATTGTTTGCTTTCCAGTGATACTAATGGCAAAAGCAAACTGTGGTCTTGCCCTGCTTTCAATCAGCTCTGTGGCTGTTGCCACTGTCTTTCTAAAATGAGAATCTCACTACGTCATTGCCTTGTGTGTGAACTTTCAATGGCTCCATTTCACTTGTGGAATTAGAAGTATTTCACATGGGCTTCCTGCGTGCACATTGGAAGGGTAGCCTTCCATTATCATCTTCTATTGTACCCCTGCTCATACCCTGTGGTCAGCCACCAGAACAACTTGGGAATTATATTAGGAAGTCCTAAGTTTGGCTTAGATGATAGGTCTTGACATCTGAATCACTTCATTTGAATTTGTGGTCTTATTAGCTGTATAGCAGGAAGCTCTATATCTAGAACTTGGGTGAAACGATCCTACCAGTACAGTTTCTGTGAAAGTTGGGCATGGTGATGCATACTTGTAATCCTAGCACTCTAGATGTACAGAATTCCATCTCCACATCAGCCTGGCCTATATTGCAAGACCTTGTCTCAAAACCCAAACCAAAATGCTACTGTAGGAGGTGACTGAGTGGCATTTGGAATAGTTACCCATACATAGCAAGTGTTAGGGAAGTTTAAATGCTATTGATATTATTGCTAAGTGCCTACACATGGCATTCTCTTTGAGGACTCTAAACCTTTGCATTTGCAGTTTCCATAACCTGTGATACTCAACCCCTTTGTGCCTAAAGGCAATCCCACTTACAACAGATCTTTCAAGTATCAGCTCTTCTGTCTCTCTTGCACATCCTATTATGTGACACACATCACAGCAGATTACCTCAACTTTTCAGAAACATACCTGGAGCAATTATAAGAAGGCAGATTTCTTTCTTTCTTCCTTTCTTCCTTTCTTCCTTCCTTCCTTCCTTTCTTTCTTTCTTTCTTTCTTTCTTTCTTTCTTTCTTTCTTTCTTTCTTTCTTTCTTTCTTTCTTTCTTTCTTTCTTCCTTTCTCTTCTTCCTCTTCCTCTTCCTCCTCCTCCTCCTTTTCTTCTTTTCTTCTTCTTCATTCTTTTCTTTTTTGTTGAGAATTAAATAATTTTGTGTAATATGGTACAATTTTTAAGTACTTTTTATTGGATATTGTCTTTATTTACATTTCAAATATCATCCCCTTTCTGTGTTTCACCCCCTCCCTGAAACCCTACATCCCATTCCCCCCTCACCCTGCTTCTATGAGTGTGTTCCTCCACCCACCCACCTACTCCTGCCTCGTGGCCTTGATTCCCCTACACTGGAGAATCCTTCATAGGAACAAGGACCTTTACTCCCATTGATGTCTGACAAGGCAATCCTCTGCTACATATGCAGCATACTCCTTGGTTGGTGGCTTAGTCCTTGGAAGCTTTGGAGGGTCTGGTTGGTTGATATTGTTGTTCTTCCTATGAGGTTGCAAACCCCTTCAGCTCCTTCAGTTCTTTTTCTAACTCCTTCACTAGGGACCCTATGCTCAGTTCAATGGTTGACTGCAAGCATCCCCCTCTGTATTTGTAAGGCTCTGGTAGGGCCTCTCAGGAGACAGCTTATCAGGCTCCTTTCAGCAAGCATTTCTTGGCATCCACAACAGTGTCGGGGTTTGGTGACTGTATATGGGATGAATTCCCAGATGGGACAGTCTCTGGATGGCCTTTCCTTCAGTCTCTGCTCCACTCTTTGTCTCTATATTTGCTCCCATGAGTATTTTGTTCCCCTTTCTAATAAGGACTGAAGCACCCACACTTGGGTTTTCTTCTTCTTGAGCTTCATGTGATCTGTAAATTTTATCTTGGGTATTCTGAGCTTTTGGGCTAATATCCACTATCAGTGAGTATATACCATGTGTGTTCTTTTGTGATTGGGTTATGTCACTCAGGATGATCTTTTCTAATTCCATCCATTTGCCTAAGAATCTCATGAATTCATCATTTTTAATAGCTGAGTAGAACTCCATTGTGTAAATGTACCACATGTTCTGTATCCATTCCTCTGTTGATGTCATCTGGGTTCTTTACAGCTTCTGGATATGCCAGTCAGGAATGTGGGAGAGTTAGCAGGGGAAGGGGGAATGGGATAGTGGTTTTTCGGAGGGGTAACAAGGAAAGGGAATAGCATTTGAAATGTAAATAAAGCAAATATCTAATTAAAAAAAGAAGGTAGCTAAGAATGTAGTGGAGCATGTGTCCTTGCTATATGTTGGAGCATCTTTTTGGTATATGCCCAGGAGTGGTATAGCTCAGTCTTCAGGTAGTACTATGTCCAATTTTCTGAGGAACTGCTGGACTGATTTCCAGAGTGGTTGCACCAGCTTGCAATCCCACCAAAAATGGAGGAGTGTTCCTCTTTCTCCACATCCTTAGCATCTGCTGTCACCTGAGTTTTTGATCTTAGCCATTCTGACTGGTGTGAAGTGGAATCTCAGGGTTGTTTAGATTTGCATTTTCCTAATGATTAAGGATGTTGAACATTTCTTTAGGTGCTTCTCAGTTATTAAGTATTCCTCAGTTGAGAATTCTCTGTTTAGCTCTGCACCTCACTTTTTAATAGGGTTATTTGGTTCTCTGGAATCTAACTTCTTGAGTTCTTTGAATATATTGGATATTAGCCATTATTAGGATGTAGGATTGGTAAAGATCTTTTTGCAATCTGTTTTTTGTCGTTTTGTCCTATTGACAGTGGACTTTGCCTTATAGAAGCTTTACAATTTTATGAGGTCCCATTTGTAGATTTTTGATCTTAGAGCATAAGCCATTGGTGTTCTGTTCAGGAAATTTTCCCTTGTGTCCATGTGTTTGAGACTTTTACATACTTTCTCTTCTATTAGTTTCAGTGTATATGATTTTATGTGGAGATGCTTGATCCACTTGGCCTTGAGCTTTGTAAAAAGAGATAAGAATGGATCGATTTGCATTTTTCTGCATGCTGTCCTCCAGTAGAACCAGCGCCATTTGTTAAAAATGCTGTCTTTTCCACTGGATGGTTTTTGCTCCTTTGCCAAATATCAAGTGATCATAGGTGTGTGCATTCATTTAGGGTTTCTATTCTATTCCATTAATCATCCTGCCTGTCTCTCTACCAATACCATGCAGTTTTTTTTTTTTTTATCACTATTGCTCAGTAGTACAGCTTGAGGTCAGGGGCAGTGATTCCCCCACAAGTTCTTTTATTGTTGAGAATAGAGTTCAGTATCCTGGGTTTTTTGTTATTCCAAATGAATTTTCAAATTGCTCTTTCTAAATCTATGCAGAATTGATTTGGAATTTTGATGGGGATTGCATTGATCTGTAGATTGTTTTTGGAAAGATGGCCATTTTTACTCTATTAATCCTGTTAATCCACGAGTATGGGAGATCTTTCCATGTTCTGAGATCTTCTCTGATTTCTTTCTTCAGAGACTTGAAGTTCTGGTCATACAGATCAGATCTTTCACTTGCTTGGTCACACCAAGGTATTTTATATTATTTTTGACTATTGTGAAGTGTTTTCCTTTGAGTATAGGAAGGCTACTTATTTGTTTGAGATAATTTTATATCTAGCCATTTGGCTGAAGTTGTTCATCAGCTTTAGGAGCTCTCTGGTGGTATCAAATGACTCCCATGAAGAAGTAAGCAGAGGGCCCTGATCCTGGAAAGGCCTGATCCACCATTAGAGGCGAGTACCAGGACAGAGAAAAAGGAGGGAGGTGATTGGAGTATGGATATAGAGAAGGCTTATGGGACATATGGGGAGGGGAGAACTGGGAAAGCATTTTGGAATGTAAACAAAGAATTCAGAAAAGAAAAAAATAGAAGAAATATATAGAAAAATATGTTAAAAATGAAGATTATCATGAAAAATAATTCAGATAAAATGGTAGACATAAAAAACATTACTAAATTAATTGAAAGAGGAATTACAAACATTTTCTGATTAAAAAAACGGAGTTCTTTGGTGGAATTTTTGGGCTCACTCAAGTATACTATCATGTCATCTGCAAATAGTGATATTTTGACTTCTTCCTTTCCAATTTGTATCTCTTTGTCCTCCTTTTGTTGTCTAATTGCTCAAGATAGAACCTCAAGTTCTATATTGAATCCATAGGGAAAGAGTGGGTAACCTTGTCTTGTCCCTGATTTCAGTGGGATTGCTTCAAGTTTCTCTCCATTTAGTTTGATGTTGGCTACTGGTTTGATGTTACTATGTTTAGGTATGGGTCTTGAATTCTTTTTTTTTCCAAGACTTTTAATATGAAGGGATGCTGAATTTTGTCAAATGCTTTTTTAGAATCTAGTGAAATGATCATGTGTTTTTTTTCTTTGAGTTTGTTTATGTAGTGGATTATGTTGATGGCTTTCCATATATTGACCCATTTCTGCATCGCTGGGATGAAGCCTACTTGACTGTGGTGAATAATCGTTTTGATGTGTTCTTGGATTGGGTTGATAAGAATTTTACTGAGTATTTTTGCATCAATTATCATAAGGGAAATTGGTCTCAAGTTCTCTTTCTTTGTTTGGTCTTTGTGTGGTTTAGGTATAAGTGTAATTGTAGCCTCATAGAATGAATGAGGCATTGTTCCTTCTGTTTCTATTTTGTGGAATTTATTGAAGAGTATTGTTATTAGGTCTTTTTTGAAGGTCTGATAGAATTCTCCACTAAACCTGTCTGGTCCTGGGCTTGCTTTCTTTCTTTCTTTCTTTCTTTCTTTCTTTCTTTCTTTCTTTCTTTCTTTCTTTCTTTCTTTCTTTCTTTCTTTCTTTCTTTCTTTTTCTTTCTTTCTTTCTTTTTTATTTATTTTATATTATTTTATTATCATTTTTTTTTTGGTTAGCAGACCATTAATGACTGCTTCTATTTCTTTAGGTTTTATGGGACTGTTTAGATGGTTTATCTCATCCTGTTTTAACTTTTGTACCTGGTATCTGTCTAAAAAGTTGTCCATTTCATCCATATTTTTCAATTTTGTTGACTATAAGCTATTGTAGTAGGATCTGATGATTTTTTGTATTTCCACAGTTTCTATTGTTATGTCTTCCTTTTTATTTCTGACTTTATTAATTTGGATAATGTCTCTGTGCCCTCTGGTTAGTCTGGCTAAGGATTTATCTAGTTGATTTTCTTAAAGAACCAACTCCTTGTTTGGTTGATTCTTTATATAGGTCTTTTTGTTTCCATTTGGTTGATTTCAGTCCTGAGTTTGATTATTTCCTGTCATCTACTCCTCTTGGGTATATTTTCTTCTTTTTGTTCTAGAGCTTTCAGGTGTGCTGCCAAGCTGCTAATATATGCTCTCTCCAGTTTCTTTTTGGAGGCACTTAAAGCTATGAGTTTTCCTCTTACCATTGCTCTCATGTGTTCCATAAGTTTTGGTATGATGTCTTCATTTTCACTAAATTCTAAAAGGCCTTTAATTTCTTTATTTCTTCCTTGACCAAATTATCCTTGAGTAGAGGGTTGTTCAGCTTTCATGCATATGTGGGCTTTCCATTGTTTTTGTTGCTATTGAAGATCAGCCTTAGTCCATGGTGATCTGATAGGATGCATAGGATTATTTCAATCTTTTTGTATATGTTGAGGCCTGTCTTGTGACCAATTATATGGTCAGTTTTGGAGAAGTTACCATGAGGTGCTGAGAGGAAGGTATATTCTTTAAAAGATGGAATATTCTATAAATATCTGTTAGATCCATTTGGTCCATAACTTCAGTTAGTTTCACTGTGTCTCTGTTTAGTTTGTTTCCATGATTTGTCCATTGTTGAGAGTGGGGTGTTGAAACCTCCCACTATTATTGTGTAGGGTGTGATATGTGCTTTGAGCTTTAGTGAAGTTTCTTTTATGAATGTGGGTGCCCTTGAATTTGGAGCATAGATATTCAGAATTGTGCGTTCATCTTGGTAGATTTTTCCTTTGATCAGTATGAAAAGTCCTTATCTTTTTTGATAATTTTTGGTTGAAAGTTGATTTTATTCAATATTAGAATGGCTACTCAAACTTGTTTCTTGGGACCATTTGCTTGGAAAATTGTTTTCCATCCTTTTACTCTGGGGTACTATCTGTCTTTGTCACTGAGGTGCATTTCTTTTATGCAGCGAAATGCTGGGTCCTGTTTATGTATCCAGTCCGTTGGCCTATGTCTTTTTATTGGGGAATTTCATCCATTGATGTTAAGAGATATTAAGGAATAGTGATTGTTACTTCCTGTTATTTTTGTTGTTAGAGGTGGAATTATGTTTGTGTGGCTATCTTCTTTTGGGTTTGTTGAAGGATTACTTCGTTGCTTTCTCTAGGATGTAGTTTCCCTCCTTGTGTTGGTGTTTTTCATCTATTATCCTTTGTATGGTTGGATTTGAGGAAAGATATTGTGTAAATTTGGTTTTGTTATGGAATATCTTGGTTTCTCTATCTATGGTAGTTGAGAGTTGTGCTGTGTCTAGTAGCCTGGGTGATATTTGTTTTCTCTTAGGGTCTATATGATATCTGCCTAAGATCTTCTAGCTGTCATAGTCTCTGGTGAGAAGTCTGGTGTAATTCTGATAGGTCTGTCTTTATACGTTACTCAACCTTTTTCCCTTACTGATTTTAATATTCTTTCTTTGATTAGTTCAATTTTGATGATTATGTGTCAGGAGGACTTTCTGGTCTCATCTAGTCTATTTGGAGTTCTGTAGGCTTCTTGTATGTTCATGGGCATCTCTTTCTTTAGGTTAGGGAAGTTGTCTTCTATATTTTTGTTGATGATGTTTACTGGCCCTTTAAACTGGAAATCTTCACTCTCTTTTATATCTACAATCCTTAGGTTTGGTCTTCTCATTGTGTCTGGGATTTCTTGGATGTTTTGGGTTTCAAGCTTTATGCATTTTGCATTTTCTTTGACTGTTGAGTCAATGTTTTCTATGTTATTTTCTACACCTGAGATTCTTCACTTGATCTTAGCCAAAAGGTCAAAAAGTAATACCTGAGATTCTTCTATCTCTTGTATTCTGTTGGTGATGCTTGCATCTATAACTCCTGATCTCTTTCCTAGGTTCTCTAACTCCAGGGTTGTCTCCCTTTGTGATTACTTTATTGTTTCTCTTTCCATTTTTTAGATACTGGATGATTTTGTTTATTTCCTTCCCTTGTTTTATTGTGCTTTCCTGTAATTCTTTAAGAGATTTTTGTGTTTCCTCTTTAAGGGCTTCTAGCTGTTTACCTGTGCTCTCCTGTATTTAAGTGAGTTATTTATGATATTCTTAAAGTCCTCTATCATCATCATGAGAAGTGATTTTTAGATCCAGATCTTGCTTTTCCAGTGTAATGGTTTATCCAGGACTTGCTATGGTGGGAGAATTTGGTTCTGATGCTGCCAAGTAACCTTGGCTTATGTTTCTTATTTTCTTATGCTTGCTTCCCATCATCTAGTTATCTCTAGTACTACCTGCCCTCGATATACCTGACTGTAGCCTATCCTTCCTGTGATCCTGGTTGTGTCAGAATTCCTCAGAGTCCAGCTGTCTCTGGGATTCCATGATTCTGGGATCCTGTGATCCTGAGATCCCGGTTGTGTCAGAACTCCTAGTAGTGAAACTGCCTCTGCGACCCTATGATCCTGGTGTGATCAAGCTCCTGAGATCCTGTGATCCTGAGGGTGTTAGAGTGCCTGGGAGTGGAGCTTTCTCTGGGTGCTGTGGCACTGGCTATAGAGTTTGCAACCAAGATTTGCTCAGTGCACTAGCCAAGACCCACAGGAACCCGTGCCACTGCTCATTCTTCTTTTCATTTCTTTGCCAGGGCTTCTGATCAAAGGCAAAGCATTCTACAAATAAGCTACATCCCCAGCCAGATTGTAACTTTCTTGAGGGCAATGGTTATATTTGATTCTGTGTTGGTGTTAGACTTTTTTTGCTGAAAAATGTACCCTCAAAATGATTTCTCAACTCAAAGTTATATGTAAATATTCATTACAATAATATTGACAAACATCCCAGTTGTAAACAACCTGAATACTTGCCAAAAGATAAATGAATAAATATAATATGGATTATACACATAAGGGAATACTACTCATCCATTTACGGGAATGGAGTACTGGTACTTAATTTAATAAAAGAAACTTGACAAAGACTCTGATAACAGAAAGAGGCCAGACACAAATGACCAAATATGATTAGCATTATGTGAAATGGCCCACATTAACAAATTGAGATGATGGACGTTTGGTTTCGTAGATCTAGCAGAGGAGATGAAGGGATAAGGGTCTACCCAAAGAGTGTGGAGGTTGTTTTTTTAATTCTGACATGGTCTTGTGTTATGTATCACAGGCTTGGCAGGACCTCACTATGTAGTTCTTTGTGGCCTCAAACTCAGATGATGAAGTTGTGCAGTTGTAACTGTGTGTCATTTGCTGTTTCTTTTTGGTATGGTGAGGCTTTTCTAAAACACATTGTGATGATACCTGCACAACTCTAGATCCATGAAAAAATAATTGAATTGTACACTTTAAATAAAGGAATTAAATGGTTGGTGCAGGTAATCTTAATAAAGTTACTAAAATACACATACACATGCACAGATGGAGATAGATAGATTGAGATAGACAGAGAGAGAGAGAGAGAGAGAGAGAGAGAGAGAGAGAGAGAGAGCAGAGGGCAGACAGACAGTCAGACTAGAGACCAAATCCCAGCAGCCTCTCTCCTGGGTGAGTCGGTGATAAGTCCCCTCCCATTAGTCGTGTTTGTCTTTGTGAAAAATTTGCTTCCCTGTTGGATCTCCTGGACCTCTGCTCTTTTTCAGTCTCTCTTATCCCAAATGTCGATTTTCTTCTCCTCTGTTATATGCAATCAGGCCTTCCGGAGAGCTTGCATATCACTATGAGGAGAATGGAGACTTCCTGGGGGTAACTGGAACACAAGAGCCTGAAAGCATAATTTCAAGGGAACACTTTGTTGTATCAGACAAACAAGTGGATGTTCAGAAGGACCAAAGAAGTTCTGCAACTTCATATTGAATTGATCCCAGAACTGAATTAAACACTCAAGCTTTCTATGCACCTGCTCTGTGCACTTCCTTGCACACTATACAAAGGCATGCAGCATTTCTCATTGTTCATGGATTTACTTCAAAGTCATCATGACCAGCATATTGAAACACATAGAACCAATGAGAGTATGCCCCAACTGTAGCAGGCGCTTTTTATTTCTTTCCCAGATGCTGCTAAGAGCCCTTCACATTGAATTTCAAAATGTCTTGAACCTGATTTTTTTTTTCTTTCCTTCCTTCTTTTCTTTTCTTTTCTTTTCTTTTCTTTTCTTTTCTTTTCTTTTCTTTTCTTTTCTTTTCTTTTCTTTTCTTTTCTTTTCTTTTCTTTCTTTCTTTCTTTCTTTCTTTCTTTCTTTCTTTCTTTCTTTCTTTCTTTCTTTCTTTCTTTCTTTCTTTCTTTCTTTCTTTCCTGTTCAGTGTGGGTTGATACAGGATATGACTGCTATGATGATTAAGAATTAGAACCATAATAAAATAAAGGTGAGAGGAATATGTCTGTCACTCTTGTCATTTTAATTCCCTCAGTTGTACAAGGAAAATAGCATGCACCCACTGCCCAGATAAGAAAAGTGAGGCCTAGAAATCTAAATTGTCAAAAACAACAGTGAATTACGGATGACACAGGGATGTGGCATTGAGTTTGTCTGTCACCCTAGTGCTGCCTTTTCCATCTGAAGAATGCTTCCAGTATGGAAAAGAGCTCTATTAGTGAGTATGGCTGTCATGCTTTTACTGTTTCTGAAAATGCAGTCTTTCAGATAAAAATCTTCAATAAATCTAGCATATTCCTTGGTCTTGGGAAATTTTTAATTCAAGAGAATCTCTCTGAGGTATTGATTGACCTAATTAGACTACAGAGAGTTTTCAGTTTAAATGGGATTGGGAAGAAACCTACCAGAATTGATCACTAAGAAGTGTCTGGGTCCTCGGTGTCACTTGAGGCTATTGGACTGACTGTAATTGCAGGCGAAATGTGAGAACGCCTAGTGAGAGACAGATAAGAAAGAGCATTTTCTAGGGAAGCATTGCAGATTTTACAGTTCTTTCTGAAAGTGACAAAAAATCCCTATCATAACCCCCATGATTTGAATAATTTTTATAATTTTTGTAGCTTAACTCAGGACGTATTCAGTGGCCCCCTGCTTGGTGTCATGAAGGCTTCCGTGTCTTGCCACATCTTAGAGATATTATTCTTGGAGTGGATGTGGCTTCTTTCTCTTTTTGGAAAAGAAAGCTGGGTCTAAATCAGCCAAGGACGTCTCAGAATGTCTAGGAACAATGAGGTATGAAGTCAAATAAATATGTACACCTGTCCCTACTTTTGAGACTTCTTTGTCTGTGGCTAAGTTAGTTCACAGTTGTCAGATAAGCATGGCCCCAGGATTTCTGGAAGTTAAATTAAAACACTGAAATTCCTGGGTCTTGTTCATATATTTCTGTTTCTTCATCCCCCTGGACTATTTTGACTCCTCCTAAGAATCTTTCTTAACCTATTTATTAAAGGATTTTTATAAGGCAAGCCAGATTTGAAGTATAGTCCAAAAGAACATTACAGGCTGTGACAAGTAGATGTCTTTAGAAAGTTGAACCTAATAGTTAACTCTTCTCATTGACACCGATTTCATGATGTCCTTTATAGCACACACTGCTAGTGTCTGGCTTCTGCCCTTTTATCGCTCATAATCTTGAAACCCATGGACATACTTTCTGAAGACTTTCTCTCTTGGTCACTACACATGGTGCAGATGGGAAGTATTGGAAAGTTAACACCCCTGGGAGCATTCCTTAGCCAGTATTGAATGGAAAGTCACTGTACGTGCTCCAGCTTACCTCCTCTCCAATAAAAACAATCATTCACATTGGCTCTCCAAAGTCCCTGACAGGGCTGAGCCCCGTTTTCCCATTGTAGCTGCAAATGAGCCCTCTATTGGCTTCTTTCCCTACCCAATTCCCTCCCTCACTTCTCATGCAAGGGGCCAGTGCTTCCTGCAATCACCTCTCCATTAAGCTACCTCAACCCAAATCCTTATCTCAAGACTAGCTAGTGGGGAAATGCAGCCCAAGACACCTTTAGAAACAAATATTTACACACATGTTAATCCATACATAATATTTTAGAAATGTTGGGGAAAGAAAAATTTTCATGTACAGCCTCCTCCCTAGCATCAATAAAAAGGCAAATTGAGAAATGTGAGATTTAATATTCCACAGTGGGCTGTCAGCAATTTCAAAGCCCAAAGATGTCTGATAAAACATGTAATTTATTCAACCTCATTTCCTATGATCCTCCAATATTTGCTTAACTGTATTAATACTTCGGGACTCATCTGCCTTAGTTGAAAAACCTCTCCTTAAACTCCTTTTTAAAATTAACTAACAAAAAAATATCTAGGAAGAACCCCTGATTCTGAAATGTATATCATCTTATGTGGCCCTGGAAGAAATTTGATGGGTGGCAGATGTCCCACATTCCTTAGACTATTGCAGTGGATTTTCCTTATCTCTGTTATCACTAGTCTTCCTGCCCCTTAGAAACTCTCCCCCCATCTCTTCCTAGCATCTGTATACTTTCCAGGAGAGATAGATAATATTACTTTTATCTATGGCTCAGGTTGCCTAGTCTCTATGGTTACAGGATACCTTTTAAAAATCAGCCATAGTCTTTGAAATTAGTATATTTCGGAAATTCATCTCTAGGCTTTTCTGCTTGATGGAATTGCTATGACTACACTGGAGTCAGCACAGTGTGTATGCTTTCCTGAAGATGCCATCAGTTTTAATATAGAGAAACAAGAAAGGAAGCTGCACATTGGATGAGGTTGAGGATTCTAGTTTTCATTCTGTTTACTATGGAGGTATCTTCATCAATGTTCTATTTCTTTTCATAGAAAAGAATGTTCTTCTTTTCTGTGAAAAGACGCCATAACTACAGCAACTGTTATATGAGAAAACATGTGATGGGGCTTGCTTACAATTTAGAAGGTCAGTCCACTATCATGGCAGAAAGTATGGTGGCATATAGCATGGAGCAGTAGGTGAGAGCTACATCCTGATCTACTGGCAGGGAAGCAGGAGAGAGAGAGAGAGACAGAGGACTTCAACTGACTTCAGCTTTTGAAACTTCAGTTCCTACTCCCCAGTAACATAGTTTCTCCAGCATAACTGCTCCGTGACGACTAAGCATTTGACTATATGAACCTGTGGAGGCTGTTATTCAAACCACCACAGGAGTTAGCCATAAAATGGATATATATTTATACATGGGCTCATCACTGACCCAACATAATCCAAACAGAAGTTTAATTTATAGGACCAGCAATGTCAAGAACTCTACAACTCTTCTTTGGAGGATGTGTATATGTATTTAGTGATGGGCTATGGGAAGTGGGTGTTGACTGGCACAAGAAAGCTTTCTTCCTGTTTACTGGGTCACATCCACTATGACCTATCTCAGGCATCTATTCATACGATGCTGCATGACAAATTATCACTTAAACCCACCTGAAACAAAGAGTCACTTATTTGCTGCCTCCATGTATGTGAGTTGGCTGATCGAAGCTGGATTAAACTGTATTTGTTTAGCAGGTTGTAAGTTGGGTTTGGGTCTTCTCCTACTGTTTCTCATCCTGCTTGTACCTGAAGAATGAATGTAGATATTGTGTTCTTTCTATGGCGGTGAGAAGCACAACAATGCAAGCTCCTTTAAACCTCTGCTTTTATAACATCTAAGTCAACATGTACCTAAGCCTGATGTCCAGGGACAGGGGTTATTCCCCTCTTCACTGAAGTCATTGGAAGGCTTATGATGTACTGCCTTTATGATAACAGAGAAATGAAAAAATAAAACGAAGAATTTTGTTTACCCAATTTTATGATCTAGACACTGCAGTGGCATGTGCAGGCTCTATAATGGCCTTACTACAAGGCTTTTGGCACTGTGTTCAAATATTTGAAGCAACTACTGGATTGAAAGGCCAAGACTGTTTTTTGTTTTGTTTTTTTTTTTTTGTTTTTTATCGTTGCTCTTTAGGACATAACAAACTATACAGAACTTTGGGCCATAGCAGTCCAACATGAATACATGGCTGCTCAGTAAATGGAATCTTCAAAAAAAGAATTGAATTGAATTGAAATAATCCAAAGGAAGAAAGCTTTACAAAATGGGTCTTTTATCTATCCATTAGATGTTCTTTCCCTTAATACAGTATGCATAAAGTAGCTACAAGTTTCGTTTGAGTCTTCTTACATTCACAGTAAGATGCAATTTTGAGACATCTATCAACTAATCTTTCTTTTAAACATGAGAATTTTGAATGGCAACATAAAAGAGTAATCGTGAATGTTGACTTTCCCAGTTGAATCTCATTGTTCAGTTTGGCCTCCTTTGCTAAGAACTATTATTCTTCATTCCTTAATAGTCAAAAGTGTATAGTTTATCCATTTTTCTTCGTTTATAACTCATTTTCTTCTGTCAAATTTGTTTCTAAACCATACACCATTGTATCTAGCCCAGAAAGCTTTTGTACTGAGTTTAATGGTTACACATACTCCATCTGCTCTCATCTGTATTGGACTGCATAATACACACCTTCAGCACTGTAATTGTTATACTTAGTGAACACTGAGTACCGAGCACTGAGTTCTATCATATGCATTGCTGGGCACCTCCCCCAGCCAATGACTGGTGCTTTCAGACCATTGCCTATCTTGTTCCAAGCCTATACTTTTAACCACTAGACCATACTGCCTCTAGGCTTTCTATCTCCAGCATATTGGCATGCCTTTGAACTAGGTGCTAGAGATGTCAGTTCAAATTCTCCCTTTCTGACCTTTGTGAGCTGCAGCTTCATCTTTTTTTTTTTAAGATATATATATATATATATATATATATATATATATATATATATATATATATGTACTTGCCATATATATGGCAAGTATACTGTAGCTGTCTTCAGACACATCAGAAAAGGGCAATGGATCCTGTTACAGATGGTTGTGAGTCACCATATGGTTGCTGGGATTTGAACTCAGGACCTCTGGAAGAGCAGTCAGTGTTCCTAACCGCTGAGCTCAAGCTCCAGTTTCATCCTTTGTAAAGGAGAGCTTATTAATCTTGCAAAGGAGCCATATATGGAGATATATTAGAAATCTACCACCTCACTCAACCCCTTAGGTATTTCCTAGCCTCTTCTATTGTCTCCAGACTCTGGTGCTGCCAGTCTTTCTATCAGCAGGAAGCCTGCTCCTTTGTTTCCACTTTCCTTTGCTGACAAGGCACATTTGGCCATCTGTCTTGAGCAAATCCATTTCCCTTGGGTTTTTTTTTTTTTTTTTAGTTGTTAGTTGAACAAACCACACATCACTGGCAATGCCATATTCCCAGGCATTCTTGATGTTTCTGACTTAGTTTCACTTCTGCCCATGTATTTGACTGTTTCCTAGGCTCTCTCATCAGAGGGGCTACAGACTAGCATGTCTACACTTGCCAATGACCAAAGGGAACTGGAGGGGTGTCTGATTTTTAAAAACTTGATATTAGTATAATTGGTTCCAAATAATTGATTATTTTGAAAAATAATAAGGGTGTCTTTTAGGGTATCTGTGTATGTACATGTGTGTGCTTGTGTGTATGTGTGTCTGAATAGGTGCTGAATATTCCTGCTTAACTTGTCTTGACCTAATAGGAAAATCACAAAAGCAGATATTATATGCAAATGAAGCATTTACACTGAATGCACATTTTCTGCGCCAAGGTTTTCAAGTAATTTGAAAATAATTTGCAAAATACTGTGAAAATTAAGCCATTGTTTGACCTATGGTTATATAAGCATATTATCCCCACTCACACTTAGTGCCAGGTGCAGTGTAGTTTCAGCAAAATAATTCTACCTATTATTTGAAATCAACATTGTTAATTAGAACTGTACGAGTGTTACAGTTCTGTTCACATTAATTTGTAAATGTTTAAGGGCCTCAAAGATGCAGGCACACAATCTGTAATAGAAGACATCTGTGTCCTCATCTTTGTATAGAATAAGCAATATTTTCACAAAACACTTTTATTTAGACAGACATCCAAGGAAATTTTTCTTAAGTAAGGCCTATATATTATACAACTTTGGATGGCATACAAACTTTAGCCTTTTCTCTCTGCCATCTTTTTTTTTTGAAGATAAGAAAGAAGATATAATCCTCTCCATTCTCCTGCTACTACCTTGGTGGGTCTCAAAAACTGACTTGAAAATAAACATGATATTTCTTTGAAATCTGTGACCCTACATCAAAAGATATTTTTTAAAGAGAATTATTTCTATATCACATGATTTCCTAGTGCCTGTACATGTACCCTAAACGACACCCTTATTATTTTTCAATTATATAAACATGATTCTTTTTTTAATATTATTTTATTCTTCATTTTGTGTGCTTACCTGCATGTATGTTTTGGTATCACATGATTTTTCTAGTGCCTGCAGAGACCAGAAAAGGGTATCAGATCCCTTGGAACTGGAGTTATAAATGGTTGTGAGCCAATTGGATCCTGGGAATGGAACCCTCTGAAGAGTAGCCAGTGCTCTTAATCACCAAGGCATCTCTCCAGCTTCACAAAAGGAACTTTTGGGGCTGGAGAGATGGCTCAGCGGTTAAGAGCACTGACTGCTCTTCCAGAGGTCCTGAGTTCAATTCCAGAAACCACATGGTGGCTCACAATCACTTGTAATGGCATACCCATCTGAAAGAGTAGAAGATCGACACATATACAGGCACATGGAGAGAGGAAGAGAAATAAGGAGAAGGAAAATCCAGCAAACTAGTTCTTTGTTAGAATCTGACTGTCTCTAAATAGGCACAGTGAGATAGTATCTGTCTTCCTGTGTTCAAGAAGTATGCCCGCTCCATTCCTTTCTTCTGTTATGCTATAGATGGAGACTCTTGGAAAAACCAACCCTGCACTTGTGTGTGCACTTTGCAAAATACAACAGGAAAGGGCTCTATTGATGAATAGTCTGCTCATTTTCCCCTAGGAAGGCAGTTTTCAGATATATGTAATGAAGCTCCAAAGAACATCCAGTAGGGCAAAACAATTGTTGCCTGTCACCCTTGCCGGCTCTTTAATGTACCATTTTAAGGCTTGCCATCCCACCCTTTTTCATTGTGTTTTCCCCTTACTTCTGTTTCCAATATATTACTTACTTGTAAGCCTTTATCTCAGCCTCTCCATTCTAAGGAGTAAAACAATTGCTAAGAAGCAGGTGAATCAAGTTCTTCTGGTGCATAACTGCAGAAAATATGTAAGTGTGATACTTTCATCTTACATGTTGATTCTTATATTATTATGTCATTACCTTTAACTGTATGATATATTGTTGATAATTACCTATTGCTACAAATAATACACAGACAGATTATAATCATTATTATTGTTTTGTTTCAGAGGTAGTATTTGACTGTGTAGCTGAGGCTAGCCTAGAATGTGCTAAGTAGTTTAGTATGGCCTATAAACTTATATAGCCTCAGCTTCCTCAGTGATGGGATTACAAGCAAGTGTTGTGGCATTCTCTGCATGCCAAGTAATGAATGGATACAATATATGCATATTCATGTATCACAGAATGGCAGCTCACAAAATACACTGCCCCATTAAAATTTGCATGTGGTTTACATACTATGTTTTGTACTTGACTCCATTTGAATCTGAAAGAAATCATTGCTCTGAGTGTCAATTGATAAAAAAAAAAGTTTGGAAGCCAGTTTGACCATTTTTTTTTAAATGAAAATAAATATGGTTTCACCACAAGACTCTACAATGTTTCTCCTTGATATTAGCCCAAGAGAAACTGGAACTGAATCCATACAAAGACACACAAAACAATGTTCTCAAATAGTTAATGATAGTCCATATTTGAAACTAGCTAATTTCTCATCATTGGGAATGGTTCAAAAACCTGCTCTGTTCCTACAGTGGAATAATGTCTAGTTATAATACAAAGAAAAGATCTGACACTTCAAACAAGGTAGGTACACCTCAAAAATCAAATGGCAGAGGAAACCAGACATTGTATGAGTCCATTGCAATGAAGCTCTAAAAATGATAAATCTCTTTTTTAGTGACATGGATAGCTCAGCGTTCATTTGGGATCAGCGCCAACATTTGCTGTGAGGAGGAGAGATAAAATTTGGAGGATGGGAAGGTTTTGTGTCATTATTATGGTGATCTTTCTACAACTAGGTACATCTGCTAAAGCTCAGGAACACTTAAACTCTTTGTTTACATTTGTTATGTTATGAGCAGAGTGGGCAGCATACAGGCCATGATGTTAAGTGCCTTTACCCACTGAACTATCTTCTAAGCAAAATTTTGTATTGGGAAGGTAAAAGCTGATTTATAATGTGGGAAACGGTACCCAAATTAAAAGGAACAGTTTCTTTTTAAGTGTGTCATTAAGATCACTGCTTTTGCAAGATGTGAGTTTTCTCACTGGTGACACCCCAATGCTTTCCCGTGTATTAGAATCTTAAGCCTGCTGACCACTTAACCTTTTCTAAAGTGATAAAACCAGTGGTCAGCCTACGTCATCTTCCTCTTACTTCAGCCCTGCTTCCTGCATTTCTTAGTGTTGACTGTAAATAGCTTCCCTGTTTCCACAACTAAAGGAAAAACAAGCTTTGAGCTGATTGCCTTTAACTGAAGTTTAGTGTCCTTTGGTTCAGTTTAGAGCTGATACATAAAGATACTTGTGTATGTCTACATTTTGATCTCAGACTTCTCTCAGGATTAATGAGCATCAATTTCAATCAGTCTCTCTCTCTCTCTCTCTCTCTCTCTCTCTCTCTATATATATATATATATATATATATATGGCATACCTATGAGCACACCAATCATGGAAGCTATGCTGATGCTCATATTGCTTGGCATGGGAAAGTTTAACTATTGGATATGTCGTGCGCAATCTTTTTCCTTCTTTGCCATCTTTTTGTTTAGGGGATACTGCTGACAGCTGAGCAGGCTGCCTCATTAGAATTCACTGGGCAAACTGATTCCCCATTTAACTGAAGGAATTTGTGCACCAAGGGGGTGGGAGAGAAGTCTATTCTGTCAGAAGTCGGCTTCCTTCCTGCTTTTCTGTCAGGAAGCAGGGATGGCAGTTATATGTTCCACAATGGCCTGCCCCAGGAGACCCCAGGATACACTCTTACCACTCCCTCACCAAAAAATAGTGACCATTGTTTCCAATATGTGTTTATTTCAACATGTTTAAAACACCAAATTCAAATGCTTTTTGAAAAACAATGGCTGCATTTTATTTCCCCTCAGAATACAAAACCTCATGTAAAATTAGTATTCCTTTCCTTAAAGAGGTCCCTATCCACAGAACTTTTGAGCCATCACTAAAAGGGGTAAAGGAAAAAGAGAATGTTCCTTTAAGTTATATTGAAGCTTCAGCATTCAACCTGTGAGCACACTGCAGGAAAAATCGTTTCGGCAGTAATTTGCCTGATACGTTGCGGAGCAGGATCTGCACTTCTCCTCCAGTTCTGTGCATTACAGTTCATAAATAGGAGTCTTCAAGACCATCTAGTTCCAAAAGGAGTTTTAATCTTCCCCTGGTTGCAGAACAGAAGCATCTGGGGAATTCTAAAGACCACTTTCTTAATAGGGAATGTTGACCCCTGACAAAACTCATGCAACACTAATTCTAAGTTTTAGACTCTAAATGCTCCTCTTCTACTTTTGGCAAAATTTGAATCAAAGCAGTTTATGACTAATGGCATGATTACCTGTGCATTGAAATATGCTCAGGGTGATTTAGCAACAAAAGAGTTGGAGTCTCTGTGTCAGAAGTCCCAAAGGGCTTTGCCTTGTTCTTGAAGCTGTTTGGAATGGAATCTGTTGTCCATGAAGTGACAGAAGCACCAAATGGGTTCTCATTGGAATAGGAAGCTGAGCCGTTTACTATCTAATACCAGTGAAGATTGAGGGAAGCTTGCTGAAGAAGCTAGCGATATGGAGAACATAGGACATATCTTCTATTCCATCTCCTTTAAGTTTGTCTTTCCCCTTTGTTCCTCTTATTTTCAAACTAAAAATAATATGTTGCTTGGGCAAAAATCCAGACAAGAAAGAAATTCACTTTCTCATGGTTGTATATTGCTCTGTGGATTAATTACCTTCCATTGCTGTGATAAAAAGGAACTGTGAAAAGAACATTACAAGAGGATTGAATTACCTTAGATTCATTTTAGATGGTTTTGCTATTGAAGTTGGCTATTGAAGCCCATGGTCTCTGGGCTCTGTTTCTGGGTCTGTGGTCAGACCCGGGTATGCCATCATAGTGGCATACATGTGTAGAGGAGGCTATTGAACTCTTTATACACAGGACATAGAGAGACAGAGACAGGAAGAAACCAGGGGATAAGCACCTCTAAAAAATCAAATCTCAGTGAGGCACTTCTAGCTATGCTGTACATTCTTAGTTTTGAGACCCTCCTCAAATAGTATCACCAGCCTGGAGTTAACACATGAGCTAGTAAGAAGGCTACTACACATTCAAACTGTGAAACTAAGTAACAAACTATCCTAAAACATAGCATTGTAAGAAAAAGACTTGTACTTTGCTTTTGAACCTGATTTTTAGGTCAGAATGGGTTAGAAGTGATAGTACAACTCTCTCATTTGAGGTGCCTGAAACCTCCGCTAGGAATGACTCTAGGAGCACTCTAGGCACTTCTATCTTATCTGTATGGTCTCAAGTTCTCTCCATGTGGTCTCTCCATATATTCTTTGCAACACAAGAAAATCGCTGCATGGTCGAACTCCTTATGTTATGCCTTGTTCTAATGCTAAAGCAAAATACTCTGACAAGTGCTACTTAAGGGAGAATGCATTTAGTATAGTTTATAATTTCAGGACCTCATTTCATCATAGCGTGTGTGGGGATAGGGATGGGTAACAGGAGCTCAGCTGGTCTCATTGCATTGGAAGTCAGGAAGCAGAGACTGAACAGGTAGTGGGATCAGTTGTAAATCCTCACTCGTGTCCCTACTGACCCATTTCCTCCAGAAAGACTCAGTCTCCTAAAGGTTCTTTCATGTTTCCATAGAGCCACTAGTTGTGAAACAAGTTACAGAGCACCATTTCTATTTGTGCGCTATTAGTTACTGAAGTGGAACCTGATTCAACAAGTCTTAGGACTCCACTTCCTTGGAAGAATAGCAGAGACTCTTTGATCACTTTCAATCTTTCCTAAGGACCATATTTGCAAATGTCAGTCATATGACTTAGAGAAGATTTCTCTTAACATTGTGGTGTGCATTTGGCCACATGTCTTCTCTGATAATATGAGTGTTATTCTATATGTAAGAAATTAAGCATTGAGGTATTGGCTTCATTCTGTTTTTGTTTTGTTTGACTATAGTAAGACGTAGGGAGGGGAGTATCCTGTGAATTCTGCAGCAAGCAATGTTTCAACAGTGTAGGTCTCTCTCTCTCTCTCTCTCTCTCTCTCTCTCTATATATATATATATATATATATATATATATATATATATATATATATATATATATATGACGATGATGATGATGATGATGAGCACACTGTAGCTGTCTTCAGACACACCAGAAGAGAACATCAGATCCCATTACAGATGGTTGTGAGCCACCATGTAGTTACTGGGAATTGAACTCATGACTTCTGAAAGAGCACTCAGTGCTCTTAACCACTGAACCGTATCTCCAGCCCCTCTTGGGACTTTTTATCAATAGCTTTAAACTAAAAACAAACAAACAAACAAAAAAGCCGTGATGAGTGTTCACAATGGTCACAAAGATTTATACTCACATACATTATCTTATTTTGTATTCCCAGATGCTCTGTGATGTCAGTACAGCAAAAAAATATATCCTACCTCATTAGGAAAATTGAATGGATAATACTTTAATTCTCACTGTTTTCATATGAGTTCAGAGATGTTGACCAACTTACCAAGGTTGCTTAGCTAGTGCCCGAAAATCCGAGCTTCAAATCCCATCACTCTGACACCCCAACCTATACCCTGAACTTTCATTCATCATAGGTTTGTAGACCAAAATAAAGCAAGAGAAATCCTCTTCCATGTTTCACATCCTGAAGTGGTTACAATAGGCATGCAAATTATGGTCATCCTATAGTCAGGAGTGTTAGTATGCATTGTGTTGCTTGCAGCAAACATGTTCATCACTGCTTCTACCTGTAGGACTTACTTCCATGAGTTTAATATTTTGAGTAACATAAGGGGAGTGATTGTTAACTGAAGAGGGCTGCGGAAAAAAATTTAAAAATGTTTGTGAACTAAAATAATAAACTGAGAGCAACCAGATTCTGAATCTGAAACATAGTTTCAGGTAATTATGTTAGGGTAGATTTTTGTGTTAATTTTTCCATTACTCCCACTGGAGGTATGAGGAAACTATAAACATAATTGGACTGGTTCTATAATAGGTTCTCGTTATCTTTTGTCAGTTGTTTCTTCAGTATACTTTGATTTGGTTCAAAATTCATGCACCACCAGTCCCATCCAGTCACATTACAAGTTATGCCATTGAGATCAGGTGCTTTGTGATTCTTATTGGCACCCATGCAATGTTCAGAGCAGATGGCTTCTGTCTTGTTTTACATGGATTTCTCCAATTCTGTCTTTATTTTTCCAACTCTTTTTCTTCCTAGACTATTTCTTAAATCTATGCTGAGGTAGAGTATATCTCTCAGTTTAGCCATAGCCTACAAATGTAATGCGTTTAACTGGAAATTCTGTGAAACGCTTCTAGAAAAAAAAATGTACTGCTTCTGAGTATCTATAAATGGCCTTGACCCATGGATATCTTTTATTGCTAAGATAGAATGAGTTTTGGTAGATATCTTGGATTTTAGGAAAGAAAATAAAAAAACATTAGTTCAGAATGCTACCTTTCCTTCATATTCATCAATCCTTCAATCTATGGTGTATTCTATTGTCATTGCATTCATTCAGGAAGCATTTTCCTAGTACTGGCTGGAAATGCAAGGGCATGTAAAACTACATGGATGATGATGCCCAGACCTAAATCTTTGGATCTTAACTTTTAGGTATCTCATTACTAGTTTCCCTTTTTATCTCCAGGTTTCTTTTTCCTCTGATGCTAATATTTTTCATGTCAAATGTTGTCCCCCTTTTCTGATATTTATAGAAATTGCTTCATTTAAATTTTTATGCTAAACTATTACATTTAATTATTATTCTTATAACTTATTATTCCAAATTTATACCTTTTCTATCAAGTTTCTCTTTGTTTGTACTATCCTTTAGTTTCATCACGCTATTTATTCTTGTACCTCATTATCTTCAGGATATTTACATCATGATATGTTTCAGATTCTTCTATGATTTCTTCTGGTTTGGTTGTTTCTACTGGTTCTCTTTGCTTCATTGGTGAGCTATCTATTTTGGTATTTCATTTCCTTGTGAAGACAGCATCATTTTTGATTATGAGCTTATCTTTGACTTTTCATTACATCTGTTAGAACTTCTATAGTCTTCAGATTTCATATTGATTTTGCCAACACTGTAGGGTCTTCAAGGCCCTGGACCAGTTTTTATATCAATATCTCAACTTGGGTTTTTATGCTCACAGGTAGTTTTAACTCAAACTTCACATCTGCAAGACACTGAAATCTTTTTTAATAGCCTTGCTTAAGCCTCTTCCAAGACAAGAAATAGCAAACATCCTTTTGTTTCACTAAGCCAACAGAGTATTTCTGTCTTCTTAATAATGAGGATATTTCTGAGGCTCTTAATTCTATTCACATGTCTCAGTTGGGAAACTTCCTTTATTTACCTGGGGTTAAGGCCACTGCATCTCTTCAACCCCTAATCACACATATTTTTGAAAGAACAGAAGCAAATCATTTCCTCTTATGTAAATGAGCTTTATTTTATTTCTTTATAAAGCAATACGACCGATATAAAATTTGAATATGAAACAGATGAGACTGTAGATTTTTAGGAATTTCAACTCTAAGGTCTGATATTTAAAATATGCAATTTGAGGGCAGACCAGATGGCTTGGTGACCTGAGTTTCATCCCAAGAATCCACACAAAGGTGGGAGAAGAGTACAGATTCCACAAAGTTCTGGGGCAATACACACCCACCATGCACACACAAAATAATAATAAAAATGTTGAATTAACAAATGCTACTTGACAATGTTTACCATACGATAGCAGAAAAAGTAGGGTATGACTTGATAGGCTTGTTTTACTTACACCTATAAATTGATAGAGCTCCATCAATCCAAAAGTGTTCATGACAGGCCAAAAACAAACAAACAAACAAAAAACAAAAAACAAAAAACAAAAACCTGGAAAAAACTGAAATATGAGACCATGGGTAAATCTATAAATCAACTCTGACAGATCGGACAATAGAAAACAATTCAACAATAAGAATGGATGAGTTACTGATAAATACAACAGCATAAATAAATTGTGGAAATAGCTATGTGAATAATGGAAGTTTTGCATAAGAATGATGTGCAGTGATAACACAGGTCAGTTGTGAACTTATAAAACTAATCTACAGTATAAAAAATCAGAAAAGTAATGAACTCTAAGGGTTAGGGACAGAAATTTACTGGATAGGTATATGACAACTTTCTGGGTGATAACCTTTATTTTGATAAGAATTTGGGTTGACATACCTAAACATAGTAAAAGCAATATACAGCAAACCGGTAGCCAGCATCAAACTAAATGGAGAGAAACTTGAAGCAATCCCACTGAAATCAGGGACCAGACAAGGCTGCCCCCTTTCTCCTTATCTTTTCAATATCGTACTTGAGGTACTAGTTCGGGCAATTCGACAACATAAGGAGGTCAAAGGGATACAAATTGGAAAGGAAGAAGTCAAACTATCATTATTTGCAGACGACATGATAGTCTACCTAAGTGACCCAAAAAACTCCACTGGAGAGCTCCTACAGCTGATAAACAACTTCAGCAAAGTAGCAGGTTATAAAATCAACACAAGCAAATCAGTGGCCTTCCTATACTCAAAGGATAAGCAGGCTGAGAAAGAAATTAGGGAAATGACCCCCTTCACAATAGCCACAAACAGTATAAAGTATCTTGGGGTGACTCTTACCAAACATGTGAAAGATCTGTATGACAAGAACTTCAAGACTCTGAAGAAAGAAATGGAAGAAGACCTCAAAAAATGGGAAAACCTCCCATGCTCATGGATCGGTAGAATCAATATAGTTAAAATGGCCATTTTGCCAAAAGCAATATACAGATTCAATGCAATACCCATCAAAATCCCAACTCAATTCTTCACAGAGTTAGAAAGAGCAATTATCAAATTCATCTGGAACAACAAAAAACCCAGGATAGCTAAAACTATTCTCAGCAACAAAAGAAAATCTGGGGGAATCAGTATCCCTGACCTCAAGCAATACTACAGAGCAATAGTGTTAAAAACTGCATGGTATTGGTACAGTGACAGGCAGGAGGATCAATGGAACAGGATTGAAGATCCAGAAATGAACCCACACACCTATGGCCACTTGATCCTCGACAAAGAGGCTGAAAACATCCAATGGAAAAAAAGATAGCCTTTTCAACAAATGGTGCTGGTTCAAGTGGAGGTCAGCATGCAGAAGAATGCGAATTGATCCATCCTTGTCTCCTTGTACTAAGCTCAAATCCAAATGGATCAAGGACCTCCACATAAAACCAGACACTCTAAAGCTAATAGAAAAGAAACTGGGGAAGACCCTTGAGGACATTGTTACAGGGAGAAAGTTTCTGAACAGAACACCAATAGCATATGCTCTAAGAGCAAGAATTGACAAATGGAACCTCATAAAATTACAAAGTTTCTGTAAGGCAAAGGCCACCATCAAGAGGACAAATCGGCAACCAACAAATTGGGAAAAGATCTTCACCAATCCTACATCAGATAGAGGGCTAATATCCAATATATATAAAGAACTCAAGAAGTTAGACTCCAGAAAACCGAACAACCCTATTAAAAAACGGGGTACAGAGTTAAACAAAGAATTCTCACCTGAAGAACTTCAGATGGCGGAGAAGCATCTTAAAAAATGCTCAACTTCATTAGTCATTAGGGAAATGCAAATCAAAACAACCCTGAGATTTCATCTTACACCAGTCAGAATGGCTAAGATTAAAAATTCAGGAGACAGCAGGTGTTGGAGAGGGTGTGGAGAAAGAGGAACACTCCTCCACTGCTGCTGGGGTTGCAAATTGGTACAACCACTCTGGAAAACAGTCTGGCGGTTCCTCCGAAAACTGGGCACCTCACTTCCAGAAGATCCTGCTATACCACTCCTGGGCATATACCTAGAGGATTCCCCACCATGTAATAAGGATACATGCTCTACTATTTATAATTGCCAGATGCTGAAAAGAACCCAGGTATCCCTCAACAGAAGAGTGGATGCAAAAAAATGTGGTATATCTACACAATGGAGTACTATTCAGCCATTAGAAACAATAATTCATGAAATTCTTAGGCAAATGGATAGAGCTAGAAAACATCATACTAAGTGAGGTAACCCAGACTCAAAAGGTGAATCATGGTATGCACTCACTCATAAGTGGATATTAACCTAGAAAACTGGAATACCCAAAACATAATCCACATATCAAATGAGGTACAAGAAGAAAGGAGGAGTGTCCCCTGGTTCTGGAAAGACTCAGTAAAGCAGTATTTGGCAAAACCAGAATGGGGAAGTGGGAAGGGGTGGGTGGGAGGACATGGGAAGAGAAGGGGGCTTACGGGACTTTCGGGGAGTGGGGGGCTAGAAAAGGGGAAATCATTTGAAATGTAAATAAATTATATCGAATAAAAAAATTAAAAATAAAAAAAAGAATTTGGGTTGACCAGTTAGTTTTATGCCTTTGTTTGAATATACCAACTGGCATACTTAAGATGTATGGGAGAGCATATGTTTAATTGTATGTTAATTTAACCTCAAGAGACAAAAATGCCATAAGCCAATACTGAACTTCAGTTAGTGATATGCATACAGATGTATTTGAGGGGAAGTAAATTTGTGACTTCAAATCACTTAGGAACATACCTCAACATAACATGGACTGATGGTTGACCAAGAAAGTCAACGTCCGTTTCATAACCTAGGCACTGGGTATGTAAGTGTTCTTGTACAGTTTGATCAACTTTTCTGTGAGTTTATTTGTTTGCTTGCTTTTCATATAAAACAAGAGAATTTAAAATGACTTCCATTCAGAATCAGTTTGTGTCTTGATTTCTGAACACATCCCTGCCTGAGTGGCCATTGTTCCTAAGCTCCCTATTTAATACCTCCTTTTTTTTTTTCTGTCTGTCCTTAGAGTCTAGAGGGTTTTTTTTAAAATTACCCAGGCAACCCCTTTAAGCAGACTTTTACCCTCATACCTTCCTTATGAACTCCTGTCCTGCTTACCCTTCCTTTTAGTAGCTAAGGATAACTTACAAATGCATAATTGTTGAATGGACATTATTCAGTTGTTACCTAAGATCGCAAACATGTTCTTAGAAGCTACTATGATTACTCTTGGTTGCACAAGGAGAGCGTTAGAGACATTGCGTTTGATAAATTGACTAAGGATACTCCCACTTCCCTCCTTCCTTACCCATCTCCTGAACTATGTTGAATTTGTAATGACAGTATCTCTCAGTTTTCCAAATTGTATTATAAATCCAGAAAATATAGATTCTCTGGAATTGGCATGCTCATCTTAAAATCTTATTTGGCCAGAAGCTTGGCTGCGGTTTGTCTGCAGGTTCCCATGTCTACTTCGTGGGTTAAGCTGACACTGTCCGACCTTCTTACCATTGAAATCTATTGCTCATGGACATCAAGCAGAATGCTAAGCATAGGTCAAATGAGGCTGCCAGGAGAACACTTTAAAAAGGTTCCTTCTTTTTCTTGCTTGTTAGTTTGAAAAAGAATGCTACATTTGATATCTTGTCTAGGGCAATGAGAAAAAGGTTCACACACAAGTAAGCATTTGCTTTGATGCAGGGGATTGTGTAAATTAACTCCTGCCACAACATAGGAACTTGTTTCTACCAGAAGGTTTCCTTGAGACTGAGGGCACTAATTCATTTGATATCATCTGGGCCAAAGTCACTTGAAGAGCAAGCTGCTGGCCCACATCTCAGTTTCTAAGGTAATCACAAATCATTTGTGCTGACATTTAAGATCTGACAGTCAGGGTTGACCTTGGAATGAAAGCCAGGCTTCAGCAAGGAGAGCCAAGTGCATTTGCATCAAGACCTGAAATCAGAAATGAAGTTCTGTTTCTGTGGCCAGGCTGCAGTATGGTTGTTCAGTCAACAAACATTTATTGAGGGCTTAGTATGTGCCAGTGCCAGGTTCAGGCTCTGTTACTTTCATAATTCTGGTCATCTGCTGGGCTCTAGCACTTTTTGGCTAGCGTTTTTTTCTTTTTTTTTAACTCTCCCCAAAAGTTATTTCCCTTCTATTTTATCATAATGTGAAGCAGCACATTTTGCATGATGGGTCAGATGCAGATAATGTAATGATTGTCACTAAAGCATAGAAATGGCTCACCAAAAAGCCTCTAGGTAGATAACAGTAATAGATAGCAGTGTGCTTGGGCTCCTCCTACTCATCAGCTGCAGTGGAATGTTGCTGTTTGTATTAGCTAGCTTTTGGTGTGTAACAAATCAGCCCATAAATGTTAAAGCCCATAATAATGGTTAAAAGTTCTATACTTTCTGTTTGGGTAAAATAGTGCAACAGTGTATGTATTGGGGATTTACTGTTGATACAGATACAGATTCGTTTTAAAAGATAACCTCTGTTATCCAGTACACATAATTAGTAACAGAAAAGGAAAACTATTTAGAGACCCTGCTAAGTCTTTTTTTAAAATTTTACTAGTCACACACCCTAGATCTGTGTTCTCTTTTATTTAAATTACTCACTGATATGAATTGTGGGGTAGGGGGACACCAATTGTGTCTTGTAATCTTTGTAAGGATCTAAGCAAAACAAAGTAGCATAGCAACATTCTAACTTATAAAGAGCAAGGAGAAACAATGTGGAGGCAAACCATGTCAATTCTGTAATCGAGAAAACAATTTCTCTGAACTCCTCCTAAGGGAGGCTCTTTTTCTTTATTTCTACATATCTCTCTGTAATGTGGAGAAAAGTGGAGTCTCTCACTTGGATTAAAAAAAAACAAATTTTGGACTAATTAGCAATTGTACCTTCATTAGGAATTACTTATACAGCAAATTTCAAGATACCTAGAAAAGTTTTAATATTGCAATTATAAGCCCTAACTACAATTGACTGTCCCCAGACATTTGCAAACGCTTGTGTTTAGGTCTGAGCACTTTGTATAAATGATTTTATTGATTCCTTGTGGCATCCCTAAAGTTTGTCTCAGTTTCATACATGTGTCTATTTTATGCAAGAAGATCTGCAGTTTTATGAGCCCAAACACAATGGACTAATGGGACTCACAAGTTTGGGGATTTCATCTTAGTCACTTTTGTTCTAAGATCAGGAGTAAGACAAAGTACAAACCAAGAATAAAATGTGTATACAGCATTCATGAGCCCTTCCCTTTTGGAAACATACTTTTCTGCCACAGTATACGCACCCTTACCTATTACCATGTCTTCTGAAATGGCAGGTGTTGTGTCCAGAAGAACTGAGCTCAGCAGATGCCCAACTCTGCATAGGCTATCATTTCTTGAAAAAAAAAATGCCATTGATGATCTGGAATAAAGAAGTCCCCCTAGCTGTGTCCCCTAGTCCAATGTTTTTCAGATTATGATAGGCCCATAATCTTCTGGAAGTCTCATTAAAATAGAAGCTGAATAATCTATGGGCCATGAGACCATGGGCCATGAGACCACATTTTTGTCAAGCTCCCAAGTGATTTTAATGTCACTAGTCACACTGTTACGCTTGGAGTTACAAGGCATTAGTGAGTATCCACATTCTTCAGCAAATGTAATACCTCAGTTTTTCTCTTTTGTAAAGTGTTGTAAGTCAATGTATCTTCCTCAAAGGACTATTATATTAAAATAAGCACTTAAAATGGAGCTTTCAGTATAGTAAACTATGTTATTTGTCCGTATTATTCTTTATGGCCATGTACTTGCCTTTTTGAGTTTTATTCTAGTATACAACCATAAATATCCCAAATTTCAAACTGTACTCTAGCCTGCCCTTTCCCTCAATACTGGCACATCTGGTTAGCAGTGAACCCAGGAAGCCCTTACACTTTCATAAGACTCTTTAGATATTCAGCAAGTACAGCCAGGCTGCCTCTAATCCCTACCTGACCCACCTTGCTGTGGCTCCCTGTCACATGCTTATGGGATTGTGGGAATATTGAGAGGTGGTTGACTCTTTGAGAGCTGGGATAGGGTGGGTAGGTGACAGGGGGATGCGGCTTGCAGAAGCAAAGATTAATGTGTCTCCTATTTAGTTCCTGTGACAGTAAGTTACTAGGAAGACAGAAGGGAGATGGAAGGAAAAAAGAAGGAAAGAAGGAAGTAGCGAGGGAGGAAGGGAGGGGGCAAAGAAGGGACGGAGGGAAGAAGGGAGGGAGGGAAGGAGGGAAGGAGGGAGGGAAGGAGAGAGGGAGAAAAGCTGGATCCTGAATCTATCTCAGTTCATTTCTCACCTCATGGTTTCTTCCATATATACTCAATTATCAAGAGGTGTTCATCATCCTCACAAGGAGATCCAGGATATTTCTGTGTATAGTAAACGATGTTATTTTTGACCATTATTCTTCATGCCCATAACTTGCCTTTACAAGTATATGGCTTTACATGTACCTGTAAGGATGTGGCTCAGCAGGTAAAGATGCTAGTTTTGAAAGCCTATTGAAATGAGTTTAGTCCCTGGGATCTACATAAAAGTGGGTGGAGGGAACCAATTCCAGAAAATCTATGTATTGGGTGACCTCCTCACAAAGAATTCTATGGAGCCTCACAGCTCCTGAAATGATTAAATAAACAAGGCTATTTTATAGGTATTCCTCAACTATTTTCTTGTATAAACAGGAAATGAACTGATGCAACATTTCTGAGACTTGAGGTTCTTTGCTAGTGTTAACACACCCTATTTTTAATCTAGTGCTTTCTTTTTTTTAATTTTTTTATTCAATATAATTTATTTACATTTCAAATGATTTCCCCTTTTCTAGCCCCCCCCCCACTCCCCGAAAGTCCCATAAGCCCCCTTCTCTTCCCCTTCATGTTTTCCTGGAAACCCCATTACTTGGGTTTCATATTCTTGCAAGAGATGTTTTGTATTCAGAACACTTAAAACGCTAAGGCCTTTAGTGTCACAGAATGTGTAGCACAGGAGACAAGAATGCCTATTTTGAAATCAGAATATGTGAGTTCAAAGCTCATTCTACCACTTATCAACAATATGTTATCGTGAGAACTGTCTTTCTCACTTTTATTTCCCCAACCACAGTAAAAGAGAATACTTGTGATTCTATGAGCTTGTTAGAAGAGATGGAAAAAATTCTTGCAAAACAGGTTAACATCATGCCTGACACATAATAAATGCCTAGCAACAGTTTGATTTCCGCATTTATATTATGCAACTGTGAGGTCAGCTTCCTTCCTCAGCTAGAAAAGGCTTCTCATGCTATCAAGACAAATACTGGTGTCACCTTCCTGCCTGTGTCACTGCCACCCTGCAATCACCAGGCTTCATTTCATTCTGTGGAATGACAGAACTGTCTATCAGGAGCACCTCCACTCCCAGGCATGTCCATTGCCTGATCCTACATATCAGGAATCAGTGGGGAGGTTAGAAAAGGTTTTCACTAGTCCATCTCTGTCCACTGATTGGACCAACAATACAATAATCAAGGCATGCAATCTCAACAGAAGCAAGATGAGAGGTCATCCCATCTCTTCTGGGACTTTTAGAGCTGCAAGGAACTCACTGAGATAGCCCCTTGTGCTATCTTAATATCTTTATCCCCCTTATTCCAGTGTTGAAATCCTACAGCTCCAAATGATGGCATTAGGAGATGGGAGTCTTACAAGGATAATAAGAGCATAAAGGTTAAGGCCTTTATCCATATTATTAATATTTTTTAAGAAGCTACTCTATACAATCCAACTTGCAAAATATGACTGCATTTCTTCCAGCACAGTTAGGAATGTAGCCCAAGAGGTTTGCAGATAATGTCATATCACAATGACAGAATATTAGATACCTGAAAACTTAGAGAGATTCATTTCCCTCTCCCCACTATGTTTGGATACAGTAAGAAAGGGGTATTTGGGTCAGAAATCAGGGTTATCATGGTGTGTCAAAGTTGCCAGCATTGATCTTGAGTTCCCTATTCTCTTGAACTGTGAGACAAAAAGTACAGGCCACCCAATACATAGTTTTTGTGGAGTCAGTTCTCTCCACCCACTTTTATGTGTATTCTGGGGATCAAACAGATTTCAGCGGGTTTGCATAACCAGCACCTTTACCTGCTCAGCCATCCCACGGGACTTCTGGTTTTTGTCACAACAGCCAGAGGAACTAAGACATTCAGCCATAATTGAGGTACTGTTTTGTTCACTAAATAGGAGAAAGCTGGGGCTCCTGAGAAGTGTGAGGAGAGCTGGAGGGGCTACCCCTTCCTAGGTGGACACTAGTGAGCTCTACCCTCAACCAAAGCATCTAACATCACCCTGAATCTACAGACCTAGATCTCGTGTCTAGTCTGCTCTTCTGCTGACGCACAGAGGGTTGTCTGTTTATTTTGTTCCATGTGCTATGTTATGTATACAAGGCAGGGCCAAGTCATGATTAAAAATTATCTAGAGCCCCAGCAGAACAGTGTGACCTAGAGACTTGTTTCCTGCACTAGGACCAACATCACTGCAGTGAGCCCATCTAAGACCTGGAGTAGACATAAAAAGAGCAGTTACAAAGAGCTCAAGGTGAATTTTATGGATAAAGTCTAGAAATGAAAATGGAAAATCTATAGTAGCCAGTGCTAGCCCTGTCCTTAGGCTGGTTTAGACACATGGAGGGATGGCATGAAAGCAGGTGAGTGATGTGGTTGTAAGTCACTTCAAGTGTTTGTGCCTCAGAATCTTTGTTTCCAGGATTGCTGGAAGGATCACGGAAGGTTATCTCTTGAGCTTTGCAGGCACTCAAGTACAGGCTGCTAGCTCGGATCTTCTGTTGGAGTACAAACACTACCCTGTCATGACCTTACCAAGCTGATGAGATGACATTTCAGGACGTGTAGAGCAAGCATGCCAGGCACTGTTATCCACTTTACCTTTACTGAATTGCTCACCAGAGCTGACTAGAGACCAGGGACCAAAGTAGCAGGTAGGTTCGGGGTGTGCTGGGGGGAGATGGAAGACTGGTGTATGGAGGGATGAAGTGGGATGGAGGAAGCGTGCCTCTTTGTACAGGGGAAAAGAAGCTGAGCTTCACTGCAAGGACAGAATCCCCAGTCATGGTCTTGAAGTCAATGTAAAAGGCATCTACTTTCGTAAACTATAGTGGAAAGGCAAGTGTGTCAAAACAAAGCATGCACTTGGCATAATGAATCATACTTAATTTTATGCTTTGAAATAACTCTCTTTGACATTAGTTGTGCGGTCGTTCAACAAACGTCACTGAGCGTGTAGGTTGTGCCAGACACTCATTATGTTGGGTATTTGTCAATAGCACTCTTTCCTCGGCTCTCCTCTGGGGATTCTACTTGTCTCTTACTAATGAGAATAATTAGGACTAACCCTAATTTCTTTTTTCATTTCAGCCAGCCTTAGGAAACTTCCATTTGCATTCCTTGCCTTCAGTGTTGCCTGACTGGTTAGCTAGTTGTAGAGAGTCAATCCAGTTGGTTAATGGGCTGAGCAAAGGGGTTGAGGTCACAGTGTTGATCCCTGGGAGCTGATTTACCTCACTGCTTGTGAACACTGCCTTTCTTTCTCCACCTCCAATGTGGATGCTCTCTCCTTCCTTAGGGCCTTTGCACATTTTTCTTTAACGTGACTACGTGCCATCTTGCCCCTAGTTACTGAGAGTCAATGTCAGTTTCTCAGCCAAGCCTTCATCACCTTCATAACCTGGTCCAGCAGTTTGCAGCCTGCTGGAGTCTTATACTTCTCTAGACTGACGCACTTTACTATTCATAATTGTATATTTATTATTATTACTGCTTGATAAGTCTCCTTTACATCAGTTAAAGTAGGTTTAGGTTATATGCAATAAAATACCTGGCTGACTGCAGTTGAAGTGTAGGAGACTTATGCACCTCTTGTAACAGCACAGGCAGTTCAGCATACCTAGGTTCTCTATCCTGAAACACAGGGCTTGTTCTTCTTTTCTATCTCTGTCATCTATAGAAAATATGCATAACCTTCATGATTGCAAGATAGCATCTAGTCTCCAGACATTGTGTTTATATTCCAGTCAGAAAGAAGAGGAAAAATGAGTAGCAATTGATTACTGTTTATGTCTTATTGGCCAGAACTGGGGCGTCAGGGCATGTCATCATTCCTGGGAAGAAAGGAGTTCAAAAATAAAATTGTTGATGTTGGAGAGGCATGATGCCCATAGAGGGACTTCTGCTTTTCAAAAAGATGAGGAAGGTGAAATGGGGGGAGGACTTGTGTGAGGGGGTATTGGGAAGGGCTGATATTGGTTGTAAAGTGAATTAATAAATAAAATTTTAAAAGTAAATAAATAAAAATTTGTTCTTGTTGTTGCTTCTGCCTTGTTTTTATTTAGGTTCTATAACTTATATAGGAAAGGTAAGCCTGGGAGAGATGGTAAACCACCTGGAGTAGTACTTTCCATATGTTTTTACTGCTTCAAAGTCAAAGATGGGAGGAACCATGTGTGTTTTTTTTTATTGACTTTGCACAATGTCTATTTTCATGTAGGCATATTGTTGAATGTAACATAATTGACTGTAAATGAATGAAGAATTCTTTTGGAAAGTATTTCCTTGGATCTGGTTGCAGTTTGAATGTGAAAAGTCCTTTGTAGACTCATATGTTTGAATACTCTCTGCAGATGATAGCAGACATCTACATTTATTTTTGAACTCCTTTCTTACCCAGAATGATGACATGCCCCAATGCCTCAGTTCTGGGCAACAGGACATAAACAGTAATCAGTTGGTACACATTTTTCCTCTTCCTTCTTTCTGACCGCAATATAAACACAATGCCTGGAATAGTAGAAGCCTGATTTTGAAATATTATCTAACCCATGAGACATGGGACCTGTATGACAGAATTAGGTCACTATGGGCAGGTCTTAAAGGTAGTATCTGTTTACAGCCTGGTTTCTCTGGTTCAGTGTCCTCCAATAGAGTGGCCTTTCCTATACATCCTTCTATGTGAGCATCACCAAGTCTACCCCATAATAGTGGACTGAAATCCCCCCTGAAAGTATGAGCCAAAACACACCATTCTTTCATCTTGTTTCTCTTAGGTATGTTATCCCAGAGAAAAAAGGAAACAGGTAACACGGATATTAAGAGGGATCAGAAAAAAGCAGATAGATCAGTACCAAGAGTGGCAAGAGTTTAATAGAGACCATTGGGGACTAAACTAACTGGATATTGGTTTTGCATGAATTAGGAGAGGGTACCCTTCCTTAGAACATGTTACTGACATAGAATAGAAAATAGAATAGATAAAGACTTAGTCTGAGGTACTAGGCATATGGTGAGAATACCAGAACCTCACACTCCATTTGCTAGGTGTACTGGCTGGTTTTGTGTGTCAACTTGACACAGGATGGAGTTATCACAAAGAAAGGAGTTTCAGTTGGGGGAGTGCCTCTATGAGATCCAGCTGTGGGGCATTTTCTCAATTAGTGATCAAGGGGGGAAGGCCCCTTGTGGGTGGTACCATCCCTGGGCTGGTATTCTTGGGTTCTATAAGAGAGCTGGCTGAGCAAGCCAGGGGAAGAAAGCCAGTACGTAATATCCCTCCATGGCCTCTGCATCAGCTCCTGCTTCCTGACCTGCTTGAGTTCCAGTCCTGACTTCCTTTAGTGATGAACTGCAATGTGGAAGTGTAAGCTGAATAAACCCTTCCCTTCCCAACTTGCTTCTTGGTCATGATGTGCAGGAATAGAAACCCTGAATAAGACACTAGGATAATCAACTAATGTTTCTAAATTTTAGTTTCCTAAGCTTTTATCCAGAACAAAAACTCTTGATCCATGACTGTATTGAGAACAAAATACTTTAATGGTTCAGAGTCTGCAGAGCATCCAGAAAGCACATGTGCAATGGTTAAAGTGAAATGCTAACAGGAAATAGATATCCAGTGACTGATCACATCTTTTCTCTATAATTCTTTAAACACTGACCTTGATCATGTTATTTAGTTTCTGTGGGGCTCAGTCCATGCAATACCTCTTTATACCTGTGACACTGTGACAAAATGCCTGAAGAAACAAGGTGAGAGAAGAAGGGTATGTTTTGGCTCACAGGTTTAGGGGGATTTCAGTCCATCATTATGGGTAGACCTGGTAGCAGCAAGGTAGAAGGAATGTGTAACAGATGCCACTTCATCATGAAGCACAAGGAAGGTGGGAAAGCAGACTGGAAACAGAAGTAGGCATAAACTTTAAGGTCTGCCCATAGTGAGCAGACCTTATTTCTGTAAGATAGTCTCCATGTCCTACAACCTCCTGCTCAGGAAAGCTGAGGATTAAATGTCACAATTGGTGTTTAGTGCATGCTAATTAGGATTTTTACGGCAGTTGGTCTTGTACTCTGCCTTTTGTCTTTGGTATTACACCAAAATATGTGTTTAGATCAAGGAAATATAAAGAACAAAATGAGAAAAGGGTCTCTGGGCCTTTGAGAAGAGAATGGATAAAGGGGGAAATTTATTTGGCATATTTTCATGAGTCTGTTGTGATATCTTTTCCTTTCTCTACGCCATGCTCCCCTCAACCAGTCTTGGTTGAATTGCATACTTCACCTATGTGTTTCCAGCTGTAGTTTCTCACCAATTTGCCAAAGAATTGATTTCATAGAAAATTCCCAAGGTAGAAATGAAGTCAAATGGAAGAAGCAGCAAGGTTAATTGGCAGATTGGAATCAGATCTTGGTTTGCACAGATTCTGCTTCTCAGCTCTTCTTCCTCCTCAGAATGGGGGTGGTGAGTGCTAGAAAAATCTGTTGTGATCCTGTAGCAGTGAGACCGCTGGACAGAGGACTTTGGTGGAGCAAGCAACAGAATGTTTATTCTGGGGCAGTCTAACAGCCACTTTCTCATGCCTAGTCTCCCAGAGCTGCATTGGCTTAACTGAGGAGTAACATATTTTGTCCTGTCCTCTTCAGCATGTGCCTCCTCTTCCCTAGCATTGTGTGCCTCCCCTTAATCTCTTTGAGAGTTATCAGGGAAGATGCCTTTTTGCTTCATTTCTCACGTCACATTTCTCTGGAGTAAAGAGCACTTCCTTTTCTTTCCTTCTCTCCCACCAAAGCCATTTAAGCAAACTGTGCTGAGGGCCCTGCATTGCTGGGCTAGCTTGCTGTGTGCCCGAAGCTGACATCTTTTGTGTGTGCATCATGGTTTATGGTAGAGTGGTTACAAATCAGCTCCCATTCTGGTAACTAAATTTTATTGACTTTTTCCAGGGCCTGTGGTGGGACTGACATGTCCCCTATTTAATTACTTCCTCCTTCTTGACAGCAGATTGAGTTAAGCAGAGGATACACAGGTGGCTCCAGGGCCAGAGAACTTGGAGTGGCCTTGGCTGGGCCACTGACAGGGGCTGGAGTGAGCACAGACTGGGGGCTGTAACAACTTGCTGGCAGTTATGCGCTGTGGTTTTATGGCTGCGTTGGGGGCAATAACTGAACAGTGGGGCCTTTGGACTAATTTGAGGAATGCTTTGCATACATCCCAGCTGCTCGCCATATGTCTGACCCATGTAGATAGGAGGGGCTTTCCCTGAGCTCTTGTTTCCTTCCCTGGAAGTCAAGACTAACGGAGCCTTTAAGTACCCAGCTGGGGGTGTTTTGGAGGAAGAGCATGGGCCACAAATGCTTCAACTGATTTAATCATAACCCAAATACATTCTGTGCTTTGCCAGATTTTTCCATTCCAATGACATTGTATCATTTTGTTCTAGCAAAACCCCCAATTGTAGGCTGAAGGGAGAATCCTCCATTAACAAGTGAAGAGACTGAGATCCAGAGAGACAATAACCAAAATAAAAGCAGATGTTGGGCTACTTCCTATGTTTTAAGCACTCTTTTAGACATTCGAACAATACTGATTTATATCATACTTGCATCACTCCAACAAACCAGACACCATTACGATCCCTACTTCATTGTTGAAGATAAGCTCAGAGAAGTTGTTTGATTTGTCTGTGGTCACACTGCTAGGAAGGGGTGGAATAAAAGATTCAAATTCAAGCAGTCTGCCCTCAGAGATTGTGTTTCCAGCCACTATTCCTTCTGCTAGCCAAGTTGACACTTATGGAACTGGAATTCACACCAACCACCTGGAATTTTCTCCTTATAGCCCTTTAGATTTGGACTTTTTTCTTCTGATATGGCAAAAGCTTTCATTTAAATTTATTTAATTAGCCCCACTCTCTCTACTTACCATGAAGTCAGAGGCCTTTCCATTCCAAAGGAGCTGTAAAATCTTCTGAAATTACTCCCAGTCCAGGTCTATGAAAAATACAAGTATCTGTGGGTTAAAAGTTTCTAAATCCTGGCAGTCCAATGCCTAGGACATACATTTTCTTCCAGCTGTTGCCTGGGAGGAAGGAGAGTGTTTCTCACTGGACTGCTTGCCTCTGTAGGCAGGCATATTCCCACGTTTCGCACATCCATAGACTGGGCCTCTTCTGACTCTCTTGACAATTGCAGGGCAGCTCTTAGCTAAAGGGAACCCGTAGCCTGTGCTGAGTCATGTGAAGTGAATCATGTGAAGGGCAGGGAGCTGGATGAGGATGATAGTCTCTGTGGCTACCCAGGATGACTTTCTCACAAGTGACAAGCAAAAGCTTGGTGCCACATTCATTGGTGTCCCAATGAAAACCCTTTGGTGTGTGTCTAAATGTAGGTCACATCCAAATTAGAATTTATGATTATGGCCAAAGAGCAGGGATATGACTCTCATTTGCTTTCTTTCATTACAAATTAACTCTGTAGCCAGACATTGGGCACCATGGAAGAAGGAACACACTATCAATCTGATGGAGAGCCCATAATAAGAATTTATGTATTAGAAGGATTTGGAGTATAAGAACTCTTTGCTTGGGCAAAATTTTATTATTATTATTATTATTATTATTATTATTATTATTTTCTATATTATTTGTTTACATTCCAAATGATTTTCCCTTTCTTGGTTCTCCCTCCCCCTAAGTCCCATAAGTCCTCTTCCCTCTGCCAGCTCCCTAATCAACCCCCTTCCCTCTCCTCTGTCCTGGCAATCTCCTACAATGCTGCATCAAGCCTTTCCAGGACCAGGGCCCTCTCCTTCCTTCTTCTTGGGAGTGATTTGATATGTGGTTTGTGTCTTGGGTATTCAGAGCTTCTGGGCTAATATCCACTTATCAGTGACTGCATTCCATGAGTGTTCTTTTGTGAATGAGTTACCTCACTTAGGATGATATTTTCCAGTTCCAATCATTTGCCTAAGAATTTCATGAATTCATTGTTTTTAATTGCTGAGTAGTATTCCATTGTATATATATATACCATATTTTCTGTATCCATTCCTCCATTGAGGGACATCTGGGTTCTTTCCAGCTTCTGCTGCTAAGCAGCTTCCAAATTTCCAGCTTTTAAATAAGGCTGCTATGAACATAGTGGAGCTTGTGTCCTTATTGCATGCCAGGGAATCCTCCGGGCAACTAGTTTTCAAGGTTAGATTTTCCACAGAAAGAGACCTTGTATTAAGGATGTGAATGCCAGTAGTATGTTTGAGGGTTGATTCTAAAAATCTTGATACAACTATGCAGGGAGTATGGCTCAGTGATAGATTGCCTGCCTAGCACATATAGGCCCTATGTTGCATCCACAGAATCACATGCCGAAATCAGCATCATTAAAGATTGGGTAAGTGACATAGGGAAGAGAAGAAAGTCAATTCATAGAATCCGTTATGGGCTAAAATAACAAGGCCACTGTGCTGGGGACCTCAGATAGGTGGTGTGGGACATACTTTCAGATTCTACTTGAGGGACAAAGAATATAGGCTATCTAACCATTATCTCTTTTGGAGTGGGAACTTTGGTTTCTTTTTTTTTTTATTCGATATATTTTTTATTTACATTTCAAATGATTTCCCCTTTCCTTGCCCCCCACTCCCAGAAGGTCCCGTAAGTCCCCTTCTCTCCCCCTGTCCTCCCACCCACCCCTTCCCACTTCCCCGTTCTGGTTTTGCTGAATACTGCTTCACTGAGTCTTTCCAGAACAAGGGGCCACTCTTCCTTTCTTCTTGTACCTCATTTGATGTGTAGATTATGTAAACCTGGAACTTTGGTTTCTTAAAAAAAAAAAAAAAAAAAAAAAACAGAAGTAGTATAAAGATACTTTAATCCCAGCTATGGGATATGGGGCTGCTTCAGATTGTCCACAGCAATTGATTGTGATTTGCCTCATGCTCTAGCAGGGACATATTTTGCCAGCAGCAGATGGTTTCTGCAATTGTGAATTTGGGGATTTTGTGGACTTTTCAGAGGGTATATAAATGCTAGGGACATGAGATGGATAGGTTGGTGATAGGTGGTTAGTTGTTCTTCATTGTTTCAGAGGGTTGGTTGCTGTTACATAGCAGTAATGGTCAAAGAAGAAACATGAAAAATCATTAGATAGCCTAATGGAGAACATCAAACTTGTCCCCAGGAACTAGACACCTCTAATCAGCAGAAAGTAGTCTAATACCCTTTCCCCTCTGTTATTTTTTCTCTTCTGTCTAGTATTAGGGGGTTGAAAGGCTGAAAGAAAATGGGTGGAATTGGTGAAAGAAAGAAGGACCCAGAAAGTAGCCAAACTCTGGCCACACTCATTTTATTCAATGATTTGAAGTCACTCTTATGTGTCTTAACTTAATAGCACTCAGGTCTCTCCCACTTATTGGTGAAAGAATTGAAGGGTAATTAGGTATAAAGATACAGGTAACAGTGAGTATCAAAGGGCAAGGCACTGGTACCACCTGCTACACAGATAAACCAGTTCCTGTGGAAGGAAGGAAAGGATAAGGAAAGACATTTTATAATTAGAACTTTGAGTTTCAAGTAATAAAATCCCAAATCAACACAGCCTGAGAAAGCAAAAGTAATTTATGTGAGTCCCTAAAGAATTCAGAGGAAAGTGGCCTCGGCCATAACTAACTCCTGTTGGCCATTGGTTTTGGAGTTGCCCTTTATGTGTGTTCTGTCACTAGGACCCTGGCTTCTTCAATTTTCTATGTAAGACCCCAAAAACTGAGGGTGCCCCAGCACCCTACGCCCTGGAAGGAGACACCCAAATCACTGGAGAGAAACGGTCTCGATGCAATAACATGCGGGTTTCTTTATTCCAGAATTCTGGGTTCCACAGCCGTACACTGCACAGGGATAAAGGACTGTGGACCACGAGTGCCGAATTGTGACAGCTTTTATAAGTTTATGACAAAGCCAGCGAATCACAAACCAATCATTTCTTAGCACGGAGAGCCCGCGAAACGCGAGCCAATTGATTGGTACCACTCCATAGCTTTTAGGCCAATCAGATTAAATTATTGGAGCCCGCGCTCAGTGGACCAATTAGTTTCCTATTTTCTTGAATGTCTATAGCTGCATGAACTCCTGCATAGGGGTAATGGCGTAAGCAGTTTACAGAAGCAAGATAAGCTTAGCCCATTTCCAGTTACCTTGTGGGGCCAGGGTCACCTATTCAAGGCCTTTCTGCTATGTCTATATAAAGGGTGGGCTCTGGAATGTGACCTTTTACCTAGTTTCTAACAAAGCGAGATAGCATTTTAAACTTCTGACTTCTTGGGATCATTAGAGTTAGGCTGTATTATTTTCTATCCTTTCACTAGTAAATACACAAAGAATGCTGTTTTGAGGCTCTACCTTCCATATACCTCTCATTCTGCATTCTTCTGTGTTGATTTCCTTATATGATGTCCAAGAACAGAAAAGATGGAACCTCAAGGTTTATGTGATTCTTATTCTTTCTCTTCTCTGAGGAGAAAAATGCCTTCCCTGAAGAATGTTGCTTAAAAAAAAAAAAAACAAAGGAAATGAAGGCAGTGTAACAAAGATATATCCAATTCTCAGGTTCATCTGAGTCCTGTTCACAATAAGTGGGACATTGGAGACAACCTGGATAATCATCAGTGGATAAACTGCTAGATGGAAATTGCAGCGCATATGCATGCCACAATATGATGCAGCATTTGTCACAATATGGTGAAGCATTACAAAGAAGAAAATGAGGAAAATGAGGTCATTTCCAACAATCTGAGCAGAACGATAGGGTGTGAGCTTTAGTGAAAAGAAGTCAGGCACAGAAAAACAAGTAGCATGTGATCTCACTTAAGTGTGGAAGGTGAAAAGATTGACCCCATAGAGACAAGCAATGAAAGCAGGAGATGGCCAAGGAAAGGGCTGCAAAAAACATTGGTTGTCTAGGAGGAATCAAGTCTAAGAGATCTATTGTAAACATAGTGGTTATGGTTACTAGCAACAGTTTCTGAAAACTGGTATGTGGGTGAGTAGGAAGTGTCCTTACCACAAAAAGGGACAAGTATGTGAGATATTTAATGTTAATTAGCTCAATTTCCTTATTTCTACAATGCATGTTGTGTATGATAAGTGTGCATAATTTGTTTTGTGTGTGTGTGTGTGTGTGTGCGTGTGTAAAGCCCATACCTTTAAAAAGACTTTTTATTGTTTTAGTGTTGGTCAGACTCTCATCCTTATTCCAACTGACATGACCAGAAAGAGAACTCTAGTCATGTTATATTGAAAAGGATGGTTATTCTACCCCATCATCCTACCAAATAAGCTGAGTATCTACACTGGAAAGAAAGAAGCTTCTATTCCAGCAGTCTTTTATTTCCTGTGTTAGATTTCAAAACACCTAGTGGATGCCTGAAGCCATGGATAATTCTAAACCTGGTTTTCTCTTCTCTTCTTTTCTTTTCTTTTCTTTTCTTTTCTTTTCTTTTCTTTTCTTTTCTTTTCTTTTCTCTTCTCTTCTCTTCTCTTCTCTTCTCTTCTCTTCTCTTCTCTCTTCTTTTCGTTTCTTTCTCTTTCTTTGCTCTGCTTTGCTTTTTCTCAATAGGCATACTTAATATAAAATTTAAGTTTTGGCCTGTTTTTTTCTTTTGAGACAGTGTTTCTCTGCGTAGCCCTGGCTGTCTTTGAACTCACTTTGTAGATGAGGCTGGCCCCAAACTTAGTGATCCATCTGCATCTGCCTCTAAAGTGCTGGGATTAAACATATGAGCCATCACGGCCTGGCTTTTATAAAGTTTAAGTTGTGAATTTGGCACAGTAAGAGATTGACAACTAATAATAAAGGAGAATGATTGTAACAATATACCATAGTGAAAGTAGTATTTTACCTTACTTCCACGTGTTCACTTAAATGACGGCCTTTCTAGTATTTCTCTTTCTAAGTTGGTAACACCACTGAAATTTGGGGCCATTATTAAGTAAAATGAGGGTCACTATAAGCATTGTGCCACTCTGACTGTTGGCTTGATTACTAATGTGGCTACTGATGACAGGGCTGTGGCATACACTGCATGGATATCCTAGACAAAGGGATTGTTCATGTCCTGAGTGGGACCTAGATTTTATCATAATATTTAGAATGTTATGCAATTTAAAACTTGTGAATTGTTTGTTGGATTTTCCACATCATGTGCTGGATCTGTGGTTTACTCTATGTGACAGAATCCATGGAAAGCAAATCTTTGGAGAACAGAGAATTACTGTAGTTGCTGGGAAATGAGCTTTTGAAGAAATAAACAAATCAAGATCCCAATTTGTAGCTTATTTCCATCGTATAGATTTCAAGCCAGCAATATGATGTCGTAAAACATGGAATAAAAGGACATTTGCACAATCAGCCCTTAGAAGCCAGGGCAACTTGGCTCTAGCATGCAACTGGCCAATTCTCCATAAAGATTGTCCCTAGGTATATGGTATGTATGATCCCTACACCTGGAGAAGAGTACGGTCTGTCTTATATAGCCTTAGTTACCATGAAGGAGGCTCAGTTTAAGAACTTACAGAACAGGTTGTTTTGTCTGGCTTATAGGATGCTATGGAGTGGTGTATTTATTTATACAAGTTAACTACCACCCCCTCCCACCCACTTTGCATGCACCTCCAGCAAATACTTAACTGACCATTTGATGGTATGAAATGATGTTTAACAACATAGGTCCAGCTACTGTGTAAGTACTGTCAAGTTTGGTGCCTTTTCCCCAGAGGCCCGAAGGGAGGATTGAGCTCAGGAAAGTACACAGGCACTTCATACATATCTGTGAACACTACTTGGTCTGTGGAATTAGATACCTACCTCCAACGTTATAAATATACCCATCTTGTGATCAAACCCGCTCCTCTTCTGTGTGATATCTAAGGTGTGAAGAACTCAGTTTATGACTCACTGTAGATGTCAGAGACTCTCTGATCTTTCCCATGGTAAGGATCAGTTGGTGATTAATATCTTCAATCCACAGGCTATTAAGAAAATATAACATTGGACATTTTGTCCTGTCGTGGCTACATCATCCCATTGCTCCTTGGTTTCTCTGACTTGATGGTGCTTGTGGTTTTTGGTCAGAAGTGCTATCTCTCTTCACACCCCAAGGCTCAGCTCTTCCTAGATATGAACAAGTGAAGGTGGCATCCTTTCACTAAGTCACCGGAGCCTGCTGTAGCTTGTCTGATTAGTTTCCTTACACACCAGTGCAGAGAACTTTCCGCCTTTGCAGTTCCTTTGTTTCAGGATTAAAAAAAGAAAGAAAGGAAAAAAAAAAAAGAGCCCAGCTAGGAAGCTGCGAGGTTGGGAAGTTGTTAAACACACACACACACACACACACACACACACAGTCACACCAAACCAGATTTGCTGATAACAGGAGAATGGGAAGGCCCGAAGCTGAGAGAGCGTTTCAAGGTCACAGGCAAGGAGGGGCTTGCAGTGGTGGCAATGGAAAAGATGAATAGACAACAGTCGAATGCATTATTTAGTGTGTTCCACATCGCAAAGCCAAGAATGGTTCCTTCGCACCAGAAAATTTGATGTATCAGGCTGGCTGGCTCCACAGAGGCCACCCCCCAGTCTCTTCCTGAGTTCATGGAGACATGGTTGTCTAGGTGACAACTGTCAGGCAGGAAGCTGCACGCTGAAGAATAAAATCGCCTTAGCTAATAGAGCGGCATGCTATTATGTACCTGAAGGTTTAACTGCTATATTAGCCTGAAAGAATCATTTGAAGGGGCGGAAGGAGTTCGCTTTTCCCTGGGCTACATCAGTGAATTCAATTTCTATTGAAGAGAGACTAGCATTTTAAAAACCACTGTGTGTGGAGCTTCGAGTCCTTTTCTTCTTTTGGTGAGAAATGATTTAATAATGAACTTACAACTGCAGGGCCTCTAGTCAGCTCCTTGGAGCCCTGGAAGAGGGAAGAGGCAGTGTGTAGAGGCCAGGGGCTGGACTGCTGCATCCTGTTCTGTCCTTCCTCAGGCCTGGGCTCTGTGAGGTTAGCCCAGAGCAACTTGATTCAGACACATGCAGAGTCTGAGCGATAATTTTTCTCCCTCACAAGATTGCTGGGTGCCTCTAATTAAGGGTTGTGAATTCCTTAGATGGGGGCTGTTATCAGATGGAAAGGGGCTAATTGTACCGGTCACAATAGTTAACCTCTTCCAGAAGAAAGGGGAAGGGTGTGTGTGTGTGTCTGCACACATGTGCATGCACAGATCTTGGTTCTTTCTGTAAATGAGGCAGAGAAGCTTCAGAATCATTGAAATTCTCTAGCACCAAGACACCAGAAAACTAAAGACTGTATTCACTGAGATTTTCTCAGCAGAGTGGCCAGCATTTACTAAACTCTTTTTAGTGCTAAGTTCTTTACCAGTTTCATCACGTTTAACTCTTACCTCTCCTGAGTCTTAAATGGGATAATTACTAGCCTTGGTCTACAGACAGGAAAACCCAGGTTGAGTTAGGCAAGTTACATGCTTGAGATGGCATATTATTGTTTTTTTTTAATCTGAGTAAAATCCTTTTTTAATTTGAAAGACCCTGCCACTGAGCACAGAGTGAGAAAAGTCACACTTCCTGCATTAAAAGGTAAGCAGTTGAAGCTCTTCCACTATAATCTCAGAAAACTTGGCCAGAACTGTTCCACTCTCTGGGCATCAGAACAACCTCCTGCCTTAACTCCTGCCACAATTCCAGGATCTGCCCTCTATTTACATTGGACCCTTTTTTGAACTACAAACAATTTGTGCTCTATTTCCTCGTTACTCAAGTAGCTTAACTCCATATTGCCTACATAGCTTCAGAGGCAACTCGATGACGACAAATCCATGCTGGGCTTCTTACTATGTTCTGGAAGGTGATGGTGTTTTAAGCAATACTGGTAGGTGACATGAAAACACTCCTATGAAGAACTTTGGTATGGACAGAGAATGAAATCAGCATAACACAATCAAAACTATAAGGAAAATAGTAACTATTTTGAAGTCCTTCTCATGTGTCAAGTCTATGACTAAGTGCCGTAAGCAAGTTCATGAAGAACGGACTATGATTATTTCCTTCCTAGAAGTGATAAAAGGAGAAAGGAAGTTATAGCACCTGTCCAAGGTTGTTCCAGTAATAAAAGGCAGAGCAGGAATTGGAACCGAAATAATATGGCTCTAGCTTCAGTTGCAATGATGTTACTGACCACTATGCTCTATTGACCATATATAGACCAAATAGAAATATGCAAATATTATACTGAAAGCCCAGGTGAAAGGTCTTAAGGTTCTTTCTAAATAGAATGTTTCACAGGAATAGAGAAAATCAAGGCATAAGAAGAGAAGATTGGAAATTACAAAACCAGAACATTAAAAATACAGACTACAGCCTGGTGGTGGTGGCGCACACCTTTAATCCCAGCACTTGGGAGGCAGAGGCAGGTATATTTCTGAGTTCAAGGCCAGACTGGTCTACAGAGTGAGTTCCAGGACAGCCAGGACTTTATAGAGAAACCCTGTCTCAGAAAATAGAAAAAAAATTAAAAAAAAAATACAGACTGCCTCCCTGGCTCCTGATTTGGACCTTACAGCATATTTTAGATCACACACCACTAACAGTAAAGCTTCCTGATTGTTGCTAACGATTTTTCATGGTTTTCATAGTCTGGGAATTGAGCTGTGGCAGTGTTTCGTGATTTGGATTCTCACATGAGATTTTAGTTACTTGTCAGTTGTGGCTGTAGTCATCCAATATGATAAGCTCACGTGATTGGAACATTGGTATTCACTATTGGCCAGGGGCTTTTCACATTGTGTGCTTCATTCTAGAGGCCTCTTTAAGTGTTCTCATATCATGGTAGCTGGCTCACCCAGAACTAAGGGTCCAAGCGACCAAAGGAGAAGATGGAGGATTTTCATGCCTTAAATGGAAAGCACTGGTCATGACTTCCACACTCTACTGGACAGATACAGTAAACCCTGATTTAACTTGTGCTCAGCATTCTCATGCATTGAATATGATAAGCTACAAAGCTTTTCCTTGGGTTTATTTTGTTCTAGTGGTAGAATCAAGGATCTTAGTATTTTATGATATGATTATATGCCTGGACCTGATGATTTAGGTCACTTATTAAGAACACATGACATGTAAGTATGGGGACTTGGATCCATTTTGCTATAACCCATATAAAAAGCCAGAGTGGTTGCACGGGTCTATAACCCCAACATTGGGAGTGGGCAGAGGTAGGGAGATCATTTGCACGTCCTGTGAGTAAACCTAGTTCTGCCTTCAGTGAAGACACTCTCTTTCAAGGGAATAAGGTAGAGATCGATGATATGTGATGGTTTGAATGAGAATGGCTGCTCTCAGCTCAGATATTTGAATGCTTGGTCTCTAGTTAGTGGTCGTTTGGTGAAGACTAGGAGGCCAAGCCTTGATGAAGCAAGTATGTCACTGGAGCAGGTCTTGAGATTTCAAAATACTCAAGTGAGCTGTCTTCTTTCAACTTGTGGCTCAAGATGTGAGCTCTCAGCTGCTGCTCCATCTGTCTGCCTCCATACCCTCATTCCACCATCATAAACTTGAAACCTCTGCAAGTTGCCTTGGTCATGATGTTTTATCACAGCAATAGATAAGTAACTAAGACACAGAAGCAACAAGAAACAACCTCCTTTGGTATCTGCATGTGTAGACATGGGTGAACAAACCTGTAGACACATGTGAATACAACACAGAAATGAGCTACATGCATATATACATACATGTACACACATACATTTGCACACAATTGCATGCATACATACACACATGCACACACATATGCCTGGACACACGCACACGCACACACACACACACACACACACACACACACACACACACACACTTGGTGGTATATTTGAAATCTTAGAAGTTCTACAGCTCTATACCAAATAGCAGTTTTGAGGACGAGGTGAGGAAGAACTGGGGATTTCCTTGAGTCTCTCAGTATTTAAACCAAAGTGCCAAACACCTGGGGGAATTTTGGCCAGGCATGTGCCTGGCCTGTGAATCGTATGGGTACTAAATATATTCCACTAGATTTCCTGGCTTCTGGCTTATGAGTAGGCCTGCTGCTCACATGTAGAAGGAAGCTGCCAACATTATTTTCAGCAGATAAACTCTGTTCCTTATACATTTCCTCATGTCCTTTCTGCTATGTACATATGGAATATCAGAGCCAGTGATGAATAAGCTGCTCTTCAATCACAATTTAAGATCTTTTGGTGGAAATAAATGTAGATTAAAAAAAAAAACCGAGATTTTATGGCATCTTAATTTAACTGCATTGGATACCTTTCTAGAAATTGACAAAAAAAAATATAAACCAGAACTATATAGTCCCTGCTCTTATGGTGTTTATAGAAATCAGATATTAATCAAATAACAGTACAAATTAATACATAATCACAAATTGATATGAGACTCATACAAAAAAGAATGTAGCATTAGGACAGTAAAAATTGAAAGCAGTGAGGAAGTGGTACTTTGAGATATGAAAGCTGAATAGCTTTAAAAAACACAAACAAAAGGAGGTATATTCTCAGGAGAGATAACAGTGTGCTAACTGTGTTTTATATCAGAAGGGACCCTAGGAGACTGAAGCAAAGGAAGCAAATAGTGAGGTATAGCGTGAGAGGAGAGGGGACAACTTGCCAGAGACAAGATCATACAGGACTCTATAGCCATATTAAATATGATAGTCACTGTTTTGTATAAAGAATGGTCTTAAAAGGGTTTTAGAGAGGTATTACAGGGTGCTCCGGAAGTGTTGTGCCCAGTTTTCTGAGAAACTACCAGACTGATTTCCAGAGTGGTTGTACCAGCTTGCAACCCCACCAGCAGTGGAGGAGTGTTCCTCTTTCTCCACATCCTCGCCAACACCTGCTGTCTCCTGAGTTTATAATCTTAGCCATTCTGACTGGTGTGAGGTGAAATCTCAGGGTTGTAGGGGAGTACCAGGACAGAGAAGTAGGAATGGGTAGATCAGAGAATGGGCAGAGGGAAGAGGGCTTATGATAGGGACTTTTGGGGAGGGGGGGGACTGGGAAAGGGAAAATCATTTGGAATGTAAACAAAGAATATAGAAAATAAAAAAATAAAAATAAAGGTTTTAGAGAAACACATGGTCAGCTGCTGCTTTGAAAACATCCATATCAGACACATAGATGCCACAGATGCCATATTAGATCAGGAAAGACTCAAGGCAAGAAGCTGATCTAGGTAGGAGGAGGAGAAGTGTTCAGAGGGAGATGTTGCTTTGGCCCACTGTGCTGGCAGTGAAAAGAGTAAGAAGTGAGCACCTAGGTTATTGTCAAGTTAAAATGAGCCTAAGGTAAAAATCAAGAATCAAATCTCAGGCAGCAGGAAAAAGTGTAAGAAGAAACTTGGGGTTTTAAAATGCAAAGGGGACAAAATGATATGTGAAACACAGTTTGGGTAGAGGAAGTTAGGACTCCGTCTTCAGAAGGAAAACTGGTCAGTACATAGGGTATTTGAGCAGTGGTTGTTACTAAGAGGCATTGACTTTCCTCTGTAAGGTCATGCTGTATCAGGCAGGACCTTATGCACATAACAAGTCTCCAGCAAGTATCCCTAACTCAGTTTTATATAAAAAAATCAAACAAAAACACCAGTGATCAGAATTAGTAGTCTGTCAAACAATAACCATAGCATGTCCCTGAGTAAAATAATCCTTCAACTTTAGAAGGTAGTGTGTCAAAGGTATGTTTCCCAAGGGGGACTTGGGTAGCTAGTTCTCATAAGTAACTCTAGTCTGCATAATTTAAATAATATTTTCTTTAAAAAATATGGGTAGATGTCTGTGTCAGCTCTGGATCTTATAATAGAATGCTGTGGGCTGAATGGCTTAACACAGTTTATTTCTAACAATTCTGGAGGCAAAGATATCGAAGGTCAAGATACTATAGGTTCAGTTTTCTGATGGGATCATCTGCTTGCCTTGTAGACAGCCGCTATTTGCCTGTATGCTAGCATTAGCATGACTTATTTGTGGTCTTACTGAGAAAAAAAGCTCTGATGTCCCTTGTTTATTTATTAAGATACTAATCTTAGAGTAGGAACAGAGCTCTCCTAATCTGAATTAATCTACCAAAGGCTCTATCTCTATTTTTTCAATTTTTTATTCGATATATTATTATTTACATTTCAAATGATTTCCCCTATTCTAGACCCCCACTCCCCGAAAGTCCCATCAGCCCCCTTACCTCCCCCTGTTTTCCCACGCAACCCTTCCCACTTCCCTGTTCTGGTTTTGCCCTATACTGCTTCACTTAGTCTTTCCAGAACAAGGGGCCACTCCTCCGTTCTTCTTGTACCTCAATTGATGTGTGGATTATGTTTTGGGTATTCCAGTTTTCTAGGTTAACACCCACTTATCAGTGAGTGCATACCATGATTCATCTTTTGAGTCTGGGTTACCTCACTTAGTATGATGTTCTCCAGCTCCATCCATTTGCCTAAGAATTTCATGAATTCATTGTTTCTAATGGCTGAATAGTACTCCATTGTGTATATATACCACATTTTTTGCATCCACTCTTCTGTTGAGGGATACCTGGGTTCTTTCCAGCATCTGGCAATTATAAATAGGGCTGCTATGAACATAGTGGAACATGTATCCTTATTACATGCTGGGGATTCTTCTGGGTATATGCCCAGGAGTGGTATAGCAGGATCTTCTGGAAGTGAGGTGCCCAGTTTTTGGAGGAACCGCCAGACTGATTTCCAGAGGGGTTGTATCAATTTGCATCTCCACCAGCAGTGGAGGAGTGTTCCTCTTTCTCCACATCCTCTCCAACATCTGCTCTCTCCTGAATTTTTAATCTTAGCCATTCTGACTGGTGTAAAATGAAATCTCAGGGTTGTTTTGATTTGCATTTCCCTAATGACTAATGAAGTTGAGCATTTTTTAAGATGCTTCTCCTCCATCCGAAGTTCTTCAGGTGAAAATTCTTTGTTTAACTCTGTACTCCATTTTTTAATAGGGTTATTTGGTTTTCTGGAATCTAACTTCTTGAGGTCTTTATATATATCGAATATTAGCCCTCTATCTGATGTAGGGTTGGTGAAGATCTTTTCCCAATTTGTTGGTTGCCGATTTGCCCTTTTGATGGTGTCCTTTGCCTTATAGAAACTTTGTAATTTTATGAGGTCCCATTTGTCAATTCTTGGTGTTCTGTTCAGGAACTTTCCCCCTGTACCGATGTCCTCAAGGGTCTTCCCCAGTTTCTTTTCTATTAGCTTCAGAGTGTCTGGTTTTATGTGGAGGTCCTTGATCCATTTGGAGTTGAGCTTAGTACAAGGAGACAAGGATGGATCAATTCCCATTCTTCTGCATGCTGACCTCCAGTTGAATGAGCACCATTTGTTGAAAAGGCTATCTTTTTTCCATTGGATGTTTTCAGCCCCTTTGTCGAGGATCAAGTGGCCATAGGTGTGTGGGTTCATTTCTGGATCTTCAATCCTGTTCCATTGATCTGCCTGCCTGTCACTGTACCAATACCATGCAGTTTTTAACACTATTGCTCTGTAGTATTGCAGGGATACTGATACCCCCGGAATTTCTTTTATTGTTGAGAATAGTTTTTAGCTATCCTGGTTTTTTTGTTATTCCAGATGAATTTGAGGATTGCTCTTTCTAACTCTGTGAAGAATTGAGTTGGGATTTTGATGGGTATTGTGTTGAATCTGTATTTTGCTTTTGGCAAAATGGCCATTTTAACTATATTAATCCTGCCGATCCATGAACATGGGAGGTTTTTCCATTTTTTGAGGTCTTCTCCAATTCCTTCTTTATAGTCTTGAAGTTCTTGTCACAAAGATCTTTCACATGTTTGGTAAGAGTCACCCCAAGGTACTTTATACTGTTTGTGACTATTGTGAAGGGGGTCATTTCCCTAATTTCTTTCTCAGCCTGCTTATCCTTTGAGTATAGGATGGCTACTGATTTGCTTGAGTTGATTTTATAACCAGCCACTTTGCTGAAGTTGTTTATCAGCTGTAGGAGTTCTCTAGTGGAGTTTTTTGGGTCACTTACGTAGACTATCATATCATCTGCAAATAATGATAGTTTGACTTCTTCCTTTCCAATTTGTATCCCTTTGACCTCCTTATATTGCCTGAGCTAGTACCTCATGTACAATATTGAAAAGATAAGGAGAAAGGGGGCAGCCCTGTCTAGTCCCTGATTTTAATGTGATTGCTTCAAGTTTCTCTCCATTTAGTTTGATGCTGGCTACCGGTTGGCTGTATATTGCTTTTACTGTGTTTAGTTATGGACCTTGAATTCCTGTTCTTTCCAAGACTTTAATCATGAAAGGATGCTGAATTTTGTCAAATGCTTTTTCAGCATCCAATGAAATGACCATGTAGTTTTTTCTTTGAGTTTATGTAGTGGATTGCATTGATGGATTTCTGTATATTGAACCAACCCTGCATCCCTGGGATAGAGCCTACTTGATCATGGTGGATAATTGTTTTGATGTGTTCTTGGATTTGGTTGGCAAGAATTTTATTGAGTATTTTTGCATCGATGTTCATAAGGGAAATTGGTCTGAAGTTCTCTTTCTTTGTTGGATCTTTGTGTGGTTTTGGTATCAGCGTAATTGTGGCTTCGTAGAAGGAATTGGGTAGTGTTCCTTCTGTTTCTATTTTGTGGAATAGTTTGAAGAGTATTGGTGTTAGGTCTTCTTTGAAGGTCTGATAGAATTCTGCACTGAAACCATCTGGTCCTGTGCTTTTTTGGTTGGAAGACATTCTATGACCCCTTCTATTTCTTTAGGGGTTATGGGACTTTTTGATGATCTATTTGGTCCTGATTTAATTTTGGTATTTGGTATCTGTCAAGGAAATTGTTCATTTCCTCCAGATTCTCCAGTTGTGTTGAGTACAGGCTCATGTAGTAGGATGTGATGATTTTTTTGGATTTCCTCGGTTTCCGTTGTTCTATCTCCCTTTTCATTTCTACGTTTGTTAATTTGGATACTTTCTCTGTGCCCTTTGGTCAGTCTGGCTAAGGGTTTATCTATCTTGTTGATTTTCTCAAAGAACCAGCTCCTGGTTTTGTTGATTCTTTGTATGGTTCTCTTTGTTTCTACTTGATTGATTTCAGCCCTGAGTTTGATGATTTCCTGCCTTCTACTCCTCCTGGGTGAAATAGCTTCTTTTTGTTCCAGGGCTTTCAGGTGTGTCATTAAGCTGCTAGTGTATGCTCTCTCCATTTTCTCTTTGGAGGCACTCAGGGCTATGAGTTTTCTTCTTAGCACTGCTTTCATTGTGTCCCAAAGATTTGGGTATGTTGTGCCTTCATTTTCATTAAATTCTAAAAAGTCTCTGATTTCTTTCTTTATTTCTTCTTTGGCCAAGGTGTCATTGAGTAGAGTATTGTTCAGCCTCCATGTGTATGTGGGCTTTCTGTTGTTTTTGTTGCTATTGAAAACCACTCTTACACCATAGTGATCTGATAGGAGGAATGGGATTAGTTTGATCTTCTTGTATTTGTTGAGGTCTGTCTTGTGTCCAATTATATGGTCGATTTTGGAGAAGGAACCATGAGGTGCTGAGAAAAAGGTATATTCTTTTGCTTTAGGGTGAAATGTTCTTTAAATATCAGTCAAATCCAATTGGTCCAAAGCTTCAATTAGTTTTACTGTGTCTCTGTTTAGTTGGCTCTATCTCTTATTACCCCATCACATTGCGGGTTAAGGTTTCAATATATGGATTGGAAGTGGACAAAGACTTTTAGTCATGATTGGAGGTATTTAAATGATAAGATTCAGGAATCAAATGATAAATAAAATGGATAAATATTGAACACAATAAATATAGAAATTTGGAATGAAATGGTAACATATCTAGTATGGGAAATTATGGAGTCATTAATAAGCATGTTGAGACAACTGATTCGCTATCTGGATAAAACAGATGAATCTAGTCATCATATCATGAAACCAAAAGAGATCAAAGTATTTTTTTATTCGATATAATTTATTTACATTTCAAATGATTTCCCTTTTCTAGCCCCCCCACTCCCCGAAAGTCCCTTAAGCCCCCTTCTCTTCCCCTGTCCTCCCACCCACCCCTTCCCACTTCCCCGTTCTGGTTTTGCTGAATACTGTTTCACTGAGTCTTTCCAGAACCAGGGGCCACTCTTCCTTTCTTCTTGTACCTCATTTGATGTGTGCATTATGTTTTGGGTATTCCAGTTTTCTAGGTTAATATCCACTTATTAGTGAGTGCATACCATGATTCATCTTTTGAGTCTGGGTTACCTCACTCTGTATGATGTTCTCTAGCTCCATCCATTTGCCTAAGAATTTCATGAATTCATTGTTTCTAATGGCTGAATAGTACTCCATTGTGTAGATATACCACATTTTTTGCATCCACTCTTCTGTTGAGGGAATACCTGGGTTCTTTCCAGCATCTGGCAATTATAAATAGGGCTGCTATGAACATAGTAGAACATGTATCCTTATTACATGGTGGAGAGTATTCTGGGTATATGCCCAGGAGTGGTATAGCAGGATCTTCTGGAAGTGAGGTGCCCAGTTTTCGGAGGAACCGCCAGACTGCTTTCCAGAGTGGTTGTACCAATTTGCAACCCCACCAGCAGTGGAGGAGTGTTCCTCTTTCTCCACACCCTCTCCAACACCTGCTGTCTCCTGAATTTTTAATCTTAGCCATTCTGACTGGTGTAAGATGAAATCTTAGGGTTGTTTTGATTTGCATTTCCCTAATGAGAAATGAAGTTGAGCATTTTTTAAGATGCTTCTCTGCCATCCGAAGTTCTTCAGGTGAGAATTCTTTTTTTAACTCTGTACCCCATTTTTTAATAGGGTTGTTTGGTTTTCTGGAGTCTAACTTCTTGAGTTCTTTATATATATTGGATATTAGCCCTCTATCTGATGTAGGATTGGTGAAGATCTTTTCCCAATTTGTTGGTTGCCGATTTGTCCTCTTGATGGTGTCCCTTGCCTTACAGAAACTTTGTAATTTTATGAGGTCCCATTTGTCAATTCTTGCTCTTAGAGCATACGCTATTGGTGTTCTGTTCAGAAACTTTCTCCCTGTACCGATGTCCTCAAGGGTCTTCCCCAGTTTCTTTTCTATTAGCTTCAGAGTGTCTCGCTTTATGTGGAGGTCCTTGATCCATTTGGATTTGAGCTTAGTACAAGGAGACAAGGATGGATCAATTCGCATTCTTCTGCATGCTGACCTCCAGTTGAACCAGCACCATTTGTTGAAAAGGCTATCTTTTTTCCATTGGATGTTTTCAGCCTCTTTGTCGAGGATCAAGTGGCCATAGGTGTGTGGGTTCATTTCTGGATCTTCAATCCTGTTCCATTGATCCTCCTGCCTGTCACTGTACCAATACCATGCAGTTTTTAACACTATTGCTCTGTAGTATTGCTTGAGGTCAGGGATACTGATTCCCCCAGATTTTCTTTTGTTGCTGAGAATAGTTTTAGCTATCCTGGGTTTTTTGTTGTTCCAGATGAATTTGATAATTGCTCTTTCTAACTCTGTGAAGAATTGAGTTGGGATTTTGATGGGTATTGCATTGAATCTGTATATTGCTTTTGGCAAAATGGCCATTTTAACAATATTGATCCTGCCGATCCATGAGCATGGGAGTTTTTCCCATTTTTTTTAGGTCTTCTTCCATTTCCTTCTTCAGAGTCTTGAAGTTCTTGTCATACAGATCTTTCACATGTTTGGTAAGAGTCACCCCAAGGTAATTTATACTGTTTGTGGCTATTGTGAAGGGGGTCATTTCCCTAATTTCTTTCTCAGCCTGCTTATCCTTTGAGTATAGGAAGGCCACTGATTTGCTGGAGTTGATTTTATAACCTGCCACTTTGCTGAAGTTTTTTATCAGCTGTAGGAGCTCTCAAAGTATTTTTTTTTTTTTTGTTTTTTGTTTTCTGTTAATACATCTCCTTTTTTTTAAAATTTTTTTTATTCGATATAATTTATTTACATTTCAAATGATTTCCCCTTTTCTAGCCCCCCCCACTCCCCGAAAGTCCCGTAAGCCCCCTTCTCTTCCCCTGTCCTCCCATCCACCCCTTCCCACTTCCCCGTTCTGGTTTTGCTGAATACTGTTTCACTGAGTCTTTCCAGAACCAGGGGCCACTCCTCCTTTCTTCTTGTACCTCATTTGATGTGTGGATTATGTTTTGGGTATTCCAGTTTTCTAGGTTAATATCCACTTATTAGTGAGTGCATACCATGATTCACCTTTTGAGTCTGGGTTACCTCACTGAGTATGATATTCTCTAGCTCCATCCATTTGCCTAAGAATTTCATGAATTCGTTGTTTCTAATGGCTGAATAGTACTCCATTGTGTAGATATACCACATTTTTTGCATCCACTCTTCTGTTGAGGGATACCTGGGTTCTTTCCAGCATCTGGCAATTATAAATAGGGCTGCTATGAACATAGTAGAACATGTATCCTTATTACATGGTGGGGAGTCTTCTGGGTATATGCCCAGGAGTGATATAGCAGGATCTTCTGGAAGTGAGGTGCCCAGTTTTCGGAGGAACCGCCAGACTGCTTTCCAGAGTGGTTGTACCAATTTGCAACCCCACCAGCAGTGGAGGAGTGTTCCTCTTTCTCCACACCCTCTCCAACACCTGCTGTCTCCTGAATTTTTAATCTTAGCCATTCTGACTGGTGTAAGATGAAATCTTAGGGTTGATTTGATTTGCATTTCCCTAATGACTAATGAAGTTGAGCATTTTTTAAGATGCTTCTCTGCCATCCGAAGTTCTTCAGGTGAGAATTCTTTGTTTAACTCTGTACCCCATTTTTTAATAGGGTTGTTTGGTTTTCTGGAGTCTAACTTCTTGAGTTCTTTATATATATTGGATATTAGCCCTCTATCTGATGTAGGATTGGTGAAGATCTTTTCCCAATTTGTTGGTTGCCGATTTGTCCTCTTGATGGTGTCCTTTGCCTTACAGAAACTTTGTAATTTTATGAGGTCCCATTTGTCAATTCTTGCTCTTAGAGCATACGCTATTGGTGTTCTGTTCAGAAACTTTCTCCCTGTACCGATGTCCTCAAGGGTCTTCCCCAGTTTCTTTTCTATTAGCTTCAGAGTGTCTGGCTTTATGTGGAGGTCCTTGATCCATTTGGATTTGAGCTTAGTACAAGGAGACAAGGATAAATCAATTCGCATTCTTCTGCATGCTGACCTCCAGTTGAACCAGCACCATTTGTTGAAAAGGCTATCTTTTTTCCATTGGATGTTTTCAGCCTCTTTGTCGAGGATCAAGTGGCCATAGGTGTGTGGGTTCATTTCTGGATCTTCAATCCTGTTCCATTGATCCTCCTGTCTGTCACTGTACCAATACCATGCAGTTTTTAACACTATTGCTCTGTAGTATTGCTTGAGGTCAGGGATACTGATTCCCCCAGATTTTCTTTTGTTGCTGAGAATAGTTTTAGCTATCCTGGGTTTTTTGTTGTTCCAGATGAATTTGATAATTGCTCTTTCTAACTCTGTGAAGAATTGAGTTGGGATTTTGATGGGTATTGCATTGAATCTGTATAGTGCTTTAGGCAAAATGGCCATTTTAACTATATTGATCCTGCCGATCCATGAGCATGGGAGTTTTTCCCATTTTTTTTAGGTCTTCTTCCATTTCCTTCTTCAGAGTCTTGAAGTTCTTGTCATACAGATCTTTCACATGTTTGGTAAGGGTCACCCCAAGATACTTTATACTGTTTGAGGCTATTGTGAAGGGGGTCATTTCTCTAATTTCTTTCTCAGCCTGCTTATCCTTTGAGTATAGGAAGGCCACTGATTTGCTGGAGTTGATTTTATAACCTGCCACTTTGCTGAAGTTGTTTATCAGCTGTAGGAGCTCTCTAGTGGAGTTCTTTGGGTCACTTAGGTAGACCATCATGTCGTCTGCAAATAATGATAGTTTGACTTCTTCCTTTCCAATTTGTATCCCTTTGACCTCCTTATGTTGTCGAATTGCCCAAGCTAGTACCTCAAGTACAATATTGAAAAGATAAGGAGAAAGGGGGCAGCCTTGTCTGGTCCCTGATTTCAGTGGGATTGCTTCAAGTTTCTCTCCATTTAGTTTGATGCTGGCTACCGGTTTGCTGTATATTGCTTTTACTATGTTTAGGTATGGGCCTTGAATTCCTGTTCTCTCCAAGACTTTAAGCATGAAGGGATGCTGAATTTTGTCAAATGCTTTTTCAGCATCCAATGAAATGACCATGTGGTTTTGTTCTTTGAGTTTGTTTATGTAGTGGATTGTATTGATGGATTTCCGTATATTGAACCAACCCTGCATTCCCGGGATAAAGCCTACTTGATCATGGTGGATGATCGTTTTGATGTGTTCTTGGATTCGGTTGGCAAGAATTTTATTGAGTATTTTTGCATCGATGTTCATAAGGGAAACTGGTCTGAAGTTCTCTTTCTTTGTTGGATCTTTTTGTGGCTTTGGTATCAGCGTAATTGTGGCTTCGTAGAAGGAATTGGGTAGTGTTCCTTCTGTTTCTATTTTGTGGAATAGTTTGAAGAGTATTGGTGTTAACTCTTCTTTGAAGGTCTGGTAGAATTCTGCACTGAAGCCATCTGGTCCTGTGCTTTTTTTGGTTGGAAGACTTTCTATGACTCCTTCTATTTCTTTAGGCATTATGGGACTGTTTAGATGGTCTAGTTGGTCCTGATTTAATTTTGGTATTTGGTATCTGTCAAGGAAATTGTCCATTTCCTCCAGATTCTCCAGTTGTGTTGAGTACAGGCTCTTGTAGTAGGATCTGATGATTTTTTGGATTTCCTCGGTTTCCGTTGTTATATCTCCCTTTTCATTTCTAAGTTTGTTAATTTGGATACTTTCTCTGTGCCCTTTGGTCAGTCTGGCTAAGGGTTTATCTATCTTGTTGATTTTCTCAAAGAACCAGCTCCTGGTTTTGTTGATTTTTTGTATGGTTCTCTTTGTTTCTACTTGATTGATTTCGGCCCTGAGTTTGATGATTTCCTGCCTTCTACTCCTCCTGGGCGAAATAGCTTCTTTTTGTTCTAGGGCTTTCAGGTGTGTCATTAAGCTGGTAATGTATGCTCTCTCCATTTTCTTTTTGGAGGCACTCAGGGCTATGAATTTTCCTCTTATCACTGCTTTCATTGTGTCCCATAGATTTGGGTATGTTGTGTTTTCATTTTCATTGTGTTCTAAAAAGTCTTTAATTTCTTTCTTTATTTCTTCCTTGACCAAGGTATCATTGAGTAGAGTATTGTTCAGTTTCCACGTGTATGTGGGTTTTCTGTTGTTTCTGTTGCTATTGAAGACAACTTTTACTCCATAGTGATCAGATAGGAGGCATGAGATTAGTTCTATCTTCTTATATTTGTTGAGGTCTGTCTTGTGACCAATTATATGGTCGATTTTGGAGAAGGTACCATGAGGTGCTGAGAAAAAGGTATATTCTTTTGTTTTAGGATAGAATGTTCTATATATATCTGTTAAATCTAATTGGTCCAAAGCTTCAATTAGTTTCATTGTGTCCCTGTTTAGTTTCTGTTTTCCTGATCGGTCCATTGAGGAAAGTGCAGTGTTGAAGTCACCCACAATTATTGTGTTAGGTGCAATGTGTGCTTTTAGTTTTAATAAAGTTTCTTTTACGAAAGAGGGTGCCCTTGCATTTGGGGCATAGATGTTCAGGATTGTCAGTTCTTCTTTTTGTATTTTTCCTTTGACCAGCAAGAAGTGTCCCTCAGGGTCTCTTTTGATGACTTTGGGTTGAAAGTCAATTTTATCTGATATTAAAATGGCTACTCCAGCTTGTTTCCTGAGACCATTTGCTTGTAAAATTGTCTTCCAGCCTTTTACTCTAAGGTAGTGTTTGTCTTTGACCCTGAGGTGTGTTTCCTGTAAGCAGCAAAATGTAGGGTCCTGTTTACGTATCCATTCAGTTAGTCTGTGTCTTTTTATTGGGGCATTAAGTCCATTGATGTTAAGAGATATTAAGGAATAGTGATTGTTACTTCCTATCATTTTTGACGTTATTTTTTAAATTTGAATGCTTAATTTCTTTTGGGTTTGATGAAAGGTTACTATCTTGCTTTTTCCAGGGTGAAGTTTCCCTCCTTGTATTGGTGTTGTCCTCCTATTATCCTTTTTAGGGCCGGGTTTGTGGATAGATATTGGGTAAACTTGGTTTTGTCATGAAATATCTTAGTTTCTCCATCTATGGTGATTGAGAGTTTTGCTGGATATAGTAGTTTTGGTTGGCATTTGTGTTCTCTTAGAGTCTGCATGAGATCTGCCCAGGACCTTCTAGCCTTCATAGTCTCAGGTGAAAAGTCTGCTGTGATTCTGATAGGTCTTCCTTTATATGTTACTTGGCCTTTTTCTCTTACTGCCTTTAGTATTCTTTCTTTGTTTAGAACATTTGGTGTTTTGATTATTATGTGACGGGAAGTATTTCTGTTCTGGTCCAGTCTGTTTGGAGTTCTGTAGGCTTCTTGTATATTCATGGGCATCTCTCTCTTTAGGTTAGGGAAGTTTTCTTCCATAATTTTATTGAAGATATTTGCTGGCCCTTTAAGTTGTAAATCTTCACTCTCCTCTATGCCTATAATCCTTAGGTTTGGTCTTCTCATTGTGTCCTGGATTTCCTGGATATTTTGGGTTACAAGCTTTTTGCATTTTGCATTTTCTTTAACTGTTGAGTCCATGGTTTCTATGGAATCTTCAGCATCTGAGATTCTTTCTTCTATCTCTTGTATTCTGTTGTTGATATTTGCATCTCTGTCCCCTGATTTCTTCCCAAGGCTTTCTATCTCCAAAGTTGTCTCCCTTTGAGTTTTCTTAGTTGTTTCTACTTCTGATTTTAGATCCTGGATGGTTTTGCTTAGCTCCTTCACTTGCATGTTTGTGTTTTCCTGTAATTCTTTAAGAGACTTTTGTGTTTCCTCTTTCATGAGCTCAGCCTGTTGACCAAATTTCTCCTGTATTTCTTTAAGAGATTTTTGTGTTTCGTCTTTCATGACCTCAGCCTGTTGACCAAAGTTCTCCTGTATTTCTTTAAGTGTTTTTTGCATTTCCTCCTTGTTGGCTTTTGTATTCTCCTGGATTTCTTTCAATGATTTTTGTGTTTCCCTTGCAAGGGCTTCTAACTTTTGATCCATTTTCTCCTGAATTTCTTTAAGTATGTCCTTCATGTGTTCCTGTACCAGCATCATGACCAGTGATTTTAAATCCAAATCTTGTTTTACTGGTGTGATGGGGTATCCAGGACATGCTGGTAGAGGAGAATTGGGTTCAGATGTTGCCATATTGCCTTGATTTCTGTTAGTGACGTTCCTGCGTTTGCCTTTTGCCATCTAGTTCTCACTGGTGTTAGTTTTTCTTGCCAGTGCTAGACTCACCAGTGCAAGCTGCCCCTTCCCAGTTGGCCTCTGGTGCACAGCTTACCTCCTGCGCTGCTTGTAGACAGGGTGCTGCTGCCCAGGCTGTTCAGATCCCAAAGCAGGCACCCGAAGGCTCCCGCTGGGGCCCGCTGGATTCACTGGAGCACACTGACTTCTCCCAGCTGGCCGCCCGGAAACCCAGCTAGCCACTTGCAGGACTTGGAGATGTGGTGCTGCCGCCCAAGCTGATCTGGGCAGCAGAACTCCCAACCGGGTTGGTGCACACAAGGCTAGCCTAGCTGCTCAGGCCCTGAGTCTAGGCAAAAGCCTGGCAGGCCAATGTTGGTGCAAAGTTCCCCTCAGCTGTGGGTGTTAATTGGGTGTGTCAGGTGGCTAGGATGGTGGTGTGGGCGAGTTCCCTGAGAGTGCTGGGAGAGTCTGCTGGGCTAACAACCTCCTGGCTGGGTCAGCACACAGATGGCCCAACGAGCAGCCCAGGGCCTGGGGGCAGTCCAGGGCCTGACCGTCTGAGACCCCTGCTATGTCCTCCTTGGGCTATGCCTGTTAGCTGGTTTGGTTTTGCCTGCTAGGTCTCTCTGGCTTCCCGTAGTCAAAATGGCGGTGGTGCGCAAACTGGCCTGGATAAACAACCTCCTGGCCGGGTTGGCACACAGATGGCCCACCGAGCAGCCCAGGGCCTGGGGGCAGTCCAGGGCCTGACCGTCTGAGACCCCTGCTATGTCCTCCTTGGGCTATGCCTGTTAGCTGGTTTGGTTTTGCCTGCTAGGTCTCTCTGGCTTCCCGTAGGCAAAATGGCGGCAGTGCGCGCCGGCCCAGGCAAACAAGCTCCTGGCTGGGTCGGCACACAGATGGCCCGCCGAGCAGCCCAGGACCTGGGGGCAGTCCGGGGCCTGACCGTCTGAGACCCCTGCTATGTCCGCCTTGGGCTATGCCTGTTAGCCGGTTTGGTTTTGCCTGCTAGGTCTCCCTGGCTTCCCTTAGGCAAAATGGCGGTGGTGCGCGCACCGGGCCGGGAGGAAAAAAACCTCCTGGCCGGGTTTGCACCCCGGTGGACCCCCGATCAGCCCAGGGCCTGGGTGCAGGCCAACGCCCGTCGGGCTTAGACCCCCGCGATGTTGGTCTCGGGTTATATTTGCGTACCTCAGTCTGATTTCTCTGGCGACCGAGAACCAATATGGAGCCCTGGTAACTGACTGGCGGGAGGCAGAGTTCTGATGTGGCTTCTGTGTGGTGAAAGGCACCGTAAATCCGCCGCTGCTTGCAGCCTGGCTGGCCAGCGATGGCCAGTGGTCGTGGGCACTGGGTCTGCCTGGACCCTGTCCGCTTGGTTCTACTGCTGATGGCCCTTCCTCTGGACCAGCCGCTGCTGCTGCTGCTGCTGCTGCTGCTCTCAAAGTATTTTTTTTAAAAGAAGCACAATAAATAAAGTAAAACAAGAAGAAATTATAAACTAGAATAAACGTTGCCACTCACACCACAGATCACCAGAAAAAAACAATGATCTAATATACAGATGGACAAACACCATAAAAGTATGATTTATAGAAAAGGTACAAATGACTCTGAGAGTTCAAAGTGTTTATTTTATTTTGCCCAGACATTTAATTTTAGAATTTTATCTATAGAAACAGTTGCCTTAGTATGAAATGATGTACACATGATGCTATTTGTTTCAACAGGATTAGAGATAGCACAAGATTGAGAATAATCCAAGAGAAGCCTAGATAAATAAATTACAACACATCTATTTAGTCTGTATAAAAAGAAATGAAGGAGATTTCCATCTACTAATATGGACAGATAGCCTTTTGTTTTGTTTTGTTGGCTTTTTTGTTTGTTTGTTTTTGAGACAGGGTTTCCCTATATAGTCCTGGTAGTCCTGGAACTCACTCTGTAGTCCAGGCTGTCCTGGAAATCAGAAATCCACCTGCCTCTGCCTCCCAAGTACTGGGATTAAAGGCATGCACCACCACTGCCCAGTAGAAAGACAGTTTAAAATGAAAAAAAAAATCAACAGATAATTATGTTCTTTTTGCTGTTTTTAGGGAGTAAAATTGATATCTATACTAATATTTATTTATATATGTGAAAAGAAATTGAGAAGGATTCTATGCTATACACTTTCCACATTTTAACAGGCATGACTACTGTGATATAGTGGTATCTTCCACTCTATAGTCCTTTAGATATATAATTATTTGTATTATTTCCTTTTTGTGGAATATAGAATAATGAGGAATCTCAAAATTAATGACATCCTAGATATGATGGAATGCTACCTACTGTGAAGGGGAACTGTAAAAGGAAAGAGGAGGAATCTTTTTCTTTATTTTCTTTGTAATGGTTTTTCATTTAAGCCATGTGAACTTATCTGTTACCTCCAAACTGAATATTTAGTAATATTTGTAAAATAACATAATGGGAGCTGATACTCATTCTAACACCTGTCTGTCTATATGCCTAAAATAGATTAGTTCCTAGTATTTGTACCTTCCTGTAGTGATGTTCTAAGTAAGAGACTCCTATATGACTATGATATAATGTGCATTGACCTACACTTGGTCCATGCTAGTTGATGAGACATAAGTGAGCTAGCTATACAGACTCCAGTCCTCTTGGGGAGCTCTTGGATCCCTGTCATCATACTTAGTTTGCCCAGTAGACAGAATGTGTTGTTTTTCTAGTTCAGGCTAATGCAACTTTAATTTGAGAAGTAGAGACACATTGCATCAACATAAATCCTCATGAGAGGTAGAAATCTACTGTCAAGGTTGCCGTCTATAGTCTAGTACATATTGTCTCTGCTCTAGAAACACACACACACACACACACATACACACACACACACACACACAGAGAGAGAGAGAGAGAGAGAGAGAGAGAGAGAGAGAGAGAGAGAGAAAGAGAGATGCTTAGAAAAGCACAGAAGTGAACTAGACTCTTGCTTTTTTTTTTTTTACCATTTTCTCTTAAAAGAAGAACAGAGATAAGTTCTGAATCAGCTAAAAATTTTGTGTTAAGAGTAAAAGTCCAAAAGCCTAAACTTTCTTCTCCATGCCCCCACAATCTTTATTACCCTTCTCCAGGTTAAACTCAGTTTCTAGGTGCTAGCTTTTGGATTTCAACTGTTTTCCAAAGGCTCACCTATTAAAGGGGTGCTACTGTTTAAATCTCGTGTTCCCCAAAGGCTCATTCATTAAAGGCTTGGTCCTTGAGTGGTGCTTTTGGGAGGTGGTAAGAACTCTGGAAAATAGGGTCTAGGTTTTTTTTTAGGTCATTAGGACTATGCTTTCAAAGAAGACTATGTTATTTTGATCTTTTGCTCTGTTATGTACTTCCAGAATCCTTAAGATGAGCAGATTTTTCCTGTCACATACTCACTTTAAAGAGTTATCTTGCTACAGACCTCAAAGCAACAGGGAAAATTGATCACAGACTGGCCATTTCAAAACTATGAGTCAAAATAACCTTTTATATTTACTTCATGTGTTTACCGTAGTAACAGAAAGCTACCATACTAGATTTGATGCCAACAATAATCTGTGTTCCTTCACGAGAGAAGGTTACACCTAGTATTCTAAAATAATGCTCCAAGCATTATTTTAATGTAAAGTAGAACAGGGCAAAATCCTAGCAGATTTCATTTTAGTGAATGAAAGGTTTGCAGCATACTGGAACACCTAGGTTATGCTCTAGGAATCTGGATTTTAGTTCTTTAGTAAAGCACTGGATGATTTCTGATTACTTGTTTGGTGTCTCTTTCTCTCAGTTCTCTTATTAGAAAAACAGATGTAATCATACACTTTGTTCTTTCTTTAAAGGACTACTACAAGAAGGAATAGCATAGTGTTTATGAAGACACTTAAACAAACCTGACAAAATGCTTCAAGATGGATACAAGGCTCCATTGTGCCTTCATTGAAAGGAGAATCAAGGTTTGTGTTGAGACCATTTGGCAGAGAGTCATCATGCTTCAGCTCGAGGCCCTTTTCCCAACTTCATTGTGTGACAGTTAGGAAACATTTTTGAACAATGACAGTTGGCAGAGCGGAGAGTGTAGGAGTGTCATGTAGTAAAGAAACAGTGACATACAATATACTGTTTATGTCTCAGCATCCTAACAACTGTCCTTTAGGTAGCAATCAGCATTGCTATTCCTGTGTTTAATATGGAGAATCTCAAGTTTGTAGCTGAGCTCCAACTCCAAAATACATGCTGATTCTATGAATTCGTCTCAGTAATGCTTTTTCAGAAACCTTAGACATCTGGGTCTTCCTGCCACTCAGGTAGACCATAGACAGAAAGAAGAAGCAAAGAGTGCATGTAGGAGCATTTTCTACCTCTAACAGAGGCTATTAGCACATGTATACTAGGGCATATGGTGACCATCTGGAACTGAGGCTACTTATGTTACTGCTGAAATTCATACCAACAACACAATCAGTTCACGAAGAATTGTAATGCCCTAGTCCCCTAAAAGCTTGCCTCCTGAGAGAATGCCCTTGGCAAACTATGGATTAAGAACAGCAGTATGTTTGTTGGCACACAAAATGAAATGTCAGTTGATATATGGGGCCATGATACTCCTTGACCTTAATTGCCTTCTGGAACATTGTGTCCTAATCCTCCCATGGATGTCACTGTTAATGATCTGGCCATGCAAGTTTATATCAACAAAAAGAACATCCCACAAAGGGATCAAAGATGTTTCCATCAATCAGGTGCCCCAAAGGAAGAGTCAAATAAACAGTTCCAGCTGGAGGCAGGTAGAGATAGATCAACTGTAGTCCTTGCTGAAATCTGGCTCCTGACCTCCTCTTACAAATGAAGTTTTGCTGAGATATAGCCACTCTTCCTTCTTCATATATTGTTTGCTTTTGTCCCACAACTGTAAATGGAGCAGTAATGGCATAGACTATACGGTTTGCAGAGCTGAAAATATTACTCATATTATTATCTAGCCTTATACAAAACAAATTTGCTGACCTCTGCACTAGACAATGGATGTGAGGGTAAGCTTGGCCCTGTGAACACTGATGAAAACCTTGGCCACCTTTGCTTGTGAGACACAGGGACAAAAAAGGAGTGTCTAGAGGTTACCATGCTCATACAACTGCTTCTAAAGGGCCTGGCTCCAATGGAAAGGGTATAATAGTCCCAATTATTCAAATATCAGGAGGTTCTCAGGCACTGTGCATATAGTGTATCATACAGTCAAGATCTAAAGAGCCTAACAGACCTGACCAAACATTTATCTGTCATAGCTAGTTGTTGTAGAAGCACAAACCTATGGCCATTCCTGGAGCTCAGTTTCTCATAAGGAGTAAAAGGGAAGGAGGAAGGCTATGAAAATGGAAGACTAGAAAAGGAACTTCCATGATGACCGGTGTGGCTCCTCCATAAACAGATTATGATAGACTCATTGGTATAGGGGCCGTGTCAAGCACACTAGATAAGGGAAAAGAAAAGATTCCTATCCCAACAGCATCGGTAACAAATTATAACTTTACAAAATAAGCCTTCCAGTTCAGAAACAGCCCTTAAAGTTACAGACACAAAGTATAAAATAAACAGAGATAATGGTGGAAAGAGGGAGAATATGATGTCAAATGCACAGGCTGATATAACAACATAAGGGATATTGAAGTAGAGACTCCACATGCTGGCGACATACCAGCTTTTCTATACTATTGTAGTGCAGGCTCATAGGATTCCAGAATGCCAGAATTGTTTATAAAAGCCTAGAAGAAATAAGTATGACTTGGGCTTAGATGATGACAACTACTGCTATAAATACATGAAAGATAACTGAGTATAAACACAGAATACACACACGCACACACTCCCAGTCAAGGAATTTCATGGCAGAAAAAAAAACTGCCTTGGAGTTGAAATGGTGGCATAATTGAATATCACACTCTGTTCAGTGAGAACCTACACATTCATAAACAAACATAAGGCCAGTTCAGTAGAAGACCTCCACAGTATGGTGAACTGAACGGTTTTAAGAAGCACACTCCAGAAGACCTTGATAGTGCTTGAATGTGCCACAACTGAAGGGAGAGCACTCCTGCCACCTTTGCTCACCACAGGTCAGTCTGAAAATTTGGTCACACCTCTCAATCAAAGGCCCTGGAGGAAAAGAACATATATTTTGCAAATGATCCTGAATATATTGTTGCTGATAATCACTCTAGTTTATCTTTAACACCTGTTCCAAAGCAATGAAAAGAAAGCTAATTATATGCTTGTAGACACTGAACTCTAGAAAAGGGTACTGGGAATATGAACCAATATAGAGCCATTTCTAGCTAGGGCCATTTTGCTCAATAGGAAGAAGCAAACACCTAAAATGCTACTTTTTAAATATGGTTTTGTGAGCTCCAAAAAGTGAACAGAGCCCCGCATAGCATAGGATGTTACAGAACCTGTTGGAAACAGATGATAATTGGTACTGTGATGGGGTTTGTATGAGGTAGGGAATCAGGAGGAAAATGGGGGAGAGGAAAGCAGAGAAAATAGGAGAAGTCAGAGGTTCAAGAAGCAGAGAGGATACATCAGTGTCAAATACAGTAGATGATCGAACAAGGTTTTAATTGGATCTGGAATAAAGCATAAGGATAAGCCTTTTCTAACCAAGAGCCACAGGCCAGTTTTAAGGACTAATCAGAATTAAAGAACTGGGGATGCCAGCATAGATGTTGCCTTCTGAAAGTCTGTGGCCATGATGAGTAGGAGGGCAAGGATACTGACTGGAGGAAGTAAGAAGAGTAGACGTGTGCATTTTGGGATGTGCTCCACTTTTCTTTTGGATTATTAGACTGCTCTTTGTCACATCTACAGGCAAAGAGCAAAATAGTAGGAAGGATAACAACAAAAGGAAGAAGATGAGGTCCCATCAGCTTGGGAAGGAGAAACTGGCCTTGAGCAAGAGGGTTGACCCATCTCAGATTAGAGAAGGGGTGGAAGAAGAAGTGGGGGTCATGCACTGAAGTCTCTAGGTGGGAAAGGTGACACTGGGAAAGGTTTCCATGATTTCAGCTCTCTCACTTTTCAGAGGCACAAGTAGCTTCAGTGTCTAGGCAGCAGATGCTGGGTGAGAGGCCAGAGGAAGAAAGAATAGACTTGAAGTGTCTATAAGAAGGAGCAAGAAGTAAGGAGAAGAAGGAAACGGCTATGTGAAGATTAGAATCCAGGGTGGGTGGATATCAACCACTGTGATACAGAGACTGAACTCCTTTGAATGTTTCATTTTCCAGGAAGGTTATCCCATGCCTTATTACCCTGCTATTTGTGGCCATATATTTGACTTTGAAGCTACTGACCCATCTTCCTGTGGAAATAAACACTCCTAAAAGCTTTGACTAAAAGGAAAACCATCCAACAAGGGAAAAAAAGAGAGATGGGAGGATAATCTTATACCATAAAATTGATATTGGGTACCAGAATGGTCTTGCCATTCTTTAAAATGATTCTGCCCTTCCTTAGAACAGTGCCTCTCAAACTTCCTAATGCTATAAGCCTTTAATACAGTTGCTCATGTTGTGGTGGCCCCCCTCCCTGATCGTAAAATTATTGTTGTTGCTACTTCATATCTGCAATTTTGGTAGTTATGAATTGTGATGTAAATATTTTTGGAGATAGAGGCCGTGGCCCACAGATTGAGAACATCTGCTCGGGAAGAATTTATGCCAGAGCATCCAGTAAGCTGAGCCAACAGTCCTGCACAGAGGCGATGGCTTTAGTGCAGCCATTAGCCCCACTGTGACTCAGTTGTGCTCTGTGCCTCTCAGTTAGATAACTCATCACAGCCCATCACAGCTCTGCCAATCTGGAATACTGTGACACTGCCAATATAGAGTTCAAGCTCACAGTCACGTAACCTCAGGCTCACTTACCTCTTGACAGCTCCTCCCAACTCCACTCCTACTAAGCTTTACTTAAATCCAACACAGCTACAGCATATACTTTAATTTTACTGCTCTTAGCATTCCTTATTTACTGTTTTTATACTGCTTGTTTTTTCAAGCTGATGTATATTATTCCCTTCCTTACCCAACAACACTCTGACCTTGAAGGCAGGGTGAGATGTTGCACATTTTGTAAGCATTCCCCAGCACCAAGCCATACTTGCTGCTTAGCAAACAGCAGCTTATTTGGCTGAATGCACAGATAGAGAAGGCCTGAGATATGCTCTGTCTTGGGGCAAGGATGGGCCTTTTCTGCTCCATAGAATACAAATGATTTCCGTAAATTTCTTCTCAGAATGGAGCCAAGGAAAAAGTCACCAATAAATGTGACTCTCTTGTGGCAAAAGGCAGGGATGGCAGCTAACAGCTGTCAGCTGGTACTTTCTGGTTAGTACAAAATGCAGAAGGCAATCCAAAGAAGAGAGTAGAATGGATGCCTGTGGCTCTGTAGCTCTTGCCATGTCCTCTTTCACCACGATGATATTCCAGATATCATTGCCATAAGCCAGGGCTACTAGTGGCTCTACAAAGCCAAGGACATAACTACTCAACATACTGATCGTACTTGCATAGTCCTTTGTAAAAGGCAAAAATATGTTCTTAAATTATTTTTCCATCAGACTGAGTGGGACAGAAAGATCATATAAACAGGAACTCTTCTTCCTTCTCTAGAGGTTCTGGTGTGTTTTCACAGTCTGTGCTTCATGAACTTGGGTGTGACCTGACAAATCAATTGTTCCTGCTCACAGGGTTAAACCACTGAGAGTTAAGAGGCTCCTTCACCATTGCTCAAAAGAAAGCCCTTTCTTGGATTGTCCATGGCAAGAATGTTCCTCCATGAGAAATGGTCTAGAGTATTCTTATTAGCTAAGAATGTTTTGGATTTGCTCTTGAGATTGGAACAAAGCAAAGGCCATTTCATTGCTTCCGGCGACATAGGATTTCAAATGGTAGACACTCTAATCCACTTAAGGACACATCATCGGGCATTTTAAATCTTGACATTTCTGTGTTTGACTTCATTTCTTCAGTTGCCTCTCAAACAAAATCCAGGGGATGACAAAATAACTTAGTGCAATAAGTATAATGGTTTTAGGACATTTCATTAGAAACCCTAAAATTCACTGTGTTTCTCACAGTTCTGGATCACACCATCTCCCCGGCACCTATTACATCTCTCCTGGAGCAGGCCTCTAAGCCACTTCTTGTGAATCATTGCCAAATGTCACCAATGCTGTGCATGGGACCACCCATCTTAAAGAATAAGTGGACTACTAAAATTAGAAATAGTGATGTGTTATATTTAACCTAATCTGCTGTGGTTTGAATGTGCCTAGCAAAGTCCCCAGGGCAGAAAATATTTCCCAGCGCACCAGAGCTGAGAGATAGAACCTTTATATTATAAGGGCTCTGTTCTCAGGAAGGGATTAATGTTGTTATTGCAAGAGTGAGCTCCTCAGGAAAGGGTTAATTTGCCCCCTCCCACCTCTCTTATGTGATCTCTCAGCTAGTGATGCTTTCTTACTGTGATGGTGCAGTAAAAACACCCTTGTTAATTGCATTCCCTGGATCAAGGCCTTCCCAAGCTTTTAAACTGTGCAAAATAAATCTCCATTCTTCATATGTTTCCCATTCTAACAGAGTCTGTTATAGCATCCCCAACTGGACTAAGAAGACACCATCCTAATTGTCCTATTTTTAATATTAAAATGATTCCAAAGCATTAATTTAGTCCTATGATTTTTGGTCCCAAGAATCAAACTTGCTTCCTTATCTTCTTAGATTTGATAAGATTTCTGAGATGCAAATTCACTTTACTTCAGCTAAATCTTACTTTCTAATTCACTGTGGAATCACATGGATAGTGCTGTTGGTCTTTCTATAACCACGAATGAGATGATTTATTATGTCAAATACCCTGCCCTATTGTATCCATGTATTTGTTCATATTTGTCTTGTGTCCCATATTTAAAGGACAATATTTGGCCATTGGTAACCAATGACAGAAACAAAGGAGTAATTTTGTCAACTCTGCTATCCAGCAGTGCTTCTAAATTTTTAAAGCTTCTACAATCTACCTGGGGATCTTATCCAAATACAGATTCAGATTCAGCAGGTCTGGGGAAAGGGACTGAGAATCTGTATTTCTATTAAGCATCTTGAAGAATCATTGACCCAGGCTCCATTAAGGTAAGAATACATTTAACCCTAAGAACTAGGCCTTATAATTTGATAGAATATAACTATCTGGCTTCTGGTCTAGTCTTATAATCCTTACTCCTTAACTCAGTTCATCTGTTTCTAACACCAAACGATGTGAATATTTGGCTTTTAATTCTAAGAGACAAGAACCTTTGGGATTTCTTATTATTTGTGTTTTGTGAATAATGTTTGCTCTTATTGAAATGGATTATGAATGTCCTTTAGATTGTAGCTTCCAAATGAGTCTTGTCAACACAGTGGTAACCAACTAAGTTAGGACTTGTTGCACTCAGCTCCAGTCTAACAGTAGCCTCTCCCAAGGCCTTTCATCAGATTATAGCATTATCTAGTTTCACATACAGCTAGTATCTGTATAGTTCATGTACAGTGCATGTTAAAACCTCACTTTGAAATTGCCTATGCCCCCACATCACAAGGTTGTTCCCAATTAATCCAAAGAAGAATGATAGTAAGTCAAAGGGCACAAGAACTTGCAGAGGCTAGTGACTACACAAAACACTTGAAAATTGTATTCTTAAATTTATTTTTAGTTCTTTAGTTGGCTTAATAGGCCACTGCATCATGAAGCAGCCACTTTCAAGGCTGTGAGACTCTAAGGATTTATCAGCATCTTGAGGTTGTATTGCCATCTAGAATAAAACTTTCTTTTACAATGTGTTTCTTCAATTAAAATCTATTCTTTCTGACTCATTGTTTCTTTCTTCCAAATATAAGTGGTACATTACTTTAAGTATTTCTTGTGTGTTGAATCTTTCAGATATCTTGCCCTTCTAGTTCTTGGGCTCTGACTTTCTCTATCTTGGTTATGTCTTCTTTTCTCTGGCTTTCTCTAGTTTGGTGCAACCAAGTTTGGTTTTGAAATCTACATTGGCAAGCATATTTTTGTTTTGTTTTGATTTGTTTCTGAGTCATATCAAGTCAAGAAACCCCTGGAAGACTTTTTGAAAATGAATTATGTCTTTCTTACTCATCCAGATGTTTCTATTTATTCTGGTACTTTGCTCTTTCAATCACTCCATCTATCTATTTGTGACTTTGAGTTCTGATTCTGTTCCATGACATACTTGGGCTTCCTTATGCCTTTGTCCTCTACACATTTGTCAGGCACAGCCATTTTTCTTCATCATTGTAGATAAACCTGGTAGTAACAAGACTGAAAATTGGTAGCTGTGGCCTTTTATTTATACTACATTTGCATTTCTAAGCCCTCATCTAATATAGTCTGCTTGTTGCCAAGACAATCACATCTTATTTGGCCTTTCTTATCCTATGTATCACCTGCTAGTCTAATGACTCATTCCCTTTACCACTTGATTTCCTTATATATTGAAGGTCAAAACCCTGAGATTTGAATAAAAGGGATTCACAGGCTAATAATAGCAGATCAACTAAATGTATTGAGGTTCACAGTTGAGAGGAGAGAGGGGGGAGAGACAGAGAGAGACAGAAAGAAGAGACAGAATGACAGAGAGTTTCTGGGAGTGAAGGAGACCTTTGGCACCTTGGTTACTTGGAATTGTCAGCATAGCCTCTCAGATGTGGTTGGATACATGGATAAGGTGAACTTATGTAAATTAGGGCATGCCCGTGCAACAGGTATACAGAGAAGTCTACCCTATGTGAAGAAAGCAGGACTTACTTGTTTGACTTTTTTTCTAGGAGGATTTTCTTCCCTCAGACCAGAATGCAAACTGAACCCAATCGTTTCTACTCACTGTTAGGTAACATGTTGTCATAGTCACTCCAAATCATAACTGAGTAATTTGAGTGTCTCATTAAACACATGAAGAGTCAAAATTCCAAGTCTGGCTTAGCATTTAATCTTCCCTGCCCAGATCTTTTACACTGAAAAGCCACAGTGAGAAGGCCAAGAGGCCTCCTCTCTTCGTTCATCTCCTCCTCCACTTGTTAGCTGCCTTTTGGCTGAAGACACTGTTGAAGCTGGGAGAGGTCAGGAAATAGACTGCTCCAACTTGACAGGGTGATGACACTGCCCTTTCTGAGCCTGCTTTTCAGACGATTAAAGCTGGAGTCCCAGCTGGCATGGTTCCTTGCATGTGAAGAGGCATAAGCTAACTCCCTCCTGAGCTAGTCAGTGATGTCCATGGCAAGAGATTGATCTTTCACCTCTCTCTTGACCTCTGCCTAACTTGTCTCTATAAAGTATGACAGCTTAAGACTGTTGTTGGCTCTTCAGATCTTAGTGGAATACTCCTGTCTTAGCTTGTTTTCTGTTTCTGTGATAAACAGCACAACCACAAGCAAGTTATCCATTCTAAATACAGTCAACTATTGAGGGAAGTCAGGGAAGGAACTCAAGACAGGTACCTAGAGACAGGAACTGAACAGAGACCCTTGAAGGGCACTGCTTTCAGTCTTGTTCTTTACGACTTGCTCAACTTTCTGATACAACTCAAGACCATTTGTCCAGTGGTACCACCCAGAATCAGATGAGCCCTCTCACATCAGTCACTACTAATCAAGAAAATGTCCACAGACTTGCCCATGGGCCAATTTAATGAAACCATTTTTTTCTTACCTGAGGTATTCTCTTTCAAGATGACTCTAGCCTGTGTCAAGTTGACAAAAAAAAAAAAACATCAGCACAATCCTTGTTTGCTTTCTGCTGAGATCCTCTGATACTTCAAGCCAGTACCCAAGCCTGTCTGTCTTTGTCTCTGTCTCTTTCTTTCTCTCCTTCCCTCCCCTCTGAGTGTGTGTGTCCATTTTTCACTTACAGACCATACGTGAGCATCTCTTCTCCAAGCATACTCTTGAAATCCATGACCAAAAAGGCTTCATTCTAGGCAGACTTGAACACTATACCTGCTCCTAGGTGACTCCAGGCTGGAGGCAAGCCTGAGCCCACAGTGCATTGTAGCCTTCATGGACATGAGTGGCATCCTCTGTGTCTTCCAACGTAAACAACACATAGCAAAGCATCTTGAGGTCTTCTACCTGGGTGTCAAGTTCAAGAGTAACACTTCAGTCTCTACCTTTCAAAGGAGAAGATGGGGTGCATGCACTATAGAGATGTGGCCTTGTGTCTATTTCTCTACATACTACCCTTTCTGTGCCACACTCTAGCCCCCTTTTTTGTGTTCTCAAAGTAGAAGATGGTTTCGAGAGTTCTTGAGTCAAGTCACTTAAGAAGGGATTTGTTGTTATCATCCAAAATGAGCGTGCACATGCGTGTACACACAAACACACACACACACACACACACACACACACACACACACACCCTATACAGATATCTAAAAGAAACCCTGACATATCCAGTAAGAGTTCTGTCCAGAGAGGTTCATAAAAACACAACTCTCAACCTAATTTTCTAGGCAAAATCTAGGATGTACATTTGAAACCTAATTCACAATAGACAGAATCACTGCTTTAAATATGTCAAAGAGTACATAAAATTTGAATCTACATATATCCAAAATCCAAATCCGAATAGGCATTCTTATATATTCATTAAATCTGACCGCAAGTCAAATATCCATAAATGGGTCATATATACTGCTTACTTCATGGTGGGCAGGATAGTATTAAAAAGAGAAGGGAGGGTACTAGGACTGAGTTTGACCTTCATAAGTATGTACTCAGTGTCCCATGTCCTAAAACTTCCCAGATCCTTCCAAAGTAGTATTGCTCACTAGGGTTCAGGTGTTCACTACATGAGCCTATTGGAACATTTCATTTTCAAGCCAAAACAAACAGGGCGAATGTTCTCACAGAAGATGCCTCTCAGAAGACAATAGCTAGAAGAGGGATAATGCTAGATGTCAATGGAGAGAACAGAGAAGACCAAGGTATGGAAGGCCTTATGTTCTTTGCCAAGAAGTGTGGAACTTGTTCTTCAAGCTTCAGGGTCAGGAAACAGCAAATGGGTTGTGCAAGAGGTTGTTACCATGGATCATCCCAAAATTCTTATATCAAAATTTTGAACGACTTGGCTCTACACACAATATGCTAAGGCAATTGCAAATGCTAGAAGGTAGAAAGCTGGCCAGGAAAGTGCCTCAGGATCTTTTTAAAGAGTGAGGGATATTGATTTGATGGGTAGGAAGTTGCTAGCAGGAAAGTTTACTTAATTTTCCAAAGGCATGGCCAACTAAAAGTAAAATCCACTAGTAAAGAAAGGCTAGAAGAGCCCTTTGATAATGCCTCTGGATTTGTGTCTTGTCCGAATTAGCCTTCCCTCCCCACCAATCCTGTTGAATTCATCCTCTCATTTCATTCTACTCTAGTTACCAAAGTCTGCTGTGCACCTATAAATTCCTGTCAGGTAATATACAATTGGAAATACCAAAATTAATAAGTTATAGCTCATGTTCTTGTTAAGATGATAGCCAAGAGCCAGACAAACCATCAATCAGCAAACACCCTTGTGTGTGCAAAGTACTAGAATAGACATGACTTATTCGGGAATGGGGATAAAGAGATAATTGGGACAGCCTGTGTCTGAGATGGGTGGCATTTGACCTGACTTGTAAAGTTTGAATAGAAGTTGGAAAATCAGACAGGATCATGAAAAATAGAACAAGGCAGAATCCCGATGGTGGGGCCCCTAAGGATACATTGGAGCCAGGCCCAGAACTGTACCTCTGGAACTTGCTGAGGTATTTCAACTTTGTTCTGCATGCCACGGTTTTTAAACAGGGTGGTGTCAGTAGGATAGCTGGGTCTTTAGAATCTGTCTACTGGTCACATGATGAAGCTGGAATGGAGGAGGAGGAAACTGAGTTCACAGAGAACATCCAGAAGGCAGCTGCCAGATTTCCCATGAGTAATTCTGAACACAGAAAGACTGTGAGAATCAGTGATGTCAGAACCAGAAGAGGCCTATGTTATGAGGCAGGTAATTCCCCTCCTTTTCTGCCACATGGGCTGGCTGTGTATGAAGGATGTTGGTATTTGAATCAGCCAAAAGAGGGAGGGGTTTGGGGAAGGGCCGCAGTGACAGGAAGGGTGTTTTCATCATACACCTGCCAAAAGAAATGGATGACTCACTGGGTGGGATGCCTGATTGTCCAGAAGATTTTACAGTCCCCAGTTATCCTGGCTCCTATCTACTTCCGTAATTTCACACAGCCTCAGTGGCAGGCCAACTGCCAAGGGGTGGGGTCCACACTGCTTTTTCACAAATGTAAATAGTATCTACACCAGCCATAAGTATATTGCAAGGGAGTGTCTTTGTAGGAGGTATTTACTAGGGGAAGATTGATAAAGAGCAAATAATAAAACCTTTAAAAATTAACTTACAGTAATTGTACAGAATAATATCATCCCCAACTAAAATAACCTGGCTTGTGTAAGAATTAAGTTCAAACTGTTCTGTAATATAGCCAGGTGGGTCCTGTTTAGAGAGTGGCTACTATTCAGGGAGCTGAGTAAGGAACACAATTCATGATTCTCCAGAACAGCCATGTCGAATGACAATTTTTTGCTCCACTGTACAGATGGAAAAGTAAGGCTGAGCGGGTTCTAATGGGCGCAACATCAAATGGAGTCTAGAAAGATTCTCCCCCACTCAAACTGGCAGTGTCTGACCAGTCAGTATACATGTTTTCTTTGTTAATGACCAGGGGAGAAAGATGATCATACTAGATGAAAGAATGCTTCCCTCTCCCCAACACTATAGAGCATTTCCCAGCAAAACAATCATTCCGAGAGCCATATTTTGCTGCTGGACCTTTTAAAAACCCAGCCATCGTGGGAATCATGTTAGTATGAAGACCAGGGCTGGGATAGCATTTAACAGTGCCTGATATTCTGTTTGCTTCAGCTGATACTTAACAGTCCAGTGGTTAGAGGATGGAGAATAATTATTCAGTCTAGCCCAGAGATTGAGTGATAAAAGGCAACTTTGGGCTGCTGATTAAATTGTTTAAGCACAAGTTCAACTCTATCTTCAGCATAAGATGATGTAGGAAGAAGATTGGCATCTGTCCTTGAAAAGAGATACTGGCAGGGGCAGCATCATGCCCCACTTCTGCTCACTCCCACTGAAGCACTGGGACAGCCTGCTGTGTTTTTGTATCCTGTTTGTCTCTGGATATTGTGAGGCTGGGATTGGACTGAGAGACAGGATTGATAGCGGTTCTTTGTCCAAGCTCTGCCCTTTGAGGATGCACAAGAAGCTGAAGACTATTATTTTGAAGCAGTAAGGTTGAAGGCAGAGAGTGTTCTAGAGTCTGGATCTCTTGATTTCTGGTCTCTTATTCTCTACATTGTGTGTGTGTGTGTGTGTGTGTGTGTGTTTGTCTGTCTGTCTGTCCTTTACAGAACATATTTTATCTTTAAACACTTCTTGTTCTTTTCTGAATTCTTCTCCAGGCTTATGGGGAAAAAGACTGATTTCTCTTTTCAGTTTTTCTTATTTTCTTCCCTCTCTGTGTTAGAACATACAAACTTTGTAAGTAATGCATACATTAAACCCTTAGCTTTTCAATGCTTTGAATATATGAGAACTAAACTTTCTAGGAAACTCCCAGATCAGTAGTCAGCAAACTATAGTCCTTAGACTATATTTTGGTAAATAAAGTTTTATTGGGACATGATCACCTGTCTAGTGATTATTTTGGTTTCTTTTGAAACAGAAATGTTATGAGAATGTTTTTGTTTAATCCCAGGTGTGGATATATGGAGCTCCTTCAGATTGTCCACAGCAGTTGAGTATGATTTGTTTGGTGTTCTGGAAGGGGTGTGATTTGGCCAACTGCAGGGGTGGTGTCTGCAAGTGTATGTTTGGAATTCTGAGAACTCTTGAGAGGGTATATAGATGCTAGGGCCCTAAGAGGGGTGCTGCCACTGCTTCTGGATGCTGATTGCTAGAACCTGGTTGCTAGGTGCTACTTGCTCGTGGCCGGTGGCTGGTGGCACTTGGCTCATGGCTGGTGGCTGGCTGCTGATGGTTGATGAAGAAGATCAAGTTTCCCAAAAGGAACTCAGTGTCCTAACCAGAAGAAAATAGCCTAATGACATTGCTGTCTTTCCCCTCAAGCTTTCTTTCTGTACTTCCTAGGGTTGGGAGATTGGAAGGGATAAGGATGGAGAAGGATGATAGAAATAGGAACTCATAAAGTAGTCCAAAATCCAGCTACTCCCCACCTTCATTTCCTATGCTTGCTTTTATGTTTAAATGGCATGCTTGGGAGTTGCAACAAGTAATGTACACCCAGCTCACAAAATCAAATATATTTAATAACTGGCCCTTGACAGAAGAACTTTTAAGAAATGGTGCTAGACACAGATCCTACAGACTTAATTGTAATTTGGGTCACTATAGCCTCCAAAGGGAACAACAGGAAACTAGAATCCTGTTTACATAAAACCATTGGCAGCATGAGAATTCAACAAGAATGTCATGGGCTACTTGGTTAGGATTGATTTTTCTATGCTTCCATTTTTTGACATTTTAAACACTAAGAAAACTCACATTCAGTTGCTTCTACCACTTTTAAATCAGCAGTACCCCTTCCGGTAATATCCATGGTGAGCTGTCTTGGAGATATGCCTGCACTTCGTACTCACTTGCATATGTACCTGGGGCACTTGTGGCAATGGTCTGAAGCATCTTGCCTCTAGCCACCTCAGTCTCATTTGGACTTGTGTCAACTCTATCCCACCATAAAAGACTATTCTTTCTTCCAAGAAGTACCTGGAATGAAGGCACTCTTCATTCCATCGCTTGTGGTACTGTCTTTCCTTGATTTCATTGCACATGTTGGCATCAGACCCCATAACTCAACTTCCTTTCCTCAGCAAGGAAGTCAAGGCCCACAGTTTAGTAGTCTTTACCAATCATTTTCTTTTTTTCTCATTATTTCTTTAGCCATAAATAAGTCTTTCTTTTCTTTCTATACAATTTGATTACACCCCCCCTCACACACACACTTCTACATTACCATCTGTTTGTTCCTTTGTGTGTGTTCCTTTGCTATTTTCTCTCCCCCAGGGCACCTAGAAGTAGTCTATTGACAGGTTATATTGCTCTCATTCAGTTCCTCAGACTGACATTAGAGTTCTTTGGAATCACCTGTAAGGTGAATGCCTACTGAAAACTACTTGGGTCCAAGTTGTGAATTGCACTGTAAGGATCCTATACATCTATTATTCCCCTCACATCCTGGGAGTTCTCAGGCTTGCTTGGTAGAGATGAGCATGGGATTTTGCCACTGTCTGCCATCACTGCACCTAAGTAAAGCCAGTCAGTCCAGCAGCATGCTGGATCCAAGGCTTACAACATGGAAAAAGAGGCAATGTCTGTCATTCTGGCTAGAACAAAAACAATATTCTCATTACAATTCAAAATCCTAAGGCCATGGAGTTTCTCAGAAAATCAAAGCTAACATGAACTAGTGAACACTTAGAATGCTTTAGCAGTACTGAGGCTTTTAACACCTCACTCTGCAGGGCAGCTTGACCTAGAGAGATGTGCTGCCTTTATGGGTTCATAAATGAGAGAGGGGGGTGGGGAATGATTCATATAAGATGGGCGCTCTCCGCAGATTCCCTTAGGCAAACACCAGATGTCACAAGATATGGAAGCCCAGAGTCAAAGTCTTGTGGTAGCTATGTAGCATAGTAATAAAATCAGAACTCTGTTTCCCAGAATTCATTCTTTTCCTCCTCTGTTTGGGATCGCCCTGTAAAGCAATGGGTGTATGCTTTGAAGATGAACACAAAAGAGAGGCTATGTCTCTACAGTGAGAGTCTGAAGGTCACATGTGTGTCTTCACTGATCTAGAGGCTCACCTAGATGTGGGCAACTGGAAGTCCTACAGATCCTCAGGTGCCTGTCAGGTCTCCTCCTTGCCCTTACTGGAATCCTAGGGTCTATTATATGTTCATCTGCATGGTGGAAGGCAGCAATGTAACCTACAAGTCAATTGCACTGGTGGAACTGGAGGTGCTAAGAAACTAATACATTTCCCATCTGCCCAGGTAGATACTAGTTTGTCTATTTTTCCACATCACCTTATTTCCTTCTCCCCTACCACACATCCTGATTGCCAGTCCTACTATTTTTAGGCCCAAGACCAAATGCACATCAACTGACACAGAGGTCCTTACTCAACTCCCACAACTGTTGAAGGCTCCTTCTCTATCAGAAAGCACTTATTCTAGAACCTCATAGTGCTTTGTTTCTCTGGATGATACCACCACACAGCCCAGCTTCAGGAGCCAGGTCCCTAATGTTCAAAGACAACAAGCTTCCTGTTTCTCTTGTCATCTCCACTTAGACACTATGCCTGCACGACACACTGTGCTAGAGTTGATGAACACTGACAGTCGAACAGGGAAGTTCTGGCCAGGAAGACCTTTGAGGTACTTAGCTGAGAATGCCTGAGTAACCCTTGTGTCCCCTCTTATGATATGCAGGATAGACATTGTTTGTGAAACTCTGAGCCAGGGCCATTGAGCACATGAGTATAACAGACAGCGAATCCATCTCAGGTACTTGGGTGAGAAGAGCCCAAGAAGCAATTCATTCACTCCAGAGGCATGTTCACTTCCATGTGGTAAAAGGTGATGGTGGTGAGGTTAATACTGAATGTATTCAATTACTTGGCTTATGAAGAGCTAGGGGAAACATACTACTTCTGCAGTGAGGCTGAGGGTATAGTTGGGAGATGTCTTCAAGTGACTCTATTTCATTTGATACCATCAACCACAAGAGGCAGTATTGGGAACTCCACTGAGGATGGTAGCAGCTGTGTAGGAGATCCTGTGGTCTGCGGTGCTTCAGAACAGTCACTCCCCCTGGTGGCGCACTGAAATGCAGGTGATCCAAGGAAGTAGAGGGGTGGCCCATCACCCCTTGTGGCTTTTAAATTAAAGAGCATCACGTGAGCAATGTGTTAGTTAATGGAGAAGCAGTCCTACAGGCTACATCAGAACAGGCTGCTTATACAATGGGGGCATCTGTGAGTCTCATCCAGCTCCATTGGCTCCCAGGGTATACTTTGGTTGTGCCAAACATATTAATCCCTCAAGGATGTTTGCATGTTATACCCTTTTCTATCAGGCTCTCTTGCTCCAGGGAACTTGCTAGAAAGAGTCTTGTTTTCACTTCTTCCTGCCATTCCTCAAATGTCACTTCAGATCAGTGGGGACCTTCTTGACAATCCTACTGTGTATGCATTACAATCTTGACCTCCTCCATCTCTTACTAATGGTATAAATGAGTACTGAGCCCAGAACTTGACTAGAGAATTCCCGCCTGTATTCTTATAGCCAAATGGTGGCACATGGTGTGCACTGAGAGCTTAGGGGTCCCCTGCTGTATGACACCTCCTGGAGTAAAGATTTGAAAACTTCAATACCAATTGTGCCCCTGGAATTGTGCGTCTTGGCATTACAAAACCCCATGGCTGGAAATTTCCCCCTCTGTTCCTCTTCTTGATTCCCTGACCTCTCTAAAATCCTTTCAGCAGCTTCGAATTCAAAACCACCTCCAATTCTGAACATAGCCTGGATCAGAATGGGGAAAACCAGCATGAAGAACTAGGGTGGCTTTGTTAGCAGTTTACCTGGATGGCTTGTTTTGCAAAGATGTGAGAGAGGAACTTTATAAGCTGCTTGCCCTGCTTTCAAGGGGTCTACTCCAAACGTCAAGGTATGACTTGCTTTTCCTGCTTCAGGTAGGCTCATTTATAGAAGGGGAACAGTTCCTTGCTGGGCTCAGCAGATTCGAGCCACATGGTGGGAATGGCTGTTTATTTGTCTTTTGATCACAAAGCTTAGAGTTTCACTCCCGGGCTGAAGGTCTTGAGGCTCTTCATATCTTTCCCCTGAGGCTTTAATCTCCCTTCTGACATTGCTTTTGCTCATGTGGTACGTGGGAGTGGAGAGAACAGAGTGGGCAGCTGGGAGCAGGTGTGTGGGCGCAGGGAAGGGTGGGGAGTCGTGTGTGTGTGTGTGTGTGTGTGTGTGTGTGTGTGTGTGTGTATGTGTGTGTGTGTGTGTGTGTGTGTGTGTGTGTGTAGGGGGGAGGGATGCTTGCAGGTTGACAAAGATTCTCAGGCCTCTTCAGAGTCTGTCCTGTATGTGACCTTCCACTGGGGACTGTAGTTTCTTTTGAGATCAGCTTCAACACCTACCCTCTCCCTTCCCTTTGTTCTACAAACAACTAAACCAAGGGAAAACAAACTGAAAACCAAACAAACAGCAGGAAACATTTATTCTGAGGAATGAATCTTTCCTGTTTGAAGCTACAACTAACCATTTGCCTTTCATGGGACCTGAGAGGTGGGAGGGAGGCAAAGATGGTGGGGGGTGAGCAATCCCCTCATCTTATAGATGAGGGGCGAGGCCTTCTGAGGCCTCTGTTTTCTCTGTTGCTGGGCCTGTCTCTTCTTCACCCCCTGTAGTGTGACACTCCTCTCAGGTGGTTTTCAGGGGCACATCAGAGCTGTGTGCAAGGCTAACTGCCAGGACAAAGCCCAGTGAGCTGAGACAAGCCAGCTTCTCAGAACCAGGACACATGCTGCCCAGTGTTCCCCACAGCAGGACACATCAAGAGAGCAATGAAACTCAAATCACTGCTCTGGTAGGCTTTCCACTCCTTTTCCTTATTGAATACAGAGAAAAGCCAATTCTGTAAGTCTCCAGAGTGAACTACAGGACCCTTATGGCGAGGCTTTCAAGAAAGGCCTCTTCCGGTCCTCATTCTGGGCCAAGGAAGAGCAGCACCTCCAACTAGGACTTTGGTCATTGACACCTCTCTTGCCTTTGTAAGGAGTCCAATAGCCTTTTAGGTTGTGTGGCTGCACCCATGTCCCACCCCTTCCTTGGCACTTGGCCCAGTGAATACTTGGGTGCTGGGTGACCTCAAGAGACCATGAACCAGTTTTGAACCTTATCCCTCAAGACATTCAGCTTCCTGATAGATTTGGTGACGTCTGTCTTTTAAGGATTAAAAAATTCAAAAGTCCTTCATTCACTGAAGTGATTTTACTCATGTAGAAAAATATAAAGGTAAAGGACAAAACTCCGAAAGCAAACCTTTGTGCTCCTTGGGTCTCCTGGAAAAAGAGGGCAGGCGGGGCTCATGCACACGAGGCAGGAGCTGCTTGTGCAGAAATGGAAATTCTCCCTCGCCTTTCCTTCCACACTTAGTTGCTTCATTATATTTTCAGGCGAGTGAGTCATGGGTTCCTGGTGCGCGGTGCTGTCTTTTTCAATTAATGCTTTTCACAGAAGTTCAGGTTTTAAACATCTCCCCCTCTCTCCCCAGGTCTGTTACATTTCCCAGAATGGTTCCCAGCACTGGAGATAATTCCTTTTCGGAGAACCTACATTTCTCACCTGCTGATTGCAATTAGCCACTGCCAGCTGGGGCCTGGTGTGCAGCTGAAAAGCTAACAAGAAGTGGGGACCACGCAGAACCCAGACAGGGCATAGGAGGTGCATAAATAAGAAATGGTGCCCTTGTTTATGAGATGCTTCTGTGAATTCAGGGCTTGCTGACCCTTTGCACAGCCCCTCTCTCTTCAAGCTCTGGGCTGCCCAGATCTATTCTATTTTATTAATCTCTCAGTTTGTAGCCTACAGTTAACATTACAGTCACGAATTTACTACTAAGTACATTTTGTTAGGTAATAAACAGCCCTTGCAAGAAAAAAAATGAAATCCTACTAAGTCTTCTCTTGTAGTGTTTGTGAGCTATGGTAGATTTGGGCATTCCTTACACATAGATCTTATAGCTAACCTTAACTATGAGGGTTGGCGGTGTTTAAAATAGCCTTAGAGAGCCTTTGTCTGACACCTCTATTCTATAGCTAAGGGCACTGAATCCAAGAGGGAGAGATGGTTTGTCTAAAGTCTTATAGGAAGTTTCAGAGCTGTATAAATTCCCTATCTACTGATTCCTAGTATGGGGTCTTTGGTCTTTTTGGGGCAACTGTGCTGTAGAGCTTATAAGGAAGACATGCAAATGATTGTCCTGGGAAAGATGGCAGAAACCTAAGCAATGTAGTTATACCAAACCACAGCAAAACCTTTTTACCATGGATCAGGCCTGGCCCCTGGACCAACATCATGCCCCTGAGCAGTAGCATCCAGGGTTAATTCTGTCTCTATAGCTCACAGATGTTGGGCCAAATATCTTCTCTATTCTCATAAAAGTTATGCTCTCAGCCTTTCAGGCAGCCTTGCCTTTGTACTACAAAAGTAGAAAGAAACTCCCAAACAGGGGTAGATGAGTAGTTTGTCCCTGGTAGCTCTGCAGTGTGCAAAGGAATCAGCGTATTTACGTCTATGCCTCCTGGAACAACCACACTTACTTGGTAGGGTTGAGCCGCAGCTATTCCACCTTTTGCCACTCAGAGCGTGGTGCCAATCCCCGTTGGATTCATCTTCCTCCAGAGAGATGGCCTTGTATTAGGATCAAGTAGTACACAGCAGGCAGTATAAAAAGAACCTGGACCTTGGAATCTAACCCCAGCTGTTGTGTGGTAGACATGTGTCTCAGTTCTGGTTTTTCATTTGTAACATAGATACTTGTAGTACTGCCCATTAATCACTCCATTTTCTATTGCTATAACAAAGTACCCGTGGCTGGACTTTTTTTTTCTCATAGTTTTGGAATTCTAAAAGTGTGGCGCTGGCTTCTACATAGCTTCATAGTAGATGGCCTCACATACATCAGAATATGTGTGCAAGACAGAAGCAAAAAGAGCAAGCCTTTGTCTTTTATAACAACCATTCTCAGGATAACTATTCAGAAGTCCCATGAGTGCTACATTAATGTCTTCAAAGGTCAATGATTCCTACAACTTTGCTGCATTCTGTTTGTCCCCACCTCAGTTCCAGTATAATGGAGAATAAACTTCTAGCTCACAAAAATTTGGGAGACAAGCTATATTTAACATATAGCACAACACATAGTGCACTGAGCTTTCTGAAAGAACAAGGAAAATATATATAGGTAAAAATAGTTTTCTTTTTAAATAAATCTTTCCTTTCGTTCCCTCTACAGCCAACTCTCCATTTTACTGATCAGGAAAATTAAGGCCAAGTGAATTAAAATTATTCTTTCAAGTCCGCAGGCTACTTTACTGCTTCAACTTGGGGGAGAAACCTCAATGAACTTTATTAATACAAACTTCAAAGAAATGAGAGACTGCCTGCTGGTTAATGTTGAATAATTGGGTGAGTACTTAGAGGGGAGATAGTGAAGACAAAGATCTGATTTTTGTCTTAATATCACTTTAGATTCACATATAACTGTAATAAAAATGTCTCTTGAACCATCTCCCATTTCCCTCCAGTGTCTATATCTGGCAAAACTGTCCTAGGCAGGATATCAATAGCATAGAATCAACCAAGCTTTATGTTTTCCCAGTTTCACCATACTCATTTGTCTTTATTTAGTTTCATGTCATTTATTTACAGGTATTCCCTGGCGACTGTCACAATCAAGACACAGAACACAGTACTGTCAGCACTGCTGAATAAAGGACTGCTCTACTGCTGTCTTCATCCTTCCTCGTCTTGCTCTGTCCTTGAAAATCTGATAGTCTCTAATAGTCTCTCTTCTTCTAAAACGGCACAATTTCAAAAAGCCATACCATATGTGCAACACAGTCCCATACAGTTTATATTGTATTTTGGATATAATAATAATATTTACTCCATATTACCCTCTCTTAACCTCTTTTTACTGCCTGTAGATCTCTTCTTCTCCAAAGTACATCTTCTTTCTTTTATGTTGTTATAATAATAATGCACTGAGTTTAATTGGGATTGCTTGCATGTGCATAGGTATGGCTGTGGAATTATTTTATTGGATGATGGGAAAACTACTAAAAGTAAAAATGAGTACCCTTTCCCAGAAGCTGTTAACTGCCAATAGTCCCTCAACTTAGGCAGGGCCTTGGGAACCTCTCTTGCATCTGTGCTAGACTGTTGACAAGCTAGCTCTTGTTCCAATCTTGTGCAGGTAAACACAGCTATTGTGAATTCAGAGTACATGACCAAAACACAGCGTTTCACAGACTTTTGCCCATCCTCCAGCACTTATGTTCTTTCTCTCCTTTCTTCTGTGATGATCCTTTAGCCTTGTGAGTGCAATACAATGATGGAGGAATTTCTTTTAGGGCTGAACTCTCAACAGTTGTCTCTTTAGTACTTTAATCCGCTATGGATCTCAGCATTAACTGCTGCCCACTGCATAAAGAATCTTCACTGAGCAGGGTTAAAAGCAATGCTGTCCTATGTGCATAACCAGTTTAAAGACTGTTTAACATAATGTACATTTAGCAAAACAACAGTAGTTGAGTTCACCCCTCCATAGCCACTGGCTTTTGACAAGGTTTTGTAGTACCGGGTATGAAATTTTCTTTTGTGGACAAAAGAAAATTTGGTTAATTCTCACTGTCACAATGTTCTTCTCTTCTATCTCGCTCCACCCTCCTTACTTAAAGTTTTGTGCCCCATTATGCCTCTACTTCACATTACCTGTGCTCTATTATTCTCTCTCCACATTAAGGTCTCTTTTCCTCTCCTCTCCCATGGGCCCTTTCTAGCTTTTTGGCCTCTGAAGATATGCCTAACTAATGCAGAAATCTAAAAGAAATCAGATTTAGGCTCAGAATAGAAGAGAGGACATGCATCGCATGTCTTTGTGAGCCTGGGTTACTATCATTGTGAGCTGACTGGGTTTTGTCAAATTCCATTCAAATTGTTGCATGTAGCAGCAGGTCACTATTTCCCCATTGAATAGAATTCACTGGTACAGGTGCACCATGATTTGTTTACTCCCTGATAGAAATAGATCCCATGGCTGTATCTCTATTCCTTTATCATTTTTGGTTATCATTTTCATAAGGTGTGGGGATTATGTGAACATTCTTCACTCATTCTTTTCTTTCTCTCCTCTTGTTTTGTTTATTGTCCAATATTTCCCATATTAATTGTTGAATAATTATTTCTCTATTAATATTTACACAGTAGTCAAAACACAGTTGGGCATGTTTCTGTGACACTATTTCTGGGTTTTCTCTTCTGTTCCGCTGATCTGTGTCTATTTTTCTAACCATTTGCCTTACATTTCTCACAGTAGAAAATATAACAAAACAATTCTCACAAGGAAGGCAATTAAGAACTATAGGGGAACATTTTATGGAAGTATGTCAAGAAGTTAATATAAATGCTCGGTTAAATTTTTGGTTGTGCCTGTTACATTTTTAACCCCATAATATTAATAATATGATTTCTTTCTCATGCTAAGTAAATATTCATTTTCATACTTAAAAATAATAATCTTCAAACATCATGCTAAATAGAGAAAAACTCAAAGCATTTTCATGAATATAAGGAATGAGGTAACAATATCTACTTTTTCCACTCCTGTACAATATGGTGCTTGGAATCTTAATCAGAGAAATAAGATAAGTGAAGGAAATAAAGGAGATACAACTAGGGAAGGGGGTATTTAAAGTCTCCTTATTTGAAGATACTATGATTCTATATATGAAAGACCCCAAAGGCCATGAGAAAACTCCAAAAGCTAATAAACATGTTCAGCAAAGTAATAAGACAAAATTGACAAATAAAATCAGTATTCTTCCCATATACCATCAACAAACATATAATAAAGAAATGAAAACAATCCTATTCACAATGATCTCAAATAAACAGACCTTGGAATAAACCTTACTAGGAATGTTAAAGATTTGTACAAAACAAACTTAAGGGCCACACAACAGGAGGGAAATCATGCCTGGTACTACAAACCTAGCTAGATTCCTGGGGCTAGCATGGTCACATGTCTTAGGAAAGAATCTTTTATTGCCATTTTGCTAGACCAGCATAATTCCTTACTACCTTCTAAATCCTATCCTCATATAAGCAGACAAGTATAGTTACTACCCTTTGTTAAAGAATTCTCTTTTTGCCGGGCAGTGGTGGTGCATGCCTGTAATTCCAGCACTCTGGGAAGCAGAGGCAGGCGGATTTGTGAGTTCGAGGCCAGCCTGGTCTACAGAGTGAGTTCCAGGACAGCCAGGGCTGCTATACAGAGAAACCCTGTCTTAAAAAAAAAGAATTCTCTTTACAGAAAATGGAGCATATCACAGAAAATCACAACCAGACATAGTGCAGAAATCAATGGATCACAAGGAGCTCAACGCCAGGCATACATCTACACTGCAGCTTCTATATCTATGTCACAGGAAACATCACAAAGACACGTTAGATAAATTGGAAGAGCCAGGAAATTATGAAATCTGCTATGATGTAGTCTCTCTAGAAATGGCTGCATAAACATGACTAGAATAAAAACAACATCAATGGCTATAGTAACATGGAAGGGGGAATTTTGTGAGATCTTACCTTAGACAAGGAACTGTAGGCAGTTGTTGACTGCTGGAAGAATAAGAATTAGCCTCTCCCAAGGATGAGTCCTCTTATTGGTTGCTGTAACTTTAACTTTTTGAAGTCTACTTTGAATGATGGCTCTTAAATGCTTTAACCTCCCTTTTAGCCTACCACCTACCAGAGATAGTGGAAAAGAAAGGATATGGGGAAAGTGGACCTGGAGCAACTCCAGTCTGTGTTGTCTGGAAATCAGCAGTTCAGTTCACAGGCTAGCATCAGAAACTCAATTCACTCACAAACCCTTCATTGATCAGCAGTGGTGGCACTACCCAGCGGAGACAACCAGGCCTCAGCCTAGGCACAAGTCAGCAGGAGGAATGCCAGGAGTTTTTGACTATGTCTCTCAGAGCAAAGCAAAGATCAGTGAAGACTCAAGACCAACATGTGTTTAGCTATGCAAGCAAGTCTAGCTCAGCCTCCTTCACTGTCCGTCAAGATCTATTTATACCCTGCAAACATCATGCATCCTCCACAGGTCTTGCTTCAGCATGTGCATCTGTCTCAGCTAACATCACTCTGCCAATCAGCCCAAGTCCGAGGAAGCAGCAAGAAATGGCAGCATGCCACCAGAAGAATTTTGGTGCATTTTTCTCTATGGAATCTTGAAAAATGGAGCTCAAGTACACATTGTTAGGCGGACCAATACATGGGTATCATCAGCAAAGACCACTTCCTCGCATGTCCTTTCATGAGTTTGCTTTAGCAGAACATCACTTCACCTGTGTTCACTTCAGGAAAACACTCTTTTACATGTTTGCTCCAGCAAAACGCCATCTAACACAAATGAATTTTCCAAAGGACCCTTAAGTTTCCACATCAGATTGTCTAGTACAGATTATCATCCTTGGAACCGGATAGACACAAACAAGATAGACTCAACAGGTCTTATTTGTATGTATTTGTTTATGTACATGCATACGCATAATATATATAATATGTGCACACACATGCAATGCATGTAATAATAATAAGCAAAGAAAAAGATGCTATCAACTGAGAGTGGGGGATTTAAGACGGGTTCGGGGAGGGTTTTCGAGAAGGACTAGAAGGAGGAAATAAAAAGGGAAAGTGAGGTAATTGTGTGTGTGTGTGTGTGTGTGTGTGTGTGTGTGTGTGTGTGTGTGAGAGAGAGAGAGAGAGAGAGAGAGAGAGAGAGAGAGAGAGAGAGAGAAAGAGCTAGCTTTTATGGCATTGAGAAAAGAAATTGAAGATACCAGAAGACAAAAAGACATCTTGTGCTCATAAATATTTTCAAAATGTCTATCATACCAAAAGCAGTCTGCAGATTCAATACAATCGCAATAAAAATTCCAAAACAATTTTCCCCATTAATTGAAGAAATAAAGCCAGGAAGAGTGGCAGCGGCGGGTGGCGGCAGTGCAGCAGTGGCTGGTCCAGCTGAAGGGCCATCAGCAGTGGAACCAAGGCGACACAGGGTCCAGTTAGGCCCTGCGCCCACGACCACTGACCTCCTCTGGCCAGCCGGGCTGCAAGCAGCTGCGGATTTGCAGCGCCTTTCGCTGCACGGAAGCCACTTCAGAACTGGGCCTCCTGCCAGTCAGGAGAGGCTCACCTCCATCTTGGTTTCGGACTCCAGAGAGATCGGACAGACTGAGGTACACAAACATAACCCGAGGCCAACACCGTGGGGGTCTGAGCCCGACGGGCGTTGGCCTGCACCCAGGCCCTGGGCTGTTCGGGGGGCCATCCGGGTGCCAACCCACCCAGGAGGTTTTTTTGTCCGGGCTGGCGCGCGCCACCATTTTGCCTACAGGACGCCAGAGAGCTCTGGCAGGCAGAGCCTGCTAACAGGCATAGCCTGAGGCTAACAAAGCAGGGGTCTAGGCCCCAACAGGCCCTGGACTGACCCCAAGAACTGGGCAGCTTGGTGGGTCATCTGTGTGTCAACCCGCCCAGGAGGTTGTTAGCACAGCAGACTCTCCCGGCGCTTTCGGGGAGCGCAAGCACGCACGCTCGCCATCCTGGTCACCTGGCTGACCCAGTTGACAGTCACAGCCCGAGGGGAACTTTGATCGGACCTTGGCCTCCCAGGCTTTCGCCTGGATCCAGGGCCTGGGCGGCCAGGCTAACCTTGTGTGCATCAGCCCGGTTGGGGGATTGGCTGCCCAGCAGAGTGATTAGCACACAGGGGAGGTCCCGGCAGCATACACCATCGGCGCTCCCTGGGGGTGCACACGGGCTCCATCTGGTCCACAGACACAATCTGGGGCAAAGCACACTAGACCTGCAAGGGCACCCAAGAGGAGGACAGCACAGCAGCAATCTGCTACAGGGGAAACCCAGCCATATAGTGTTGCAGTAATAGCCCCAGAGCCCCTCAGGAGGCCCAAACACCAGCCAGGGACAAGACCAACTAAATCCAGACAAAAAGATGGCAAAGGGCAAACTCAGGAACGCTACTAACAGAAATCTAGGCAATATGGCAGCATCTGAACCAAACTCTCCAACATCAGCAAGTCCTGGTTATACCAATACACCAGAGAAACAAGATTTGGATTTAAAATCACTGATCATGATGCTGCTAGAAGAACACAAAAAGGACATAAATGAATCTCTTAAAGAAATACAGGGGAACATGAATAAGCTAGAAACCCGCATAATGGAAACAGAAAAATCACTTAAAGAAATGCAGGAGAATAAGGCTCAAGAAATAGAAGCCAATAAAGAAGAAAGGCAAAAAACAAAAAACAAAAAACAAAAAAACTTAAAGAAATGCAGGAGAACTTGAGTCAAGGGGCAGAAGTCATGAAAGAGGTAACAACACAAAAATCTCTTAAAGAATTACAGGAAAACACAAACAAACAAAAGATGGAACTGAGCAAAACTATCCTGGATCTAAAAACAGAAGTAGAAACAACTAAGAAATCACAAAGGGAGACAACTTTGGAGATAGAAAATCTTGAGAAGAAATCAGGGGCCATAGATGCAAATATAAACAACAGAATACAAGAGATGGAAGAGAGAATCTCAGATGCCGAAGATACCATAGAAACCATTGACTCAACAGTCAAAGAAAATGCAAAATGCAAAAAGCTTGTATCCCAGAACATCCAGGAAATCCAGGATACAATGAGAAGACCAAACCTAAGGATTATAGGTATAGATGAGAGTGAAGATTTACAACTGAAAGCGCCAGCAAATATCTTTAACAAAATTATGGAAGAAAACTTTCCCAACGTAAAGAGAGAGATGCTTATGAATATACAAGAAGCCTACAGAACTCCAAACAGACTGGATCTGAGCAGAAATACCTCTCGCCACATAATAATTAAAACCCCAAATACACTAAACAAAGAAAGAATATTAAAGGCAGTAAGAGAAAAAGGCCAAGTAACATATAAAGGAAGACCTATCAGAATCACACCAGACTTCTCACCAGAGACCATGAAAGCTAGAAGATCCTGGGCAGATCTCATGCAGACTCTAAGAGAACACAAATGTCAGCCAAGACTACTATACCCAGCAAAACTCTCATTCACAATAGATGGAGAAACCAAGACATTCCATGACAAAACCAAATTTACACAATATCTTTCCACAAACCCAGCTCTACAATGAATAATAGGAGGAAAACTCCAATACAAGGAGGGAAACTACACCCTGGAAAAAGTAAGATAGTAACCTTCCTTCATCAAACCCAAAAGAAGATAACCACTCAAATATAAAAATAACATCAAAAAATGACAGGAAGTAATAATCTCTATTCCTTAATATCTCTTAACATCAATGGACTCAATTTCCCAATAAAAAGACATAGACTAACAGACGGGATAAGGAAACAAGACCCTACATTTTGCTGCATACAGGAAATGCACCTAAATGTCAAAGACAAAAACTACCTTAGAGTAAAAGACTGGAAGACAACTTTACAAGCCAATTGTCTCGGGAAACAAGCCGGAGTAGCCATTCTAATATCAGATAAAATTGACTTTCTACCTAAAGTCATCAAAAGAGACTCTGAGGAACACTTCTTGCTGGTCAAAGGAAAAATCCACCAAGAAGAACTTTCAATTCTGAACATCTATGCGCCAAATGCAAGGGCACCCTCATTCGTAAAAGAAACTTTACTAAAGCTCAAAGCACACATTGTACCTAACACAATAATTGTGGGGGACTTCAACACTCCACTCTCCTCAATGGACCGATCAGGAAAACAGAAACTAAACAGGGACACAGTAAAACTAATTGAAGCTTTGGACCAATTGGATTTGACTGATATATATAGAACATTTCACCCTAAAGCAAAAGAATATACCTTTTTCTCAGCACCTCATGGTACCTTCTCCAAAACTGACCATATTATTGGTCACAAGAAAGACCTCAACAAATACAAGAAGATCGAACTACTCCCATGCCTCCTATCAGATCACTATGGTGTAAGAGTGGTTTTCAATAGCAACAAAAACAACAGAAAGCCCACATACACATGGAGGCTGAACAATACTCTACTCAATGACACCTTGGCCAAAGAAGAAATAAAGAAAGAAATCAGAGACTTTTTAGAATTTAATGAAAATGAAGGCACAACATACCAAAATCTTTGGGACACAATGAAAGTAGTGCTAAGAGGAAAACTCATAGCCCTGAGTGCCTCCAAAAAGAAAATGGAGAGAGCATATACCAGCAGCTTAATGACACACCTGAAAGCTCTGGAACAAAAAGAAGCTATTTCACCCAGGAGGAGTAGAAGACAGGAAATCATCAAACTCAGGGCTGAAATCAATCAAGTGGAAACAAAGAGAACCATACAAAGAATCAATGAGTCCAGGAGCTAGTTCTTTGAGAAAATCAACAAGATAGATAAACCCTTAGCCAGACTGACCAGAGGGCACAGAGAAAGTATCCAAATTAACAAAATTAGAAATGAAAAGGGAGATATTACAACAGAAACTGAGGAAATCCAAAAAATCATCAGATCCTACTACAAAAGCCTATACTCAACACAACTGGAGAATCTGGAGGAAATGGACAATTTCCTAGACAGATACCAAATACCAAAATTAAATCAGGACCAAATAGATCATCTAAACAGTCCCATAACCCCTAAAGAAATAGAAGGGGTCATAGAAAGTCTTCCAACCAAAAAAAGCACAGGGCCAGATGGTTTCAGTGCAGAATTCTATCAGACCTTCAAAGAAGAGTTAACACCAATACTCTTCAAACTATTCCACAAAATAGAAACAGAAGGAACCCTACCCAATTCCTTCTACGAAGCCACAATTACGCTGATACCAAAACCACACAAAGATCCAACAAAGAAAGAAAACTTCAGACCAATCTCCCTTATGAACATCGATGCAAAAATACTCAATAAAATTCTTGCCAACTGAATCCAAGAACACATCAAAACTATCACCCACCATGATCAAGTAGGCTTTATCCCAGGGATGCAGGGTTGGTTCAATATACGGAAATCCATCAATGCAATCCACTACATAAACAAACTCAAAGAAAAAAACCACATGGTCATTTCATTGGATGCTGAAAAAGCATTTGACAAAATTCAGCATCCTTTCATGCTTAAATTCTTGGAAAGAACAGGAATTCAAGGCCCATACCTAAACATAGTAAAAGCAATATACAGCAAACCGGTAGCCAGCATCAAACTAAATGGAGAGAAACTTGAAGCAATCCCACTAAAATCAGGGACTAGACAGGGCTGCCCCCTTTCTCCTTATCTTTTCAATATTGTACTTGAGGTACTAGCTCGGGCAATTCGACAACATAAGGAGGTCAAAGGGATACAAATTGGAAAGGAAAAATCAAAATATCATTATTTGCAGATGACATGATAGTCTACCTAAGTGACCCAAAAAACTCCACTAGAGAACTCCTACAGCTGATAAACAACTTCAGCAAAGTAGCAGGTTATAAAATCAACTCAAGCAAATCAGTGGCCTTCCTATACTCAAAGGATAAGCAGGCTGAAAAAGAAATTAGGGAAATGACCCCCTTCACAATAGCCACAAACAGTATAAAGTACCTTGGGGTGACTCTTACCAAACATGTGAAAGATCTGTATGACAAGAACTTCAAGACTATGAAGAAGGAAATGGAAGAAGACCTCAAAAAATGGGAAAACCTCCCATGCTCATGGATCGGCAGGATCAATATAGTTAAAATGGCCATTTTGCCAAAAGCACTATACAGATTCAATGCAATACCCATCAAAATCCCAACTCAATTCTTCACAGAGTTAGGAAGAGCAATTCTCAAATTCATCTGGAATAACAAAAAACCCAGGATAGCTAAAACTATTCTCAGCAACAAAAGAAATTCTGGGGGAATCAGTATCCCTGATCTCAAGCAATACTACAGAGCAAAAGTGTTAAAAACTGCATGGTATTGGTATAGCGACAGGCAGGCAGATCAATGGAACAGGATTGAAGATCCGGAAATGAACCCACACACCTATGGCCTCTTGATCCTGACAAAGGGGCTGAAAACATCCAATGGAAAAAAGATAGCCTTTTCAACAAATGGTGCTGGTTCAACTGGAGGTCAGCATGCAGAAGAATGCGAATTGATCCATCCTTGTCTCCTTGTACTAAGCTCAAATCCAAATGGATCAAGAACCTTCACATAAAGCCAGACACTCTGAAGCTAATAGAAAAGAAACTGGGGAAGACCCTTGAGGACATCGGTATAGGGAGAAAGTTTCTGAACAGAACACCAATAGCATATGCTCTAAGATCAAGAATTGACAAATGGGACCTCATAAAATTACAAAGTTTCTGTATGGCAAAGGGCACCATCAAAAGGACAAATCGGCCACCAACAAATTGGGAAAAGATCTTCACCAATCCTACATCAGATAGAGGGCTAATATCCAATATATATAAAGAACTCAAGAAGTTAGCCTCCAGAAAACCAAACAACCCTATTAAAAAATGAGGTACAGAGTTAACCAAAGAATTCTCACCTGAAGAACTTCGGGTGGCAGAGAAACACCTTAAAAAATGTTCAACTTCATTAGTCATTAGGGAAATGCAAATCAAAACAACCCTGAGATTTCACCTTACACCAGTCAGAATGGCTAAGAAATAATCTCCAACTTTGTCTGAAAACATAAAAGACCCACAATAATCAAACATAAGAATCCCTATTAGAGATGTTACCATGCCTGATTTTCAGTTATACTACAGAACTCCATGTAATAACATATGGCATAATGAAATATACTATCTGATAGTGACATAAGAAGAGACTTATTGATCAATGAAATAAAATTGAAGACCCAGTTAGTAACCCATGCTCATACAGTCACCTGGTTATTGACAGATGATACGTCAGGAAAAGGAAAATGTCTTCCAAAAAACTGTGCTGGGAAAATGAATGGCTACATGTAAAAAACTGAAACCTGATCCTTCTCTCTCCTGCACAAAACTTAAACCCAAGTTGATCAAGAACCTCAGTGGAAGATCTGATACAGGATAAAGAAGCCATGGAGTAAGCTTCAACTAATAAGCACAGGAATGTCCTTTCTGAACAGGACCCAGGTAGGCACAGACATTAAGACCCTTAATTAACAAATAATTCTGTAGGCGTCTAAAAAGCATCTATAGCAAAGGACATCATTACTGGAGGGAAGACGAAGCATACACAATGGGAAACAGATAAACTTTAAACAAGGACAAACATCAAAACTCCAAGAAAGCAAACAACTCTATTCAAAGTCATGGCATGAAACTAAACAAAGTTCTCAAAAGAAGAAGTGAAAATGAATGACAATTTATTTAATGTTCAATATCCTTAGCCATCGGTGAAATGCAAGTTAAAACTACATGGGAATTTCATTTTACCACAGTAAGAGTAGCTAAGATTTAGAAAAAAAACTGTGACAACTAAAGCTGATGGGGATGTAGAGAAAAGCGAATACTAATTCATTGTTAGTGGGAGTATAAACTGGTCCAACCACTAGGGATGCTACTGTGGTGCTGCCTCAAAAAGAAAGATATACATCATCCATATGATCTTGGTCATAATCTCCAAGGATTCTATATCCTACTGCAGAGATACCTGCTCACTCATGTTCAGTGCTGTTCTATTGACAATAGACAGGAAATGGAAACAGGCTCAATGTCCATCAACTGATGAATGAATAATTCAAATGTGACTCATACACATAATAGAATTTCATCCAGTAGAGAAAAATAAAACTTGCATGAAAATTGATAGAACTGTGTGTGTGTGTGTGTGTGTGTGTGTGTGTGTGTGTATACTGAGTGAGCCAACCCAGACCCAGAAAGACAAATGTTGCATGTTCTCTCCTATGTGGATCCTAGCTTTGAATCTTTGGATATGTATGTTTAAAATGGAGTACAAACAGGACTCAAGAAACTAGTAAGGTGCCACGGGGTGATTTTGAAGGTAAGGGGATATGGCACAGATGTATAAGAATGGGAAAGGGAGAATAATGGAACAAGAAGGGTTAAATGAGGTAGGGGTGGGAAAGAGGGGTGCCATAGAGGACACAGGGAAACTTAACTGACATTAAGACTTGAAAATAAGAAGTTCCTGAAGTCTTTCCCCCTAGCTGAGGAACTTTTGATCATTGATGACTGCTGGGGGAGGGAGAGTTAATGTTCTTAGAGATGTGGGCTGTAAGAGCCCACTGATGTTCCAGTAGATGGTTTTACACCCATGAATGTAATGGCAGTGCCAAGTGTACTGAGTGGGCTTCAAACAGAGAAGTGTACAGGATATTGAAAATGAAAACTGGTAGGTGGGATAAGGATGGAGCTGGGAGAGGAATCATGGGTGGATTTGTTCATAGCACATTATATGCATGTGTGAAATTCCCAAACAATGAAAAACAGGAGGAATAACATTGGGTTGAAAGATTCCTTCTGTCATTCTTTCTTAAGATTATAGTGGCTACTCTAGGATTTTGGTGAATTTTTTTTAAAGCTATACAGCAAAGGATGTAAATGTAGCTCAGTTGTGTGAGGATTTGCTTAGCATGCTCAGAGCTCTAGATTCAGGTTTCCAGAATTGCAAAATCTAGGAATGGTGATGTACAGCTGTAATCTTAGCACTTAGGAGGTAGAAGTCAGAAGCACTTGGGAGGCAGAGGCAGGCGGATTTCTGAGTTTGAGGCCAGCCTGGTCTACAGAGTGAGTTCCAGGACAGCCAGGGTTACACAGAGAAACCCTGTCTCGAAAAAACAAACAAAACAAAACAAACAAAACAAAAAAAGGTAGAAGTAGGCAGATCAGCAGTTCAAAGTCATTCTTGACTATATAACAAGTGCTATGTGAGACTGTCTTTCAGAAGTAAACCCTACCTCATTTGTTAATTTCATAAAAGCAAATAAACTGTTACTATGTGAATTTTTTAAGTCTACTTATTGAAATGCCTCGGCATTCATTAGGTCTAGTTTGACTGATTTATCAGGAGTTTGTAATTTTCAAAATATATGTCCTGTAGATGTTTTTCAGGCATATATTACTTAGGTATTTCTTACTACACACAGATCTTGTAAAAAATTTCTAAAGTGCACAACTAAGCCTGTAAATATTTAGAGACACTTTGGAGTTATATATGCTATTGTATTTTAAATTTGCGTTTTCATTCTACCCTGAAACCTCACATAGTTTATTAGTATATGCCATTGTTTGTAGACTCATAGGGATTTTCTGCTCACAGAGTAAGCTGTCTTGCTTTCTCCGTTCATGCCTTATTTCTTTTTCTTGCCTGTTGCATTGAATAAAACTCATTCTGTGCTCTGGTGACCAGGAATGGTGAGATTGAACATCCTTGCTTTAGGCCAGCCTCAGGGGATAGCAGACAGCCTTTCTCTAGTAACTATGGTGTTGAGAACTTCCTGTATATGCTCTTGAGTAGTGTAGCTGTCCTTCATTTTAATGTACTTAGAATTTTTAATCAAGAAAATTATAACATATTCAGATGTTTTCGCTGGTACATGGATTGACTTTTTGACTTGGTAAGGTGCTGGGTAGCATTGGTTGATTTTTTTTAATGTCATCTTTGCATAGATCCTTGTGAACCACGTGTGTGTGTATGTGTGTGTGTGTGTGTGTTTCCTTTTTAATTTGATTTGTTAATATTTTGTTGACTTTTTCATTTCTAATCTCATGAGTTCATATTGGGCTGACAGTTTAAAGATTAAACATTTGAAAAGGTGGAAACTACTGCTTCTATTTTCTTGGAGAAATTGAGTATAATTATTATTCATTTTTTTCAGTAGTAAAATTCTCTATCTGTGCCTGGGCCTCTCTTTTGGAGGAGGCTTCGTTTATATTTTCCGCTTCTTCATTGGCCGTAGCAGGTTCTACTTGCCTGTTTCATCTTGATTTTGGCTTCTTAGCTTTAAGAAATTGTTCCCTTCAATCAAAGCTGATATACTGATGAACAACATGAAGTTGTTCATTGTGCTCCTTTAGTATTTTTAATGACAGTGATGCACAAGGTAATGAATGTCTTTCATTTGTACTTTTTCATCATGTTACTTTTTAAAACTTGGCCAGTTTCTTTTCCTATTCTTTTTTATTCTTTAATTTTTTTGTGTTTTGTTGTTGTATGTTTGTTTGCTTGTTTGTTTGTTTTTTAATATTTTTATTTTCTATATTCTTTGTTTACATTCCAAATGATTTCCCCATTCCTGTATCTCTCCTCCCCATATGTCCCATAAACCTTCTTCTCTCCATCTATTCTCCAATCACCTCCCTCCTTTTTCTCTGTCCTTATATTCCCCTCCAATGCTAGATCAATCCTTTCCAGGATCAGGACCCTCTCCATACTTCTTCATGGGAGTCATTTGTTATGCGATTTGTGCCTTGGATATTCAGGGCTTCTGGACTAATTAATATCCACTTATCAGAGATTGCATTCCATGTGTATTCTTTTGTGATTGAGTTACCTCACTTAGGATGATATTTTCCAGATCAAACCATTTGCCTAAAAATTTTGTGAATTAATTGTTTCTAATTGCTGAGTAGTATTCCATTGTGTAAATATACCACATTTTTTGTATCCATTCCTTCTTTGAGGGGCATCTGGGTTCTTTCCAGCTTCTGGCTACTATAAATAGGGCTGCTATGAACATAATGGAGCATGTGTCTTTATTGCATGCCGGGAAATCCTTTGGGTATATGCCCAGGAGAGGTATAGCAGGGTCCTTCGGAAGTGTCATGTCCAGTTTTCTGAGGAACCGCCAGACTGATTTCCAAAGTGGTTGTACCATCTTACAGCCCCACCAGCAGTGGAGGAGTGTTCCTCTTTCTCCACATCCTCGCCAACACCTGCTGTCTCCTGAATTTTTGACCTTAGCCATTCTGGCTGGTGTAAGGTGAAATCTCAGGGTTGTTTTGATCTGCATTTCCCTAATGACTAATGATGTTGAGCACTTCTTAAGGTGCCTCTCGGCCATCCGAATTTCTTCAGGTGAAAATTCTTTGTTTAGATCTGTACCACATTTTTTAATAGGGTTATTTGGTTCCCTGGGGTCTAACTTCTTGAGTTCTTTGTATATATTGGATTTTAGCCCTCTATCAGATGTGGGGTTGGTGAATATCCTTTCCCAATTTGATGGTTGCTGTTTTATCCTTTTAACAGTGTCCTTTGCCTTACAGAAACTTTGTAATTTTATGAGGTCCCATTTGTCAATTCTTGATCTTAGAGCATAAGCTATTGGTGATCTGTTCAGGAACTTTTCCCCTGTGCCCATGTCCTCAAGGGTCTTCCCCAGTTTCTTTTCTATTAGTTTCAGTGTGTCTGGTTTTACATGGAGGTCCTTGATCCACTTGGAGTGAAGTTTAGTACATGGAGATAAGAATGGATCAATTCGAACTCTTCTGCATGCTGACCTCCAATTGAACCAGCACCATTTGTTGAAAAGGCTATCTTTTTTTTTCCAATTCTCAAATTCATCTGGAATAACAAAAAACCCAGGATAGCTAAAACTATTCTCAACAACAAAAGAAATTCTGGGGGAATCACTATCCCTGACTTCAAGCAATACTACAGAGCAATAGTGTTAAAAACTGCATGGTATTGGAACAGTGACAGACAAGTGGACCAATGGAATAGAATTGAAGATCCAGAAATGAATCCACACACCTATGGTCACTTGATCTTCGACAAAGGTGCTTGTTTGTTTTTGTTTTTGTTTTTTTGAGACAGGGTTTCTCCATGTAGCCCTAGCTCTCCTGGAACTCACTCTGTAGAGCAGGCTGGCCTTAAACTCACAGAGATTCTCCTGCCTCTGCCTGATTAGTGCTTCGATTAAAGGCATGAGCCACCACTATCCAGCTTTATTGGTTTTTCTTTTCCTCAGGAACCAGCTTTTTGTTTTTCGTGTGTGTGTGTGTGTGTGTGTGTGTGTGTCTGCGCATAAGCATGTGTTTCTATTTTCAGCTGCATTTATTTCCCTTCATGTTTTATATTGACTTTTAAAAATTAATTATTTATTTACATTTCAAATGCTGCCCCTTCCCCCATTTGTTCTCCTAGACTTCTTCACCCTATCTCCCACTCCCCTAAATGCTCCACCCCCTCTCCACCAAGCATTCCCCATCCTTGGAGTCTCCATTGCTGGTCAGATTGCAAACTGCTACAACCACTCTGGAAATCAATCTGGAGGTTCCTCAGAAAATTGGAAGTAGATCTACCTGAAGACCCAGCTATGCCACTCCTGGCCATATACCCAAAAGATGCCCCGCCATGCCACAGGAACATATGTTCCACTATGTGCATAGTGGCCTTGTTTGTGATAGCCAGAAGCTGGAAACAACCCAGATGTCCCACCACAGAAGAATGGATACAGAAAATGTGGTACATTTACACAATGGAATACTAATCAGTTATTAAGAATGAGGACATCATGAGTTTTGTAGCAAATGAGTAGAACTAAAAAATATCATCCTGAGTGAGGTAACTCAGATCCAAAGGGACATGCATGGTATGTACTCATTAATAAGTGGATATTAGCAAAAAACCTACAGAAAACCCAGGATAGGAGCCACAGAACTCAAGGTTAAGAAGCCGAAGGGCCTTACAGAAACTTTGTAATTTTATGAGGTCCCATTTGTCAATTCTTGATCTTAGAGCATACGCTATTGGTGATCTGTTCAGAAACTTTCTCCTGTACCGATGTCCTCAAGGGTCTTCCCCAGTTTCTTTTCTATTAGCTTCAGAGTGTCTGGCTTTATGTGGAGGTCCTTGATCCATTTGGAGTTGAGCTTAGTACAAGGAGACAAGGATGGATCAATTCCCATTCTTCTGCATGCTGACCTCCAGTTGAACCAGCACCATTTGTTGAAAAGGCTATCTTTTTTCCATTGGATGTTTTCAGCCCCTTTGTCGAGGATCAAGTGGACATAGGTGTGTGGGTTCATTTCTGGATCTTCAATCCTGTTCCATTGATCTGCCTGCCTGTCACTGTACCAATACCATGTAGTTTTTAACACTATTGCTCTGTAGTATTGCTTGAACCAAATAACCCTATTAAAAAATGGAGTACAGAGTTAAATAAAGAATTTTCACCTAAAGAAGCATCTTAAAAATGCTCAACTTCATTAGTCATTAGGGAAATGCAAATCAAAACAACCCTGAGATTTCATCTTACACCAGTCAGAATGGCTAAGATTAAAAATTCAGGAGACAGCAGGTGTTGGTGAGGATGTGGAGAAAGAGGAACATTCCTCCACTGCTGGTGGGGTTGCAAATTGGTACAACCACTCTGGAAATCAGTCTGGCGTTTCCTCTGAAAACTGGGCACCTCACTTCCAGAAGATCCTGCTATACCACTCCTGGGCATATACCCAGAAGATTCCCTAGCATGTAATAAGGATACATGTCCCACCATGTTCATAGCAGCCCTATTTATAATTTCCAGAATCTGGAAAGAACCCAAGTATCCCTCAACAGAAGAGTGGATGCAAAAAATGTGGTATATATACACAATTCAGCCATTAGAAACAATGAATTCATGAAATTCTTAGGCAAATGGATGGAGTTGGAGAACATCATACTAAGTGAGGTAACTCAGACTCAAAAGATGAATCATGGTATGCACTCACTAATAAGTGGATATTAACCTAGAAAACTGGAATACCCAAAACATAATCCACACATCAAATGAAGTACAAGAAGAACGGAGGAGTGGCCCCATGTTCTGGAAAGACTCAGTGTAGCAGTATAAGGCAAAACCAGAACAGGGAAGTGGGAAGGGTTGGGTGGGAAAACAGGGGGAGGAAAGGGGGCTGATGGGACTTTCGGGGAGTGGGGGTCTAGAAAAGGGGAAATCATTTGAAATGTAAATAAAAAATATATCGAATAAAAAAAAAAGGAAGCAGCCGAAGGTCCTCAATCCTACTAGGGAGGGAGAAGAAAGGAATGATGGGGGGTGCAAAGGGAGGGAGAGACTGGCTGGAAGAAGGAAGAGGGAGAGAAAAAAGGAAGCATGATTAGATATTAGTGGGAGTGGGGGGAGAACAGGAGTGAGGCACTAAGGGCCAGCAGAAAGAATGGAAACAGGCAACCTTGGGAGGTAGAAAGTTGGGGTTGTCTCTAGAAAGTAGCAGAGACCTGGGAGGTGAGAGACTCTCAGAACTTAAAGGGAGGGACCTTAAATGAAATGACCTATAGTGGGGAGAAGGAACTTAGACAGACTATCTTCAGCAGAAAGACAGGGCATCAAGTAGAGGGATGGGTTGCCATCCCACAGTCAAAAATTCTGACCCAGAATTATTCCTGTCTAAAAGAACTGCAGGAAAAAAAATGGAGAAGAGACTGAGGGAAAAGAGGTCCAGTGACAGGTCCAAATTGAGATCCAGTTCAAGGGGAGGCTTCAAGGCCTGACACTATTACTGATGTTATGGTGTGCTTACAGACAGGTGTCTAGCATGGCTGTTGTCTGAGAGTCCCAACAAACAGCTGAAAGAGTCAGATGCAGATACTTACAGTCAACCAATCAACAGAAGCCAGGGGCTCCTTTGGTTGATTTAGGGAAAAGCTGGAAGAAGTAGAGGAGAAGGGTGATCCCATAGGAAGACCAACAGTCTTATATATATATGATCTTGAGCTAGATTGATTCCCACTTCCTGAGGATCTACCACACTGATTTCTATAGCATTAACTATGGATTCCACAGCATTACCTGTCACTTGTCATGTTGACCTTAGCCATTCTGATGGATGTAAAATGACATCTCAAAGTAGTTTTGATTTGCAGTTCTCTAATGCCTATGGATGTTGAACATTTAAGTGTTTTTCAACCATCGGAGATTCTTCTGTTGAGAATTCTCTGTTGTTATTGTTTTAAAATGGGCTATTTGTTTTCTTATTATCTAGTTTCTTGAGTTCACTATATATTTTGTATATTAGCCTTCTATTGGATATACAGTTGGTAAAAATATTTTCCAGTTCTCTAAGCTGACACTTTGTCTGAATGACAGGGTCTTTTGCCTTAGAGAAGCCTCTCAGTTTCATTAGGTCCTATTTATTAATCATTGGTGTTAGTCTCAGTGATAAGAATGTTTGTTCAGGAAGTCTTTTCCTGTGCCAGAGTTGAAGGCTATTCCACCCTTTCTCTTCTATCAGGACCATGGAATGTAGTTTTATGCTGAGTTCTTCGATTCATTTGGAGTTGAGTTTTGTACCAGGCGATAGGTATGGATCTATTAGCATTCTTCTACATGTATACATCCAGTTTGACCAGTATCATTTGTTGAAAATACTTTTTTTTCCCAGAAACTGTTTCTGGCTTCTTTGGTCAAAAATTGGGTATCCATTAGTGTGTGGATTTATGTTATGGTCTTCAATTCAATTTTGTTGATCAATACATCTGTTTTCTGACAATACCATGCTATTTTTATTACCATACAACTTGAAAATGAGGATGGCGATATCTCCAGCAGTTTGTTTATTATTTAGGATTGTTTTAGAAAATATCCTTGGTATTCTGTGTTTATATGTGAAATTAAAATTATACTTTCAAGATCTGTGAAGAATTTTGTTACAATCTTGATCAGGTTGCATTGAATTTATAGATTTCCTTTGATAAGATGGTCATTTTTGCCATGTTAATCCTACTAAGCCATGACCATGGGAAATCTTTCCATCTTCTGATATGTTCTTCAATTTCTTCCTTCAATGACTTCAAGTGTTTAATCATACAAGTCTTTCACTTGCTTAGTTATACCCCAAGATATTTTATATTATTCAAGTCTATTGCAAAAGGTATTATTTCCGTGATTTCTTGCTAACTTCATTTATCATTTGTCTATAGGAGTTTGTGAGTTAATTTGTATCTAGCTACTTTTGTTGAAAGTGTTTATTCAGCTGTAGAAGTTTTCCTGTGGAATTATTTTTTATTTGATATATTCATTATTTACATTTCAAATGATTTCCCCTTTCCCAGATCCCCCTTCCCCAAATGTCCCATAAGCCCTCTTCCCTCTCCCTGTTCCCCCATCTACCCCTTCCCACTTCCCAGTCCTGGTATTCCCCTACACTGCTGCACTGAGCCTTTCCAGGACAGGGGCCTCTCCTTCCTTCTTCTTGGACTTTATTTGATATGTGAATTGTGTCTTGGGTATTCCAAGCTTCTAGGCTAATATCCACTTATCAGTGAGTGCATACCATGTGTGTTCTTTTGTGATTGGGTTACCTCACTTAGGATGATATTATCCACTTCCATCCATTTGTCTAAGAATTTCATGAATTCATTGTTTTTAAAGGCTGAATAGTGTTATATATATATATATATATATATATATATATGGTATATATATATACCACATTTTTTGTAGCCATTCCTCCCTCCGTTGAGGGATATCTGGGTTCTTTCCAGCTTCTGGCTATTATAAATAGGGCTGATATGAACAAAGTGGAGCATGTATCCTTATTACATGCGGGGAAATCCTTTGGATATATGCCAGGAGTGGTATAACCGTGTCCTCTGGTAGTATCATGCTCAGTTTTCTGAGGAAGGACGGGGCTGATTTCCAGAGTGGTTGGATCAGCTTGCAACCCCACAGCAGTGGAGGAGTGTTCCTCTTTCTCCACATCCTCCCCAGCACTTGTTTTCTCCTGAGTTTTTGATCTTAACTGTTCTGATTGGCGTGAGGTGAAATCTCAAGAGTTGCTTTGATTTGCATTTCCCTGATGACTAAGGATGTTGAACATTTCTTTAGGTGCTTCTCCACCATTTGATATTCCTCAGGTGAAAATTCGTTGTTTATCTCTGTACCCCTTTTGTAATGGGGTTATTTGGCTCTCTGGAATCTACCTTCTTGAGTTCCTTGTATATCTTGGATATAAGCCCTCTGTCGGATGTAGGGTTGGTAAAGATCTTTTCCCAATTTGTTGCTTGCTGTTTTGTTCTTTTGACAATGTCCTTTGCCTTACAGCAACTCAGTAATTTTATGAGGTCCCATTTGTCAATTCTTGATCTTAGAGCATAAGCTATTGGTGCTTTGTTCAGGAACTTTTCCTCTGTGCCTATGTTCTCAAGGGTCTTCCCCAGTTTCAGTATGTCTGGTTTTATGTGGAGGTCTTTGATCCACTTTGACTTGAGCTTAGAACAAGAGATAAGAATGGATTGATTTGATTTGCATTCTTCTGCATGCTTACCTCCAGTTAAACCAGCACCATTTGTTGAAAAGGTTATTCCCCCCCCCCCCACTGGATGGCTGTAGCTTCTTTGTCAAAGATCAAGTGACCATAGGTGTGTGGGTTCATTTCTGGGTCCTCAAATCTATTCCCTTGATCTACTTGCCTGCCACTGTACCATGCAGCTTTTAACACAATTGCTCTGTAGTTCTGCTTGAGGTCACGATAATGATTCCCCCAGAAGTTCTTTTACTGTTGAGGATAGTTGTAGCTATCCTGGGTTTTTTGTTATTCCAGATGAATTTGAGAATTGATCTTTCTAACTCTATCAAGAATGGAGTTGGGATTTTGATGGGGATTGCATTGAATCTGTGTATTACTTTTGGCAGGATGGCCATTTTTACTATATTAATCCTGCCAATCCAAGAGCATGGAAGATTTTTCCATCTTCTGAGGTCTTCTTGCATTTCTTTCTTCAAAGACTTGAAATTCCTGTCATACAGATTTCACTTGCTTGGTTAGAGTCACACCAAGATACTTTATATTGTTTGTGGCTATTGTGAAGGGTGTCATTTCCCTAATTTCTTTTTCAGCCTGCTTATCTTTTGAGTATAGGAAGGCCACTGATTTGCTTGAGTTGATTTTGTATCCTGCTACTTTGCTGAAGTTTTTTATCAGCTGCAGGAGTTCTCTAGTGGAGTTTTTTGGGTCACTTAGGTAGACTATCATGTCATCTGCAAATAGTGATAGTTTGACGTCTTCCTTTCCAATTTGTATCCCCTTGACCTCCGTATGTTGTCGAATTGCTCTAGCTAGGACTTCAAGTACTATATTGAATAAATATGGAGAGAGAGGACAGCCTTGTCTAGTCCCTGATTTTAGTGGGATTGCTTCAAGTTTCTCTCCATTTAGTTTGATGTTGGCTACTGGTTTGTTGTATATTGCTTTTACTATGTTTAGGTATGGGCCTTGAATTCCTGTTCTTTTCAAGACCTTTAACATGAAAGGATGCTGAATTTTGTCAAATGCTTTTTCAGCATCTAATGAAATGACCATGTGGTTTTTTTTCTTTTTTTTTCTCTATTATTTTTTAATTCGATATTTTTTTTAATTTACATTTCAAATGATTTCCCCTTTTCTGCCCCCCCTCCCCGAAAGTCACATAAGCCCCCTTCCCTCCCCCTGTTCTCCCACCTACCCTTTCCCACTTCCCTGTTTTGGTTTTGCCTTATACTGCTACACTGAGTCTTTCCAGAATCAGAGGCCACTCCTCCGTTCTTCATGTACCTCATTTGATGTATAGATTATGTTTTGGGTATTCCAGGTTTCCAGGCTAATATCCACTTATTAGTGAGTGCGTACCATGATTGATCTTTTGAGACTGGGTTACCTCACTTAGTATGATGTTCTCCAGCTCCATCCATTTGCCTAAGAATTTCATGAATTCATTGTTTCTAATGGCTGAATAGTACTCCATTGTGTATATATACCATATTTTTTGCATCCATTCTTCTGTTGAGGGATACCTGGGTTCTTTCCAGCTTCTGGCTATTATAAATAGGGCTGCTATGAACATAGTGGAGCATATATCCTTATTACATGCTGGGGAATCCTCTGGGTATATGCCCAGGAATGGTATAGCAGGATCTTTCGGAAGTGACGTGCCCAGTTTTCTGAGGAACGTCAGACTGATTTCCAGAGTGGTTGTATCAATTTGCAACCCCACCAGCAGTGGAGGAGTGTTCCTCTTTCTCATGTGGTTTTTTTCTATGAGTTTGTTTATGTAGTAGATTACATTGACCGATTTCTGTACATTGAATCATCCCTGCATCCCTGGGATAAAGCCTACTTGATCATGGTGAATGTTTGTTTTGAAGTGTTCTTGGATTCCGTTGGCAAGAATTTTATTGAGTATTTTTGCATGATATTCATAAGGGAAATTGGTCTAAGGTTCTCTTTTTTTGTTGGATCTGTGTGTGTGGTTTTGGTATCAGTGAAATTGTATCTTCATAGAACGAGTTGGGTAATGTTCCTTCTGTTTCTATTGTGTGGAATAGTTTGCAGAGTATTGGTATTAGGTCTCCTTTGAAGGTCTGATAGAATTCTGCACTAAAACAATCAGGTCCTGTGCTTTTTTTGGGGGGGGGGGGGTGGAGACTGTCAATGACCACTTCTATTTCTATAGGGCTTATGGGTCCATTTAAATGTTCTATCTGATCTTGATTAAATTTTGGTAGTTGGTATCTGTCTAGGAAATTGTCCATTTCATCCAGATTTTCCAGTTGTGTTGAGTACAGGCATTTGTAGTAGGATCTGATGATTTTTTAATTTCTTCAGCTTCTTTTGTTATTTTTCCCTTTTCGTTTCTGATTTTGTTAATTTGGATACTGTCTTTGTGCTCTCTGGTTAGTCTGGCTAAAGGCTTATCTATCTTGTTGATTTTCTCAAAGAACCACCCCCTGGTTTTGTTGATTCTTTGTATAGTTCTTTTTCTTTCAACTTGGTTGATTTTAGCCCTGAGTTTGATGATTTCCTGCCTTCTACTCCTCTTGGGTGTATTGGCTTCTTTCTGTTCTAAAGCTTTCAGGTGTGCTGTCAAGATGCTAGTGTATTCTCTCTCCAGCTTCCTTTTGGAGGCACTCAGAGCTATGAGTTTTCCTCTTAGCACTGCTTTCATTGTGTCCCATAAATTTGGGTATGTTGTGCCTTCATTTTCATTTCATTATAAAAAGTTTAGATTTTTTTCCTTATTTCTTATCATTGAGTAGAGCATTGTTCAGCTTCCATGTGTATCTGGGATTTCTGTTGTTTTTGTTGCTATTGAAGACCACCCTTACCCCATAGTGATCTGATAGGAGGCATGGAATTAGTTTGATCTTCTTATATTTCTTGAGGTCTGTTTTGTGGCCAATTATATGGTCAGTTTTGGAGAAGGTACCATGAGTGCTGAGAAGAATGTATATTCTTTTGATTTAGGATGAAATTTCTGTAGATATCTATCAAATCCAGTTGGTCCAAAACTTTTGTTAGTTTCACTGTGTCTCTGTTTAGTTTGTTTCCCTGATCTGTCCTTTGAGAATGGAGTGTTGAAGCCACCCATTGTTGTGTTCGGTGCAACAATGTGTGCTTTGAACTTTAGTGAAATTTCTTTTACGAGTGAGGGTACCCTTGTATTTGGAGCATAGATGTTCAGAATTGAGAGTTCTTCTTGGTGGATTTTTCTTTTGATGGGTATAAAGTATCCTTCTTGTCTTATTTGATGACTTTTGGTTGAAAGCCTATTTCTTTGGATATTAGAATGGCTACTCCAGCTACTTTCCTGGGATCATTTGCTCGGAAAGCTCTTTTCCAGCCTTTTACTCTGAGGTAGTATTTGTCTTTGACACTGAGATGCATTTCCTGTATGCAGCAAAATCTAGGGTCTTGTTTACAAATCCAGTCAGTTAGTCTATGTCTTTTTATTGGGAAATTGAGTCCATTGATGTTAAGAGATATTAAGGAATAGTGATTGTTGCTTTTTGCTATTTTTGATGTAATTTTTATGTTTGTGTGGTTATCTTCTTTTGGGTTTGTTGAAAGAAGATTAATTTCTTGCTTTTTCTAGTTTGTAGTTTCCCTCCTTTTGTTGGTGTTTTCCATTCATTATCCTTTGAAGGGCTGGATTTGGGGAAAGATACAGTGTAAATTTGTTTTTGTCATGAAATACCTTGGTTTCTCCATCTATGGTAATTGAGAGATTTGCTGGTTATAGCAGTCTGGGTTGGCATTTGTGTTCCCTTAGGGTATGCATGACATCAGCCCAGGCTCTTCTGACTTTCATAGTGTCTGGTGAGAAGTCCCACGGTTTTCTGATAGGTCTACCTTTATATGTTACTTGATCTTTTTCCCTTACTGCTTTTAATATTCTTTCTTTGTTTAGTACATTTGGAGTTTTAATTATTATGTGACAGGAGGAATTTCTTTACTGGTCAAATCTATTTGGAGTTCTCTAGGCTTCTTGTATGTTCATGGGCATCTCTTTCTTTAGGTTAGGGAAGTTTTCTTCTATAATTTTGTTGACATTTACAGGCCCTTTAAGTTGGAAATCTTCAGTCTCTTCTATACCTATAATCCTTAGGTTTGGTCTTCTCATTTTGTCCTGGATCCTGGATGGTTTTGGTCAGGAGCTTTTTGCATTTTTCATTTTCTTTGACTGTTGTATCAATGCTTTCTATAGTATCTTCTGCATCTGAAATTCTCTCTTCTGTCTCTTGTATTCTGTTGTTGATGCTTGGATCTATGATTCCTGACTTCTTTCCTAGGTTTTCTGTGTCCCAAGTTGTCTCCCTTTACGATTTCATTATTGTTTCTACCTCCTTCTTTAGATTCTGGATGGCTTTGTTTAATTCCTTCACCTGTCTTGTTGTGTTTTCCCTTAGTTCTTCAAGGGCTTCTCCCTGTTTACTTGTGTTCTCCTGTATTTCTTTAAGGGAATTATTTATGTCCTTCTTGAAGCCCTCCATGAATCCCTCCATCAGCATCATGACCTGTGATTTTAAATCCAAATCTTGCTTTCCTGGTGTGCTGTATTATCCAGGACTTCCTGTTGTGGGAGAATTGGGTTCAGATGTTGCCATATTGCCTTGATTACTGTTAGCAACGTTCCTATGTTTGCCTTTTTCCATCTGGTTATCTCTGGTGTTAGTTGGTCCTGTTGTCACTGTCTAATGCTTGCCCCTCCTGTGTGCCTGCAGGCCTATCTCAGCAACCCTGGGTGACCTGTTTTCCCCTGGCACAAATTGCTGTGGTGCTGCTGAGTTCCTGGGTGCAGGTGGAGTGCTGGTGGAATGTGTCCCAAGTGATCCTCTACTCCCTGCCTATCAATCTCTTACACAGTCACAGGATCAAAGATGGCGGCCGAGATCCCCTCTCTTATAATTGTATTTGGGTATGTAGCTCTGTGGCCTAGATCAACTCTGGATGCAGGTTGTGCTGGCTGTCCTTCTTGTAGAATTTTAAAGACTACTTGTGTATACTACCATATCATCTGCAACTGAATATACTTTGATTTCTTCCTTTCCAATTTTTATTCCCTTGGTCTCCTTTTTTCTTCAGCTAAAATTCCATGAACTATATTCAATATCTATGGAGTGGACAATCTTGTCTTGTCCCTGCTATTGGTGGAATTGCTCTGATTTTCTCTCCATTTAAGTTGGTGTTTTTCATGGGCTAGCTGTAAACTACCTTTTCTGTGTTTAGTTATGCCCTTCTATTTCTAATTTCTCCAGGACCTTTACCATAAGAAGGTATTAGATTTTGTCAAAGGCCCTTCCTGCATCTAATGAAATGATCATGTGGTTTTGTTTTTCCCCTTGTTTATATGTCAGAGTACAATGATCAGTTTATGTATGTTGAACCATCTCTTCATCTCTGGAATGAACCTATTTGATCATGGAGGGTGATCCATTTTATATCTTCATAGATTTAGTTTGCAAATATTTTATAGTTTTTTTTTTTTGGCATCTATGTTTATAAGGGAAAATGGCCTGTAACTCTCCTTCTTTGTTGGGTCTTTATGTGCTTTTTACATCAGGTTAAATGTGGTCTTGTAAAACAAATTGGAGAATTCCCCTTCTGTTTCTATTTTATGGAACAATTTGAAGAGTATTGGTATCAACTCTTCTTCAAAAGTCTGATAGAATTTTGCATTAATATCATCTGGTACTGGGCATTTTTTCAGGGACAGGGAGAGACTGCTGACTGCTTCTATTTCACTAAGGAATATGTGTCTGTTTAAATTGCTTATGTGATTTGATTTAACTTTGGTAAGTGGTATACACTGAGAAAATTACTCACTTCTTTTACATTTTTCAATTTGGTGGAGTACAGGTTTTTAAAAGTATTTTCTTATTTCCTTATTTCCTTGGTGTCTATTTTTATGCCCCTCTTTTTGTTTTGAATTTTGTTAATTTGGATATTCTCTGTGTGTATTTTAATTAATTTGGATAATGGTTTATCAATTTTACTGATTTTCTCAAAGAACCAACACTTTGCTTCATTGATTCTTTGTATTGTTTGTTTGTTTCTAATTTTATTGATTTTTTTTTAGCTCTGAGTTTGATTGTTTCTTGTTATCTATACCTCCTGGGTGCAATTTCTTCTTGTTGTTCTAGAGCTTTCAGTTTTGCAGTTAAATTACTAATATGATTTCTCTCTAATTTTGTTATATAGACATTCAGTGCTATGAACTTGCTTCATTGTGTCCCATAAGTTTGGGTATGTGGTATATTTATTTTTATTGAATTCTAGGAAGTCTAAAATTTTTGTGGATTTCTTTTTGACTCAATAATCATCCAGTAGAGAGTTGCTCAGTTTTCATGAACTTACAGGCTTTCTGTTGTTTCTGTTGTTGTTGAAGTCCAGCTTTAATAAATGGTGGTCAAATAGGATGCAGGATATTATTTAATTTTTGGCATCTGTTGGGAATTGCTTTGGGTTTAAGTATGTGGTCAGTTTTAGAGAAAGTTCCATGAGGTGTTGATTAGAAGGTATATTCTTTTCTGTTTAGGTGAATGTTCTGTGTATATATATATTAGGTCCATGTGGTTTACAGCGGTAGTTATTTCCAGCATATTTCTTTTTAGTTTTTGTCTGGATGACTTAGTATATTGGTGAGAGTGAGGTATTAAAGTCTCCTACTATCAAGTGTGTGGTGGTCAATGTGTGATTTAAGCTTTAGAAATTTTTCTTTTCCAAACTAGGGTACCCTTGTGTTTGGGGCATAGATGTTAACAATTGCAATGTCCTCCTGATGTTTTTCTTCTGATGAGTATTTAGTGTCCTTCCCTATCTTTTCTAATTAATTTAAGTTAACAGTCTATTTTTTTAGATATTAAATTGGCTGTAGTAGCTTACTTCTAAGGTTCAATTGCTTTGAAAATCTTTTTCCATCCTTTTCCCCTGAGGTAATGTCTATGCTTGTTGTTGAGGTATGTCTCATGGTTACAGCAGGATAGTTATTTTTTCACATCCCTTCTGTTAATCTGTGTCTTTTTATTGGAGAATTGAGATAATTGATGTTGAGAGGTATCAGGGTCCAATAGTTATTGATTCTTGTTATTTTGTTGTTGGTGGTGGTGGTGGTTGTGGTGGTGGTAATGGTGGTGATGGTGTGTGAGTGTGTGCTTCCCTTCTTTTGATTTTGCTTGTCTGGGATTATTTCTCATGTTTTCTTGGATATAGTTCACCTCCTTCTAGAACATTCTGTAGGACAAGATTTATAGAGATATGCCATTTAAATTTGGTTTTATCATATAATATTTTATTTTCTCTATCTATAGTGATTGGATATTTTGCAGGATATTATAGTGTGGGCTGATATTTATGGTGTCTTAGAGTCTACAGTACATCCATCTAGGCCCTTCTGGCTTTTAGAGTCTCCATTGAGACATCAAGTATAATTCTAATAGGTCTACCTTTGTATGTTATTTGGTCTTTTACCCTTGCATCTTTTTAATATTCTTTCTTTGTTTTGTACAATTAGTGTTTTGATTTTTTAGGTGCTGAGGGGACTTTCTTTTCTGGTCCATTCTCTTTTGTGTTCTGTATCCTTCTTGTACCTTTGTAGGCATCTCCGTCTTTAGGTTAGGAAAAGTTTCTTCTTTGATTTTGTTGAAAATATGTTCTGTGTCTTTGACCTGAGTTTCTTCTTCCTCCTCTATTACTATTATTCTTAGTTTCAGTCTTTTCTTAGTGTCCCAGATTTTGTGGATGTTTTGTGCAAGAATTTTTTTTAGATTTAATATTTTTGACCCATGTATCCATTTCTTTTATTATGTCTTCAATGTCTGAATTCTCTCTCTCTTATCTCTTGTATTGTGTTAATAAAGCTTATCTCTGTAGCTTCTGAACCCTAAATGTTTCATTTCCAGATTTTCTTTATTGATTCTATTATTTCCACTTTCCAGTATAAACTGTTTTATTCCTTCCCTTTCACTGTTTGCTTCTGTTTTCATAAATTTCTTTACGGGATTTATTCATTTTCTCTTTAAAGACTTCTATCATATGTGTAAAGGCTGTTTCAAGGTCTTTTTCTTCGCTTCAGCTATGTTGGAATATTTGGGGCCTGCTATGGTAGAGTTTCAGGGTTGTAATGGAGACATATTGTCTGGGATGCTATTGATTGTCTTTTTATGATGATATCTCGGCATCTGGGTTTGGTATGGTTTTAATTCTAAGGGCTGATATCTGGTCTTAACTTTATTGGGTGGGTTTTTTTTCTTTGGTTTCTCTTTCATATCTAATTCTTATGTATTTATTTATTCGATATATTTTTTATTTACATTTCAAATGATTTCCCCTTTTCTGGCTCCCCACTCCCCGAAAGTCCCATAAGCCCTCTTCCCTCTCATATCTAGTTCTTAAGAGAGTACGGTGGTTGTGTGTTGCTGGGTCGAAAAATTCTTCTGGGCTCCTGATGGGTGTGGCTACTGGTGGTTCATATAAAATGTGTTTCCAGGCTTGGGTACTTGATACTTAGAAATAAAGATGGTCTGGAGGCACTGGAGTGGCTTCATATGAGGAAGGAGGGCAAGGTATTCCACTGGGATATGCTTAGTTTCCTTGGAATGAGAGCAGAGAGTAAGGAGAGGCCACAGCAGAAGGCCTATACTACAGAGCTGGGGACGAGATTGGGGGATTGAAGTTGAATGAATGGAAGGAGAGGTGAAGATCTGTAGTCGAATTGTTTCCCTGGTCAGTGTGGCTGAGTTGGGGGCTTGGATAAAAGAGTAGGCAGAGAACAGATATCTGGAGGGGAAGATCTGTGTGATCCACTGGAGATGGAGATGACAGGGTGTGGAGTTGGGGAAGGCTACAGCAGGTGTTCTGCTATAGAGTTGGGGATGCAACTGGGGAACTGAATTTAGAGAGGCAGTGGGAGGGATGAAGTTCTGCAGTCAGCCTACCTGCTTCCCTAGCAGAAGTTTCAAAAATCACTTTCAGAAGCAATCCAGCAAGTGGCTCCTGTTAGAGATAGTAAACACAATGTCAATGGGTGAATTTTTTAAGATTTTAACCTATTGTGGGATAGGAAGTTGAAGGTGAAGATATTTGCAGTGAAAGCATTATGCATAAGTTAAAGTATACCATTTCTTAGAGGAAAAGAAAGACAAAATATTAGATATTAGGCACCTTGAAATTGTCCCCATGGTTTATAAAAATGGACATACCTAAAAATAATAAGCAAATTACTGCAAGCTTGTAGCCAAAATTAAATTAAATGGAGAGAAACTCAAAGCAATTCTACTAAAAACAGGAATAAGACAAGGCTGTCCACTCTCTCCACATCAGTTCAGTATAGTATTTGAAATTCTTGCTGGAGCAGTAAAGCAATTGAAGGAGACCAAGAAGATACCAGTTGAAAAGGAAGAAGTCAAAGTACTATTATTTGCAAAGGATATGATATCATGCATAAGCAAACTCAAAATTTCTACCAGGGAATTCCTACAGGTGATACACACCTTCACTGAATTAGTTTGATACAAGATTAACTCACAAAAATCAGTAGGCCTCCTATATGCAAATAACAAATGTATTGAGCAAGAAGTCAGGGAAACAACACTTTTCACAATAGCTGCAAACAAATAATAGATATTTTGGGATAACTCTAACCAATCAAGTGAAAGACTTCTGTAACAAGAACATCAATACTTTGAAGAAAGAAATTGCATAAGATATCAGAATATGGAAAGATTTCCCATGCTAATAGACCAATATGATTAACATAGTCAAAACAGCCATCTTACAAAAAAAAAAAAAAATCAACAAATTCACAGTGAAATCCCCTTCAAAGTTCTAACAGAATTTTTTTACAGACCTTGAAACGACAAAACTCAGCTTCATTTGAAAAAACTAAAAGCCCAGGAGAGTTAAACAATTAATAAAAGAGATATCACCATCCCTGATTTCAAACAGTAACACAAAGCTACAGTAATAAAAACTGCATAGTGTTGGCATACAAACAGACAAATTGATCAATGGAATAGAATTGAGGACCTAGATATAAATCTGCACACATATGGACACCTAAGGTTTGATGCATAAATACATAATGGAAAAAAGACAGGATGTTCCACAAATGTTCAAATGTTGCTGGTAAACCAGGATGTCTGCATGTAAAGAATGCAAATAAGTCTATACACATCTCCCTGCATAAAACTCAACTCCAAGTGGATCAAAAGCCTGAAGAGAAATGGGTACACTGAACGTGATAGAAGAGAAATTGGAGAATAGCCTTTAATGCATTGGCATAGGACAACTGTTTCATAACAGAAAACCATAAATGCAGGGAATAAGAACTACAATTAGTAAATGGTACCTCATGAAACTGAAACGTTTTTGTAAGGCAAAGAACACCATCAATAGGAAAAATGGCACTCTAAAAAATAGGAAATAATTTTCAATAACTTTACTTCTGGCTTGGGGTTTTTTGTTGGATTTTTAAGAGTTGAAGTAGGGGATGTCTCTGACTCTTTTGCTTGCTCTTGGGATCCTTTTCCTGCCTTGTCCAGCCTTGCTATGGGAGTTTATGACTAGTCTTACTATAACTTGTTATGTCATGTTCTGTTGTTATCCCTGGGAGGTCTTCTCTGTTTTTTTTAAGTATAGAATAGAATTTACTTAGGGCATGGGGAGGGGAGTTAAGGGGGTATTAGAGGCAGAAAAAGGCAGAGAGAAGGAGAGAGTAAAGAAGTAGAGGCCGACCGTGACCACGTGGAGAGAGGGGGAGGGACGGGGAAGGAAGGAGAGCCCAAGAAGGAAAGAGGGAAGAAGAGGATAAGAGACAAGAGGCAAGGGAGTAAGAAGATAAGAGAGGAGGGGCAAGAATTCCCCTTTATAGTGGGCCAGGCTTATCTGGCTGTTGCTAGGTAACTGTGGGGTGGAGTTTAAATAGAATCTCCTTGTTTCCTTGTACTAAGCTCAAATCCAAATGGATCAAGGACCTCCACATAAAGCCAGACACTTTGAAGCTAATAGAAAAGAAACTGGGGAAGACCCTTGAGGACATCGGTACAGGGAGAAAACTTCTGAACAGAACACCAATAGTGTATGCTCTAATAGCAAGAATTGACAAATGGGACCTCATAAAATTACAAAGTTTCTGTAAGGCAAAGGACACCATCAAGAGGACAAATTGGCAACCAACAAATTGGGAAAAGATCTTCACCAATCCTACATCAGATAGAGGGCTAATATCCAATATATATAATGAAATCAAGAAGTTAGACTCCAGAAAACGGAACAACCCTATTAAAAAATGGGGTACAGAGTTAAACAAAGAATTCTCACCTGAAGAACTTCGGATGGCGGAGAAGCATCTTAAAAAATGCTCAACTTCATTAGTCATTACGGAAATGCAAATCAAAACAACCCTGAGATTTCATCTTACACCAGTCAGAATGGCTAAGATTAAAAATTCAGGAGACAGCAGGTGTTGGAGAGGGTGTGGAGAAAGAGGAACACTCCTCCACTGCTGGTGGGGTGGCAAATTGGTACAACCACTCTGGAAATCAGTCTGGCGGTTCCTCCCAAAACTGGGCACCTCACTTCCAGAAGATCCTGCTATACCACTCCTGGGCATATACCCAGAGGATTCCCCACCGTGTAATAAGGATACATGCTCTACTATGTTCATAGCAGCCCTATTTGTAATTGCCAGATGCTGGAAAGAACCCAGGTATCCCTCAACAGAAGAGTGGATGCAAAAAATGTGGTATATATACACAATGGAGTACTATTCAGCCATTAGAAACAATGAATTCATGAAATTCTTAGGCAAATGGATGGAGCTGGAGAACATCATACTAAGTGAGGTAACCCAGACTCAAAAGATCAATCATGGTATGCACTCACTAATAAGTGGATATTAACCTAGAAAACTGGAATACCCAAAACATAATCCACACATCAAATGAGATACAAGAAGAAAGGAGGAGTGGCCCCTGGTTCTGGAAAGACTCAGTGAAGCAGTATTTGGCAAAACCAGAACGGGGAAGTGGGAAGGGGTGGGTGGGAGGACAGGGGGAGAGAAGGGGGCTTGAGGGACTTTCGGGGAGTGGGGGTCTAGAAAAGGGGAAATCATTTGAAATGTAAATAAATTATATCGAATAAAAAAAATTTAAAAAAAAAGAAGATAAGAGAGAGAGGAGGGGCAAGAATTCCCCTTTATAGTGGGCCAGGCTTATCTGGCTGTTGCTAGGTAACTGTGGGGTGGAGTTTAAATAGAATCATAATATTACCGGTTTTGGTTTAATTAAAAAGAAAACATTAGAAAGAGGTGATGGCGAATCAGGAATAGGGTCACTGTGATGTCTGGTTGCTTCATGCTGACATTGGGGTGACATACCACTGGGGAACCTAGAGGGTATAGGGGTGTTTGTCCAGTCTTAGGAGAATTGGCTTCTTCATTGTTGTCCAGGGTCCGTGGAGCCATCTTAGCCATCAGAAGTAACAGGTCCAGTAGAAGCTGTTTGTGTCTGAGAGGAGATTGGAACATCTGAAGGTTTCTTCTCTGGAGCTGCCCTGGGTGTAGTTAGCGCCTGGACTTGACAAGGTATTGAAACACATTATTATAGGTAGTGAATAAGATTAAGTACTTTGGGGAGAAAGAAAAAAAATTTTCTTAAGATGTATATTTGAAACCCAAAAGAATCCCACCCTTTGGAATAGGTAGCAAGTGGGAACTTTAGACAAATGTACTTATCTGGATGGAGCCTATTTGGTCCATGTTCAGTTGATATCCCTGGGAGGTCTTCTCTGTTTTATTGACTGGAAATGGAGGGATGATTCTGGGGGAGAAGACAGATGGGGAGGGATGGAGAGGAGTAGAAAGAAGGGAAACTGTGGTCAGAATAATACGAATGAGAGAATAATTGCTTTAATGTCCCCAGGGTTACTAAGAAAGTTACTGATGTCAAAAATTATTTATCAGTTTATATACAGTTGTTTCATGAGACAAATAAAGCATTTTTGGCTTAACTGTTTTGTTTCATAAACTACTATCCTGTGTATGTATGACTTTATTAAAACTTAGATATTTAAAGATTTTGTATTTCTTTGAATGTTTACACACAATTATTTTATATGCCTAGAAAACTGCAGCTGCAAAGTAATTAGCTCTCATCACATTTTCCACATCAACTGGGAGAGAAATACAATCTACAGCCAATGTCTATTCTATTCTCCACATCTATCCTCTTCTATCCTTCCTTTGGCCAGGTACAGTCATTCATCATTCACTTGTGTGTTCAATGAGATTGCCATATATATATATATATATATATATATGTGTGTGTGTGTGTGTGTGTGTGTGTGTATGAAAATAATCTATTTTTTCCCCTTTTCAAACACTGCAGCATTAGCACTATACTTTATATACAATTCTGGTTTATTAGCTTATTTTAGCTTATTTTTATCACAATAGTTTGTGGTTTTGCTTTTTCTTTCCAAAGTTCTAATTGATTGGGAAGAAAATCCCCCCTTTTCCTAATTCTAGTTTGAAAGTCATATATTTCTGTTTTGTTTTAGACACCACCTTTACATTTTTTTTCTTTATTTACATTCCAAATGCTGCCCATTCCTGGACCTCCCTCCCAGAGTCCCTCTATCCTGTCCTTCTCCTCTGAGAGGGGGGCTCCTGTGGGTACTTCCTGCACACTGGCACATCAATCTCTGGAGGATTAGGTGCCTTCTCTCCCACTGAGGCCAGACAAGACATCCCTGTTAAGGAATGAGTAGCACAGTCAGGCTACACCTTCAGGAAGAGCCTCTATTCTAGTTGCTGAGGTTACCACATGGAGATTATATGCTACATATGTGCCGGGGGCCTTACTTCACCTGCCCCCATGTATGCCCCTTAGTTTGTGGCTCAGTCTCTGAGAGCTCCCAGGGATCCGGGTTAGTTGACTCAGTTTTCCTGTGGAGTTCCTTTGGGGCCCACAATAATTCCCACAACCGTTCCATAAGAGTTCCTGAGCTCCATCCAATGTCTAGCTGTGGGTATCTTCATCTGTTTCAGTCAAGTGCTGGGTGGAGCCTCTCAGAGGACAATTATGTTCGCCTCTTGTCTGCAAGCATAACAGTACCATTAATAGTGTCAGGGATTGGTGCTTGCCCATGGACTAGGTCTCAAGTTGGGTCAATTATTGGTTGGCCATTCCTTCAGCTTCTGCTCCATCTTTGATTCTGAATTTCTTTGAGACAGGACAAATTTTGGGTTGAAAATTTTGTGGGCCTGTGAGTGTCTTTATCAATCCCCTGGGGGTCCCGCCTGGCTACAGGAGCTAGACACTTCAGGCTCCATGTCTTCATTATTAGGCATCTCATCTAAGGTCATCCTCATCGACTCTTGGAAGTCTCCCCATTCTATGTCTCTGGGACTTCCTACAGATTTCTCCCACCTCCCCTGCCCACCCCACCCCCACCTCCAGCACCTGCATATTTCCATTGATTCTCCTGGCCCTCTGGGCCTCTCTCCTCTCTCTCCCTATACCTGTCTTGCCCTCCATTCCCCTCCTCCTCCCCTCTTCCACACAGGTCCCTCCTTTCCTCTGTCTCCCACAACTATTGTGTTCCCCCTTCTAAGAGAAATTCAAGCTTCCTTGATTCAACATCTTTCAATCTGTGGGGTGTATCATGGATATTCTTTGTTTTATAGCTAACATCCACTTATCAGTCAGTACATACTCAGGATGTTCTTTTCTAGTTCCATCCATTTGCCTACAAAATTCATTATGTCCTTATTTTTTGTAACTGCCCGCAGTTACATCGAACAGGTTACCTGGAAGAGAAGCTGGGGATGTATGGGAAGGCGGCAAAAAGATCAAGATAACACTGATATTCAAGCTCTCAAAGTTTAATGAAGAACTCCCAATATATACAGGCAGGGGGAAAAGGCTTGAAGCTTCTCAGCAGAACCAGTTCAGTTGCTCCGCAGATGGCTAGTGTTTCTCAGGAAACTGCAGGTCCTTGAAGAACAATGGGCTTCACCTTGGTCTGAGCACTCCACCCTAGGTGGAGGGGATTATGGCTAACACAGGAGTTCCCACTCAAAGGCTGGGAGAGGAACTTCACATTGGTCGATGTCAAGTTCCAGCCAGGCGGCTTGGCACCTCAGTAAGGCTCTCTACAATTTTTAATAGCTGAATAGTATTTCATTGTGTAAATGAACCACATTTTTTGTATTAGTTCTTCTGTTAAAGGGCATCTGGGTTGTTCCCAGCTCCTGGCTATTACAAATAAGGCTGCTGTAAACATAGTGTAGGACATGCCCTTGTGGTATGGTGGGGCATCTTTTGGGTATATGCCTAGGAGTAGTGTAACTGGGACTTCATGTAGAACTATTTCCAGTTTTCTGAGGAACTGCCAAATTGACTTCCAGAGTGGATGTAGCAGTGTGCAATCCCACCAGCAACGGAGGAGTGTTCCTCTTTCCCCACATCCTTGCCAACATATGCTGCCATTTGAGTTTTTGATCTTAGCCATTTTGACTGGTGTGAGGTGGAATCTCAGTATCATATTGATTTGCATTTCCCTGAATACTAAGAACTTCGAACATTTAAGTGCTTCTTGGCCATTCGAGATTCCTTTGTTGAAAATTCTCTGTTTAGCTCTGTGCCCCATTTTTAATTGGATTATTTGGTTTGTTTTGAGGGTTTGTACCCAGCCTTATTCTAACTTGTTATGCCATGTTCTGTTGATATCCCTGGGAGGCCTAATCTTTTTTGAAAGGAAACAGAGAAGCAGTGGATCTGTGGGAATAGGGAAGACAGTGGTTGGGAGGTAGAATCTAAGAGGAGTGGAAGGAGGGGAAACTTTGGTTTGGATGTATTGTATGAAAGAAGAGTAAAGAAAAAGAATAAAGAGTAAAACAACGTAAATACTAGTTAACTTTACCATTTTATACTATATGTATTTCTTTCCTCATTTTTCTGAGCTCTATTACTGAAATATCTTCCTAATTCATGTATGATTTCTTTACTTTTGAACATTCCTTTATTTAGCCTCATGATGGAATAATATTTTAGCTGAAAATAAAGTTCTAAGTTAAAGGTTGCCTTCTCTTATCAGATTAATGATCCAGTGTCATACATATATTATTGCTGAAAATACATCATGGCTTTAATTCCTTTTCAAGATAGTCTTGTCTTTCTTATAACTATTAACTTTTTCACTTTGTTCTTGATGTCCTGAGGTTTTAGTTCAATCTGACTTTGTTTGACTTATTGTTAAGAATGTGGCATGACTTTTAATTTAACTTCTTTTCATAATTTAGGAAACTCAGCTTTGAATTCCCATTATACACACATTGGCACCTTCACCCAGTCTTGTCAACCTGCTTTCATTGCATCTTTTTGTATTTCTGAGCTGTGTTCTATGTGTTCTACGGGGCTATCTTCCAATTCACTAATTTTCTTTTCAAAAACTAACACCATCTATCAATTGGCTTATTTTCATATTTATGTATTTATTTCCAAGACTACTAAATGATTCATTCATTTCCATTCATCCCTATTTTGTTTGAGCCACTTTGCTTATTTCCATAAGTATCCTCTCTATATTATTATTCTTTTATCTCTTTGATAATCACACACTAATATATTAATATTACATATATTTTCAGATATGCTAGTTTCATTTTGTTTATTTCTTTAAAATTGAGATATCACAACTCTTCTTAATATTTATTAATTTATGTCTTGGGGTTTTTGGCTTTCAGAAGTATGTTGAGAGGTTGATTGGGACAGGCATCTTATTGCTCTCTATAATGTTGTCACTTTTTCCTGTCTAACAGTTTGGGAATGGCTCTACATGACCCATTAGAGCCCAGAGGTCTTGCATAGCTTTGTCGAAGCACCAGTCTTATTATGACAGTAGGTTATTACCAATCCACTAATAAAGACATAAGTCACTTCAATCAGGTCCTAGTGATGAGGCAGTCTTAACTAGTTGGATCCTGCCCCCAGACCCAATTAAATGTAATTCTTTATAGCAGACTACTGGTAAGGAAGCCCATAAATTTTGTTTAATTACTACTTTGAGCTTCTGCTTTTATTTCTCTTCCCTCTAGTAGAATTTTATTAGTTTTCACGTGCTGTCTTCCAGAATGTTTTAATCTTAAGTATTTCACCTGTCATCCCCATTAATTTATCAGAAAAAAAAGAAATGTCATTTCTTTGCCCCTATTTTGTATTAGCTTCATTTCTGTACTTATTTAGAGTAAGTTTGTTGTGCTTAACTTGCTCTTAAAGCTAGCTCCAACATTTTCTTGTTTTATTCGCACTACAAACAAACAAACAAACAGATAAGTTATACCATAATTGCACTCACAGATTACTGTGAAGGTACAAACTATTCCACGCTGTCACTTTCTGTGTTTGCTTGCTGGAACCACATTTTCAGAAAACCATTCTAAAGTGGTCCTGGCTATGCTATCTCCTAGATCTGAATGTGTGGCTTGCTATTAGCTGGGAAGTCCCTATCTTTTCATTCCCAAGGTGGGGGTAAATACATTCCTGGTGGTTTTTTTATATAACCATTTTGACTCTATAAAAATAACAAAAGGATCATTATTTCATCAAAAATGGGTGTTTTATTTGTGTGACAGTAACTATGGCTGATATTGCACTTACAGAGTAGATTATAACAGACACGAACTTTTCATGAAGCTTACATTTAATCAAAGGGTTAACAAGCATTCCATGTAATGTCTTACATGTTACAACAAATTGAGGGATATCTAACTAGAAACTAAAAAGGCCTGAGCTAGGCAAAAACTATCTAAACTGAACTTTTCAGGCCAGCCAAATAAAGATGTGGAAGATAAGCCTGGCAAAAAGAAAAACTGTACAGATGGAATAGGAGCTTGCTGTGTCTGCTGGTAGAAGAAGAGGAAGCTTGAGGAAAACTAAGTGGAGGAGTGGGACAGGACTAGAGAGGTGAGTCAGGCTTTCATTATGAATGCCTGTGTAATCTTTTATTGAGCTTAAATATTTTCCTGAAAGCATTAGAAAATCATTTATAAATTTTAAGCAGAATAATCATAGATTTTTGTGATATTATTCCAGACTTCAGGAACTTGGAGCTAGATGTAGGAAATACTTAGGATGCTGAAGGTGCCAGTAACTAAAGGAGTTAGAGAAGATACACAGCAAGTCTTAGGAAGTACCCAACACTGAGCTTGGTGATGAAGAGACTGAGGAGTCTAAAGGACTGCGAAAGTCAAGGCTGCCTCACAAGTCAGGATGTTGTAACTAGTTGTCTGACATTTAGACCAAGAGAGTAAATGTAGCTTGGGTCTCCAAATGGACAGCATGAAAAGAGACAGGAGGTGCATCAGTTGTACTCCTTGCTGTGATACAGTACCAGACAGAAATAACTTGAGGGAGAAAAGAATCCTCTGGGATTCTGTTTCAGAGCATTTCAATCTACAGTGGTGAGGAGCCATGGTTGTACAGCTCCATAGTGTAAGAATTCCTCATGTGATGGCTAGACTAGGAAGAAGAGAGTAGGAAAGGGCCAAGTTAACTTTATCCACAAGGATCCATCCCAGTGACCTACTTTCTTTAACTATGCCTCACACCAAATTGGTCTACTGCCTTTCAAAATCATGCCACCAGCTGAAGAATTAAGTTACAAAATCAAGAGCCCATGGGAGAAATTTTAAGCTCAAAATCTAATAGAAGCAGGCTTTAAAAACGATTTGATTATTGAAGGCACCTTTTGTCTTACAGAAGCTTTTCCGTTTCATGAGGTCACATTTATCAATTGTTGATCTTAGAGCCTGAGCCATCAGTTCAGGAAATTTCCCCCTGTGCCAATGTGTTTGAGGCTCTTTCCCACATTCTCTGCTATTAGATTCAGTATATCTGGTCTTATGTTAAGATCATTGATCCACTTGGACTTGATTTCTTCTACACACAAACTGCCAGTTAGACCAGCACCATTCATTGAAGATGCTTTCTTTGTCCACTGTATGTTTTGGCTCCTTTGTCAAAGACCAAATGACCATAGTGTGTGTGTGTGTGTGTGTGTTTCTGGGTTTTTGATCATCCTGTCTGTCTCTGTACCCTGCAGTCTTCATCACTATTTCTCTATAGCACAGCTTGAGGTCAGAGATGGTGATTCCCCCAGAACCTTTTTTATTGTTAAGAATTGTTTTTGCTACCTTGGGTTTTTTGCTTTTCCCTGTCTGTAAAGGAATTGTGATGGGGATTGCATTGAATATGTAGATTGTTTTTGGTGAGATGGCTATTTCCACTCTGTTAATACTACCTATCCATGAGCTGGGAGATCTTTCGATCTTCTTCAGGGACTTGAAGTTCTTATCATATAGATCTTTCACAATCGTGGTAAGAGTTACATCAAGATATTTTATACCATTTGTGGCTATTGTGAAGGGTGTTTTTATCCTAATTTCCCAAAAGACACCACCAATAGAACACATCAGGAACCTACAGATTGGGAAAAAAGTCGTCACTAACCCCACATCTAATTGAGGGCTAATATCCAGAATATGTAAAAAACTCAAGAAATTAACCTCCAAAACACAAATAACCCAATTTCAAAATAGGGTACAAAGCTAAACAGAGAATTCACAACAGAAGACTCTGGAGTGGCCAAGAAGCACTAAAAGAAATGTTCCAAGTCCTTAGTCATCATGAAAATGCAAATTAAAATGACCTTGAGATTCTACCTCATACCAATCAGAATAGCTAAGATCAAAACCTCAAATGGCAGCACATGTTGGCAAGGATGTGTGGAAAGAGGATCACTCCCCCATTGCTAGTGGGATTGCACACTGTTACAACCACTCTGGAAGTCAATTTGGCAGTTCCTCAGAAAACTGGAAATAGTTCTACATGAAGTCCCAGCTACACTACTCCTAGGCATATACCCAAAAGATGCCCCACCATACCACAAGGACATGTCCTACATTATGTTTACAGCAGCCTTATTTGTAATAGCCAGGGGCTGGGAGCAACCCAGTTGCCCTTAAACAGAAGAATTGATACAAAGAATGTGGTTCACAATGGAGTACTATTCAGCTATTAAAAATGAGGACATAAAAAAAAATGAGGACATCATGGATTTTGTAGGCAAATGGATGGAACTAGGAAACATCATCCCAAGAAAGGTAGCCATGACCCAAAAAGATATGAATGGCATGTACTAACCAACAAGCTAACAAATACAGAATACCTAGAATACAACCCACATACAGTGATAAATGTAACAAGCAGAAAAGCCCAAGTGAAGATACTTAATCCTACTTAGAAAGGGAAAGAAAATAATCACAGGAGGCAGAGGGAGGGAGCTACTTGGGTGGGAGAGGGAACAGGGAGGGGAAAGGAGAACAGGATTGGGTATGGGGCGGCGGTGGCAGGAGAGAAGCCCAGACAGCCAGGAAAATAAATGGAAATATACAGCCTCTGGGATGTGAGTAGGGGGGAACCCTCTAGAAAGTACCAGAGACCTGGGAGGTGAGAGACTCTCAGGACTCAATGGGGGTGACCTTAGCTAAAAAGCCCAATAGTGGGGAGAGGGAACTTGAAGAGTCCTCCTCCAGTTGACAAGTCCTCAAGTGGAGGAACAAGGTTACTAATCCACAGTCAACATTTCTGACCCAGAATTGTTCCTGTCTAAAAGAAATGCAGGGATAAAACTGGTGAACAGACTGAAGGAAAGGGTCCAGTGACCGGCCCAACTTAGCATTCATCTCATTGGGGACACCAAGGCCTGACACTATTACTGAAGCTATGATGTGCATGCAGACAGGAACCTAGCATGGCTGTCCTCTAAGAGACCCAACAAGCAGCTGACTAAGACAGAGGCAGATACTTACACCCAACCATTGGACTGAGGTCAGGGATCCATATTGTTGAATTAGGGGAAGATTGAAGAACCTGAAGGAGAGGGTGACCCTCTAGGAAGACAGCAGTCTCAACTAACCTGGACCCCTGGGATCACACAGAGACTAAGACACCAACCAGACAGCATACACTGGCTGGTCTGAGGCCTCCAGCACATATATAGGAGAGGACTACTTCCTAGTCTAGTCCCAGAGAGATGTGAGACCCCAGGGAAGGTGGATGCCTGGTGGGGGGAGGGGAGGCACTCTTTTGGAGGCAAAGGGGAGGAGGAACTGTGTGAGGGGAGACCAGAAGTGGGGGCAACAATAGGAAGGTAAATAAAATAATTTTTAAAAATTACCAAAAGGAAATAAAAAAGATTTATGAGGAGAAGCCAGGGAGATGGGTTTTCTCTGCTTGCCCAGTGAAAGTCACACTGCTTTCAATTTTCTTCTTCCCATCATTTAGTGGGCAAAGAAATACTTGTTTCTGCAGGTGAACAGAATTTGTTTTATCACAAAGTCTATTAGTTTCCTAAGAGAAGAATTATGTCTCTGTGACTTCAAAATCAAGTGTACTCCCTGGCATATGGCAGTCACTCAACAAATGACCTCTGAAATAAATCAAAGAATTTACCAAGTTAAAAAAAAAATACTGTTTAAAATTTTACAAGTTGTTAGACTCACTGAAGTGATAGTGATGATTTGCCTTGTCTCCATATATTATTTTTCCTTACAAAAAGGCCATAGGTCTTCAGGTTTGCTAATAAATAGAGTAATAGGATCTATAATCATTATTCTAAGGAAGAAAAGACTCCAGAAATTTGCCCCATCTCTCTGGGAGTACAAAAGATTCCAATAAAAGGCCCTTGTTTATTTTCTGGATCAGACTCGATAACATTCAAAGAACTAAAACAGTAGTCAGGTTAACATGTAACACAGGGATTTTTCCTGTTCTGTTAGACTTCATTACAACATAGGGAAAGCATAGAGAACAATAATGAGTTTAAGTTTCCCAAACCAGATATATATATATAAAGAGATACAGATTAGATATAAAAGAAGCTTCCATGCAGATCTTGGCTAAATAAAGGAATGCTTTTATCCCAAGTTTGTTTCAGGAAGTCTCCTTCAGATGCTTTTAAGAAAGAATAACAAATAGTAATTTCATTGGAAATTTTTTAGGCAGCTCAAGGAAAGCATAAAATTTTTAGTAGTTCTTCCACTGCCCTCAGGAGAAACTCAAAAATCCCAACAGGGCTTACACAGCCCACCATGACTGCTTCCCTGTTGTACTTTCCCTCCCTCCCTCCCTCCCTCACTCCCTCACTCCCTCCCTCTTCACATCTATCGATTTTCCATTCGCTGCCAAGCTGCATGCTCTCTCTTGGATATTCTTTCTATTTGGAATCCTCTCTCTCCTGAATTATGCCTCTGCTGCCTCTGATTTATCCTTCAAGTCTCACCTCTAATTCTAGTTCCCTCATGAAAATATCACTGACCTTCTAAATCATAGTCACTCTTTCTGTATGTGCACATTAAGTAAATATTAAAGGCTTGATGGGTAAGATCCTAGTATGTGTGCAACAGTGTGGTATATTGAAAAATAAGTTTACTTAAATAAAAACTATTAGGGTAAAAGAAGTTAGGACAAGAAGGGCACTGGGATGTGGAGAGGCTGTGTGAGGAAGAACTGGGAGAGGGCTGTGACTGGGATCTAAAGTGAATAAATTAATAGAAAATATCTAGTGCAGAAAGTGGACTCCTACACATAAATATTCAACATATATAGCATAAAGAAGATAGCTGTTGAATGTAGTTCATGAAAGGGCAAGTAAATTTTAATTCACATTAACATAGTTAGTGTCTTACCATTTAGCACTCCATTGTTAGCACGACAGTCAATGGAGGGGGAGAAAGGCTAGAATCTCTTCTTAAGTAAGGCCAAGTTTTCTCCTATGCTTTCTGCTAACAATCAGTTTGCCATTTTGTGCTTCACTCAATCTAAGTTGACAGCAATTATAACATGACCTATAATGCTAAATGCCATCAAGCAATGGGATATAATTTGGCTGTTAAGAGAAACAAAACCATACTCTTTGCAGGGAAATTAATGGAACTAGAGATGATCTTGCTAAGTGAAATAAGCCAACCTAAGGAAAACAACTATTTCATGTTTTCTCTCATATGTGGAATCTAAACAACAAAACCACAAAAAAGCAGAGGGGCTTATTAGGGAAGAGGAAGGAAACCAACAGAAGGCCTGATATCTCCAGTAATGTAGGGTAGATGTGACTAAACTGTTATAGATGCATGTATGAAAACGTCAAAATGAAACCCATTATTGTGCACAATTAATGAAGACTAACAACAGAACCAAAAATTTGCCGTAGTTTAACAAAAAATCTGATGTAACAAAATGTACTTTTCAAGAGAGGAAGGATTCATCTGGGCCCACATTCAAGGATACTATGGTAGGGAATCTGGTAGCAAGAACACGAGCTGGCTGACCACTGTATCCACACTCAACAAGCAAAGAGAGATGACTGCTGTTGCTCAACTTCCTCATTCCTTCTTATTTGGTCTAGAATCACAGTTTATAGAACTGATACTGCCCACAGACAGGGGTGTGGGTCTCCACATCCAGTAGTCCAGTATAGAATCTCCCTCAGACATTACCCCCAGAGATTTGGCTAGTAATTCTAGATCCTGTCAAGTTGACAAATATTGACCATCACAGTCATCAATACTAATGCCAATGGAAATTGTGAGTGACATTGGTATATCAAACAGAAAATCTTAGAGCTAGATACAGAGTAATTTGCATGCATATATATGTATGTGCATGTGAATATATTTAAACAGATATATGAATATATGCATATATTTATATGTATATAAAAATATATATAATACACACATAGATACATACATTCCTCAATATATATAACCTGCTCAGTCTGTATAATGTTTTCAGGCCTGATCATTTGGTGTGTTCTTCAATGGGAAGAGATGATTTATCTGGCATATTAGCATGTTTATTGATGTAATCTTTATTCAGCTCACATTTATGCAGCTATCTTGGTGAGATGGTATGTGTATAGCTTCTGAGACTACTAGGAGGCACAATTTCACAGCAAATTTCAGGATCCTCTGGCTCTTTCAATCTTTCTGCTCCCACTTTCGAAATGTTCCCTGAGCCTCAGGTTCAGGAGTTGTCTTGTAGATGTATCCATAGGGACTGGGCTTTATAATTCTGCATTTGATTGGTTGGGGTTTTCTGTAATGATCTCTGTCTATTGCAAAGAGAAGGTTCCTTGTTGAGGAGTGAGGACTGTACTTATCTGTGGGCATGACAGTAAATATTTACAATATAGTTAGGGATAATGATGGTTTGGTAAAGTAATAGTTACAGGTTATCTTCCAAAACCTCACGTGACTTCACTAGTTCTAGGTTGTTGGCTAGATTTCTGGTACCAGGCCTGATTTTCCTCCTGTTGAGTGGGTCTTAAGTCCAACTAGGGAATTGTTAGGTACCACTAAGTATGTGTACCACAACTGTACCCTTAGAATTATCATGCCACGTTGGTAGTACCTTATAGGCATCATAGCTGTATAGGACTATTTATTGGTTTATTCCCCCATTTGGAAGCTTGAAAGGCTTCTTCTCATACAATGAAAGCCAATCCTCAGGATGAAGCATTAAGGTCAGGTCCCTCCGGCCCCGTGCCTAAAGTGCCTTGTTTCTTCAACAATAAAGACTTGCCTTCTACCTCTTGCCGAAGTAGCAATCGCATGGTAATGTTTTGGTGAGTCTCTTGTATGACCCTCTTGTATAACTCAAAAGAGCATTTCTCATACCTGGTTTGGGGTTTTTATTAGGTCATATTTTGATCTTGGGAAACGTTGGCAACCCAAATGTGGAAATTTCATTAAAACTATATATGTATGTGTATGCACAGCTTTAAATGTGCTATAGAGCTTTTTGAAAAGTAGAGATTAATAGTATGCTTCATTATGATTTTTCACTTTCACTATTATTTTACCATTCCCTCCTTTTTCTGTATTTATCTCCTGCCCTCTCCTCCTCTTTAATAGAGCCTCTCATCTTTCCCTTTCCCAGATCAGATCACTTGTACCTTGCTCCTTCCCACTCTATTGCTCCCCACCACTCTACTCCAGCACTGGTCACTTTTTATTTTCCTGTATCCTGTAGTTACTCCAGGATATGTTTTCATAGCTGAAGATTTGGTGGTAGGAGCCTCTAATGAGAGACACTATGCAATTTTTTTCTGCATCTGCATAATCTCAGTTAAGATTTTATTTTCTAGTTCTATTCATGTACTCACAAAGTTCATGCTTTCATTTTTATTTAAAGCTGAATAATATTCTATGGTGTACTTGTACCATATCTCCATTATCCATTCATCAGTTGAAGGAGATATGGGTTGTTTCCATGTCCTAGTTATTGTGAAGGGAGCAGCAGTAAACATGGCTGAGCAAGTGTCTACAGAGTAAGATGCCGAGTCCTTTGGACACATGTACAAGAGTGTTTCATAGCTGGATCTTTTGTAGATGTATTTTTCACTTTTTGGCAATTCTCCATATAGATGTGACAAAAAATTTAAAAGCAAGGAAATACTTCCAGTGTCTTACTTAGGGTTACTATTGCTGCAGTGAAACACAAAGACCAAAGAAATTCTTCTATTTCACTGTTAATAATCAAAGGACATCAGGACAGGAACTCACACAGGGCAGGAACCTGGAGGCAGGAGCCCATGCAGAGGCCATGGAGGGCGCTGCTTACTGGCTTGTTCCTCGTGGCTTGTTCAGCCTGCTTTCTTATAAAACAGAAAACCACCAGCCCAGGGATGGCACCACCCACAATAGGCTAGCCCCTCCCCCCCCATTGATCACTAATTGAGAAAATTTTCTACAGGCTAGCCTACAACCAGATCTTAGGGCTATATTTTCTTATTTGAAATGTTTCCCTCTCGGATGATTTTAGCTGTGTCATGTAGACAAAAAAAAAAAATTCGATCTAGCATATCCATTTAAACCACTATGATACTTTTTTATAAGACAAAATCATATAACATAACTTTTAAAGTGTGTAAGTGTGTGTGTGTGTGTGTGTGTGTGTGTGTGAGAGAGAGAGAGAGAGAGAGAGAGAGAGAGAGAGAGAGAGAGATGTGATCATTGCAGGCATTCAGGTGCCACAACATGCATATGGAACTCAGAGGATGACTTGTAGGAGCCAATTTTCTCCTTTTACCATGGGTTCCAAGGATTGAACCCAGGTTTACCATGGCTTCTAGGGATGGAACTCAAGTTGTTTGGCTTGTGTGGTAAGGACTTTCATCTGTTGAGTCCTCTCACAAGCCATAGTTTACACATACAGAAAGAGCATATTAGCTATGCAAAGTGCACATACATCACAAGGAGAGTAGGGCTAAAATACATTAATGTAACTTCTTCTCATGGAGTCTAACTTTTGAGATTGTTGAAAGAATTGTCAATGTGGGTTTCTGCAATAGTTCAGTGGTGATGAACTGTCCAGCAAGAACACTGGTGATGTTGAGTTTCATAAGAGTGCTCTATTGCTATTGAAGGATTTCCTTCTAAGACCCTGACAGTCATTTGGCAAGATTGGATTCTGATGCTTTATCAACAGTATTAATAATTCCTTCCCTGAAATAATGCTACTAGAAGCAAACTAGTTTATAGGAAGTTGGAAAATGGCTCAGTGTGTACAATGCTTACAAAACAGGTATGGGGATGATTTTGGATTCCCATAATAAATAAAAAGAATGAATAAAGTGGTGTGTGCCTGTAATCCTAGTCAGACACAGAGACTGGAGAGTCTCAGAGACTCACTAGCTTCTCCTCAGTCTCTCCATCCCATGAGCTGAGCTCCAGATTTGTCAAGAGACCTGATCTCAGAAAATAAGGTAAAGAAGCAATAGAGAAAAACACCTAATATCACTTACAGTCTTCATATACATGCACACATACCCAAAGTGAGTAGCTTGTTGTTACTAGATACTCACTGTATGAGTAATTGGCACCTGAATTGGTCACATCAGCTTCCCAGGGCTTTCAAACTCCGCTTACCGATTCTGAAATAGTTGGCAATTATTCCGCATTTAATTCTACTGTTCAACATAAGACAACCTTTTTCTTGTATGTCAGAAACAAAATAAAACACAGCTTCATGTACTTCTTTGTGTCTTTCTTCTTATAAAGTGTTTTGGAAAATATGAAACTGATGCCATCCCTTCAATAATAAATATTTGCTTTGCTAATATCAATTGTACGCCCCATCAGTTTGTTTACATACCTTTCTGTGTACATGATACCTTTTCATTTCAATGCTAAGTCCCAGCACAATCTTTTCGAAGACATTTTAAACAGCAATTCTGTTTAACATGTGAGTACCAGCGGTTCACAGATTTCAACTGAAATAATGAGCAAGTGGATGGCTAGGACCAACTTCGAACATGCAAGGACAACAAGAATCACTTTATGATTGTCACCCAGCTTACACTGATTGGGGAACAGGAGCCAGGGCCAGGAAAAAAATAAAAAATAAAAAATAAAATGAAAACTAAGTCTGTTACAACTGAGCTGAAAGGATTCAGGGCTCTGGGAAAATAAAAGGAAAACACAAACAAGCATGGAAAGATATAAAACTAAGAGCCCATGATAGCCTTAAGAGGGAGGAGGAGGGAAGGATATGAGAGAGAGAGAGAGAGAGAGAGAGAGAGAGAGAGAGAATGAATCAGAGTTGCTTTCAAAAGACTTCTCCATATATACATATACATGTACATATATGTCTATGTGTGTTTCAATCAGGCAAATCTTATTTGCATTCCATCAGCTGACTTTCTGAACCTGAAAACGAAGACTCTAACACTAGTCTTTGGAGATGCATTTCAGCTCAAGGACTGACCTTGAGAAAAAGTCCAAAGAAGCTCATCTGAAGCTCCAAGGCAACTGCACTGGTTAGGTCAGTTTGAGGAATTCTGACTAAAGAAGAAACATGAATTTCATGCAGCTTAATATGAAGTGACACTCGAGCACATACGCTCTATAGGACTTCACCCGCGACTAACAAGCCTTTTAATCATGGCAAGAAGACACGGAGATTTCACAAACATGCTTTTGCAGTACCCGCATTTGGTGTTCCTGACCCTGTTTTCTTGCCAGATTGTTGAGAAGCACCTGCTCCCTTTCAAGAGGTTGTCAGATCAATATTTAATCAATTGCCTTTTGATATTTGGTAGCGATGAATAAATGGGACGCCAATACTTCTGCTAAGAGTGGTTCCTTTGCTGTACCTCACTGCGTCGCAGCGAAAGCCTTCAGGAACCTCTGAACACTAATCTGCACGTCCTAAGAGTGCTGTGGCATCCCCCCCCCCTCTGCTGCAAAGGGGCTCTGTGGCTGGAGGAAATGCGGGACACTGGTCCCTCTGCCTTGCTTATTAAAGTGCTTTCCAAACCAAGTCCTGAAAGCGGGACACTGGGGGGGCTTTGCCAGGTAAGGGCTATTTAATAGACCAGCCACATTAAAGAAAGGCAATGATGTAGTGAACGGAGCCTAATGAGCAGAAGTGAGGCTACCGTAGCTAAAGAGAAAAAATAATGAGCTGCGAAATATCCCCCAAGGCGAAATTGCCAGCCTTCTGCAAGGAGGTCTCAGCCTATAGGTAAGAAAAAGAAAAGGCTCATGTGCTCCCTTATCCTTGCATGGTAAACAGAAATTCGGTGGGCAATTAGAGGCTGAGCTGAATGTGAGATTCGAAAACCCGAAAATTATGTCGCCTGCTCTTTGGAGATTTCCACAACCAAGACCCCAGCTCTAATTCCCCAAGGAAACAGAAGACGTACTCAACCAGTGACTAGAAACCAGGAACACATCCTCTCATCAAAAACAATGCTCTCCGTGTCTATGCAGCAGATGGACATCTGGATGTTAGTTCCAAAAAATCTTGGGGACCAGCACTGTGAAAGCCTTGTAAAGCTCTTCTTAGAGGCCATGCCACGGGGTTGCCTTGAGGGCAAAACTACTGTCTAATGAGAAGCTCTTGGTCTTTCAGTAATGACCCCTCCAGTAGAATACAAGCTGAGCATGCCCTAGCGTGATCTTATTTCTTTTAGGCTTAAGGGGAACAGTAGGCCAGATTTCAGTACATCTGCATTGGAAAAAAATATTAAACATAAAGCCATATTCTGCTGCTAATGTGAGGAAAATCAAGCAGACAGATGTGCTCCCTATCCTGAAGAAATGTATCAACCTGTGCCACTCAGACAATGGATCGTTAACAGAGCAACTTTTCAAGTGTGCATATTGGAAAAAGAGGATGTCACCTGTGTTTCCCAGCTGAGAGAGGAGGTGGGACAGTGAGATACATATATTGAAAGTATAAGCACACAACAGTTTTATGATCTACATCTGTGTCATTTATAAAGCACTTTCTTTTTCATTTCCTGCACAAGTGCTTAAAGCAGCATTGTTCCCTGACTTACACCGGGAAATGGAAGCTCAAAGGGACTGAATCAGGGCAAGGACCAGCAGAATCTGCATGAAGCATCTCCATGCATGCCCATAACTAAATTTAGAAGAAAACCCATTTTCTTTAGTAAACAATTGGTACGGTAAGTTAATTTTTAATTTGGGTGTAAGATAGGGCTACACAATGAATGTTTTTTTTAAAAAAGTTTTACAATTAGGCAAATAATGAAATCAATCAACTAAAAGTAGCAAAATACCTTCAGGAAAAATTCGGAGAAATGGCCAACCAGGACTCATATGTTATTTTGTTACATTATTTTGAGTCAGTCTTGCAAGCCAGAATCCTTTATAAGCCAGTTTTAATAGTATATGTTTCTTTAACATCACATGCAGCAGTTTTCAGGTGAACCTAACTAATACACTTATCATATTTTTAATCTATGTTATTACTATTAGCGTGTATTCAAGGTATGTAATATTTCAGTACATGCACTGACCAAAAATACCTTCATTATCCCATCACTTTTCCTTCCCTACCTCTGGAAGTCACAAATTTACATGTAAGACTAATACAAACAAACAAATAAAGCAAAACAAAAAAAACCCTTTTCTACTTATGAAAGAATATGTGGTACTTATCTTTTTGTGTATAACTTATTTCACATAAAATACAATTCAGGTTCCATGCATTTTCCTGCTAATAACATAACCTTGTTCTTCCTGATGGCTGAATAATATTCCTTCTTCCCATTTATCCATCAGCAGGCAATTGGGTTGATTGTATATGTTAGATATTGTGATTAGTTCTGCAGTAAACACAATGTGAAAATATTTCATTGACACACTGATTTCATTTCCTGTGGTAGGATAGCTGGATCACAAAGGAGATCTAGTTTTGTTTCTTATGAGCTTCCACACTGCTCTCTAGAATGGCTACACTAATTTATGTCCTCTCCAAGAGTATAGGAGTCCTTTTTTCTCTGCATCCTTGCCAACACTTGCCATTATTCATTTTGTATAATAACATTTTAACTGGAGTGAGATACAAATCATTGTAGTTTTGATTTCCATTTTCCTGATAGCCAAGGATATTGATCAGTGTGTGTGTGTGTGTTTGTGTGTGTGTGTTTGTGTGTGTGATTTCTTTGTATTTGTATGAGTGTATGTAGATGTGTGTGCACATTTGTGGAAGCCAAAGTTGAGTGTGGAATTTGTTCCTTCAATGAGTTCCCCACACTACTTTTGATAACTGCATCTCTTGATTAACTTGGTGCCCATCAATTCAGCTAGGTTGGCTGGCTAAAGAGCTCCAGGGATCTGTCTGCCTCTGCCTCTCAGCACTGAGTTTATAGATGTGTGATATTGTGCCAGTTTTATATGTGTTTGAATTCTGAATGCAGGTCCTCATGCTTTGCAGCAGGCATTATACCTACTTGATTATTCACTTCTTTCAAACCCCTAAGCATCCTTTGCATGTATGTTGGCCATTTATGTTTCTTCCTTTGAAAAACCCCTATTAAAAATGGGGTACAGAGGTAAATAGGGAATTCTCAACTGAGGAAACTCGAATGGCTCTGAAGCACGTAAAGAAATGTTCAGCGTCCTTAGTTATCAGGGAAATGCAAATCAAAACAACACTGAGATTCCACCTCACACCAGTCAGAATGGCTAAGATCAAAAACTCAGGGGACAGCAGATGCTGGAGAGGATGTGGGGAAAGATGAAAACTCCATTTTGGTGGGATTGCTAGCTGGTAAAACCACTCTGGAAATCAGTTTGGATATTCCTCAGAAAATTAGACATAGTACTACTGGAGGACCCAGCTATAGCACTCCTGGGCATATAACCAGAAGATGCTCCTACATGTAATAAGGACACATGCTCCACTATGTTCATGACATAGCTATTATTTATAATAACCAGAAGCTGGAAAAAATCCCGATGTTCTTCAATAGAGGAATGGATCAGAAACTGTGGTATATATACACATTGGAGTACTATTCAGCTATTAAAAACAATGAATGTATGAAATTCTTAGGCAAATGGATGGAACTAGAAAGTATCATCCTGAGTGAGGGAACCCAATCACAAAAGAATACACATGGTATGCACTCACTAATGAATGGATATTAGCCCAGAAGCTCAAAATAAGCAAGTTACAATTCACAGACCACAGGAAGCTCAAGAAGGAGGAGGACTGATGTGGAGGTGCTTAGGTTCTTCTCAGAAAGGGAACAAAATACTCACTGGAGCAATAATGGAGACAAAGTGTGGAACAGAGACTGAAGGAAAGGCCACCCAGAGACTGCCTACCTGGGCATTCATCCTATAAACGGTCACCAAACCCTGACACTATTATGAACAACAAAAAGTGCATACCAAAAGGAGCATGTCATGGTTGTCTCTGGAGGGGTCCTGCCAGAGCCTTACAGATACAGAGGCAAAAGCTAGCATCCAACCATTGGACTGGGCGTGGGGTCCCCAATGGAGGAACTGGAGGGCTGACTGGAGGAACTAAAGGGGTTTACAGACCCATGTGGAGAACAACAATGTTGGCCACCCAGATATCCCAGGACTCCCAGGGACTAAACCATCAACCAAGGGGTACATATGGTTCCAGCCAAAAGTGTGGCAGAGGAAGGCCTTGTTGGGCATCAGTGGGAAAAGTGGTCCTTGGTCCTATAAAGGCTCAATAGAGGACCCAACAAAGGGAAATCGAGGGGAGGGGGAGGTAGGAGTGGGTCAGGTGGGGGGGCATATACTTGTAGGCAGGGGGTGGGAGGAGGGCTTCAGGGTTTTGGGGGAGGGGGAAAACCTGGAAAGGTTTTAGTATATGAAACGTAAATGAAGTATGTATTCAAAAAAAAAAAAAGATAGCATCTCCTTGTATCTCCTTGTTATGTCAAATCTAAACCCATAATCTGTCTCCAGTGTCACTTCCCAAACAGGATCTAAACAAGGATGGAAATTCAGGCATTCCAAGGTAGACAAAGTAATGCCTGTGGCCCCTCAATCCTACACAAACAGCTATAGGGAATTAAGGAATGCTGAGAGGAGAAACAGTCTTCCCCAGTGAAGAGCCCAACCCTGTACTGCCCAGTGAGAAAATGTCAGCCCTGAAAACATACATGCAGGTATCATTGTATGAATCAATCAGGCTATGTTTAGAAACATGTATGCAATAATAATTAAAAATGTTTCCATGAATTTGAAAGAGAACAAGAGGGAGTTTATCTGTGTTTCTTGCCAGGGTGGGTGAAAGGAAATAAGAAATACTGTCATTACATTACATTCTCAAAACATTCAGTAATACAACAGCTAAAATATTATGACCATGTGACCAAACAACTGCACTCTGGCATTTGTCCCAGTGAAATGACTATTGATGTTCACAAAAAAACTTATCATAGGTATCAGGTTTATTGTACATGCTTGTATTTTCTTCTAGACTAGAGGACAATTAAACATAATGGCTATGTGGATGGATAAATAAAGGTGACTTATATGTAGAAAATATTTTCTATGCCTACAGTTATAACCCCATAGTATAGTTCATACTCTCTGATTCCGAGGTATAGAACCAATCAATGAGAAAAAGAGAACTTACTGAGCAATGTTCAGTTTTACAAGATTGGACTAAATGAACCACCAAATAGATAACAGTGGAAGTAGATACATGTTCTCGTGTTGACTCTTCTGAATGCCTATGTGCCAGTAAGGTGTTTTGTGTCTGTCTCTGCATTGGAAAGATACCAGCAACTAAAATGATATCAGACAACAGTTGTACTCAAGAACCTTTCAAATGCCACTCTGTTACATTTCTTCTATGCAATTTTCTATGTAAGTATAAAGTATAAAATATCTCTCTACAGATAGATCCATCTCTGTCCATTCATCTGTCTTTCCTTTTTCTTTCATCATTATCTACTATATATATATATATATATATATATATATATGTATGTATATGTGTATATGTATATATAGGTACATGTATTACACACATGTTATACATATACTGAATGTTTATTTATATGTATGTGTATATCAATATCATTTTAATTCATGTATTTATATATCTATATATATTTATGAGTATATGAATACTCTTGAAAAAGTTAAAACTGTGACTTTTTAATAATGATTTCATTGAGTGCAATGATATATGTTTCTAATCTTACTTCAAGGGAAAAGGGGGGAGATGGAGATTTTGGATCTTCCTGGCAATATAGTGATACATTTGTCAAAAGATAAAAGAGACAGCTCTATTCTCTGCCTAGTTTCAAGGTTCAGGGAACATTGAGATCATGGTGGAGAAAAGAGTGTGAAAGAATGGGGAGACGTACATCCAAACGACGTTGTTCTAACATGGCATAGCCCCCTCACTGCTGGCCACAGTGCTGCTATTGGTATTAGCACAGGCCTTCAGAAAACTGAACCTTCAATATTTCATCATGGATGAGAGGAGGCCAGGGAAGCCCCAGCCCTGTTCCCTGGGGTCCTATTGGCAGTTAACTGTCATACTGAGGGGAGGCCATTGAGTCACCACCCCTCCCTGAGGAAAAACTGTCAGTTAACTGTTTGAGGGGAAGAGAATGCCCTGTTCTTCAGGGGTATCTAATGCTCTCCTCCCCCAACCATAAGTTGTCAAGACGCTCTAATTAAACTCATTGGCTCACACAAAACTAGAAAGACTGAGACAATGAAGCACACTTGTTAGGAAGAGGATCTCAGCAGGAAAGGGGTGGATGATGGGAAAGACAGATTGGCTAAAGGCTCTCTAAATGTTTGAAAGTGTTAAAAAGAAGGAGAGAGATAAATATGTGGACAATCTAAAGGTCTTGCACCAATAGAGTGCAATACTATTCCTTAAGTAAAAATAAATGCTTATGAAACAGCTCCTTTTACATGCCACTTGAATGAGTCAACAGAGTTTTCTGAGGTGAAGCAGGTGGATTCCTTTGGGCATATGCTAAGGAGTGGTATAGAGATAACTCTCAGCCATTTTCTTTTCTTTTTAAAACTTTCTGTTATTGTCTAGGACATAGGATGTATCACTTTATTTTTTACTTTCTGTTTTCAGTATTGAACACAAACTCTTTTCCATGATCAGGCCTTAAGTCCAATTAGCCTGCCTTTGGATACTTCTAAGACAAGTGCTGCTTTTACACCCTTGAGTGTATCTCACCATGCTCATCATTGCTGTGGTTGGTTGCCTTTACAACTGGGTTTGACTATTGTCTGCATTTTTCTCTTGACAGCTTACCAACCATTGACTAGGAGTAATCCAATCCTTGTAATGAGGCTTCCAGAAGAGTTCCAGATCAACGTCTCCAGTCTCATGTCTAACATGTACATAGTTATTAGGCACAGGGGCTTACCTCTACTTCTGGGAGGCAGGCAAGAGCAATGGAGACAGCCTCCCTTTTCTCTGGACTCTCTTGGATCAATAACAAAAGGGAGGATCCCTGTGCCAGGTAATAGTATTTTTGCTTGATATTCAAGGATTCATGGGGAGGCTCATTCCCATATATCAAGATACATTAAAGATTAGTATGAATGAATACAGCTTGGTACTGACACAAAAATAGACATGCTAGATAAATAGGACAACATGAACATAACCATAGCAATCTGATATTTGAAAAACACCCATTGGAGAAGAAACAGAATTTTCAACAAATAATGCTAAGAAAACTAAATTCCTGCTGGCCTGGAGCTCACTCTGCAGACCAAGCTGGCCTTGAACTCAGAGATCTGCCTGCCTCTGCCTTTCCAGTGATGAGATTAAAGGCGTGTGCCTGTACTTTCAGGGATCATTTCTACGGTTCCTTACTGAACTACACTCTTAGTGAAAATTGATCCTCAAAAAAACATGTTTGAAGAAGGAAACAAAAAATATATACAGAAAAAACTACTTAGAAAATATTGAAACATGCAGTTGATATAACACTGTCATATGATTCTGAACAATGGAAATATGCAGGTCCTTCTTTTAGCATGAAGATATTATGCCGTATCAGCACAGAAATTTGGTGAAAATTATGAATGTGACTAGAGAGATTGCTCAGGATTGAAGATCACTGGCTTTTCTGCTAACTGACTACTCTCCCAAAGGAACCACATGGTAGCTCCCAAAACTCTCCTTCTCCACTATCAAGGGATCTGACACTCTCTTTTAGCCTCTCTGGGCATAGCACACAAGCATATTGAATAGACATTTTTTATAGGCAACAAACACTAATGCATTAACACATTCCAATTTCAAATAAAGTATAGATATTTTCCATATTCCTCCCTTATCATTCATATTGTGTTTCAATGTTTTGAGGGATTAGCTGGCCTATCAGGTAATAAAATGAGAGAACACAGAAAAGTACCATAGTTTATCCCATTTTAATTCCATTCACCATGTCATTACTGGTTTAGGGACGTGTTATTTGAAAACTGGGATATGTATGTAGTACAACCAAAAGAACAATCTTTGGAAACTATATTTTTTGTTTTTGAAATGGGGTCTCCCTTATTGCTTGGGATGTTCTGAAGCTCCCTGTGAAGTCTAGGTTAGACTTGAATTTATGTAGGTTCACCTTCATCTGCTCACCAAGGGCTGGGATCAAAGGCTTGTGCCCTCTTGCTCAGGAGCATCATAATTTTTAAAAGAACAATGCCAGGAATGTTGGGTGAAAATGATGATATTTAGAGGGAGGAGGAAAGAGCAAAGAGAACAGACAGGAAAGGACGCATCATTTAATTTTTTTCTAGTGAGTTTTCATGTCAGCTTGAAACAGCCTTTTGAGAGAAATCTTCATTTGGGAAATTGGCTCACGGGCATATCTCTGTGTGGTTTCTCCTCTGAACCCCTTAAGTTCAGTCCATCATATTTCCTGCTTAACTATACAGGGAATGATCTGCAAAATATGGTGCTCTTGCAGCACCGGGGTGGGCTCACAGACCCCAGAGTTCATGCTTACCCGTCATGGTGTCTTGGTAGTGAAGCTTTCTAAGAGAACAATTCTGAACCATCAACACTTTCTTGCTATCTCTTGACTGGTGATATCCCACAACTTCCAATCTTGATCTCCTGTCCATCATGTGATGGGGTTACATGTGGTACATCACTGTAAAAGCCTTTAACTTACCTGCTATTTTTGTGATGGTGGGCATATTTAGCCACCTGGTCATTAAGGGAGCTTGTATGATTCACAGCTCAGTAAGACTTTGGATGCCTTTTCTCCCCTACGTGGCTTGCTTACAGTTTTCTGATTGTATCTAAGGCCATTCAACAGGAAGGAACTGGTAACAGGGACTGTAAACTCTGCCAAGACCTGAAGCCTGGGAAGGTCATATGCTCAATGGGGGATTTATGCCCTACTACTCTTACTGTGCTAAATTAACATAGTTTCAACCTGCCCTCTAACTATCTAAATCAATTGAAATGAGTCCTTTTATAAAGTCACTTGCTTGATTTCGGTCCTAACAACCTAAGTTCAATTATGTCTGGTTTCATGGAAGGAAACTAACAACTCCCAAGGCCTTCATGAATTCATGTCCCTGAATGTACACACACACACACATACACACACAGAGAGAGAGACACAGAGAGACACAGAAACACAGAGACAGAGAGACAGAGACATGCAAATGAAGATAATAAAAGTAAACACAAAATGTATAACTCTGTATCCATATATTAGTGAAGCTTTCACCCCTCAGCCGAGAAGAATTTTCAATGGTCAGCAGTCAAAACTGAGACTCACAGCTACTAAAAATTCAGAGAAGAGGTGACAGTGGAGTCCTCATCCCCAAGTGGAACATCTCTACCACTCCCCTTCCCTTAGGGCCCAGGGAAGATCAAGAGGTGGCAGAAAGATTGTAAGAACTAGATGTTGTGGAGGACAGGAACAGAACACAGTAGTGTCTTCTGGATATGACAGGATGATCGCAGTCATGAACTCACAGCAATTGTGGTTGCCTTAGGGCTCAGGGAAGACCAAGAGGTGGCAGAAAGATTGTAAGAACTAGATGTTGTGGAGGACAGGAACAGAACACAGTTGTGTTCTGGATATGACAGGACCTTAGCATTCTAGCATGCAGAGAAGAAGGGATCCTGAACCCCAATCTGTAGCTGAAAAGGTATGGGCATTTGATGGTTATAACAGAAAGCAGAGTGCAGTTTCTACTCTTATAGGTTGCCCTTATCTGGTGGATGGCCTTAAACTCAAGAACATATTGGCAGTTCTGATTCCAGAGGGGTATAAATGAAAAAAAAAATAAAAAGGTTAGGAAGTTTAGGAGAACCAAAGTCCTTGTGTAGCAAAAGACAGGAGGTATGGGGTGGGTATATTTAAATATATTATATACATATTAAATTCTCAAAGAATAGACAAAATTAAAACATTTAAAGAACCTTAATAGAGGGCAACAGAATGGAGCTACCCAACCTCAACATTTTTCTTACCACACTCAAGAGCCCCATGAACTTTATGCAGTATCTAAAATTTGGTATTTCACAACAGAAACACAAAAGGGGGATTCCAGACTAAGAACATTGTAGAGAACTGTGGGTCTACTCATTCTCGATGTGATGAGTACATAGGTGTATCCATATGCAAATGGCATCAAAATATACACATCTAATGGATTTGCATTTTATTGTTTGTTGTATATGTGTCAGTATGCATGTGTCTTTGTGGGTATGTTTGGGTGCATGAACGCCTGTGTGTATACACTTGTGTGTGGGGGGGTGAGTGTGTGTGTGTGTGTGTGTGTGTGGGTGAGTGGGTGTGTGAGTGTGTACAGCAGAAGACAACTTTCTGGATTTTCAGGTGCTGTCCTCCTTTAAAACCACAGAATCAAAAGAATAACAACAATAAAACAACAACAACAACAACAACAACCCACCAAGGTCTCTCAATGGTCTGGGACTCACCAGCTAGATAGGCTAGCTGGACAAGGGTCAAGGGTTAGCCATTCAACTCTTCCCCAGTGCATTAACTACAACTTTTAAGCCCTACTTAGAGATTTTCAAACATTAGTTTTTGAAACAGGGTCTCATTATGTAAACTCATAGTTATCTACATGTCTCTGCCTAACGAGTGCTGAGATTAAAAGCCTATGTCACCATGCCCACCTTAGGGATGGTGTCATTTTTAAGGTGAATTCTATGGATCAAATTTGTCTCTCATTCCTGTGAGGAAGCAACTAAATCATCTCTTCAGCCCCAACTTACTACTTTACAAGTAATTCTCCATAAACTGTTTCCAGATACCTCCTGAAGGGAATAAACAGGTGTTAGAACATACAAAGTGAAGCTATATGGAAAGACATGGTTGTTTTAAAACCTTTAGACATTACTGCCTTCATGTCTGTTAGGAGTACTGGTTGACAGACAGCTCCTTGCTGACCTATTCCTCCAGCAGTTTCTGACGTGGTAGGTTAACCCTTGGCTGCACTTGCAGCTTCCAGTCAAGATTACTGTCTTTGTTATACATTGGGACCTTTGATGGGATGAAGTCTTTGGCCCTTCTGAGGGTCTAAGTACATGAGATCATCATGAGGAGTGTGAGAAACACAAGGAGGTAGGCGTCCTATAGTTGATGTGCCGCCTGTCTTGGGACTTGAACTGCCACCCACTGTTCATATTGATGTTAAAGCCTTGAGCCATGCTGAATGCCTAGCCACAGACATGTAGGAATACTCAGGGCTTTTCTCGTTATTCAGTAAAATAAATCTTCAGGGGGATGAATAACCTAGTTCAGTTCTGATTCTCCAGTGTCTGCCTATAAGGTGGTTGTTTATCCCTCTCTGAATCTTGTAGAAACCATAGTCCTTTCCTATCATCTACACTGTCTTCCCTTCCCCGAAATGCCCCTCCCACTCCCATTAGAGACTGAGAGTGACATATATATTTTCTCATCTGATTAATTTTATTGTCACCATCACATGGTGTGGTGTGGTCAATTTTACCCATGAAATTAAGACTATGGGTCAGCTCCAAGACCTATTATGCATTGATGTTTTCTGGGCCCTTGGCCCCACTCGGTGTCAGAGAGCTGGCCTGGTCTTCATGAGGAACCTGGGCATTGCTGGTAGATGGTAAAACTTCCTCTGGAACTGTAAAGTTCGCATTATCATTCGCTGGTTCTTGAATAAGTAATGCCAGAACAGGTTCGCAGGTCTCTTCGTGAATTCTAGTGCTTGACGATGTCTTGTCCTTTGTCCCTTTCATCCTTCGAGGAGATCTCTCACCACTTGTTGTTATCTGTGAGAATGATATAGGAATGTCATCAGGGCACTGGTTTGGGACAATGATAGATAGAATGTGGTTGGGGATTCACGAGAAGGGGCAGAGGTAGATGTGAAGTTTACAGCAGGCCTGAAGTCTTAAGGGAAGGGATGTGTACAGAAGGGAGGGAATGAGCTTAGCCTGGGAACTCTCACCTTAGCGGGCGGGCATGGGCAACAAGAGCACTGCGGCCTCTTCTTGGGACTTTTTGATCTGGAGTGGCAGGAAGTTCTTCTCTTCCTCTTGAGTTTGTTTTTTGTTGCTGTTCCTGCTGATGCCACAGCACTAGGCTTGTGGCCTTTCTTGGCCATGTGCGCCATACCAGAGCTCTCCCAGGGACTGGCCTCAGAGTTCTGAGCACCCCGCTTATCTCCCTGTCAGAACAATGGTCAGCCACACCCATCAGCTATGATTGGTCAGCAACGTCCTGCCTAGCCAATGACATCTAAGCTGTGCCTGAGACCTCACAAAGCCCTACCTTTGGGTATATCTTAACCTGTGCCAGGTATGGCTTGAAGGCTTTCACGAAGATAATTCATGTAATGGGTTCCTGCCACCATGGTCCCTGAATCTGTGCTCATTGATCCTCTAATTGCTTCAAAACATAATCTCCTAATTAAATCCTGTCCTTTGTGAATTGCACTGCTCATGGTATCTCTTCACAGCAAACAAAATAACTAAGAGTAAGAAGCAATGAGAAATTTATATCATGAAAATATGTCTTATGTGTGTGCATAAAATTATCAGAGTGAATTTTATGGGGAAAAAGAAAACTGCTGAAGGTATTGTGCAGATGGAAAATGACAAAGAAAGAGTCAGTGAACTTTGAGGACACATAACAGAATTTGTCCTTCTTAATCTAAGATATTCTGTATTTTATGTTATATGTGTAGGGGTCGTGTCTGCATGCATGTCTCTGCTGCTATTCTTGCAGAGCTCCTTGAACAGGGTTTAGATTCTATGAAACTGAAATTAGAGACATCTGTGATCTTTAATTGTATATGTTGGGAATAAAGCCTGATTTCAAAGAGAAGATTATTCATTCTAAATGCAAACATGGTATCTTATCAGATTACAATTGAACTAACTTTAATATCATCAGTACCTTAGATGGAGATGGGAAAGTATATCCACCACCACCCCCCAAAAAAAACCATAAACCTTGGACCTAAGAGAAAGAGAAGAGTCTAAATTGGATGATATATACAGAAAATTAATTATATAGTGTTTATGTTGGCAAATACAGAGGAAAGGCTTGTAAGATCCAGAGTTCAAGGAATTTCCTGTAAGATTGCATCTCCTTCTTCTCTCACTTCCTCCACCACTGTCTGCCCATTCATTCTGCTGTGGTAGACCCCTGCTAGTTCTGCCATAAGGAAGACTCCATCTGCTGATACTTTCTAGAGAACCAGCAGCATGCAGGACATTCGAACCACCAGCAAGCAGGGCATTCAACTCTTGCCAGGTCTGCCACAAGGAAGACCTCATTTCCTGATACTTCCTGGAGAACCAGCCATATGCAGGGCATCCGAGAGAACAGGAATCCCAGGAGTACAGATACACAGACTTGCAGGACAGAGAAGCCACAGTCAGAGACAGCAAGACCAGCTAACGCCAGAGATAAGTAGATGGCAAAAGGCAAATGCAAGATCATTACCAACAGAAACCAAGGCAACATGGCATCATCAGAACTCAGTTCTTCCACAACAGCAAATCTTGAATACCCCATCACATCGGTAAAGCAAGAGCTGGATTTAAAATAACATCTCGTGATGCTGAGAGAATTTCAAGAAGGACATAAATAACTCCCTTAAAGAAATACAGGAGAATATGGGTCAACAGGTAGAAGCCATTAAAGAAGAAACATAAAAATCCTTTAAAGAAATACGGGAGAACATGGGTCAACAAGTAGAAGTCCTTAAAGAGGCAACACAAAAATCCCTTAAAGAATTTCAGGAAAACACAAACAAACAAGTGAAGGAAATGAGCAAAACTACCAAGGATCTAAAAATAGGAGTAGAAACAATAAAGAAATCACAAAGTGAGACATCTCTGGAGATAGAAAACCTTGGAAAGAATTCAGGAGTCATAAATGGAAGCATCAACAACAGAATACAAGAGATGGAAGAAAGAATCTCAGATACTGAAGATTCCATAGAAACCATTGACTCAACAGTCAAAGAAAATGCAAATGGCAAAAAGTTTGTAACCCAAAACTACCAGGAAATCCAGGACACAATGAGAAGACCAAACCTAAGAATTATAGGAATAGAAGAAAGCAAAGATTTACATCTAAAAGGGCCAGTAAATTTCTTCAACAAAATTACAGAAGACAACTCCCCTAACCTAAGTAAAGAGATGCCCATGAACATACAGGAAGCCTACAGAACTCCAAACAGACTGGACCAGAACAGAAATTCCTCCCATCACATAATAATCAAAACACCAAATTCACAAAACAAAGAAAGAATATTAAAAGCATTAAGGGAAAAATGTCAAGTAACATATAAAGGCAGACCTATCAGAATAACACCAGACATCTCACTAGAAACTATGAAAGCTAGAAGATTCCTGGGCAGATGTCAAACAGACCCTAAGAGAACATAAATGTCAGCCCAGACTACTGTACCCAGAAAAACTCTCAATTACCATCGACAGAGAAAACAAGACATTCCATGATAAAAGCAAATTTACACAATATTTTTCCATGAATCCAGCTCTACAAAGAATAGTTGGTGGAAAATGCCAACACAAGGTGGAAAAACCACACACTAAGAAAAAAAAGCAATATCTACTATGTTCATAGCAGCCCTATTTATAATTGCCAGATGCTGGAAAGAACAGAAGAGTGGATGCAAAAAATGTGGTATATCTACACAATGGAGTACTATTCAGCCATTAGAAACAATGAATTCATGAAATTCTTAGGCAAATGGATGGAGCTAGAAAACATCATACTAAGTGAGGTAACCCAGACTCAAAAGGTGACTCAGGGTATGCACTCACTAATAAGTGGATATTAACCTAGAAAACTGGAATACCCAAAACATAATCCACACACCAAATGAGGTACAAGAAGAAAGGAGGAGTGGCCCCTTGTTCTGGAAAGACTCAGTGAAGCAGTATTCGGCAAAACCAGAATGGGGAAGTGGGAAGGGGTGGGTGGGAGGACAGGGGGAGAAAAGGGGGCTTATGGGACTTTCGGGGAGTGGGGGGCTAGAAAAGGGGAAATCATTTGAAATGTAAATAAAAAATATATCAAATAAAAAAAAAGACAAAAAAAAAGAAAAAAAGCAATAAAGTAATCTTCTTTCAACAAACCCAAAAGAATATTATTCCCACAAACAGAATTTCACCTTTAACAAAGAAGATAACAGTAAGCAACAATCACTATTTCTTAATATCTAACATCAATGGTCTCAATTCCCCAATAAAAAGACATAGACTAACAGACTGGATACATAAACAGGACCCAACATTTTCTGCATACAAGAAACCCACCTCAGTGGCAAAGACAGTCACTACTTCAGAGTCAAAGATTGGAAAACAATTTTCCAAGCAAATGGTCCCAAGAAACAAGCTGCAGTGGCCATTCTTATATTGCATGAAATTGACTTTCAACCAAAAGTTGTCAAAAAAAGATAAGGAGGGACAGGACACGTTATACTGGTCAAAGGAAAAATCTACCATGATGTACTCTCAATTCTAAACATCTATACTCAGAATGCAAGGGCACCCACATTCATAAAAGAAACTTTACTATAGCTCAAAGCACACATTGCACCCCACACAATAATAGTGGGAGACTTCAACACCTCACTCTCAACAACTGAAAAATCATGGAAACAGATACTAAACAGAGACACAGTGAAACTAACTGAAATTATGGACCAAATGGATCCAACAGATATTTATAGAACATTCCATCCTAAACCAAAAGAATATACCTTCTTCTCAGCACCTCATGGTACCTTCTATAAAACTGACCATGTAATTGGTCACAAAACAGGCCTCAACAGATACAGAAATATTGAAATTTTTCCATGTACCTTATCAGATCACCAAGGCCTAAGGCTGGTCTTAAGTTCAAACAAAAACAATGGAAAACACACATACATCTGGACTTTGAACAATGCTCTTCTCAATGATAGCTTGGTCAAGGAAGAAATAAAGAAATTAAAGACATTTTAGAATTTATTGAAAATGAAAACACATCATATCAAAATTTATGGGAGATGATGAAAGCAGTGCTAAGAGGAAAACTGATAGCTCTAAGTGCCTCCAAAAAGAAAATGGAGTGAGCTTACACCAGCAGCTTGACAGTGCACCTGAAAGCTCTAGAAAAAAAGAAGCAAATATACCTAAGAGGAGTAGACTGCAGGAAACAGACTCAGGGCTGAAATCAACCAAATAGAAACATAAAGAACTATACAAAGAATCAACAAAACCAGGAGCTGTTTCTTTAAGAAAATAAACAAGATAGATAAACCCTTAGCCAGACTAACCACAGGGCACAGAGGCTCTACCCAAATAAAAAAATCAGAAATGAAAAGGGAGACATAACAACAGAAACTGTGGAAATTCAAAAAAAATCATCAGATCCTACTACAAGAGCTTATACTCAACAAAATTTGAAAATCTGGACAAAATGGACAACTTTCTAGATACATTAAAACAGGATCAAATCATTTAAGTAGTCCCATAAGTCCTGAGGAAATAGCAGCTGTTGTTAATAGTCTCCCATCCAAAAAAAAAAAAAAAAAAAAAAAAAAAAAAAAAAAAAGTCCAGGACTAGATAGGTTTAGTGGGGAATTCTATCAGATCTTTAAAGAGCTAATACTGATACTCTTCAAACTATTCCATGAAATAGCAACTCAAGGAACATTACCCAACTCATTCTATGAAGCCACAATAAGGCTTATACCTAAACCAAACAAAGATAAAGCAAGGAAAGAGAACTTCAGATCAATCTCCCTTATGAATATTGATGCAAAAATACTCAACAAAATTCTGGCCAACTGAATCTAAGAATGTATCAAAACGATAATTCACCACCATCAAGTAGGCTTCATCCCAGGGATGCAGGGATGGTTCAATATTATGGAACTCCATCAATGTTATCCACTACAATAAATAAGCTCAAGAACAAAAACCACATGGTTATTTCATTAGATACCGAGAAGGCTTTTGATAAAATTCAGCATTCCTTCATGCTAAAAAGTCTTGGGAGAGATCGGGAATTCAAGGCCCATACCTAAACATAGTAAAAGCAATATACTGCAAACCGGTAGCCAACATCAAACTAAATGGAGAGAAACTTGAGGCAATCCCACTAAAATCAGGGACTAGACAAGACTGCCCTCTCTCCCTATCTATACAATATAGTACTTGAAATCCTGGCCAGAGCAATCAGACAACAAAAGGAGGTCAAAGGTATACAAATTGGAAAGAAAGAAGTCAAACTATCACTATTTGCAGATGATATGATAGTAAACTTAAGCGACACCAAAGCTTCCAGCAAAAAACTCCTAAATCTGATAACTTCAGCAAAGTCGCTGGATATAAAATTAACTCAAACAAATCAGTAGCCTTCATCTACTCAAAGGATAAACAAGCTGAGAAAGAAATTAGGGAAATGACACCCTTCACAATAGTCACAAATAATATTACATATCTTGGTGTAACTCTAACCAAGCAAGCAAGTGAAAGTATGACAAGAACTTCAAGCCTCTGAAGAAAGAAATCAAAGAAGAAAAGGAAAGGGTTTAGCATGTAAAATGTAAATGAAGAGTATATTCAATTAAAAAGAGAAAGGAAGAAAATTGTCTATTTCACATCATTTACCCATTCTTTAACACCCCCAAAGCTCCCAAAGACTAAACCACCAACCAAAGAGTACACATGGAGGGACCCATGGCCCCAGCTATATATGTAGCAGAGGATGGCCTTGTTGGACATCAAAGAAAGGAGATGCCCTTGGTCCTATGAAGGCTCAACATCCCTGTATAGGGGAATGTCAGGATAGGGAAGCAGGAGTGAGTGGAATGGTATGCAGAAGGAAAGGGGATAGGATAGGGTGTTTTCAGAGGGGAAACCAGGAAAGGAGAAAACATTTTAAATGTAAATGAAGAATATGTCTAGTAAAAAAAATAAAATAAAAAGACAAAAAATAAAAGAAAGCAATTTTTTTTATTTCATATCATTTACCCATTCCTTAACTGGTTGCTTTTTGTTATGGTTTTGTTTGTTTCTTATATATGATGGCTATTAACTTTTTCAAATGAGGTGTTGGTAAAACCTTTCTCCTGTTTGGTAAGATGTCTATTCACTCACTGATTGCTTTCTCTTCTATGCAGATGCTTGTGATGGAACTTTGTCTTCCTGTGTCTTGAAGGTCATGTCTGAACATCAGTGTTTATGTCTATCAGTATCAGGTCTTGAGGTGTTTGCTTTCTGTTTTCCTTCTAGGAATTTCCTAGTTTCAGATCTTGCATTTAGGTCTTTGTTCTGTTTGGCATTGTTTCTTTAGGGAGTGAGGGATGGGCACAGAGGAAAATTTCCCAACACTGTGTATTGAGAAGGCTGTCCCTTTTCTTTAGTATATGTGTTGGCACCATTGTCAAAACTCAGAGTTGATTTCTGTGAGACCTATTAGATCTACTGGTCTATTGTACCAGTATCAGGCTATCTGAGTCACAATGGCTCTGAAGTACATCTTGAAATGAGGTACTGGAACACCTGTTGGGGTCTCTCGGGCTTCTGTGTGACTTCAATGTGTTGTATTGTATCTAGAAGTGGTCATGGTTGGTACCTTTCATGAGGCTCCAATCACATATTGGTTCAGACATTACTATCTAGAGTCATTTTGTTATATTGTTTCAGGCCTTCACTATGCATCCCTCTCAGCAAGGGGAAGTGGCTTGGGCTTCCTTACAACGGAGTAGTCCAGGACTCCAGCATCCATATAAGAGGACCAGTGCACAAGAAACCCATCAGTTTTACTGACTTACTCACATTGTAGCAACTATAGTGAAGTCACACTTTTTCCCAGTTTCAGTAGGTATACCTCTCTACTGAGAAAAGTGTAGGTTATACTGTTGATAAGCATGTAAGAACATGTTCTTGCAGACACCTTTAAAAAACAAAGTCCACCAGAGCTTACCTTGGACTAAGATGATAATGGTTGTACATCTGTGTCCCTGAGGTCAAAAAGTCAATTGAGATTTTCTGAATAGACTTATTTTGGGAGGAAATAAAACTTGAAAATTTCAGGACTTCCATTCTGCAGGTGCACTTAATAAGGAGTAAGCAAACAAATTTAAAGAAGACATAGAAAAAACCAATTTTACTGTTTACAATAATGAAAGATTGAATTTATAGAGTATTTACATCTCATTATAAACCTGAAAAGCATTTTACAATTTCACTTATTTTATCACCTTGCCTGCCTTTTAATTTTGAAGTAACTGTTGCATCATAGACAGCAATGTAACTAAAGCCATTTTCACTTTGCACCATATAAAACTGCTTTTTCATGCCTTCCCTCACAGTCCTGTTATTAAAAATGGAATAGTGTATGAACATTAAAGGGAAATAGGAACATTTATGCTATTGCAACTCATGGGCACTGTGAAAATCCACCATCATCATAACTAATGTTGATAGGGCACTTACTGTTTGGTTTGGCTGAATACAGTTTAAGGGTTTCACAATTTTCCAGTTCATGGCTGCTAAAAGAAGCCTGGGAACCTGGATATGTGGATCCAAGACAACGGCTGTCAACCTTCCTAGTGCTTCAACCCTTTAATACAGTTCCTCATGTTGTGGTGAGCCCCAGTCATAAAATTTTTACTACTTCAAAACTGTCATTTTGCTGCTTCTATGAATCATAATGTAAATATCTGTGTTTTCCAAATGGTCCTGTGAAAGGGTCATTTGATCCTCCAAAATTTTGCAACCTACAGGTTAAGAAACACTGATTGCCGGGGAATGGTGGTGCACACTTTTAATCCCAGCACTTGGGAGGCAGAGGTAGATAGATTTCTGAGTTCAAGGCCAGCCTGGTCTACAGAGTGAGTTCCAGCACAGCCAGGGCTACACAGAGAAACCCTGTCTTGAAAAAAAAGAAGAAGAAAGAAACACTGATTTAAGACAATGTCCAATGTAACTTAATACAGGGTTATGTTGAAAATTGATGCTCATTTTACTTGTTCCTCCAGAAGGCATCACTTTTGTGGTTTTAATATAGAAAGGGCAGTTCACATTCTATTGCTTAGCACTGAAGGGCCATAGATATCATATGGCTTTAATTTCACTGCACAGCCCTTCGTCTTCTTCAGGAGACAATGAATGGTTCATTCTTAATACCCATTATTCTGTCCATGGATTTCCTAACATGTGCTTTCTTCCTTGGGAAAACATATCATAATACAAGAAAAAATGTAAGAATCATCTAATTTTTAGCATAATCTTAAATGATTATAATTTGTATATTTTGTTTTTATTATCCTTGTTAATGCATATTAGCTGTAGAAATCAACGAGGGTTGTTTTGACATTCCCAAACATGTCTCCACTGTGCATTACCCATGCCCACCTGCCTCCTCCCCTTGTCTTTGTGTTTCTTCCCCTTACAATTTATATCATTTAAAATGCTTCCTAACCTCGTGCTTAACTATCACTAACTAGTTACTTGAGACACACCTCAGTGGTTTCAGCGTCCTAGAATGTTCTGAATACTTTTGTAGAGAACTGCTAGGGTTAGTGGACTACTCCAAGGCCACGTGGTTAATTAATAACAGTGCTGGTGTTCAAACTCTAATTTTGAACTCCTTACCTTAGGTTTTCTGAGCTACATTTTAGTCGTGAAAACTAACAGGAATTCACTCACATATACACAAAGTCTGGGAACCCAAGGAAGATGTAAAGCAACTTAGGCTGCATTATTTACACATTAAATTTCTTATTTAGTCCTGAAAGCATTGCAAGAGAAATATGGTCCTAGCAAGACAGGTTCTCTCTCTTTCTCTCTCTCTCTCTCTCTCTCTCTCTCTCTCTCTCTCTCTCTCTCTCTCTCTGTCTCTGGCCCTAAGTCAGCCTCTGTGATGTCTGTCTCGCCATACAATTCTGCCACAATGCTACTTCATGTTGGACAATATTATACTTTATGTAGTAATGCAACTCTACTGAGATGAAATAGAAATGCCATATCATTGATCTTGCAAACATGCGTGTGTGAAAATCAGTTGGTGTATGGTCCCATAGCAGAGTTCTTGAGCTATAGAGCATTGTAGGCTTCAGTGCTACAACTGTATAGCATTTCAGTTAGGAAAAACACATCAAACAGAGGTAAGAGTGTCCAGATCCTATCATTATTTTACATCCTTTTTTTTTTTTTTTTTTTTTTTATTTTGTAACGAGAAACAGTCCTTTATCTAAGAGGCTTAGGCTCAGTTCTTGGATGGACTTCCATTCTTGTCTTATTGGGAATACCTTCATGGAAGAATCTATTTACCTACATAAGATCTTGCTTCTTTTAGAGACCTTCTAGTTGAATAGTATATTCACCTGCATGCTCGTGCTTCTGTTCTTGTAAGCACATGCACACACACGCTAACCTGGGAAAGGTTCTAGTAACACAATGTACTGGCGGAGATGATGGGTGTCATTCTTGTGCACTCACCATCAGCATCTAACTACCAACTTTAGGTCCTCTAATAGAGATTGTCTATTACTGGAAAATAAAAAGATTTTAGGTGTCCAAGGAGAGAGAGATGCAGATTCTGGAACTGATTTGCTAAAGTAGCACATTGTATGCACTTAAACCGATCAAAACAAACAAACAAACAAACCAAACTGTGGAGTAGGTGCCCCCTGGGCATCATCATAGTTAAAATTTGTTGACATATATATTTTTACCCCTGTTTCATGAAGCTGGAGATGCTTCAAAAATCTGAAAGTCCTAGGTCTATGGTTTTCTTCCTAACTGTCCATAATGGACCTAGCGGATCCATTTTCCAGCTTGAGCCTTGGTCTCTCATATTTCCTGGAGCGTGGAACTAGATGATCTCTTAAAGACTCCTCTACACTCTGGTTTTATGAGCCTGGTTTCTTCAAAGTGAGCCAGGTTACTGTGCTTTTCGAGCACAATTGCCTAGCAAAAGTGTTCTGTGAACTCTACAGGAGTGGAGTTGTTAAATTGGGAAATAGTCTCATATGGAAAGTGTATTTATCTAATAGGGACCTGTGCAAAATTCTCAAACTCAGAGCATTGGTTTCCTGCCCCTTGATAAGATGAAAGCAGAAAGAAATGGGGCTTCTACACCTGCAAGAAATACACATATATAAAAGAGAATGGATGCAAGCCATGGTTTATAAAAGCCTACCCCATAGGAAGTAAACGTGAGGAAAATAGCTGTGCAGAGTTAAAGGCTGAGTAGATGCCTTATTGGGACAGGTTTTATTGAAATTATCAATAGAGTAAGAAAGTAATGCAATGGGTTCCTTAGGAGAAGACCTGTTCACCTTGTTCTTGCATCTTAAGTCTCCAGAAGACCTGGCCCAACTACTACTCAGTGACCAAACTCTGGCAGATAAGGATAACCATGTATAAAGCAAGGGGAAATGGCTTGCTCCACTTTTGCGTAAACTGACCTGGGTCAACAAGGTTTTAATAACACCTGGAGAAAATCCAGGCCCAGTTATTTCTTCAGGAAGTCTGAACTTTTAGATAAGGAAAAGGACGTCTATTCTCAGTTAAGATTCCTATCCTTTAACCATCAAGCCCACACGAGTCTTCCAGAACCAGCTTAAGAAAGCTTGTATTTCAGAATCCCTTCTCTCTTCTGCTCTATTACTTCCCAATTATCCACTAATACCCAACTCATAGTTACCCCTGAGAACCCCCATGTTCTCCTGATAGGAAAAGGAAGCAGGTTTGTTCCTTTCTACCCAAACAGTGAACTCTTACTATAACCCATTCTCTATTATAGGGCATAGCATGCCCTATACTATTGTGACTATTTCCTTTTTTGTCAATTAGAAGTATTTATGTGGTTTTTTTTTGTTTGTAAAAACATAACATAAACCAAAACTGGCACACTAGTTTGTGTCATGGGCTATTCTAACTTTAGTTGGTTTGACTCCATGCAGTTGCCTAGGTTTATCTCCAAGATCTGTCAAACAAGTTTGAATCTCAGATTTCCTGTGTTCCCTGACTTTGTATGTGGTTTATCAGGAACATCAAGCTTTAATCATCTCAGAACTTCTGCCAACAAGAGAAAAAAAAAACTCTTATTCTGAAGCTAAACAACTCTGGGTCCTGATCGCCCTGGCTTGAGCCTTGTACTCAAATCTAACCAGTTGTTGTAGTCTCAAGATTATAAGTCTTCAATTAGCTAGAAAGAGATTATATGCCCCTATCCATGGAGGTCAGAAGTAAAGATGATTTGCTTAAGCCTTGTTGAATGAAAGCAACAGAGGTTTGGTGTTTAATAAAAATAAAGAGTTTAAAGTAGCCATGAAAAAAGAACACTGTATGTGCATTATAACATTATTTCTAATACATAGTGGGTATTTAATAAATGTTGACTGGGTTTGTGCATAAACTAGTGACTCTAGCCTGCTTCTACCCTCATTTCAATCTACTGCTCTCATTCATATGGTTCCTGGTGACTATTAGTCTCCTAAAAATTAGAGTTTCAACACCTGGCATCCTTCTACATTGTTCATTCTCCAATTCTAGCCAACACAACTTTAACTGGTCATAATTGGATTGATTTTTTTCAGAAACCACAGAAGTGATTCTTTGCTAATATTTTTAAAGGATTTTCCACACTGTGATTAGATTATTACTAATCTAATAATACACCAGATTAATGGTATTATTGGTAATAGTATGTGGTTTTATTTCTTAGCTGTCATATAGCTCACTCAAGAAAAATTTTGAAAATCTTTTATTCTGAAAAGTTTTCATAACTAAGACTAGAATAGAGGAGAAGAGGAGGGGGAGAGCCTATGGGAGGGGGCAATGGGAGAAGGGAGGGCTGCTTTCAGGATGTAAAGTGAATAAATAGATAGATAGATGGATAGATAGATAGATAGATAGATAGATAAATGGATAAAACAGAAGTTATATTACTCTGCAGCCACCACATAGCACATTTCCTCACAATAAGCAAACAAATAGACCCTGTATTGCTGTCAGGGTTGTAGTAGTACATATCATGTTTATTCTTATGATCATATGCATTGCCACTTTACCTGCAACTAGCATCCACCAACCCATATACTATGTATATACCCATATACTTCTTTTGTACAGGGAAAGGAGATCCTATTCTCAGACACCAAGTTACAACTCCCTCCAGACTAAAGTGATTGCAACCAGGGTCTTTTTGGGTACCAAAAGCACTGTCCCCAGGGCAAGGCTTGCTCTAGAGACTTGGAAAATCTGAGTACTAATCCAAATGAATGCCCATATCCGAATATACTGTAGCATGGAAAACGGTTCCCTGTCCTTACAGTCTACATTTTTTTCTCTTCTTCTCGTTTGTCCTTCTCTCCAGCTCATATTGTTGGATGTCATACACGAGTGCACAAGAACACTGAGGTCTCTCTGCCACAGATTTATCACTATATTTTGGAGACAGTTATTCCTTGACCTCTTCTTGAAGCCAACAGTATGCACCAACTGTGTTATTTGTCACAGAGGAAGGATTTGGGGAAGATGCTTTCATAGGCTGTAGGTACATTCCTATGCTTCTCACCTTAAAGAAAGGGGAAAGCAGAGAATGGTTAGAGGGCATGTCTTTAAAGCACATTGCCAAGATTGAGGACGTTTACCTAGAATCAAGAGAAGAACTGCCCAGAGTTGAGGGTAGTGGATCACACTGAATGTACTTGTATCTGTCATCACAACTCTAGGGACATCTACAAAATACATACATACATACATACACACACACACACACACACACACCACATCAACCATGGTTTAGGGCTTAGAAATTATTTCTATAATAAAAAGAAACTGGGTCTGCAGATGAAGCTATTGTCAAATGTAGAAGCTGCCTGTCAGGAGCCATATGGACACAAATGATCCTGAGCCCATGGGGTTCTTAATGGTTCTGTTAAATTGGCAGTGACCAGAATACTAGCATCAATAAAGCTCTCCAAGTTGTAACAGAGACTGTTGCCACCCCTCCACTTATCCTCAACACTCACCTTTGCAGTTTCTGCCAATGCTATCCTTTTCTGAACACCTTAATCTCTTTACCTGAAGGATTATCTTTGGTGGGTCACCAAAGGTCTGAAGGGACAAGTGTTCATACTAGGAGCAGACTGAGTCGGCAATGGGAAGATCTGGAGGGAGAACCCCCGTTTCCTCTTCCTCCAGTGTGATCATCATGAGTTCTACACCATATTCTGAAGGCACTCACTGGGATTGAGTCTCAGTTGTTCACAATGGTAGCCATTCATAAATACTTTCCAGGTTTCTCTCTCTCTTTGTTACCACACGATATTATGCCTTTACCTTTATTTCCTAAGATATTTGCCATGAGTACTTCTATAGTAAAGTCTACACTCTCAAATATTTCCTTTGACAACTGTTTCTGTGAACACAATCTTGATTTCTTGTCCCCTGATTTTTTTTTTTAAGTCAGGGTTTCTTTGTGTAGCCTTGGCTGTCTTGGAACCCCCTCTATGGGTCAGGCTGGCCTCAGACTCACAGAGATCCATCTGCCTCTGTTGAGATTAAAGGCATGTGCAGGCACTCCCCTGCAGTCCCAAGAATTTTGACAGCTTGTAGCTTCTCAAGCACCACTTTCGTGTTCAAGTTTCAGTTTTACAGATGAGAAAACCAAGACACCACATAATCCAATAAATCCCCTGAGCTTTCATACTAAGATGGCAAGAGAAGCAGGCTATGAACCAAATCAGATTTCCAAACTCAAATGACTTATGAATGAGGTCCGATAATATGGTCCAATATCACCATAATGCCTCAAAAGAGCAGATCAATGTGTTTGCAATTAGGATTGAGACCCCAGTCTACAATTTTCTACTTGTCAAATTCTCCTTCTTTTTCTTCATACATTGATAACAAAAATTACAGACATGTTAAGGAGCATGCTAGAGTCACAGTGCTTCACACCTTGCTTAGAACATAGGCTAGGATGTGCTTTGTACACAAGTCAGTTGACTCCTTGCCCCTCCTCCTGCTCTCTATCAGGTTCATTTCTTGGACTGACAAGAGGGCAAGTAATAACATAGGAGAATTTAGCCTCAAATGCTTGTTGTTTCCAGAAACTATCCAGCTAATTTATTTCAAAAGGCTTTTGCTCCTATGAAGTTTAATCGAGTTGATGCATATTAAAAGAATCGCTTAATCTTCATCTGAATGTGAGCAGTAAATGTGTTTTGGAGATTATACTCCTTCCCCAGTGACTCTAAGTACTTTCCTATTCTAAAGCTGATTCTCATCCATCAGAGCAAAAGGTTTTCAATTCTATGGAGTCACCAAAATGAAATACAGAGTCACAAGAAAAGTGCTTGTTTATCCTTTGGTATAGGAACACACCCAGCAAGAGCCACAGTGTGGATGCAGGCTCCTTAGTGAGCCGTCCATTGTTGTGCTAATCGTCTTCTGAATATGCACAAGGCTATGGGTGTCTGCAAAACAGGCCTCAAATAACAGGTCTGCACAGAGGATCTACTACCTGTGAGCTGCTAGTTCTTCTACTTTGCTGCCCTTAATGGAAGGTCAGCCCATCTACTAACAGTAGAGCTGCTAAGACCTGTCAGGGGAGACATTTTGCCAAATGAATTTTAATGGCTATGAATCAAGCTCAATTCATGAAAAAGGAAAGACAGGAAAACTTACTGGGTATCATATGGGCAATACTAAACTTTTATATCCTGTAAACACTTGGGATGTACAAGTTGCTTGGAAAAGCATGAAGAATTTGTGTTTCCCTGCCAGAAGCAATTCAACCCAGCATTATCTGAGGAAGGGCTTTGATTTCTTCTCTGTGTTATTGAAATATTCTTGAATCAGATTGGAGCATGGAAGGTCTAGTTACACAAGAAATAGACATTAAGTTCAACAGTATGGAGTGAAAGATAGTTGATCAAGAAAGATAGTAGCCAAGGGTATGTAGTGGCTATCTTACACTGGGTCGCATTTTAACAATTTCCTCCTGATGCACTCAGGCTTGTTGATCAAATGGAAACATATATCATAAGAGAATAAAAGAAAAGAAAATAAAAACAAACAACAGCAAAACTCACCTAGAAAAACATTAGTCTCAGTTAGGATTAGAACCCAAACCTTTCTGTGGCCAAAGCCTGTTCACTTTGCTGTGATATTGTTCTAACTGTTGGCCTGGGGATTGGGAGGTAGTGAAGAGGTCAGCTCAGGAACTTTGGAAAATTCCACCAGACTCCTTCCCTCCTGGAAGAGAAAGGTCCTAAAGAACATTGTCACCCATCTCCTCTGGAAAGGAGGGGTTAATTACATTACTCAGATCACAGGGAGGAGGGACCAACCATGGACATCTAAGGGTAGGGGAGGCCCAGAGCTTGTAGACACATTCCAGGACCAACCATTGGCCACCTACAGACAAGGTTCTTGCCACCTCATTCCCTAAAGACCAATTAGTTTAAAAGTCACATTGTTCTGCCACTCACATTGTGCCCAATGGCTGCTGCTTTGAGAACTGTATAAAGGCTTGCTGAATGGGCGGCGAGGGGTCATTCTCTCTCTTCATGTGCAAGGCGACCACAGCATGCTGGAGCAATAAAATTTGTCTTGCTTTTGCATTGACCCCCAACTCCAAATTGTTCACTCAGTGGGTCTCCAGTAGGTTAAGGCTCCCCAGAGTCTTACAGTAGAATTAGAAAGTGTGAGGTCAGTTCTGATACCCATGTTACCTTGAGAAATTAACTTATTTTGTTGAATAAATTTCTGCAAAATGGGGTTAATCACTATGATTTACACAAATTCTATCATTGCCATAAGGACAAAATGAGCTAATAGATGTACAGGTGTTTTAGAAGCAGGTAAGTGTTACTCAAATATAATTTACAGTCATTTATTGGTGATGATGGTAATCATCACCATCATCATCATCATCATCATCATCATCATCATGACAATGATCACTGTATCACCAAAGATATCTCCAAGTATACTCTTTAGAATGAGGATATTCATGAACTGTGGACAGAATTTCTTGTCTGAGAAGCTGCTGCTTGCCTGGTAGAAGAATGACTCCAGGTACCAGGGAACCAGGAAGTATATGTTGAGAGGATATGAAGGCATGTTCAAGTATTATGACTTTATCAGAGGGATCATCAGGGTTAGAGGCCATCAAGAGAGCCAAGGGGAGAGCAGGGAGAATCCAGATGGGATTGTGGGACTGAGACACAGTGAGATCTTAGTATCTTAGCTGTTGGGTTCAGATCATATTTTTGAACTATGAGCAAGCAGCCTTATGCCAAAACCATCTGGGTCTGCTATGGGACAGGCTTCCAGCTGCACAAGAATGGAGGTGGGGGTCTTCAAATATTTATGGGCTTCAGATGCCTGGCCTCTGGATCCCCAGGAGGTAAAAGCACATTCCAGATGCATAAAAACTGACTATCAGTAAGGGCTACACTACAGGAGGCTTTGATTCAGCCATCCCCAGTTGAGCCTGAGTTGCTACAGATGCAGGCTAGAAGAGTCTGAAAGCCTCAGGACAAGGAGGTTTCAGAGTGATCAGGCTCTGAGGTGAAATAACAGAGAGATCCTGGCTTCATGGGTGTGTTTAAGGTGGCTACAGTGCTCTCTTGTGGGAATATGAGTGCGGCTGTCTGTTGGTCCTTTTTATGTTTTTAAAAGTTGAACTCCTCAGGGTGAAAGAAATAGGTTATCATGGTTGCCAAAGGTGTTGGGAGTCCTTTCAGCATCTCATTCATTTTGTTATACAAGAAGCAGTTTGTTCCAAGGGGTTGGGATGGCAGCAATGTCTTTGGCCTGGAACCTTGGTCTGAAGCCTTTGGGCAGAGTTTACAATGGACTGACTGTAAGATAAAGTATAAAAAGGCCACAGTCCACTAAAGGTAAGGAAGCAAAGAAGGGGGCCTTTTGTCTTTTCCAACCCACCTGGGGCTTCTCAGATGTGACTTGGCTCTACCTATGACTCTGATAAGAAAGGTGTTCCTTCTCTAGACACATTTTCTCCTCTCTTTTTACACCAGCCTTTTGAAGCTGGAAGAGGGGCCCTGGCCATGGAGAGGCCATGAGGGAGCAGCTTGCAGCAGAAAAGGGGGAGTAAGGCTTTTTGTGATTTTGTTTGAGCTGGACTGTTGGCAGGCAAAAAGAACAAGACAGTTAAATGCCCTGGGATGATAGCCAGATCACTGAGAGTGATGTTTTCACGTCAGAAACAAATGTCTCCAGGTAGCTCTGATCAGCAAGGAAGGAATATTTACTGAGTATTTAATGTAGAAGATCAGGTTTTGTTCATAAGCATGAGATATTTGAAGCTTTCAAATATCTATGCAAGACATAGCACAGACTCCAAGTAAACAAGTAGCATTCTGAAACTTCGACAAGGAACATTTCCTTGATTTTACCTCTAATGATCAATGAAGAATGAAGAGCAGAGGAGCTGCTTTTTCTCTTCTGGAAGGCAGGCTATGTCTCTATTGTACCTGTATGTGTATTCTACTTTGAAAGTTATATGAAAATGGTATTAATAGCTATAAGTTCAATGTGTCATAACCTTAGGCAATGTGTCATAACCTTAGACAAAGCTTATTCAATGGCCGTGGTGTTAAGAAACTCTTGACAACATTTCTACTGCTTAAGTTCCTTAGTCTGTTCACAGCTCTTTCTCTACGGAACTCTATTCCTAAAGTATATGATGTGGTACATCCTTATAATAAATTTCTCTCCATGCAGAGTTGATTTCTGGTGTTTCTACTTGAAGAACCCTTGTTTCATGAAATCTATCTATCTATCTATCTATCTATCTATCTATCTATCTATCTATATGCATCCCACACTATTGCTGCTTAGCATGAGCAGACAGGCTGACCTGTTCTAAGCCTGGCAGACTCTCTGACTCACAGCTCTGAAATCTCTCTCTTCTCCTGGCTCACTAAAGTTCCTGTGGCTGGCTGTTGCCACATACACCCCACACTTCTAAATTCCCATGGCCGGCTGGGGTGCACTCTTGCACACTACACTCTGCCTCCCTACCTTTCTCTGGAACCCAATTGAGTTGCAGTGTGAAGGGAATACCACACAATCTTAGTTTAGAATCAATAGATAACACAATCACTGGGTGTAGAAACTATCATCCTAAATTTGTAAACTAATCTATGTCAAAAATTCTCCAGTAGCAGATCCTGGTGGATTTGCCACTTAAACCAACAGCCTCTGGCTTCCTACATTCTGTCTGCCTTCCTTGTTCCCACAGCCCAAAGGACCATTCCTTTCCCTTCCTTCCTTCTTCTTCTTCACAACCTGGAAGTCCTGCCTACTCGCCCAGTGATTGTGTTTAGGGAAAGTTCCACCACAAACCTTAAGTGAGATTCTAATATATGTTGCCTCCTTACACTCATTTATGGTTTCTTTAGCCCATCGGCCAGGCATAAATGGCATTTCTGAAAAACATTCAAAGACTAAATAATCGAATAAGGAGAAAGAAATAAACTGAAGTGCAACATCAAACAGTTAGGTGAGTTCTAGGAAAGCAGAAGAGGTGTGGAGTTAAGAGAATGCTTCACAAAGAGAATGTGCTTTAGTTACATTTTGATGGATGAGTGAAGTCAATCCAGGAGCAGAACAGTGAAGAGGCAGATGCAGGACATTTCTGAGGTATCACTATCATATTACCTTAGGCAATCAAGGAAAGGCTTACAGGATTCTGTTCTGAGGAATGCATGAAGAGAAGGGAAATGAGATACCAGACCGCGATATATACAGTAGTCTCTTCCTATTATATAAACAATAGTGTTATTTCTCACACTTTCCATTACCTGCCATGGTAACTGCCATAGACTGAAAATATAAAGTGAAAAAAAATCTAGAAATAAGAAATTCATGTTTTCAATAGTCTGTTGTTTTGAATTTGTATAATGAGATCTTGCAGTGTTGTGTCACCTGGGATTTGAGTTACCCCTTTGTTCAGTGTATCCTCTTACCCATGAGTTCTGGTAGATTGTCACTGACAACTTGAGGGCATTCTAAATCACTTAGAGATAAACCTTTGGGCATGTCTGTGAGGGCATTTCTGGAAAGGTTTAAGCAAAGAGAAAAGGGGCATTATGAATGTGAGTTGGGATGAAGAAAATCACCAAAGTGAACTGATTATCATCATTCATCTTCTTCTACTTCCTGATTGTGGATGTAAGTGGACCAGCTTCCCCACATCCAACTGCTGGTAGCACCACACACCTTCCATTCCATGATGGAGCTGTGAGCAAGGTTTGCTTTTCCCGGGTATTTTATCACAACACTGAGGAAAAAAAATAACTAATATATCATCTATTTGTCTCTAAATAGTCATCTTAGTCATGGATTAACAGTCTCAGTATCCTAGTGTTTAGTTTATCCTAGTGTACTAAACTTTACTTAGTACATAGGACAGTATTATTCTATTTTAATTGTAGTCATTAGAATCAATCTCTTTCTATACTAATTTGTATACTAAACTCTAAGTTATGTATTACTTTTTGCATCCACTGAGAATCTTGGACTATATCTCCATGAATAAAAGATTCTATATTGGTGGTAAGCCACCTAGAGTTAAAGATGGTTGTCTGCCACATGGGTTCCAGAAATTGAACCCAGGTCCTCTGGAAGAGCAACCAATGCTCTTAAACACCAAACCATCTCTCTAATCCCTCGGATCATTTCTTTTATGATTAAAAATCTTTCCATGATTTCTCTTGGCTTTCAGGAAAATAGTTTAAATTAACTTGTTAATCATATAAAGCTTTTGAATTTTACTCCATTTATCCCTTGTGTTATCAGGAAGGGACAAGATTTGTTTGCTTGTTTCCTTATATTTTGCTTTGGAAAATGTTAAGCTTGAAGAAGTTAAAGGAATAGTAGTGCAATGAGTAAGTCTATACATTTCCTCTAGATAATTAATTGCTCTCTCTCTCTCTCTCTCTCTCTCTCTCTCTCTCTCTCTCTCTCCATGTGGCCATACACATACACACACATGCACACACACACACACACAGACACATATATGAATTTTACTCCATTTATCCCTTGTGTTATCAGGAAGGGACAAGATTTGTTTGCTTGTTTCCTTATATTTTGCTTTGGAAAATGTTAAGCTTGAAGAAGTTAAAGGAATAGTAGTGCAATGAGTAAGTCTATACATTTCCTCTAGATAATTAATTGCTCTCTCTCTCTCTCTCTCTCTCTCTCTCTCTCTCTCTCTCTCTCTCTCTCCATGTGGCCATACACATACACACACATGCACACACACACACACACAGACACATATATGTATATTCCTGTACCACATGAAAGTTGTAGATATGACATCACTCTGATACATACATCGATGTATAGTCACTATCCTACAAAACTGCAAAGACCTCAGTTTTGTAGAATCGTGCCAGCATACTAGTGCTTGAGGACCGCCATGTTTGCTCTGCCTTCAGTATGGTATGCATCCATCTTCATCCTCACAGGACACAAGGTTCTCACTTTATTTTGGTCTTTAGTCACAGATTCACATCACAGACAACTTGCCAGGACCCATCTCAATTTACTCTCTATCCATTTCCCAGCTTCTCTCCTTCTTCTTATAATTTGCTACCTGATTTTGCTTCCTTTTCTCCTGTCTTGTTCAATGACAACTCTATAAGGGTAAAGATTTGCTCATTTTTCCCTCTGCTTCCCTATGACATATTCTTGAATCTAGACAATATCTGGTTCTAAATGCATGCTTAATGAATATTTAGAGAAAGAATAAATTTATTAACAAGTTTATCATTGGTACGATAAGAAATTCTCCAGGATTCCTTCGCTTAATTCTCACAGGGACCTATAGGCTAGATTTTTGCTTCATCCCCTCCAACTTAAGGGTGAAAAAAATAAGTATATTATATTCTTTGTTGCTGTGATAAAATAGTGGAAGAAAGTAGTTTACTAGAAGGAGGCTTTTATTTGGCTCATAGTTTGAGAGAGTACAGTCGATCATGACAAAGAAGGCAGAAACAGCTTGTGTCTGCAGCAGTGGTAGGGACTGAGTGTTGAATTGCATTCATGGTAAGAAGGCAGAGAGTTTGGGCCAAAACTTGGATTTATTGATAATCCCTAAGACCTAACTTTCAGTTTCCAAATTCCTCTAGCTTAGCCCCATTGCCCAGCAGTTCTACAACTTCCCAAAGCAGAGCAATCAGCTAAGGAGCTAAGTATGTAAACACATTGGCTTCTGAGGTGACATTTTATACTCAAAACATAACACGGGTTTGCATATACTGCCTTGGGCTCTTGGGCCCTACCTTACATGCATGAAATGGAAGAGCCTAAAACCTCTCTGACCTGAGCATTGGGCTCCATTCTGTGACTCAAAGCAGATACACTTTCTTCCCATGCGTGTTACCAAGCTCGCCTTTTAACACTTCTTATTTTCTTGTGTCATTCAACAGGGAACAAGAGCCACAAGCACCATTAAGTGTAGCTACAATCCAGTACAAGGGAGGTGGAGAGTGAGCAAAGGCTCTGCTGAAAGGTGGAGGTCTGGGTAGAATTGCAAAACAATTGTGTCTGTTCTCACAGAACCGTGAACATTAGAATGGACTGTAACTTTAATTTTTCAAATCCTATTTTTGTTTTGTTTTATCAAGACAGGGTTTCAACTGTGTAGCCCTGGCTGTCCTGGAACTCACTCTGTAGACTAGGCTGGCCTCGAACTCAGAAATCTATCTGCCTCTGCCTCCCAAGTGTTGGGATTAAAGGCGTGAGCCACCACTGCCCGGCTTCAAATCCTATTTTTAATGATGGTTCTTAAATGCTTTAACATTCCTTGTAAACCTACCACCCACCAGAGATAATGGGAAAGAAAGGATATGGGGAAGTGGACCTGTTTAGAAAGGTTCTTTACAGCAATTCTTGTCTGTGTTATCTGTAAATCCACAGTCCAGGTCACAGGTTAGTTAGAGGCAGCTCGATGCATTTGCAAACACTTCATGGATACATCAGCAATCTAGTTCGGTAGAGTCAGGATAGTAAACAGGAATCAGCAGCTGGGCCAGGACATAGCAGAGCCAGCCAAGCCTCAACCTGGGCTCAAATGAACAGCAGTGACCAGCAGGAATACCAGAAGTTCTTGGCTATGTCTCTCTCAGGGAAGAGAACATCAGCTAAGATGAGAGACCCACAAACTTTGCACAGCTAGCTGTAACAGCAATCCAAGCTCTGTCTCTGTCACTCCGTAGAGCACTATTTATACCCTCCAAACATCATGTGTCCTCCATGAGCCTTACCTCAGCACAGTTTTTGCCTTAACACATGCATCCAATCAGCCTGAGTCTGCAGAGTCCCGACAAATGCAGCTCAACTATGCAATGCAAGGTAGACCAATACATGTGTGTTGTTAGCAAACAATCCTTCATCACATGTCCTTTCCCATGCTTGCCTTAGCAGAGCATCCCCTCTCCTGTGTCTACAGCAAAGTGTTCCTTCATGAGTGTGCCTTAGCCTTTCACACCTGTGTCCACTTTAAGGCCACATTCCTTCATGTGTTTGTCCCAGCAAAACACCATCCAACCGACTTTCCAAAGAACGCTTATGTGTCCACATCAATGGAACACCCACATAGGGGAAAGAAAGGACCCTAAAAGGAAAACAGGCAATGCCACAGGCTTTTTCTAGACAGTTCAGGACTTGTAAGGGCTATCTCCAGGAACACCCACACTAGGCACAGTTATGGTGAAGGAGAGTTGCTGTTTTTCACCATAAACAAGTCTCTGCATTTAGCAGAGTGTCTGGTTCATGGAGACAGGGAATGGATACAACAAAATGGCCATTTTCTAGCACTAAAGCTAGAGCTAGGAGTAATGTGGCCCTCAGAGGGCAGTAGCTTCCCAGAGAGCTTGCTGGTGTAGTGCTCTGAGTGAGTAGGTGCACCTTTTCTCTGCTCTCTCTCTCTCTGGCAGCAGCACAGAATGAGCTCATCTGAGTAGATGACCCCTGGAGGCTGATGAACAGAAGGCAAGCCACTCTTGCCTACCATGATGAAAATGAGCATACATTTTTGCAAAATGGCCTTACTCAGCTCAGCAATCTTCAGGACAAGGATAAGGTAGGAAAATGGGAGCTGACTCTAAACCTGTCTTTGTGGATGCTAGAACCTTCTTCCTTCTTGCTCCTTCAGCTAGTTGGTCACGTACTCATAATGTGATATTTGTTACATTAATCTGTTACTGAAATTATTTATGGGCACTCTTCAGGCCAAAACCAGAATGACCAGACTTTGCTCACTCTGTGGGCCTCTTTTGATGACACAGAGCCTCTAGACTAGGGGACCAGTGGACTTTGCTGAATGCTTACCTCATATACATTTTGCTTGAATATTAGCCATGAGGTGGTAGTGAAGAATTAGTCAGAGGCTCTTTCTGATGACAGTATTCCTGGACACCATTCTTTTCAGTGTTGGATATAGGAGAGGCATCACAAACTCATGTCAGGAGATAATGATAGCACTAACTAGGCAGTAACAGGCCATGATGTAATATTACTGGAGCAAAGTGTCTAATGCAAGGGCTTCCACCCAACACCCAGGAAGGAGGAGGCCATGCCAGAAGAGTCACGGTAGATGGCCCTGGGACAGGACCAGAGCTTTAAGGGTTTGTGTTCAGGGATTCTATCTGGGTATTTATGTTTCTGTGAATTTCACCAACCAAAGCGAACTCTTAAGAATGAAACTCAAAGTCAGGGCTCCCTTCCTTCTCTGAGCATAGGGAGTTGAAGGGGGAGGCAGGTGCATACTTGGACCCACGAGGTCTGCCATTTGACTTCTTTTTTCAGGAGGTATCTGAATAAGTGTAATGGATTCCAGAAGGAAGCTGCTCTCAGACAGGCCCCACCCTTTGAACTCCTCTGAATTCTAATTCCTATGCTCAAAAGTGCAGCCAAAAGAGATGAGGTGTGTTAGACTGAGTTTACTTTAGAGCAAACTTTGAGTCAGAGATTGGCATACAAGAAATTTGTTGGGATCGCCCTCAAGAGCCACATCTATAAGGAAGGGAAGGCAGCCGGATGGGGCAGAGGGAAGAGCTTGAAATGTAATGCTGTGGCAGGGGCCTCAGCTGATACCTCAGGGAACTCTAGCACTGAAATATCTGCAGACTCCCCCCCCCCCCAAACAAAGGAGGTGGACTTTAGTAGTGCCTCCCATCCAGGTGGACAAAAGCTCCTGTCAGGTGAAAGCGGATCCCAGAGAGGGACTCAGCCGCTGACAGAGAGAGTGTGTAAAAAGGCCCCAGAACATCACAGCATCAACTACAAGAAGCCAGAAATGCAAAGACTGGAGAAAGCAGCTGTCTGGTTCCTACAGATAACAAGGACTGAATGATCGCTTTCAGATCCTTTTGGATAAAGTTTGGCTTCCATGGGTCATGGAAGGGGATCTGAGCTTGACAGGAACAGAACCAAGGTGTCAGATGAGAAGAGAGCCAGTGAAGAGGAATGTGGCCTCAGACGCCACTTGAAGAGGTGAAGAGGCTTAGGAACTTTGGAAAATTCCACCAGACCCCTTCCCTCCTAAGAAGAGAAAGGTCCTAAAGAACATTGGCACCCCCACCTCCGGAAAGGAGGGGCTAATTACATTCCTCAGACTACAGGGAGAAGGCACACTGCTGGTAGGGGGAGACCCAGAGCTAGTAGACACACTCCTTGACTGACCATTGGCCACCAACAGACAAACAAAGACAAAGACCTCACCACCTCATTCCCTAAAGAACAATCAGTTAAAAAGTCACACTGTTCTGCCAATCACATTGTGCCTAATGGCTGCTGCTTTGAGAACTGTATAAAGACTCACTGAACTGGCTGTACTGTGTCATCATGCTGGAGCAATAAAATTCCTCTTGCTTTTGCATTGATTTCCAACACTGAATTGTTCACTCAGTGGGTCTCCGGTAACTTAAGGCTCCCCTGACTCTTACACACTCAGTAGACATAGACTCACCCTGGGCTGCTTGTGCAAATAGAGCTCTGCCCCCCGTGAAGTGTCCAGATGTCCTATAAAGTAAACCTTGTTTTCTGTGGGATTGTAGGCAGAAATGTGCAGCTATTTCTGTTCTCTTTCCCTTTGGCAAATGAAAACCGGATATGCCACATTCAGGGCTCATTCAAACACAGCCTTTATAAATCCATTCAAGGTTGCTTTTCTCTGTAAAAGCAAATCAGGAGGTGAAGTGCTTTGGGAAATGGCTGAGTGGTAAGACAGCTTGCTCTGGAAGCATGAGGACCCAAATTGTAAAAGGCTGGACATGGGTGTGGATGGCTTTTGCCCCAGTATTGAGAGGTGGAGACAGTCAGGTTTCAAGAACTGTCTGGCCAGCAAGCCTCTATGAGAAACAATAGAACAAAGACATGTGATGTCATGCTCTGGCCTCTGTATGCTTGCTCCCTGCTGTGCACACCCACTCTCTCACATACATACACCACATATACACCCCCCCCACAACACACACACACACACACACACACACACACACACACACACGCAAACTGACTCGCTATTTTCTAAGCCCATTTTATCAAATCCCTCTCTGGAGGCAGCTCCTGTCCTTCATGGAGTCCTGTCAGCACTGTGAGCTAGTGCCAGAAGAAATCTACCAGACATGTGCCTGGAGACATTTGCATTTGAGTGAAAGGGCTGATGGTCTTGGTCTCACAGTGAGGCTTTTCTGGGGTGGCAAGTGAAGTGGCAGCAGGAAGCAGACAGCGACCTAATTAGTAGTTCGCTCTCAGAGGCTGGCCTCCTTTTTTGCAAAAGCCGACACTTGTAGGCCCCTAAAGCAGCTCTTGCCTCTTCCCAGCCTGGCCAGGTGGGCTTAGAGCAGTGCCAGCCCAGCTGTTACCCCGTGCCAGATGCCCTCCTGGAAAGAAAGCGCCTCTCCTCTGCTTCCCACCCCAGCTCTCCAAGTGGGGTTGGGAAAATAAGCAGTCCGCTCAGCATGAAATCCCCAAGGAAGGAGGAAAAAGAGATGGCAAGAAAGCTTTCTGTATCTCTTGGGGGTTGGGCAGGCTTGCTGCCTTGAACAGAGGTCTGAAAATATGCGATGGAATGGAAGACACCAAGGGTCCTCGCTGTGGCTAGTGGATGCAGTCCCCAACATCTCACACGTGTTGTTTTCTGCTGTGACCACATGTGCGGGTGACCCCCCCAGGAGCTCCAGATAAACAGGCAAGGAGTGTAATTAATCCATTGTTTAGCATTAGTGGAGCTTACTGCTGTGCCGGTTCTTCCTGGCAGCTCTCCCAGGCAAGTAAGGGAGGAGGTTCAGCGGCCTCTCTGATGGTGGTGATGGAGGCAGCAGCTCAGAGAGCGAGGAGCAGGAGGGAAGATTGAGACATCAGGACCAGGGAGGGCAGCTTCTTATTACGGGAGCCAGACTGGTTGCTAGGGGTGAGGGAAAAGACAACATCCGGCTTTCCTCCCCACTAGGAAGCAATGTCTATCTGTCTGACTCCTGCTGAGAAAACCAGCTTCATGCACCTTCTCCATTCTTGGTCCTTAGAGGCTGGCTGGGCTGTGAGCATAGTGCTGGAAGATATTTGCCCAGAAGCCTGATCTCTATCTGGTCTTTGTATTAGACAGGTCTGCTTCCTGCCACCACCTGGTTTCTCCCCTGGACTGTGTATTAGTGACCCAGTCTAAGCAGGGCTCTTAGCTTCCTTCCTGTAAGCAAGGATTAATAGTTTCACGGCTCTGTTCAGAAGAATGGCTATACAATTTCTCATTGAGTCTTCTCCAAAACTCTATGGCTAGTTGTTCTCTTTACACATCTTTTGTAGTCAGAGCAAAAGGAGGCACAGAGACACCAAGGAATGCAACCAAGATAGCACAGCTTAAAAGTGATGCAGATACTCTCTCAACAGAGTCTGGCTCCAGAGTCTGTGTGTGCTATGCTATGGTTTCCTGAAGTTGCTTGGCTCTGCTCAATCACCTTGCACATTTGGCGCAAGAACATTTCCTGGTCTCTCCAGGAGGACATTTCCATTTCTACTCTAGGTTGAGATTACCTAGCAGAGACCTGCAATGCTCTGGATATGGTTTCTCCCTTCCAAAAAATATGTATTTTCCTTAAGTAGTATTTGAGTCATGGTGGCTCGTTTCTCATGAACAGACACATGGCATTATCACCGGATGAGGACAGTCTTCTCAAGAACAGATTATTATTATTGAAGTGTTTTTTTTTTCTGGCTTCTTCTGTTTGTTATTGCTTTCTATTTTACCACATGACCATGTGTGTTTTTCTCTCTCTGAAATCAAAGAGGCCAAACTCCTTAAGTAATGGGGGCCCTATTCTCTTGCTTTTCCCAGCCTCCAAACATGTGGCCGAAATAAATCTTAATTCATCGATTGCTGCTCTATGTATTTTTGTGAATACAGTGGAAGACTAAGTAAACCTTGCCTGCTCTTTTTAAAAGTTCTGGACATAGCTTCCATGGTCTGGCATGTTTGGAAACTCTAGAGGTAGGAGTTTACTTCAGTTCAGTGTTTCTCAAATCAAAGTGTGAAAGGCAGTCACCATAGGGGTGATATACTTCCAGTCCCTACACCTTTTGAGCACCCTGTTGATTTTTGGCCTTGGATTCCCTAGTGGAGTTTCTTCACTGTGTATCTGTTGCGGGCTCAAGAGGACCCAGTTTGTGTGTGTGTGTGTGTGTGTGTGTGTGTGTGTGTGTGTGTGTGTGTTCTATATGCATCTTGACTGCATGACTGCATAACACTAGACTCAGGTAGCCTTGCAGAAAAAGGCAAGCTGAGGAACAGGCTGAGAGATCATGAACAGCGCCTGACACTGCTGCTGCTTAATTGAGTGGTTATTGGATTTCAAGGGCTAGCCAGGGCTGGTTCCTTACTCAAAAGCAAGCAGAAGCCCTGCTCAAGATAGAGTTGGAGGCTTTGTGCTTCCCTGGTCCTGTGTACAGCACAGTGCTTTCTCTTTTTGCTCAATTTCTGGAATTTGAAACTGTCAATAATAAAAACGAGTCCCCCCCACAGCTCATGAGTGAGTGTGCGTGTAAGTATGTGTGTATGCGTGTGTGAATGCATGTGTGTGTGTGTAACCCAGAGTGTAAGAGAAGGAAGCACAAGCTAGGGAGTCAATCTCTGAAGAGGCTGAAGAAAGATGGTTTTACGTGCTAGATGGGAAAAGCTTTCCATTAGGATCAAAACCTAGTCCTGAGGGCTGTGTAGGAAGTACAAAGCTCTGGACACAGTAAAAGACAAGAGTGACTGTTCCTGATTTAGAGAAATGTCTGCAGTTTGTTAAGTTCCGTCTGAGGGAGGCACTGGCATCCTGAGCAATTTCAGCATGTAGCACTCAGATTTTATCCCTCCTAAGCAAGCACTCTCCAAAATGCAAAGCTGTCCTTTTACAGCTTGCTGGGGCTGTGGGTGCTGCAAACATGGAAAGATCTCATTTTATTCTCAAGTCACTCTGAGCCCTATTTGATCTTGGTGGGCTACCAGCCACCCGGCAGAAGAGAAAGAACATGATGGCACATAGCCTCATTCTCATCCGGCAACCTCTCAACCAATAAGAGCGGGAGACTCTGGCATGTTGGCCTTGCTATGAAACATTCCCTCATGATGAACTGTGACTGCAATTTGTGCCAGCACCATGCTATTCCAAGTTGCTGTTGTTTGAGCTGTGGCTAGAAATGGATGAGGTGCATTTCCCGGGACCAAGATGACAGAGTGGGAAGGGATGAGTCATAGGACACGTTAGCTCTTGATCATAGTCTGTCTAGTTGCAGGGCTTTTACTCGCCTGTCCAGATTATAGTGGCATAAGCAGCCTCTCTCCTTCCAGAACTGCACACGGGGTTCTCTTATGCTTCCCTCAGCCAGAGGCTTCTGGATTCCAGAGATGCTTATTCAGAGTTTCAGGCCCTGTGGAAATTATTCCTCAGATTTCTTTTCCCCTGGTTATTCATAAAACACCATCAGTAGAACATATACAGAAGAATGGCTTCCTGGTTCATTTTCTCAGTGTGACTCCACCTACAATTCCCAGGCAAAGCATTTGAACAGAATTGGCAAGGTAGATCAGCAGAAGAGACTCTGCTGCTGAGCCTGACGACCTGAGTTTCATCTATGTAAGACATACATGGTAGAAAGAAAGAACTGGCTCCACTGAGTTGTGGCCCGTGTGTGTGTGTGGGGGGGGGGGACAGGGTAGGTGTGTACCATGCTGTGGCTTGTGGATGTGGATGGGTATGTACATCCTCCCATGGGCACATGTCCACATATGCCTACACACAAACAATTCTGATTATCATATTTTTGTCCATGTGATACAACCTGGGGTCATCCGAGAAGAACAAAGTTCAAATGAAAAACACCTCCATTAGACTGGCCTGTGGGCAAGTCTCTTAAGGAATTTTCTTGATTAATGATTGGGTGGTGGCACCCCTGGGAAGGTGATCCTGGATTGTATATGAAAGCAGCCCTAGCAAGCCATGGGGGACAAAGCCAATAAGTGGCACTCATCTGTGGCATTTGGTTCAGTTCCTGTCTCCAGGCTCTAGCCTTGCTTCAGCTCCTACCATCATGAGGGTCTGTAAACTATGAGATGATACAAACCCTTTCCTTTCCAAGTTGCTATCCATCATGCTGTTTAGCACAGAAATAGCAAAGCAAGCTAGGACACACCCTAGATAGATAGATGGATAGATGGATGGATTGATAGATAGATAGATAGATAGATAGATAGATAGATAGATAGATGGATGGATGGATGGATGGATGGATAGATAGATAGATAGATAGATAGATAGATAGATAGATGGATGGATGGATGGATGGATAGATAGATAGATAGATAGATAGATAGATAGATAGATAGATAGATAAATGGATGGATAAATGGATGGATGGATGGATAGACAGACAAATACATAAAACATCAATTATTTTTATTTTTATTGAAAATAGGTTTTTTCTTACTATGCAAACATCAATTATTTTTTATTTTTTTATTGAAAATAGGTTGTTTTCATACTATGCATTCTGACTCTGGTTCCCCTCCCCCAGCTTCTCCCAGATCCTCCCAACTTCTTTATCTACTCAAAGCTATGCCCTTTTCTCTTTCATTAGAATACAAGCAGGTATCCTACAAAAAAACCAAAGAAAACCACATAAAAGAAAATCAATTGATTCCAAAGCTAGATACACTGATTTACAAATAAATACAGACCTTTTGGGGCCTCTTACACAGGCCTTACTTTGGGGTGAATTGGGCCTCCGCCATTCCTGCCAGCTAAACCTCTCCTATTTTTAACACACTCAGAAGATGGCACACTATACGCCAAAGTAGTCCTGTAGCAGCCATCAGGTTGAAGCAAGGGCATTTTCTTGGTAGCCTCAGGTTCTATGGAAGAATTAGGCCTGCGTGTGTTAAATCATCACTGGGAGATTATCTCTGTTTTCAAGTGTTCCCTTTTGTTCCATGCTTCAGTGACAAAGCAGGGGAGTCAGCCACCAAATGCACGTGAACAGCCTTCCTGTGTAATATGGGAGAGACACATGAGAAAGTGCAGGGTTAATGCAGGAGTTACATTCCAATTTATCTGCAGGGACCTCAGCTAGTTCTGTTCTTGCATTCCTCCCCACCCCCACCATCAGCTGAGCATAATGAAGTCAGTTCAGGATGGGCTTTAAGCCCAAATTCACTTGCTTTGGGATTCGTCACTCAGGCTCCTATATTAAATTCACCTTGGGGTCTATGGGAAATTTTATGAAATGTTACTTTCCTCTTTACAGCTAGCATAAACATTTATTATACAACCTGTGATATATGTTTCCAGGAAGTAAGGAAATGTTGTTGTGGAAAGATATGATTCCCAATTGATTTGAAATATAGACGAATACCATGTTTTAGAAAGGGGCTAGGACTTTAATGGAAAAAAAAAGTAGCTATCAGATTTTTTTGTATGTGTGTCCTTCTCTGCTTTTTCTTCTGGCACCAGTTAAAGAAACATTTCTCATCCCTTCTCCCCATGTACACAAAAGATGATACCTGATATGAAATGCTGTCAAATCTTGCTTCATTAAATCCCACAAAAGCTAATGCACATCACCCCTCACACTGCCCTAAAATGGGAACAAAGAAGCAGAATCGTGTCAAAATAGATCACAAAGAGAAAGAGTTTGTCCTCTGGGCTTGGGAGATGAAAGCTATCTGGAGTCATTTTTGAATGTTGGGTTGGGCCAGTATTTCTAGGGCTTCTTTCTGAGATGATGGGGGATTACCAGAGTGGGCCATTTATGTATGTGTGTGTGTGCATGCACACACACACACACACACACACACACACACCAAGAATGCAGTGACATGCCTCCTTTAAGAGCCCAAGCCATACTACTGTCATCCATGCAATCTTGCAGCAGGAAGGACTCCCTGACTAAGGGGAATGCAGAACCTTGACTCCCCGACAATAGAGAAGTCCTTGAAGAGAAAAGTGGTCTGAGAACATGGTTTGGTTGGGAGAACCTGATTAATAGATGCAAGAAACAGATGATGCTGAATTGTGATTTGTTTTCATAGGGAGATAGCTATAGGAAGAAGCAAGTCATTGCAAAACCTTGCCACTCCTGGTAGTGTCAACAACCATGAGGGACAAGCCACTTGGATTTATGGCTTCTAAGCAGGACTCAGTAAGTCATAGATGTAGCAAATGCATATTTTTCACTAGGTCAGAGTATGAACCCTTAATGGCACATTGGGCAATTGGAGAATAACAACTTAGGTGAGAGCACCAGGCAGTGGCAGCTCTGAGAACAGAAATCTAGCACTAAGGGATGAACTAACGGGATGCTGTCACTCTGTACACCACAATGCCTGCCCATTTAGTCTCTGGTCTTCTCGTCATTCCCTAGTTATTCTTCTGAAATCCACTGATAAAGCCAGATACTGGGCTGCTATACATTTGTTTTTATAGCATTAGGTGCAAAGTGATATGGAAATATGGACGCATACAAAGAAATACCATATGTGCAGACCCATGTAATGATGAGAACTACCTGAGTTCAAATCTTTCCCCATACTTTCCTGTCATAAAGAGCTGCACCCCTTTGGTAAAGCACTGAATCTCTGAGTTTCAGTTTCTCAGTCTGTAATGCAAGGATGGTAACAATTTTGTTTCATAAGAAGTTTTTTAAAGAGACACTGATGAGGTATATATTTTACATATCTAGAATGAAACCAATACATGACAGAGACTTACAGCTTACTCCGGAGGAACATCCTTATAATGAGGTACTCTATTTCAGACTCTCCCCACCAATGTGCTGCAAATGGATTCTTATTAAGTCTGGCTAGAGACCTCAAAAGGTGGAGACACAGGGAAATGAATAGTTGTAGTTTATCCTGAGAAGTTTGCAGAAAAGAATCATGAGTTGCTAGATCCATCCCAGATGTGTACACGTGTGGATACAATTCCAAACTGTATATCAAAATCTTTGAAGAGCCAATAAAGAAACAGACCAGTGTATGAGTCCAACACTAGCCACTGGATTGTGCACATTTCTGAATGAGCTAAAATGTATAGCTGAGACTTGGAAACACAACTGCCATGGAGACCACAATGCACAGAGAAGGCTTGCAGACTGAGACCAACCAGGGAGATTGCCTATAAAAGAGAAACAGTCTTCATAGCATATAAACAAGACCGAGTTTAATAACATTGTATTCAAAACACTTAGGATACAATGAAAATGACTAAACACACAGATAATCAACTGAATAATGCTGAGATGACATAGATGCTAGAATTATTAGCCTACCAGCTTAAAACAGCTATTACTAAAATACCCTCAGATATTAAGGTGATCCTATGGTTTGGGTCTGAACTGTCTCCCATGAACTCATGGCTTGAATGTCTTGTCCCCGCCAGCTTGTAGTGTTACTTTTAAAGGCTTTGAAGCTTAGCTGATAAATTAGGTCAGGCCAGCAAGGTGGCTGAACAACTAGAGTTGTTTGCCTTCAGGGACAATGACCTGAGTTTGATCCTGGTATTCCACAAGATGGCAGGAGAGAACCAACTCCCAAGAGTTGTCCTCTGACCTTTATGTGAGCGCTACAGTATATGGACACCTGAATTCACACATAACAATCAATCAGTTAATTAAATGAACTTCATTGTTTTCGTTATGGTACAATATATGTGTCTGTTTGTGTGTTTGTGTACATGCATGCAGGTGCCTGCAGAAACCCAAAAGAGGGTATCAGATTCCCTGCAACTGGAGTTGTAGGCAGTTGTAAGCCAGCCCTTATGGGTGCTGGGAACTGAACCCATGTCTTCTTCAAAAGCAGTACACATTGCTTCCTGAGCCATCCCTCGAGCCCTTAAATAATTCAATTTTTTTTAACAATAGAAAAAGGTCATTAGGGGCTGGCCTTTGAATGTGGTAGCCACTTCTGGTTTCAGCTGGACCGCTATGTTTTTTCTACCACTGTGTAAATACACTAGGGCTCCATTCTCCTACCAGCCTGGACCAAGCTGTTCTTGTCATCATGACTTTCCTGTCAGGATAGACTGAAATGCAGAGGCAACTGGATGCCAGAATAAACCCGTAAATAAACTTCCTTAAGAAGTTTACTTGTCAGTGTTTTAATTAAAATAATATAAAAATAACTACTAACATGCATAAAATAGATGAAAAGTTTGAATCTCAACAACAGCAAAATAAATAAATAAATAAATAAATAAATAAATAAATAAATATCTGGCATGAGATATACAGATGTACATACATACATACATACATGATAGAACTAAGAGATACAACAGGTCTAGGGAAATGGCTCAGCTTTTAGAGTGTTGCCCAGCTCTGGGTTTATGCCATAGAGCTGTATAAAAGCAGGTGTAGTGGGGTATGCCTCTAATCCTAGCATTTAGGAGATAAACTGAGGAAAAGCAGCTGAAATATTTAGCTACATAGCAAGTTTGAAGCCAGTCTAGGCTATGTGAAAGTCGATTGCGAAGATTTTTTTTTTCTAATCTAAGAAATACAATAGCTGAGATTTTTTTTTAAAAAAGGCAGAAAACCCTCAGTGGAGGTTCTCAATAACAGAATGCAGATAATGGAAAGGGGATCAATAGAAAACAGAGAAAGAAAAAAAGGTTGAAAAAATTAACTTTACCTCGTGAGGCTAAAAGATAATACTAAAACGTATAATAATCGTACCCTCAGAATCCCAGAGGAAGAAAAATTCTATGTTGAAAAATATTCAAGGTCTCTCTCACAGCCATGGATATGGCTCTTACCTTACCACTATGTTTCTTTCAGGACAAAAAGGAAGAAAGTAAAGAGAAAGTCTTTTTAAAAAAATATGGGCTGAAGTTTCACATAGTTTAAAAAAACTGATCATAGATTCAAAAACATGAGTGAATTCCCAGTGAAGGAAACTAGAAACAATACACCAATCAAACTGGTAACTAAAAACAAAGAAAATATTTTTCAAAATAGAAAAAATGCACTATTTATAGCAGAACAATGATTTTTAATGACTGTCAATTTCCAGTAAGAGATTGCGGAGACCGAAAGGAAATATTTTCAAGAGCCAAGGGCATGATGAACTAACCCCTATATTCCTTAAAAATCTTAAAGATAGTCTCCAGTCAAGAAAAATTCCATTGGCAAAATTCCTATTCTTAAACAGTAGCACAAAGAGTCTGTTCAAACAGAAGGATCACCAAATGAAGAAGCAATGATAAACAGTCCATATTTACTACTGTGGAGATGTATGCTTCCTGAGTAATTGTTTCCTGAGTAATGCCAGGTGTGATGGTACATGGCTACAATCCAAGTTATTCAGGAGGTTGGCATAGAATAATTATGTCAGCCCAGTAGTTAACAACTAGTCTCACAGCAACATAACAAAACCCCATCATGCATTTAAAAAGAATTTACTTGGTAAACAAAATTGACTCCTCATTTCTTAAATGTTGAAAATAAAAAAGGTCAATGATTGAAAGAAAGATTATAACATTGAATGAGGGGATATTTATTGTATTCAAATGGGAGAGGGTTAATATCCCTTTATAATAATAAATTCTGAAATTCTATTAAAATTGACCAAATATTTATTTTAAGCATACTGGAAAAGAGAAGTATGTATATTCTAATACCTAGGTCACACAACCAAAAATCTGCACAAACATACAATCAACAGCTTGCTTAATTGAAATGTAATCAAACATTACCCAAACAGCCAAAAGAAGTCAGGCTTGAATAAATGGGCATGTCAAATAAAGCAAACATAAAATAATGCAATGTATAAATTAAAACACACCACAAATTGCATTAATAAAATAATCTAATCTAAATATATCAATTAAAATATAGATTGTCAGAACATAATTTATAGAATAATTAAAGTATATGATGTTTACACAAAATTCTCCTTTTGTAATGCAGTGATGTAACTACTTGGATGTACTTACTTTAAAAATAAAATGATAAGCCAGTTGTGGTGACTCACAACTGTAATCTCAGTCCTTGGGAGGCTGAAGCAGGAAGATTTCCAAGAATATGAAGGCAGCCTGGGCTACAGATTGAGTTCCAGGTCATCATAGGCTATACTGTAAAACCCTGTTTTAGTAAGAAAATCTACAATGATGATGATGATGATGATGAAGATGATAATGATATATAAAAAGTATGTACCAATCAAAGAAAGCTGAAATGGACAGTATTAATATTAGATAGATTTCAGAACAAAGAAAGTCACCAGGGATCAAGGGAAAATCTATGAAATGATGAAAGAAGCAATAACTGAGAAAGCATAATATTAAATGTATTTGTGTTAAGACTAGAGGAATAAATGACATGAAGCAAAAATTTTGGGACTGGGGAGGTGGTTGAGCAATTCCGAGCACTGGCTTTCTTCTGAGGATCCAATTCAATTCTCAGCACCCACATGGTAGTTCACAAGTATCTATAATTCCATTTCCAAGGTATCTGATACACTCCTCTACCTCAGTGGGCATAAGACATGAGAGTGGGGTATAGACATACATGTATGCAAAGAACCCACATGTATGAAATATTTATAATTAAAAATGGTCTATTAAAATTTTGCAGTTGTAGAAAGTATTTTTTATAACTCAATAACACAAAGATAAAAACAAAATATGGAAATACATGAATGTTAAACACATAATCAAAAACACTGTTGGCCAGTAAAGAAATTATAATAAAAAGTATAAAAAAATCTAAACTGAATGTAGATGGAAAATCATTATTCAAAATGTATAGAAAATACATCAATGATGTTTCAAGGAAAAGTTGTAAGCATTAAAACTTTATATGAAACAAGAAGAAAAGTCTAAATTAATAATCTGAGTTTACACATTAAGAACCTAGAAAAAGAGGATAAATAACCAGAAATAAGAAAATTCTCAGAAGAAAGCTGACTAGATAGAAAAAGCAACAGAAAAAATTCAGTCTGTCTCTGATTTATAAAACATAAAGCTTGAGGAATATTGACAGAGAAATTAAGCATGGGATGGGGATTCACAGTACTGGGAATCACATGATACCGTCCCACTACATGTCTCATTGGCATGAAGAAGATAAGGAAAGGTTGTGAATGACTAACTATATAGATGTGCAAGCAGATAATACAGATCAAATCTTGCAAAGTGAAAGTGGCCCAAATCTACCTGGTGATTACTTGAACTTATAGTGAAAAACTTTTTAGAAAAGAAATCCCAGTCCCAGATGACTTCTCCACATAATTCTACCAAACACCTAAAACAAACAAATGAAAACACCACCATTTTTATACAGCTCCTTCTGGAATATAGTAGAATATGGAACTCTTCCCAATTGGTTCTGTACCTCCAACATTACTCTGATACAAAACCAGAGAAAGGAAGTATAAGCATAAGAATAGATAACTATTTCTATGGATTAGATAGGCTTTGTCCCTCAAATGGTCTTGCACAGGGAGTTAAATTTCTAATGTATTGGTAGTCAGAGATGGTGACTCCTGTAAGAGAAGATACTTAGTGGGAAATAATTAAATTATGGGCATAGATAGCACAGTGGGAATGCATTCATGGATGTTTCATAGGACTGAGTTAGGTCTTATGATACTCAACCAGTCCCTGTGATGTATGGTTTTATGTCATCTTGACACAAAACTAGAGTCACTAAGGAAAAGAGACTCTCAATTGAGAAAATGCCTCCAGGACATCTGCCTGTAGGCAAGTCTGTAGTGCATTTTCTTGTTTAATGATAGATGTGGATGGGGCCTGCTCACTGTGGGTTATGCAACCTCTGGGCAGCTAGTCCTAGATAGTATAAGGAAGAGGCTGAACAAGCCAAGACCAAGCAAACCAGTAACCTGCACTTTTCCATGGCCTATGCAACAGATCCTGCCTTCAGGTTCCTGCCTTGACTCCCTTGAATGATGGACTACAGGCTGTAATATTAAATAAAGCAATACCCAAATAACACCAGGAGAGATCTGGTTTCACAGGAATACAGACAAGCCTGTGAGCACAGGTAAGACCACCACTTCTGCTCAGAGGGACCCACCTGGAACCCTCAGGACACAGGAACCAAGGAGCACCCTGGGACAGGACACTGCCAGTTTCCATCTGTACCCCATAGCTGACACTGTACCACAGTTCTCCATACCCAAATTCCTCCCAGAGAGAACTTGTCTCCCAGGAGTGCTGACACACAGGCTTACAGGAGGGACAAGCCACAGTCAGAGACAGCATGACCAGCTAACTCCAGAGAAAACCAGATGGAGAGAGGCAAGGGCAAGAACAAAAGCAACAGAAACCAACCCTACATGGCATCATCTGAACCCGGTTCTCCTACCACAGGGAGCCCTGGGCACCCTAACATACCAGAAAAGCAAGACTCTGATATAAAATCATATCTCATGATGATGATAGAGGACTTTAAGAAGGACATAAATAACTTCCTTAAAGAAATACAGGAGAGCACCAATAAACAGGTAAAAGTCCTTCAAGAGAAAACAAACAAACAAACAAAACCTTAAAGAATTACAGGAAAACACAACCAAACAGGTGAAGGAATTGAACAAAACCATCCAGGATCTAAAAACAGAAATAGAAACAATAAAGAATTCACAAAGGAAGACAACACTGGAGATAGAAAACCTAGGAAAGAGATCAGAAGTCATAGATGCAAGCACCACCAACAAAATACAAGAGATAAAGGAATTTCAGGTGCAGAAGATACCATAGAAAGCATTGACACAACAGTAAAAGAAAATACAAAATCCAAAAAACTCCTAACCCAAAACATCCAGAAAGCCCAGGGCATAATGAGAAGCCCAAACCTAAGGATAATCGGTATATAAGAGAGTGAAGATTCACAACTTTAAAAGCCAATAAATATCTTCAACAAAATTATAGAAGAAAACTTCCCTAACCTAAAGAAAGAGATGCCCATAAACATACAAGAAGCCTACAGAACTCCAAATAGATTGGACCAGGAAAGAAATTCCTCCTGTCACATGATAGTCAAAACATGATGTCTTAGCTTTGTCTTAGTCAGGGTTTCTATTCCTGCACAAACATCATGACCAAGAAGCAAGTTGGGGAGGAAAGGGTTTATTGAGCTTATACTTCCATGTTGCAGTTCATCACTAAAGGAAGTCAGGACTGGAACTCAAGCAGGTCAGGAAGCAGGAGCTGATGCAGAAGCCATGGAGGGATGTTTCTTACTGGCTTGATCGTTCTGGCTTGCTCAGCTTGCTTTCTTATAAAACCCAAGACTACCAGCCCAGGGATGGCACCACCCACAAAGGGCCCTCCCCACTTGATCACTAATTGAGAAAATGCCCCACAGCTGGATCTCATGGAGGCACTTCCCCAACTGAAGCTCCTTTCTTTGTGATAACTCCAGCCTGTGTCAAGTTGACACACAAAACTAGCCAGTACACATGAAATGCACAAAACAAAGAAAGAATATTAAAAACAGCAAGGGAAAAATGTTCAAGTAACATATAAAGGCAGACCTAATCAGAATTACACCAGGCTTCTCACCAGAGACTATGAAAGCTAGAAGATCCTGGGCAGATGTCAAACAGACCATAAATGCCAGCCCAGGCTACTATGCCCAGCAAAACTCCCAATTACCATAGAAGGAGAAAGCAAAATATTCCATGACAAAACCAAAATTACATAATATATTTCCACAAATCCAGCCCTACAACGGATATTAGATGGAAAATGCCAATACAAGAAGGAAAACTACACCCTAGACAAAGCAAAAGGTAATCTTTCAACAACCCCCCAAAAAGATAGTCAAACATAATTCCACCTCTAACAACAAAACCTCTTCAAACTATTCCACAAAATAGAAGCAGAAGGAACACTATAAAATTCGTTCTATGAAGCCACAATTACACTTGTACCTAAACCACACAAAGACCAAACAAAGAAAGAGAACTTCAGAACAATTTCCCTTATGAACATTGATGCAAAAATACTCAATAAAATTCTTGCTAACTGAATCCAAAAACAAACCAAAACAATCATTCACCACAATCAAGTTAGGCTTCATCCCAGGGATGCAGGGATGATGGTTCAGTATACAGAAATCCATCAATGCTATCCACTACATAAACAAACTCAAAGCAAAAAACCCACATGATCATTTCATTAGATGCTGAAAAAACATTTGACAAAATTAAGCATCCCTTCATGTTAAAAGTGTTGGAAAGATTAGGAATTCAAGACCCATATCTAAACACAGTGAAAGCAATATACAGCAAACCAGTAGCTAACATCAAACTAAATGGAGAGAAATTTGAAGCTACCCCACTAAAATCAGGGACTAGAAAAGACTGCCCACTCTCTCCATATTTATTCAATATAGTACTTCAAGTTCTAGCTAGAGTAATTAGACAACATAAGGAGGTCAAAGGGATACAAATTGAAAAGAAAGAAGTCAAAATATCACTATTTGCAGATGATATGATCGTATACTTAAGTGACCCCAAAAATTCTATCAAAGTACTCCTACAGATGATAAACAACTTCAGCAAAGTGGATGGATATAAAATTAACTCACACAAATCATTAGCCTTCTTATACTCAAAGGAAAAATGGGCTGAGAAAGAAATTAGGTGAACTACACCCTTCAACAATAGTCACAAACAATATAAAGTATCATGGTGTGACTCTAACCAAACAAGTGAAAGATTTGTATGACAAGAACTTCAAGTCTCTGAAGAAATAAATTGAAGAAGACCTCAGAAAAGGGAAAAATCTTCCATGCTCTTGGATTGGCAGGATTAATACAGTAAAAATGGCCATCTTGCCAAAAGCTTTGTTGGACTTCAGTGGGAGGAGTGGCCCTTGGGCCTGAGGGTGTTTGATGTCCCCAGTGTAGGGGAATGCCAGGGCAGGAAGAAGGGAGAGGGTGGATGGGTGGGCGAAGCTCCCTCATAGAGGCAGGGGGAGGGGGATGGGATAGGAGTTTCCAAAGGGGAGACCTGGAAAGGAGAAAACATTTGAGATGTAAATAAAGAAAATATCCAATAGAAGAAAATGTGGCAAGAATGGGGAGGAAAGGGAAAAAAGATTAAATAAATCCTTTCTAAATTGCTTTCACTCATGGGTTTAATCAGAGCAATAGAAAGACTAACAAAGACACTTACTTTGAGAGTCAGGCTATTTTAAAACAAGCATGTATAAATGCCTTTTCACATGTCTCTTATGTTCTTACAATGCTCCTGCAATGTCATTCTAACATTTAGTGGGTGATGATATGACAAACATGCCCCTCTGTACGTGGACATCTGAGCTTAGATTTTTCAGACTTCAAAACTCCAAAACAAACTTCTTTTCCTGATAAATTTCTCAACTGCAGATATTTTATAACAGTAGAACATACATTTAATCAGCTGCAATATAATGTCTCTTGTAAAAATGGTATAGAGATCCTCAAAAATGTATTTGAAAGTCCAATTCAGTAACATTAGAACAAAGAGTATACTACAAGTAGGTTTTAATCTGGTAAGATAAGCCTGATTTGGTTCTCAAAAACATCAGCCAGTGCAATCAACCGCACTCGCAGTCAAAAGAAACAAATCATATGATCATATGAATGGATGTAGCAAATTCATTCAACCAAATATCAAAAGCCACTCTTAAAAAAAATCCTTTCCACAAATTAGAAACAGAAGGAACTCTTCATAACCTGCTATAGAGCATTTAAAGAAAACGTGGATAATGCACTCATCTGATGATAGACAGACTGAACGCTTTCCTGTAGGATTAGAAACAGCAAAAGAATGGCCACGCTGCTCTTACTGATCATCATGGTAGAAATTTTAGTCTACTCAGTATATAACAAACACACAGGTTAGGAAGAAATCAATGACACTGGCTCTGCGAACAAAAGATGGGATAGTTTCTGTCAACAACAGAGCAAAATTTCTAAAGACGTGTGTGAGCACATGAATGAAACAAAATGTTTTGTTTCAATGGATGTTTACAACAAACATTTTGAAAGTGAAATATGAATGATAACATTTCTAATATCTCTGAATGAAGTGAAGGACTTGGAGGTATAAATCATAACAAACCCATACACTAATGTTTGAATTATCTCTACATTTTAGTCACCAACAACTGGAAACAATACAAATGTCCCTCAAAAGGTAAATGAATAACTGATAGTATATCTATATAGGGGCACCTTGTTTCAGTGTATATAGAAGCTTATTATAGATAAATAAATCAACGCCAAAACTATGAGTAAAAGAATTCAGCCTCAAAAGGTCACACACTACAATGGTTCTATTTTATTCAATATCTTCTGATAGACAAAACTATAAAGATAAAGACCAGATCACTTGTTGTGAGGAGATAAATGTAAGAATAAGGAGCAGTCATCTACAGGATGACTTCATGAGGATTTTTGTTATAATGGAAGTGTTTTTACCTAGGTGGGGTTTGGTGGCTACATAGATGAGGACATACATTAGAGATTCATAGAAATTCATATTTTACCCACAAAATTCATTTTATTGTTCACTAATCTAAAACTCAAAAATGAAAATCAAACAATAAGAAAAGGAATTCTGCAGCTGGGTGTTGTGGTACACACCTGTAACCACAACATTCCGGGAGATGAAACAGGAAGATTGAGAATTAAAGTACAGCTTCCAGTCCTGGATACATAATGACCCCACCACCAACAACAACAACAACCACAACCACAACAACAAGAAAAGGATTGTAGAAAGATGAGGAGAGAAAATATGAAATATCAGGAATCTGTCTCTACAAATAGGCAATCAACATGACAGCAGATGTTGGATGTTATCTGTTTGGAAATTTATTGAAGGCAGACAACATACATTTAAAATGAGCCATACACTAAATTGTGCTCAAGCATACTCTTAAGAGAGTAGCAGTTGCCCATTCAAAATTCCTGGATCTGTAGCAGGCAGCTGTATATTCTTCCCTGGAATAACATGCTCACAGCATGTAGAGTTCAGTATGGACAAAGAAAATCATTATTTCTCTGAACTGGGGATCTATTCTCTGATCAACGTTAGATGGCAGAAATTCAGCCATTATTTCAAGCCCTTCTCTATCTAGTTGAAGTGACTTTCAGGGAAGTAAAAGTTGTATACACCTCCCTTTTACTCCCCTAGTTTGTTTCTTTTAATCTTCAGTTTGAGAGCCAAGCACTGAACCCTAGTAGGTTAAAGAGCAGCTAACAAACTACCAAGTGTCCATGTGTGGCAGAGAAAGTGCAGGCTCCAGAAAGAACTAAGATCTTCAGTTGATACTTTGGGCTGATACCTGGCACAGACATTATAATTAAGCCAGCAATAAGAATAAAAGAAATAAAAATAAGAACAAATAACAGTGATCACTGGAAAAAGAAGAGAATCTGATTGCTAGAATTTTCATATAATTAGATTCACTTGTCTATCTTTCAACTGAAAAAAAAAACACAAGGTATACAATGGAATAGAGAAGTGTGGGCATTCAAAAGAAAGAAACTAATTGACAAGACTTCTCCTGACAAAGACCCAAATGGAAAACTACTAGATAGACTTTAAAAAGAACAATCTTTAAACTGCTAAATACTAGAAGAACACATGACAAAAGTCAAGAAAATGTTGTCTGACCAGTATGGATGTATCAATTAAAAAAACTCTAAAACGTAAAAACTGAAAAGAAACCTTTGTTTTGAAAACTTACACACACACAACACACACACACACACACACACACACACAAAGAACAATCACTAGAGGGATTCAGAGGTACAGTTCAGGAGGCAGAAGAATAACTAAACTTGAAGATAAGACAGGGAAATTTATTGTGCCAAAGGAACAGACAGAAATGAAATTAAAGTGAATAGCCTAAGAAAGCCTGTAGATCACCATCAAGTGGTCTAATCCATGCATAGTGAGATTCCCAGAATGAGAAGAGGCATAAAGTAAATATCTAAAGAATGAATGAGAACTTGCAAATTCAATAAAAGATATGAACACAAATACCTCATAAGATTAATAAACTCTAAGTTATATAAACTCTGACACACCAAGATACATTATAAACACACTTTTTTAAAAATGAAGGGTTGTCAAAGAAGCAATCTTATTGCACAGATCATCAGTTAATATGATAAATAGATTCCCCTCAAAAAATTTAGAGGCCAATAGGGTATAGGCAAATATAGTCAAAGAGGAACAAATGACTGTCTAGTAATCCTATATCCAGCAATATTGGCCTGAAAACATGACAGTGACATTATGGCAGTCCAAAATAAATGAACACTGAAAAAAATTTATCAGACTTGCCCTTAAAGGGATACTCCAGACTCCTGGAGTAAAAACTAACAAGACTCTAGCCCAGGAGTTCTCAACCTTCCTAATGGTGCCACCCTTTAATACAGTTCTTAATTTTGTGGTGGTCTCCAAGTATATAATTATTTTTGCTGCTACTCTGTAACTATAATTTTGCTACTGTTATGAATGATAATGTAAATTTTTTTGGAGATAGAAGTTTGTCAAAAGGGTGGTGACCTATAGGTTGAGAATCATTGCACGAGATATTAATGCTCTATAAATAAAGAGCAACTGCAATAAAAGTCAACACATGGGCAATTATAAAACTAGTATTATTTCAATAGCACTTTGTAACTCTACTTTTTTCCTTATGATTTAAGGGATTAATACCTTTAAAAGTTATTAGTCTCAGAACTAATATCATGTTAGCAGGGTTATAAAGTATGCATGTTCTTTGCTGTATGGTTTAAGAGACTATTGCATTTAAGAGAATTATTTGTTCATGTTTTGGGACACATAATTCATAAAGATGTAACTTTGTGACATCAAACGACCCAAAGAAGCTATTAAAAGGCCAGAGCTGTTACAAGAATATTGCATGTTCCTAAGGATAAGCTGATATAAATTCAAGTTAGAGAATTACAAGTGCAAGATGTAAAATTTGATGCCCACAGTAGCAACAAAGAAAATAACTATAGAATACACACAAAAGGAATGCAAACATTTCACTACAAAAGAAGATAAAGAATGCTCAAAATAGTAACACAATGACATGGAAGCTAAAGAATAAACAGTCCTATAAGGTAAACTGAAATCAGACAACAAAATAACAGGAATAATTCTCTCTCTCTCTCTCTCTCTCTCTCTCTCTCTCTTTTTAGGAATTACCTCAAATGTAAGTAGATTAAACTCTATAATCAAAAGACAGAGATTGTCAGAATGAATTTTTATATATTTACTTGCTAATTTTGGTTTTGTGAGATACTGTAGCCCAGGCTAGCTGAAATTCACTACATAGCCCAGAGTAGCCTTTGAATGACCAGAGGTTCTCTTGCTTAAATCTTCTGAATACTGTGGTTATAGGTATGACCTACACATCCAGATCAAAAGGGGGTTTAGTTTATGCTATTATTTATTTATTTTAATGAATTATTTTATATATTTACATTTCAAATATTGGCCCCTTTCTGGTTCCACCTTCCAAAGTTCTTCATGCCCTACCCCTTCCCTTTGGCCTCTGAGCGGGTGCTCCTCCCCTCCACATCTCCCTTCCCTGAGGCATTACTCTCTTTAGGATTAGGCATATCATCACCCACTGAAACCAGACAAGGCAGTCCTCTCTTACACATGTGCCTGGGGTTGGGGAGTTGGGGGTGGGTGGGCTCCTTCAGACCAGCCTGCATGAGTTCTTGGTTGGTGGCTTAGTCTCTGGGAGCTCCCAGGGGTCTAGGTTAGTTGACACTTTTGGTCTTCCTATAGGGTTGCCATGCCTTTCAGCTCCTTCTATCTCTTCCCTAACTCTTCCATAGGGAGTCCCAACCTCAGTCCAATGCTTGATTGAAGGTATCTGCATCTATCTCAGTCAGCTACTGGTACAGTCTCTCCAACACAACAGCAATGTCAGGGATTGGTGCCTGCCCATGGGATAGATCCGAAGTTGGACTGGTCACTGGATTGCAATTCCTTCAGTCTCTGCTCCATTTTTGTCCCTCTATTTCATTTAGACAGGAACAATTTGGGGTTACAAAAGTTTGAAGTGGGTTGGTGACCCCATCCCTCCACTGGGGTCATCTATCTACTGGAAGTGGTCTCTTCAGATTCGATCTTCCCACTGTTGGTCATTTAGGCTCAGGTCACCACCACTGAGTCCTGTGAGCTTCTCACAGCCCAGATCTCTGAGACTTTCTAGAGATTTTCCCCACCTCCACCCCCAAAAGCTGCATATTCCATTCGATCTCCTTGTCTTCTGGAGCTTCTCTCCTGTCTCTCTCCATACCTGATCATATTCCTATTTTCCCCTCCCCCTCTCCTCTCTCACCCAGGTCCCTCTCTTCCTTTGTTTCTCATGATTATTTGGTTCCCCCTTCTAAGTGGGATTGGTGCATCCTCACTTGGGCCTTCCCTCCTGTTAATCTTCTTATGGTCAGTAGGTTGTATCATAGGTATTCTGTATTTTTTGGCTAATATTTACTTATTAGTGAGTACATAGCATGCATGTCCTTTTGCGTCTGGGTTATATTACCTGGGATGATATTTTCCAGTGCCAACCATTTGCCTTCAAAATTCATGATGTCCCCATTTTTAATAGCTGAATAGTATTCCACTGTGTAAATGAACCACATTTTCTGTAGCTATTCTTTGGTCGAGGTACATCCTCAGTTTCTGGCTATTACGAATAAGGCTGCTATGAACATAATAGAGCATGTGTCCTTGTACTATGGCGGAGCATCTTTGGTATATGCCCAGGAGCACTATAGCTGGGTCTTCAGATAGAACTATTTCCATTTTTCTGAGGAAATTCTGACGTGGTTGTACTAGTTTGCAACCCCACCAGCAATGGAGGAGTGATCCTCTTTCTCCATATCCTCACAAACATGTGTTGTCACCTGAGTTTTTGATCTTAGCCATCCTGGTTGGTGCAAGGTAGAATCTCAGGGTTTTGATTTGCATTTCCCTGATAACTAAGGATGTTGAACATTTCTTTAACTGCTTCTAGACCATTTGAGATTCTGCAGTTGAGAATTCTCTCTTTAGCTCTGTACCTCATTTTTAATTTTTGTGTGTGTGTGTCTAATTTCTTGAGTTTTTTTAAATATATTTTGGATATTAGCCCTGTATTGGAAGTAGGGTCAGTGAAAAACTTTTCCCAATCTGTAGGTTATCTATTGACTGTCCTTTGCCTTACAGAAGCTTTTAAGTTTCATGAGGTCCCATTCATCAATTGTTGATCTTAGAGCTTGAGCCATTGGTCTTCTGTTCAGGAAAAGTTCCCCTCTGCCAATATGTTTGAGGCTATTTCCAACTTTATCTTCTATTAGCTTCACTGTTTCTGGTTTTATGTTGAAGTCTTTGGTCCACTTGGACTTGATCTTTGTGCAAGGTGATAAATATGGATCAATTTGCATTCTTGTACATGAAGACTGCCAATTAGACCAGCACAGTTTATTGGAAATGCTTTCTTAGTGTCCATACATGTGTGGGGCTTTTTCTGGGTCTTCAGTTCTATTCTATTGATCGACCTGTCTGTCTCAGTATCAATAACTTGTGGGTTTTATCACTGTTGCACAGTAGTACAGCTTGAGGTCAGGGATGGTGTTTGCCCCAGAAGTTCTTTTATTCTCAAAAATTGTCTTGGCTATCCTGGGTTTTCTGTTTGTTTTCCACATGAAGTCAAGAACTGCTTTTTCCATATCTGTGAAAAATTGTACTGGAATTTTGGTGGGTATTGCATTGAATCTGTAGATTGCTTTGGGTAAGATGGCCATTTTCACTATGTTAATCCTACCTATCCATGACCATGGGAGATCTTTCCATCTTCTGATGTCTTCTTTGATTTCTTTCTTCAGGGACTTCAAGTTCTTGTCATACAGATATTTCACTTACTTGGTTAGAGTCACACAAAGTTATTTCATATTATTTATGGCTATTGTGATGGGTGTTGTTTCCTTAATTTTTTCTCAGTCCATTTATAATTTGTACAAAGGAAGACTAATGACTTGTTTGAGTTAATTTTATAACCATCTACTTTGCTGAAGTTGTTTATCAGCTGTAGGAGTTATCTGGTAGAATTTTGAGGATTGTTTATATATATATATATATACTATCATATTATCTGCAAATAGTGATACCTTGATTTTTTCCTTTCCAATTTGATCTCCTTTTTTGTGTAATTGCTGTCGCTAGAACTTCAAGTACTATATTGAATAAATAGAGAGTGGGCAGCCTTTTCTTGTCCCTGATTTTAGTGAGATTGTTTCAAGTTTCTCTCCATTTAATTATATGTTGGCTATTGATTTGCTGTATATTGTTTTTATTATGTTTAGGTATGGGCCTTGAATTCCTGATCTCTCCAAGACTTTTTTTTTAATTTTTTTATTCGATATAATTTATTTACATTTCAAATGATTTCCCTTTTCTAGCCCCCCCACTCCCCAATCTCCAAGACTTTTAACATGAATGGTTATTGTATTTTGTTAAAGGCTTTTTCGGAATCTAATAAGATGATCATGTGACTTTTTCTTTGAGTTTAATTATATAGTGGATTATATTGAACCATCCTTGTGTCCCTGGAATGAAGCCTACTTGATCATGGTGAACAATGTTTTTGATGTGTTCAGTTGAGAGTTTTATTAAGTATTTTTGCATAGATATTCATATGCAAAATTGGTCTGAAGTTCTTTCTTCGGTGGGTCTTTGTGTGCTTTAGGTATCAGAGTAACTGTAACTTCATAGAATGAGTTAGTAAGTTAGGTAGTGTTCCATCTGTTTCTCTTTTGTGGAATAGTTTAAAGACTGTTGGTATAGGTTTTTGACAGTCTGGTACAATTTTGCACTAAAATCATTTGGCCCTGGGCTGCTTTTGGTTGAAAGGTTTTTAATGACTGATTCTATTTCCTTAGAAGTTTTGGGACTGTTTAGTTTACCTGATTTTGATTTGACTTTGGTATGTGGTTTGTGTCTAGAAAATCACGCATTTGATCTAGACTTTACATTTTTTTAGGTATAGGCTTTTGTAGTAAGATATTATAATTTTTGAATTTCCTCAGTTTCTGTTGTTATCTCTCCCTTTTCATTTCTTGTTTTGCTAATTTGGATACTTAAAATGAGTTTTAAAATTATGCAAACTGTCTCAGATTCACTTTAAATGCAAACACACATATAAATTTAACTTGAAATAATGGATAAAATAGTTTAATTAAAAATAATAAAAATAGAAAGGATATCTATTCTTTTTCTGTTTATTTTTTATTTTTTAATCTTTTTTAAATTGAGTATCTTCATTTACATTGCCAATGGTAAAACCTTTCCCAATTTCCCCCTCCCAAAAGCCCCCCTCCCCAACGATTCCCTACCCCTCCTTTCACCCCTTCTCCATGTATATGCCCCTCTACCTGACACACTCCCATCTCCCCCCCCCCAACTTCCTACCCCCTGTCCGTTTCCCTTTGTTGGGGCCTTTATTGAGAAGGATAGCTATTCTAAATAGAGTTTAAATCAAAATAACTTACAAGAGACAAATAAGGTTAGTGCACTAAAAAATGCCCAACACAACAAGAATATATAAAATTTATAAACATTTATGTCTTGATAGAAGATCATGAAAACCAATGAAGCAAAAGCCAATAGAAATGAAGAGAGAAATAGATATACTACAATAATGGATTAGATATTTCAATAACCTTTCAATAATTGATAGAAACACATAAAATATAGGAAATTAAAGAACAAATTAAAAACATAATAAATCAAGTAGGTTCACAGACATGTACACAACACTCACCTCAACAACAAATATATTTTCCCAAAATGTATATAAGGTATTGTGCTGGTTAGTTGGTTAGTTGGTTAGATTTTTTTGGTCAGATCAACACAGCTATGAGTATTCGGGAAAAGGTAACTTCAATTAAGAAAAAGCCTCCTTCTGATTGGCCTGTAGACAAATCAATGAGACATTTTCTTGATTAATGATTGATATGGGAGTGCTCAGCCACCTGTGGGCACTGCCACCCCTGGGCCGGTGATTTTGGCTTATATAGGAAAGCAGGTTGAACAAACCGCAAAGAACAAGCTAGCAAGCAAGATTCCACACCAGTTCTGCTTCACTTTATGCCTCCAGATTTCAGCCTTTACTTCCCTCAATGACAGAATGTGATCTGGGACACAAAAGCCAAACAAACTCTTTCCTCACTGAGCTGTCTTTGTTAATGATGTGTGTTACAGCAATAAAAGACCAACTAGGAGAGGTGTTTTCTAGGGTAGATCATGTAGCAGGGAACAAATTAAATCTGAATTTTAAAAGGCACACCACACTAGGCAGATTCTTTGACTAGAATGAAATCAACTTAAAACGCTGGTGTCAGAAGTCAGAGTGAAATATTCACAAATTTATTAGAATTAGACAATACTCTTCAATATCCAGTGGATCTAGAAAGAAATCATAAAGAAAACTAGACAATATAGAGAGGTACAAAATGAAAATACATCATACCAAAATTTCTAGGACTTAGCAAAAATAACTATTTTATTGGAAATCTCCAGGCAAAAGTGCTTGCGTTAAACAAACAGGATGGAGGTGTTCATGATGGCATGAACCTGTGGTCACAGAACTTGGAAAGAGAAGAGAAAATTTGTCTGTTTGCAGATATTATAGTCTTATCTGTATAAACATTAAAACTTCTAACACAAAACCTCTTTTGGACCACTATATGAATGCAGTAAAATACCAGGAAACAAGTTCAATGCACAAAAACATCAGCTGTATGCTCTGCATAGTAACAATGAACAAACTGAAGAGGAATTATAAATATAACATCATTTGCAATACCGCCAAAATAATATTTAAGAATTAACTGGGGAGGTTGAAAATTACACAAGAACTAAAAACAACACTGAAACCAAGAAAACCAAAGTAAATTGAAGTAGATACCACATTTACGGTTTGCAAAACAATTTCATAAATATGTGCATGCTACCCAATGTGACAGACATTCAGTGCAGTCTCTGTGAAATCTCAATAAAAATTTTTTTGCAGAAACAGAAAAATATCTCAAAATTCATCTGGAGTCTCCAGAGACCTCACATACCCCAAATTATGTCTACAAAGAAAAACAAAACTAGATGACCTTCGATTCCCTGACTTCAAAACTTACTACAATGCTATAGTAATCAAAAGTGTGGTGCTGGCATAGCATACACATGTATAGGACATATAGACTGGATACAATAGCGATCCTGTAAACAAACATTCTCAATATGGTCAAATGAATTTTGACAGGATGCCTAATCCATTTGATGAGGGTGATCTTTATAACAACGCATACTAGAAAAAAACTGAATACACATTTTTAAAACCATGGCTTTTTGCCTAACATTGTATTAAAAATAGACTCAAAACAAATGAAAAACCTGAATGTATATAGGACCTAAAACTATAAAGCACTTGGCAAACCATACAAGTACCAGATTTAATGAAAACTTAAAATCATTTTCCCGTATCAAGATATATTGAGATTCCAAGGCAACCTAAATAATTGGAGACAATATTTTCAATTCACAGGTGTTAAATTGACATTTCTTCAAAGCAGACATACAAATGGCCAATAAGCACATGCAAAGATGTTGAGTATCACAAATTATTAAGAAGTGTAAATGAAACTACAATGAGATGCCAAATCCATTAGCATGTCTACTGTCACATGCACAATACACAGGAACTAGTTTTTGTTGAGGAAGCATATATATTGGAACTCTTGTACACTATTTGTAGGAGTGGAACATGGCGGGGCCACTGAAGGAAACAGTATGGTCATTCCCCAGTAAATGAAAAAGATAATTACCATATGTTCTAGTTTCATTCTGCTAATGTGATAAAACATTCTGGTCAAAGGCAAAGCGAGGAAGAAAGGGTTCATTCGGCTTACACTTCTGTGTCACAATCCGACACTTATGGAAGTCAGTGTAGGAAGTCAAGGCAAGAACCTAGATACAGGGGCCATGGAGGGCTACTGCTTTTAGACTTGCTCTCTGGGTTTCTCAGGCTCATAAATGTTCTTTAGTCCAAGAACATTTGCTCACGGAATGGTATTACCCACAGTGGGTTGGGCCCTCCCACATTAACTAACAAGTGAGACAATGCCTCAATAAAGACCCACAGATCAACCTGGTAAAGGCCATTACTCAGCTGAGACTGTTCTCCCCACCCCCTCAGTGATTGTAGACTCTATCAAATTTAACAGTTCATGCTAACTCATAAATCACATGATCCAGCAGGCATGTCCTTTTCATGCTCATCTTTAGAGAAACATCATTCAAACTAGCTAAAATATAGAAGCCATCTAGTATTTACTGACAGATGAGTAGATGAACAAAATGTCACGGTAGTTTTCAAATGGAAGGAAATGCTGCAGATGTAATATGAGCAAAACGTTAGGACATCATGCAAAATGAAATAAGCTAGTCATACACAGAAAGACACATACTGTATGGTTTTACTTGTGCTGAATGCTTCAAGTAGTACCCAGCATAGGCCCAGCACATAGAATGCTAGACTTTGAGTACTAGATTAAAAGAGTGATGGAGATGGATGCCAAGGATGACTACATAAAGGCATGCACATATCTAAAAATTCATGAACCCTCCAATGAATTGTGCACTTTGAAGTGGTTCGGATGGCAAATGCTGCATGTAATTTAGAACAAGAAAAGATGAGGATACAACAAGGCTATGTAACATCATGGTTATGATTAGCATGTTCTTTTCATCATCATCTTTTCTTGTGGAAGGTAACATCCAGCAATTTTCCCATGTCAGAATTTCCCTTACTTCACTTGTGGATCTTGTTAAAATGCAAGGGGTATTGGCTGGAACCTAAAATTCTCTGTGGGATGCTGCTGCTGCTGCTGCTGCTGCTGCTGCTGCTGCTGCTGCTGCTGCTGGTGGAGGTGGTGGTGGTGGTGGTGGTGATGGGGTGATGGTGGTTCATGTACTATACTTTAAGGAGCCAAGATTTACTATTCCGTGGCGAACGAGTGAAGACCAAAATTCACACTCTGATCATCAGAGATGAGGCCTAGTGTTCTTTCTATTCAACTGCTGTTACCCAGAGATTGTTTTTCTCTCTCATGCTGCAGTTTGATAGAAAGCGACTCAGCAGAGTTAATTACAGGTTGCCAGTTTCAGAGCATGGTGTTGTACAGCAAAAGACAGAAGGAACCCTCCCATTCCCACCCCCTATTCATGGTCACTTCTGTACTCCCGGAGCAGCCCTGGCCACAAGAAGTTGTGTAGGTCCAGTAGAACTGATGTCATGTTTCAGGACTGAACTTTTAAAAACTAAAATCTTGAGACTGATTGGGGTGGCTTCATGGTGTCCCATCTGAGGAGAAGTAAGTGGGAAAGGGGAGAAATGGATAGAAATGAATAAGCTTGTTTGAAAAACACCAATGAAGATGACTAAAGGAGACTGGAAAGTAGATGGAGAAAATGTCCAAGTTCTGTCAGTAGTACATTTGGGAATGATCGCTATCCATAACAAAGGAACCATCAGCATGCTATTAATTGCCTGTAGCTGGTAGCAGACCAGAGCTGCTTAGGACTCCTGAGTCATCCATGACTCTGTGAAAGGACCCTGCTAATCATTCATTTGGATCACAGGTTTGTCGTTGTGTAGACCTGACTATGTCAGCCTGCATGAGGACCGGTTGTTCTGATTTGGGATAGGCTCCTCTGATGATGATGGATTTCTGAGTTAACTGCCTTCTCTTGTTTTATAGAATACTGCACACTATTACATCAGGACGGTGTGGAATCCACCATTTGGATTTGTTATTGGCAAAGTGTAATGACTGGCTCAGGTCAACAGAGCTATGCACATGAGACACACACAACCCTTTCCTTTTTACATGATTTCAGTTTAAATGGCTACAATGAGCTATCCAGTATTTTAGTTCTTTTTATTTATTTTTAAAACAAAGTATAACTTGTATAAAGTACAAGAACATATATTTGAAGTGTGTGGTTTTAATTCTTAAACCCGTATTATGTGTGGTATATATATTTGTCTCTTAGTGCATGCTCTCACACACAAGCATGTATACACACACATATCTCATACATATGATTTCTATAGGTTTTTTGAAATTGTCATTAATTCCTATAGTATATCCATATTACAGTAGAGAATAAAGGAATTTACCATTAAGGAAGTCAATCACATGGCGTTGCTTTTTGCCTCACTGTTGTCGTAAGTGCACTTCTGCAGGTGTTCTTTATGCACCTGTGAAAGAGCCTGTGTTTTTTCTATTTATTTTACCATGACAAAAAGCTTGAAATAACACATAAAATTGAAAGTTGATTTGGGCTCAGAGTTTGGGATGTTTCAGACTGGTTGGCCCCGTTGCTTTGCTATATTAAGGTAGCATATCATGGCAAGGAGTGTATGACAATAAAACAAAACAAAAACAAAAAACAAAACAAACAAACAGCAACAACAACAGCAAAACCCCAAAAACAAAACCTATTCACCTCCTAACTGGGACACGAAAGAAAGAAATCCTGGTTCTGCAAACCTCTTTGAAGATGTGACCAACTATCTAAAATTTCTCACCAAACCTTACTTCCTAAATCCCCCATTACATTTCAGTAATGTGACCCTGGAGAACCTAGCCTTTAATCGTAGGCCTTGGTAGAGATTCAAGACCCAAAATATAACCTTCTCACAGCCTATTTTCACATTATGATGCACAATAAATTAGCCCAAAGGCCTCTTATTACTCAACTCAAATGTTTATTTATCATTCAATTGAAGAGTTATATAAACATTGACTGATCTAAGCTGGACTCAGGACAACTCTGCTTGACTTGACTGGTTTTACATTTTTCTAGCATTTCTAAAAGTCCTAACTAAATTTGACTCAAGGCAATTCAACTCTGCTGCACCTGTGTCTCATATTTCTGAGATGAGACTGAAGTCCAGCCATCTTTCTTGTGGCAATGACAAAGGATCAGAAAACAGACTTGTCATCAAATTTATCTTATTCTCTTGGGTAAAGTGATTACTTGAGTGGACCCACAATGGAGAAGTACACTCTTCTCCAGATGGAAGAAGGTATCGATGCAAGGAAGGAATGCTGCGACTGCAGTGTAACACACTTGCTAAGAGCTGCTGGTTTCTATTGCTCGGAGAGCACCTGATGCTACCACAGCCTAGCACCATATCCAGATCCTTTCTGACATGACAAAAAATGTCAAGTCCAAGAAGAAGGAGTATTTACACACACTTAGTCACCCTCGGAAAGCAGTCATGGCTTATGGCTTCTTTTGCCCCACTAACCTTTGGAGCAAAGATGGAAATGCACTGATGTGACCTCTACCATGTGAACGTAGGATCTCATAGTGATCCTGAAAGAGTGTGGTCAAAGAAAACAGCTTTTCTCTTTTCTTCCTACCAAGATGCTGCGAAGTCCCACTAAGGTTATACCACCTTCCTTTGTTCCATTAACAACATGAACCAGACCTAAATTATATATTTCATTTTTCATAATAACCATGCAGTCAATGACCTTCTGAAATGTATCATATTTAGAACAGTTGTTTCTCTTTTAATTATCTTTCTATTTTATTTCACTTTAATATAAAATTTTTCTCTCAATAATACTCACTAAATAAATAAACACCAAGGATTAATATCTTTCCATTATAGTCATAGTTGCAAGGAAACACACACCAAATTAACTGATGTAGTAGTGTTTGTTGGAGTGTATTCTATGCATGTTCTGGATAAAGGTAAGATGCTTTGCCTTACACATACAGGTTTAGACAGAATGAAAAGGTCACATGTTTGAATTTTGCTGTGCTATTCATGTGTGCTACATAGTCTTCATTTTGCCCTAAAGGTAATTTTCTAGCCTAAAATTTTCTGTGGGGCAAAGTTTGAATTCAGTATATCCCTGAGCCTCACCAGGTTGAAATTTTGGTCAAGGAAATGATAAAGAAAGAAGAAATATAGAGAGGATCCAAAAGATAGGATGATGGATGACAGGCTGCAAAATGTCATTCTCTAGGATTCATACAAATTTTACACTCATCAGCTCACAGCAACTTGAGTTAACTGCGTTGAGCCTCACATGTCCTAGCAATGATCAGTCAAGGGAGCAGGAGGGGTCCAAGGCCTGCATTTTAACTTTGAACTATTGGATGCTGAAATATTCTGGGAGAGGCCCGATTACTGGTTTTAGTTGTATAATCATTGCTGAGCCCACCAAACCCCAGCACCAAATCCATGGTAGCATTAATCTCAATGGGCCACAGAGCAAAATGGACAGACATGAACATGAGCAAGAGATTTGTGTGGAGGGGTATATATGAGAATATCTGAAATGCATGGTATATATAGGTGAAAAGGTCTAAACTAATTTAATAAAAAGTCTACCTAAGTCTTTGAAAGAGCAACAAAAGAAACTGGGAGAGAAAGCAAATGAATGAGTCTCCTAAGCATGGATGACATCACATTTCTATTCCTGTCTTCTCCTTGTCACTTGGGAAGAACACTCACTCTTAGTGACATGGTACTTGAGGTACACATTGTAAACGTTCCTTTAAAATAACATAGCTGTTTAAAAACTTGTTATTATATAAGTAATTCATTTTATCTGTGGATATCTCTTCTGTATTATTTTTCTTATTTAATTTTGCTTATAATCATAAAATGAACTCTGCAACACAGCTGGACTTGGAGGGGAATGAGGAAAATAAGGAACCCATAGAACTTCAGTGAGAGCAGAGATTACAGGGTACTGAGAGCAGATGGGTTGGGCGTGCTCTCCTGAATGGAATGGTCTGGTGGATAAGATGTCCACAAATCAAACATATTAGAGATGTCCACAGTAGGCAATGGTGATCTTCTTGCTGGTCTTGCCAGTCCTGTACCCAAAATGCTCCATGGTGTCCACAGTGTTCATGCCCACTTTTACCAAAGGCCATGTGCTGACATCCAGCCACTCAGTCTTGGCACTGCAGATAAAAACCTGGGAGCCATTAGTGTTCAGCTCAGTGTTTTCTGTGGACAAAATGCCAGGACCTGTATGCTTCAGGATGAAGTTCTCATCCTCAAATTTCTCCCCATAGATAGACCTGCCACCAGTACCATCATGGCATGTGAAGTCACCACCCTGGTACATGAATCCTGGAATCATTCTGTGAAAGGAGGAACCTTCATATCCAACCCTTTCTCTCCAGTGCTCAGAGCACAAAAGTTTTCTCCTGTCTTTGGAATTTGTCTGAAAACATCGCAATGGTGATGTGGATCAAGGGCTCGCCATTGCCATGATGTTGAAGCACATACTGGGGTTGACCCCAGCTGCAGCAAGTGGTAACAAGGACAATGGCATCAGAAAAGTTACTTTCTATATCTTAGAATAGAATAGATCACTAAATAAATGGAACTTTGGGTTTTAGACAAAAATGAGTAAGCACACTTCACATTATGCTTAAAGACCCTGAAGATGAGGCAAGCATAAGACAATGAATAGAAGAGGGCTGCAAAGGGTGTGCCTGTAAGCCATGAGATTTGAGAGATGAACTGTTTACTTTCTGTGTATCTTGGTGTAGGTGTGCCAGAGAGGCTTAAGAACCAGAAACAACAAGCATATAGTAACCAAGTAAAAGCAAACACTAAGACAAAATAAGCATTTTCTCTCTGCACAAATGACTGGGAAAGAAGCCTTTTCTTCAGGGCAAAACCCTGTCAGCAGCACAAGTCCTATTCCATTTGAACATTGCCCCCAAATATGTGTTCTCCTTGATCTGATTGTGCATGGCAGTCAACAACAGAACTGTGTAAGGAGACCCCTGGCTGATACTACTATTTTGAAAATGACAGTAACTGGCAGGTTGGTGGGTATCCACACAGCCCATGTGCCAGTAAATTCCTGACTACAAGTCCAGACAAGCAATAATGAGGTTAGCATCTGTTAGCATTCTGCTCAAGCCATTATAAGGTATGTCCCTTCTCCTCCTGACCAGTTGAAAACTGTAGAGGTTAGGTATGAAAACAGAGATGTCTATAATCAGGGAAGTATTAAGTAGCAAAATGTAAATAACAATCAGAGGTGAAATATGCAAATTGTTCAGGATATAATTGAAAATCATCCATAATACCAAGAACTATGAACATTTCAATTAGAACAATAGATGAAGATGAATAGATACTAACACCAGGGTGACACAGATGTCATAATTATTTGACAGCCATTTTAATACAACCATCATAAAATGCTATTATGAATAATTACTATTTTGAAACAAAAATTCTCATCAAAGAAAAGAAAGACACAAAGGAAAACTGAATATAAATTCTAGAATTGAAAGAATAATTTTTTAAAGTTTTTTTTAAAAAGCTTACAATAGGAGAGCAGGGATTATAGAAAAAATCATGAGCAAGGTTAAAACTAGAGTAACAGAAATTATAGTCTAAACAATGCAGAAAATATAGACAGGTAGTACAATAAAATATCTAAAAGCAATATTATTACACACCTAGAAGGGAAGAAAAGAAAGTATGAGATTCAAGAAATATTCAGAAAAAAAAGTGTTAAAAACTACCCTGAATTTGGTGGAAGGAATAAGATAAACAACAGCAACAACAACAACAACAACAAAATGCATTTCAAAATCAGCTAGAAAGAAATTATATACTTTTCATGGAGGAAAGTCTCAGAGACTCCTATGGAGCCTAGAGTAGGCTCCTAGGACTAAATGTGTGTGACCTTAGCTGAAATGCCCAACAGTAAGGAGGTGGAACCTGAAGAGACCACCTCTAGTAGTCAGACAGGATCCCAGTGGAGGGATGGAGGCACAAACCCACCTATAAAATTTTCTACCCCATATTGTTCCCATCTAAAAGAAATGGAGGGACAAAAATGGAGCAGAGACTGAAGGGAAAGCCACCCAGTGACCAGCCCAACTTGGGATCCATCCCATGGGCAGGCACCAAACCCTGACACTGCTGTTATGCTTGCAGACAGGAGCCTAGCATATCTGTCCTTGGAGAAGCTCTACCAGCAGCTGACTGAGACAGAGGCAGCTACTTACATCCAACCATTGGGCTGAGCTTGGAGGCCCCTATGGAAGAGATGGGAAAAGGATTGAAGGAGCTGAAGGGGATGGCAACCCCGTGGGAAGACCAACAGTGTCAACTAACCTGGACCCCTGGGAGCTCCCAGAGACTAAGCCACCAACCAAAGCGCATACATGGGCTGGTCTGAGGCTTCTGGGCACATATGTAGCAGAGGACTGCCCTGTCTGGTCTCAGTGGGAGAGGATGTACAAATGTGATGCTCTAGGGTCAGGGGACACTTGTGGAGGGGCACCCTCTCAGAGGCAAAGGGAAGGGGCATGGGAGAAGAACTCTTTGAGGAGGGACCAGAAGAAAGATCAAACTTTGGGTTGTAAATAAATAAAATAAACAATTAATAAAAAGAATATCATTTTAAAAATGTAACAGGATATTTCTTGTCAAAAATCAGAGACCACAAGAAAATAGTTTGGCATTTTCCATGTACTAGAAGAATTGCCTATCCATGCTTTTATGATTTGGCCCTTAAGTGTCATCTGAATGAAAGGAACATGAAGGAACTCTAGGTGGTGGGGCTTATCCAAAGGTTGTTAGGGATGTGCCACTGTGGAAGATACCAAGACACCCAATTGGGATGAGTTAATTTTCTCAGGTTAATGTTCATAAAGCTAGATAGCTAACAAATAAAGAGGAGAGGAGAGGAGAGGAGAGGAGAGGAGAGGAGAGGAGATGGGAGGAGAGGAGAGGAGATGGGAGGGGAGGAGAGGAGAGGAGATGGGAGGGAAGGAGAGGACAGGAGAGAAGATGGGAGAGGAGGGAAGAGGAGGGGGAAGGGGAGGAGAGGAGGGAGGAGAGGGGAGGGAGGGAGGGAGAGAGAGAGAGAGAGAGAGAGAGAGAGAGAGAGAGAGAGAGAGAGAGAGAGAGAGAGAGAGAGAGAGAGAGAGAGAGAGAACAAATTAAACAAACACATCAGGTAAAACAAAGGCTTTCTCAGACAAGAAAGTTTATTGCCAATGGAACCACCTTAAAAGATATGTTTTAAAACAGAAAAAAGTGATCACTGACTGAATTGTATCACATTAGGAATAAAGGCAGGACAACAGGGTGGGGAAATGTATGGTCTCATGTACTACAGTATTGATGGTCTTTTTGGCTATTTTTATTGGTTTTTATACCTCCTTTCTAACCTTTATTCTACTTTAATTTTTGCAACTCCACAACACTAGGTAGGAGAAAAAGAACATTAGAAGGGAAAGAGAGCATAGATCTCTTTTAGTCAACAAAATAGACTACTTGCTGCTGATTAGGGGCATTGGGTTTTAAGGGCCAAAGTCCAATCTTGTCAGGATATCTCCAATTTCTTATCTGTTCACGAACACTTGACAAACTGCAATAGCAGCAACTGGGAGCTGTTGCCTTCTTCCTTTTCTTCTTCCCCTTCTTCCTCCTCCTCTTCCCTCCTCCTCTTCCTCCTCCTCCTTCTTCGTGCCTCTTGCCCCTTTGGGGGCTCTGACATTTAATTACCCTCCAGAGTCCTTAGAATTAACCTATTTGTACCTGGTAAAGATCATGCCCCTCCTAGAGCATGAGACAAAAACAAGACAGTCCTAGTTAACAGCTGTTGACAAACTGAAGCAGCCCCATATCCCCCACCTGGGATTCAAAAAAACATATTCACATAACATAACTGGGTTTTCAAAGAAACCCAAACTCTCACTACATAGTACCTTTTACATTCTGTGTTTATCTTAAATTGCTTCAACCTAGGGAGAAGAAATATTTAAGAAATCAAGTTATTGGATGACAAGAAGTGCATACCAAAAGGAGCATGTCACGGTTGTCTCAGGAGGGGCCCTCCCAGAGACTTACAAATACAGAGGCAGATGCTAGCAGCCAACCACTGGACTGTGCGTGGGGCTCCAAATGGAGGAGTTGGAGGGTGGACTGGAGGAGCTGAAGGGGTTTACAGCCCCATGGGAAGAACAATGATGTCAGCCACCCAGATGCCCCAGGACTCCCAGGGACTGAACCATCAACCAAGGGGTAGACATGGTTCCAGCCAAGTATAGCAGAGGAAGGCCTTGACAGGCATCACTGGTCCTCGGCCAGGTGAAGGCTCAATAGATGCCCCAACAAAGGGAAATTGAGGGGGTGGAGGTGGGAGTAGGTTAGTTGGAGAGTCATATATGTGGAGGTAGGGAGTGGGAGGAGGGGTTGGGGGTTTTGGGTAAGGGGAGGAAACCAGGAAAGGTTTTAGCATTCGAATTGTAAATGAAGATTATATTAAAAATGTTCTAGAATGTTCCACACAACTATACTTGGGATCAACTTCTGTATCTGCTCCTGGTTGTAGTTGACTTGTATTTATTCCTGGGAATAAAAAAAAATGGTGGAAAGAATATTTACAAAAAAAAAGAAATCAAGTTATAATAGAGGGCAAAATAAGTAAGATGCCTACATTTAATCTGAAATGGTAAAATATCGAGACTAATCAACTGATACACACACACACACACACACACACACACACACACCTTTATATCCGTTGATGAAAACAATTTGGACACTTGGGAGGCAGAGGCAGGAGGATCTTGAGATTGAGGCTGGCCCTATTTCCAATGCAAATTGAAGGTCAGACTGAAATATATACGAAGAATATTTCAAAATAGAAAATGAACCAAAACACTATGTAAAAAGGTAATATGCTTAAACCTTAGTGAATAGAGCAATACATTACTTAGCAAGTTTAAGTAACAAAGAGGGTGTATGACAAGCGTGTGTGCTTAGTCTTACCACAGTCTTTTTATCAGTGAGTCTGGTCTGGCTAGAGTCCTGTCACATATGCTTTATAGTACACCAAGGAACATTCCATCTTCATCTAATTTTTTTTAAATTTGGACAAATGCCTTTTTTCACATTATGGGAAGGGAGTTGGGGATAAATTAGTAGGCCATGAACTTAGTTGTAGGGAAAATAAAGCCTTACACAGAGGAGCAAATTCTATTCAGTCATAGTACATCATTCCTTTCATATGTTTTAAAATGTAATTTGTCAGTATTGGGGAAATTTTTTACATCCACATTCAATTGCAAATGTTAGACTATAATTTTCCTTTTAGTGCTGATACCTAGCTTTGGTATTAAGCTAATGGTGGTCTCATGAATGTGGTTTTCAAGTATCTTTTTGTTATTTTTTTTTTTTTAGTTTTCTCACTTTTCCTTTTAGTATAGCTAAGATGTTACAATTTTGTTGATATTTTCAAGAACAACTCAGTTTTAATGATATAATTCTGTTAATCTGTATTGATTTTCCCGTTTCTTTCTGCTCTAATCTTTATTTTAAATGCTATAACTTCAAATGCTCTAAGAACAGTAAGTGTTCAATACATATTCTAATTTTGAGTTTGGTTTCCCTTTGGTTCATTTTTAATGTAGCAATAACTTTTGCCTTTGATAAAAACCATTCTTTTTAAAAAATATTTTAAAGTGTTTGTATAATTTTACTGTACTCCAATCAAAATGGCCAAAATCAATAACACAAATGACAAACCACATTTTGATATGTTCTGTATATCTTCATTTGTCTCAAGATAGTTTCTAATTTATCCTTTGACTTCTTCAATCTATCCCTTTAAAAAAAAGAATAAGCTCTTTAATTTAGAATTTGTGGGTTTTCCACATTTTTTGCTATTGATTTCTAGTTTTATGTTACAGTAGACAGATATGATGCTTGGGAAGATTTAGCTCTTCTTAACGTTCTTAAGATTTGCTTGGTGACCTAACAGTCCAGGACAGTGCTCTATGTGCACTAGAGAAGAATATATAATTCACTACTTGGAACTTGGAGTGTTCTGTGTACATCAATTTTGTCTAATTGGTCTGTAGCTGTTCAAGTGTCTACTGTTCTTACTGATTTTCTGTCTATTTGCTGTATCCATTGTGGAAAATGGGCTACTGAAATATCCTACTATTATGATATTACTATCTATTTTCTCCTTCTGTCAGCTGTTTTTTTTTTCCAGTTGCAATTTTATTATCCCAGTCGAAGTGAATTAATTGGTAGCAATAAGCTGACAGGTTGGTACAAGTTTAAAAGCTAGGAACTCTGAAGACATTGTTTTGTTTTAATGACTATAAAATACATGATATTTATATTCTTCCAATTAAAATTATTGATTTTAATGAATTTTTCATATAATTCTTTTCTACTTTTCTTATATCGAAAATATATTTTTTTCATAAAATATATTCTCATTATGGTTTTCTTTCCCCTCAACTCCTCTGAGTTCCTATTTTCCCAGACTCTGTAAGGGTCTGCACCAGATCCTTCCTCATAATCCACACACCCAGCTAAAAAGCACACACACATGCACACACACACAAACAGAGAGAGAGAGAGAGAGAGACAGAGACAGAGAGAGACAGAGAGAGACAGACAGAGAGAGACAGACAGAGACAGAGACAGAGATAGACAGACAGACAGACAGACAGAGAGATGGAGTCATTTTGTATAGGCCTGAGCATGAGGCCAGCCCTGGAGTGTGGTTGATATGCCTTAGCATCATTTCATTGAAGAACACTGTTGTGTTTCCCCCCTCCCTCAGGAGCTATCAACTGTAACTAGCTTCTTGGTTAAGGGTGGATCTTTTAGCCTTCTTCCCTTATTCTGTTCTAGGATTTTTGTCTGACTTGATCTTATGCAGGCCTTGTGCACTCTGTCAGTCTTTTGGAGCTCATATGTGTAACAGTCCTGTTGTGTCTGGAAGACACCATTTCTTTGGAGTCTTCCCCCACCTCTGCCTCTAACAATTTTTTCACCTCCTCTTCGTCACAGATCTCTGAGCCTTGAGGGGCCATTGACATCCCATTCAGGGGAGAGTGCGCCAAAGTCACTCTGCACGGTGTATTGTTGTGGGTCTCTGTGTTAATTTCCATCTACATAAAAAAAAAGCTTCAATGTAAATAAATTATATCGAATAAAAAAAAGCTTCTCTGATGAGATTTAAGTGATGTACTGAACAGTATGGCATAGAACTATGTCGTTAGGAGTCATTTTATTGCAACTTTCCTTTAGTAAAATAATAGTCATACAATTTCCCTTAGGCTCATGACCTGTCTAGTATCAGGGTCTCAGCTTCATTAACAGTGTTAGGTATGGGTTTCTGTTAATTATTCATTCATATATTTAGGTACTTTGCAACTAGGTGAATACATTTTTTACAGTTGTTACATATTCCCAGTTAATTGATGATCCTCTATTATATGTTTATCTTGTGCAAAAGACTTACTGAAATTTTATTTTATCTAATATGATAAAATAGCAACTTGTATGAAGTTTTATTATTTTATTTTCAGTCTCCCTCCATATATAATTAAGAAGTTTAAAGTGGGTGTCTTATAAATAGCATATAGGTGGATCTTGGAGATTTACTTATCCAATTAGTAACTGCATGACTTTTGATTGAACAGTTTAATCCATTTACATTTAAAGTAACTACTAATAGGAAAACATACTATCACAATCTGTTTCCCCTTGGTGTTATAGTTATGTTGGTTATCTTTACTTCTCTGATATCTTTCCTTCTTGTTAATTTTATAGGGACACAATTTGATTTATTATTCTATTTTGTACATCATGTATCAGTACTTTGTGGTTACCATGGGGATTACATAGTAATGCCATCCTGTTTTAACTGATGACAATTTTTCAATCACACAGAAAAACTGTTCTCTTTTACATCTTTCCTCCCCTACTTTAGACTATCAATGCTATAAATTATATCTTTTAACTTACATATCCATTAGCATAGTTCATAGTTGTAGTTATTTTCTTTGCTTTTATGTTTTAAATTATATACCTGAATTAAGTTATCTATGTACAAAATTACAGTATTATAGCATTCTGCATTTGTCTATATATTTAACTTTACTATAAAACTTGATGTTTGTATGAGCTTTTATGTGTCTATATAGTATCTTTTCATCCTAACATGTAGGACACACTAAATTTGTTTGGCAGGTCTTGTAGTTATGTATTCTATTAGTTTTTTCTAATCTGAGTAAGTTTTCAATTTTTCTCTATTTTTGAAGGAGAGTTTTGTTGAATATGTATGCTTGATTAACTTGGTTTTCTTTCCATACTGTGAACATATCATTCCACTCTCCTCTGTCCTATACTGTTTCTCCAAAAAAGCTATTGATGATTCTATGAGTGGTTTCATGTTTACAAGAAGTTGTTTTTCTCTTGCTGCTTTTAAGAGTCTTTGTTTTTATTCTTTAATGTTGACATAAAAGATTATTAAATGCCATGGACCTATGTTGAACATGTAAGATAGGAGTTCTTTCAAATTGATGTGTTTTGATAATCATTTCATTCCTCAGATTTGATGATGTTTTGGTTATTATATCTTCAAAAAAGTTCTCTCCCTATCTATCTCTTTTGTTCTGGGACTCTTATATGTGTTGATCTCCTTGAGAGTATTCCAAAAATCTCTTATAAATGTTTACCCTTTCATTTTTTTTCTAGCCTGCTAACATTTAATGACTGGTTCTCAAATTTATTCTTTTCATTCTAAGGAACTTTTACACTCAATTACTATGGTTTTTTTTTTCAGTTCTAAAATATGTTTTTTTCCTTCTCAAAGAAAGTTTATTAATTTCTAATTTTGAAAATTATACACATGTACACAATGCACAGGTTTTCACTCCCCATCACTCTCTCACATCTCACTCCTTTTCCTGTGTAATGCCTTCTTTCTACAAACTAGTCACACTCCTACATCATGTCTTTATTTGGTGACGCTCTGAGTAGTTTAAGTGGGGTTGCTTGCAGATCATGTTTTTGGAGATTTTACAAGTAGCTATGACACTGAGGAAAATGGCTGCCTCCCCTTTCCCTGTCAACCTGTTAACTGGCAAGCCCTCATGAGCTCCTCTCCCATCTTCGTTGGAGTGTTGATAGGCTTGATCTTGTGCCAGCCTCTTGCAGGTAATCACAGCTTCTATGAGGTTGAGATTGCAATGGTGGATTATACCCAGAAGTCAGTGTCTCATAGAACTCTCTCCATTCTCTTTATTTTAAAACTTTTCCACACAATCTTCCTTGGAGAAAGTGATATAAATGTGACCTATCTGGATAAACACTCAATATTCACATAATGTTACTATTTTGATAAGCTTTGAGACACTAGATTAACTCATGGCTACCAACTACAAAAAGAAAGGTGAAGAGTTACACTTATTTATAGATATAAATATAAGTATTTATAAGGTCTTTTAAAACCTGTCCATTTAATCAATTCACTGTAATAGATTCACTTCCCATAATCCGTGACTTCTCCAGCCATGGGCTTTTGACTAGCATTGTAGTACCAGACATTAAGTACCTCTTATAGAACAGGTCTGAACTCAAAGCAGAAAGTTGCTGGTTCTCATAGCAGTCATGCTCTTCTTTGCATTGGTGTTCATATTTTGCCTGACAGATCAGTATCGTCAAATGTAGTGTCCACAGCTAGGGGAAAGGGTTTATAACTTTTCTCCTCAGTTGCCTGTATAGCACCGTCCACCTCAGTGATTGCACAATGAACAATAGTAAGCCAAGAAGGATGTATCTGGTTCAATTCCAGTTTGATTTCTTTGTGTCCTAAAGCTGAAGTGTACGACATCTTCATCAATACAATCTTACCAACAAACTTAGCTTCTCTTTGTTAATGGTCTCATTCTATCCATGTATTTTTCTTATATCATTTGATTGTATAATATTTTTATTAGATATATTCTTTACATTTCAAATATTGCCTCCTTTCCTGGTTCCCCCTCCCCAAAAAATTCCCTAACCCATCCACCACCACCCCCTGCTCAACAATCTACACACTCCTGCTTGGCTGTTCTAGCATTCCTCTATACTGGGGTATCTAGCCTTCTGAGGACCAAGGGCCTCTCCTCCCTTTGATGTCCAACAAGGCCATCCTCTGCTGCATATGCATCTGGAGCCATGGGTTACTATTTTGATAAGCTTTGAGACACTAGATTAACTCTTTGTTAATGTACTCCATGTGTACTCTTTGGTTGATGGTTTAGTCCCTGGGAGCTCTGGGGGTACTGGGTGGCTCATATTGTTGTTCCTCCTATGGGGCTGCAAACCCCTTCAGCTCCTTGGATCCTTTCTCTAGCTCCTCAGTTGGGGACCCTGTGCTCAGTTCAATGGTTGGCTGAGAGTGTCCCCCTCTGTATTTGTCATGTACTGGCAGGTCCTCACAGGTAACATCTATATCAGGTTCCTGTCAGCAAGCACTTGTTGGCATCCAAAATCGGGTCTGGGTTTTGTAATTGTATACGGGATGTAACCCTAGGAGCAGCAGTCTCTGGATGGTCTTTCCCTCAGTTTCTGCTCCACACTTTGTATCTCCTCCTGTGGGTATTTTGCCCCCCCTTCTAAGAAGGACCAGAATAGCCATACTTTGTTCTTCCTTCTTCTTGAGCTTCATTTGACATGTGAAATGTGTCTTGGGTATTCCAAGCTTCTGGCCTAATATCCACTTATCAGTGAGTACATACCGTGTGTGTTCTTTTGTGATTGGGTTACCTCATTCAGGATGATATTTTCTAGTTCCATCCATTTGCCTAAGAATTTCATGAATTCGTTGTTTTTAATAGCTGACTAGTATTCCATTGTGTAAATGTACCACATTTTCTGTATCCATTCCTCTGTTGAAGAACATCTGGGTTCTTTCCAGCTTCTGGTTATTATAAATAAGGCTGCTATGAGCATAGTGGAGCATGTGCCCTTATTACATGCTGGAGAATTCTCTGGGTATATGCTCAGGAGTGGTATAGCAGGGTTGTCTTGGTAGTATTATGCCCAATTTTCTGAGGAACCGCGAAACTGATTTCCAGAGTGGTTGTATCAACTTGCAATCCCACCAGCACATCCTCTCCAGCATCTGCTATCACCTTGGTTTTTGATCTTAGCCATTCTGACTGGTGTGAGGTGGAATTTCAAGGATGCTTTGATTTGTATTTCCCTGATGACTAAGGATATTGAACATTTCTTTAGGTGCTTCTTAGCCATTCAGTATTCCTCATTTGAGAATTGTTTGTTTACCTCTGTACCCCATTTTTGAATAGGGTTATTTGTTTCTCTGGAGTCTAACTTCTTGAATTCTTTGTATGTATTGGATATTAGTCCTCTATCAGATGTAGGATTGGTAAAGATCTTTCCCCTATATGTTGGTTGCTGTTTTGTCCTATTTACAGTGTCCTTTGCCTTACAATTCTATGAGGTCTCATTTGTCAATTCTTGATCTTAAAGCATAAACTATTGGTGTTCTGTTCAGGAACTTTGCCCATGTGCTCAAGGGTCTTCCCTGCTTTTTTTCTATTAATACCAAGGACTCTCAATCCTGTATATCTATGCTTCAAATTCAAGGATCACCCACATTCATAAAAGAAACTTTACTAAAGCTCAAAGCACATATTGCACTTCAGACAATAATAGTGGGACTTCAACACCCCACTTTCATCAATGGACAGATCATGGAAACAGAAACTAAACAGAGAAACAGTGAAACTAACAGAAGTTATGAACCAAATGGATTTAACATATATCTATAGAACATTTTATCCTAAAACAAAAGAATAGGACCATGGTTCCAGCCAAAAATGTGGCAGAGGAATGCCTTGTCAGATATCAGTGGGAGGATTGGTCCTTGGTCAGGTGAAGACTCAATAGATGCCCCAACAAAGGGAAAATGAGGGGGGAGGTGGGAGTGGGTCAGGTGGAGGGGCGTATACTTAGAGACAGGGGGTGGGAGGAGGGGATGGGGGTTTTCAAGGAGGGGGAAACCAAGAAAGGTTTTACCATTTGAAATGTAAATGAATATTATATTCAATAAAAAAGAAAAAAACAAAAGAATAAAAATAATATACCTTCTTCTCAGCACCTCATGGTACCTTCTCCAAAACTGACCTTATAATTGGTCACAAAACAGGCCTCAACAGATACAAGAAGACTGAACTAATCCCATGCGTCCTATCATATTATCATGGATTAAGGCTGATCTTCACTAACATCAAAAACCTTAGAAAGCCCACATATATGTGGAAGCTGAACAACACTCTACTCAATGATAACTTGGTCAAGGAAGAAATGAAGAATTCAATGAAAATGAAGGCACAACATACCCAAACCTATGGGACACAATGAATAGCAGTCCTAAGAGGAAAACTCATAGCTCTGAGTGCCTTCAAAAAGAAACTAGAGAGAGCATACACTAGCAGCTTGACAGCACATCTGAAAGCTCTAGAACAAAAAGATATTTTCATACTCATCATTCTGTAGATCATTTGGTTAGTTCTCTGATCTGAGCTGAATTAGCTAGAGATCGTGGTCCATTATGATTTTTATTAACATGTCTGGAGACTCACTAAAATATCTGGGGTGGTTATATGAGTAGCACTCCTAGTCATTCATTCTCTAAAAGATGAAGTCTGGACTCTGAACACACTAGAAAATGAGTTCCCAGTAGCTTAATGATGAAGCTCCAGTGCATAGTGCTTTTCAAATTTCTTTTAGATTTATGAATTTTATTTTATGTATATGAGAGCTTTGCCAGTATGTGAATACATGAATCACGTGCATGCTTGGTGGAGTCATAGATGCTTGTGAACCATCCTCTGGGTGCTCAGAATCGAATCTTGAACCTTTGCAAGAGCAACAACTGCTCTCAACCACTGAGCAATCTCTCCAGGCTCCACTTTTCAAATGTCTAATTGAAGTCCCATTTAGCAAAGCAAGTCACAAGTCCAAGTCAAAATTCAGAGGGTAGAAAAATAGGTTCCACCTTCCAATGGGTGGAGCCATAAAGATTTATGAACATTTTTGCGATCTCTTGAAAACCACTAATAGGCCGTTTATTATGAACAGTATTTCTTTCCATGAAACATTGATACAGCCAAATTATTGGATAATCCCTTGAACTTTGTTTTATTTGATTGATATTGATCACCCCCTCATAAATTAGACTGCAGTGGCATTTTTGACTCGAAATACAAAACTAATCACTTTGCTTTTCAACTTTTTGCCTGGGGAAGATTTAGACTCACAAGTCATTGAAAACTGCAAATAGCATTTACATGTGTTCGGCCTTGTCACTTGATTTTGTAATACTGGTATTTCTGGCCATCTTCTTGCCACTAAGATGAAAACTTGAAATCTCAACAACCAAAAGAAGATAATAAGAAACTCTGTTTCAAAGAAGCACAATAGCTGCACTCCACTGCAGTGGTGTGGGAAAGCAGTTGAACAAGGAACTACTAAAGGAAATAGAGTAGCACCTGCTGTGAAAAAACAACATAGAAACCACTGAAAATTCTTGAAACACAATGATGCTCCACCTCACATGGGAAGCAAGGACTTATGGGAGGTACATTGATGTGAGGAAACTATGAACAATACCAGTTGGCTCACTATGGCCCTGAACTGTAGCTGAATGGGTGAGTAACTCATTTTCTCCTGTTCAGGATGCAACTGTTCAGTGACTGAGACATCATGAAACTGTGTTATACTGGGATTTCTACTTGTGTAAATATGTAACAATAATAATAACCAGGTTTTACTAAATAATTATTACCTTCTAGGCACTTTTTCAGGTGCTTTGCCAAGATAAACCCATTTAATCTTTCTACTGCCCCTTGGAGATAAGGTGACTATTAAAAGCCAAGGAAACTGAGTCATGAGAACTTAATTAATTTGCCCCATATTTACACAGTTTAAAAAAGCATATTAGATATGTGAAGCAAGGGAGTCTGTATTGAAAGCCTGTCCCTGTACATATTACACCATTTATATATATATTAATATATATATATATATATATATATATATATATATAGAGAGAGAGAGAGAGAGAGAGAGACAGACAGACAGAGTCTAAATATTCACACAGAAAGATAACTCATTTCTAGATGGTAAGATTACATGTGATTTTCTTTTCCTTTATTTATTTAGCTGCACTTTAGTAATGTTTCTATAATGCTATTTGGATAATCCTAATAAAGAGTTTTCCAGATCATACCATTAACTGCTTTCCACTATGGGCCTCATCTTGAACACAGTGTTCAACAGTCTCTCAGTCAGTGAGGTGATGCCATCAGTGACACGCTCGTCTCTCCCTTCTGCTCTGCCGAGCTCTGAGCGCTAGAATTTGTTCCCATGCTTGTGAATTCAGAGCTGATGGTTCCTGCCACCATCCAAGGATTACAACTTTACTCAAGGACAAGAAGAAGAAGGGACAGTGACTAAAGAAACAGGAAAAGCATTGATAGCTAGTGTCTTTTAACAAAGCAGCCACCAAAAAGATTCCCCTTTAATACTATTGGTCGGTTCCAGCTATAAATCAGCATGAAAATGAGTGTGCGGATTCCAGTGCATATAGTCAGATGCAGAAAGAGGGGAAGTAGTGGGAGTAACTCTTCAGTTGGCTAATATTAGGGCTTGGTATATCCCTTGACAGTAGAAAACACATTCTCTATCCTAGAAAGATTCAACAGATGGCTTACAGAAGAGAGCAGTCAATACCCTAGTCAGGTATTCCAAAGATCCTGGTTCAAGTTCTGTCTCTGATACTAACCAGCTTTGAGGGACTGGAGATATAACATATTTCCTCCCCTTGGGGCTCAGGAATTTGTTTCTTTTTAAAATGGAAGTTTCCTGCTGGGGTAACTATCATCCCAATAGCTTAACTACAAACCAATAAACCTTGCAAATATTTATACTTTACAAAAGTCTATACTAAATGACACATGACACACATGGAAGAGCCCCCCCCCCAAAAAAACACAATTGTAATGGAAAGGAAATGGGGCACCTGGGTTGGACAAATGGATGTTGCATGACCATGAAAACAAAGAAAGATAGGTTTTTGGAATCCCAGCAAAATTTTAAGTTCCTCAAAAATAGGTCAATATCAGCATTTGGAATTTTTGAAGGTGATAATTCTGCTAGAGAATACAAGATGTCACAGAAATGGAAATTAGAATATTCATTTGGAAGCCACATTCACACCACTTACCCCCCCCCTCTCTCTCTCTCTCTCTCTCTCTCTGTGTGTGTGTGTGTGTGTGTGTGTGTGTGTGTGTGTGTGTTTTCATGGATGAAGTCACTTTCTTTTGCTGGTGCACACTCGAATTGCATTGATCATTCTTTTCTGAAGCCCCATAGCCTCTCTAAATGGCCTTTCCATTATGCAAAGGCTGGAAAACTAAAACTACATTCTCCTATATACCCTGACAACACAATTTTAACTACAGATACAAATTTTATATTCTGCTTAGTTGAGTTCACAAAAAGCAAGTGAAGGGAAGAAAGGCTTTCAGAAGGCGGCAGTCACAGCCTTACTTAGCCTTTAGGAGGTTTTTCTAGAGGCAAGGTCATATCCATGTTTCATCCCTCGGAGGGTTGCAAGGTTCTGGCCACAATTGCTCATGGATTAAGGCTCATTCTTCATTCTGAATTCCTGATTCCCTTGTTCACAACTGCAATGCTCTGTTCTTCAGCTCAGTGACGGCACCATGGGAGTCACTACTATGCCGCCATCACCACTCCACCACTCATTCACCTGCAGTTTAGCAATCATTCTTTTAAGCTTTCCAATGATAATGAAATCCCCCAATTCTCTATACTCAGCTTCTACCTTTATATAATACATGGGTTTGTATTCCCTACAATGAACCTCAACAGTGGCTTCTTCTAGAAAACCCTTCCATCAAGCATACAAACTTACACCAAAATAAATAAGACCCTCTTCAGATGTCAACTCTAACCAGAATTATTTTTTATCCTCTACTTCCTTCACTTTACCATTTCACTGTAACTTTTTCCAAACCAATCTAAAGGCATATTGGAAAGACCACCCAGAGAAGCAAAAAGGAATCTTCTATGGTGGTAATTAATTTTGATTACCCAGAAAATGAGATCTAAAATGAAAATCATGCCGAGAAAAGAATTTATAGGTTAGAGTTTGTTGTCACAACAAGAACTCTTTACCCCCATTTTATTGTATTATTAACTTATTTTTCATGGGTTTGACTGACTTCTTGGTTGGCCAAAGTCAATCTAGAACTCATTTCCATGGCTACAGTGGACAAAGGCCAATGCTTCTGTTGAGAAACACAAAATGGCTTCTGAATTCTACTCGGACAAGTGAATTGTTCACACTTTGGTCCCACATGCATATTTTCACCAGGCTCCAATTTTTACCAAAATAATAGACATATAATAGGAAGAAATCAGCCAAGCAAGTGTGTAGTTTTATGTGCCACAGAAATGTGTGTTTCTAAAGGGCCCATAGGAGTTGTAGGTAGGCCAGGGAGTCTGTCAGTGAGTGACAGATATTCTTCCCGTGGGGACACATAAGGATACGCTATTTTAGGGGAAAAAAAAAAACTTGTCGGTATTTGAAACCAAAATGCCTTTGACTTTTTGTTTTATACATTTATTTATTTGTGGAGAGGAGTGGTATGCGTGGGCCACAGTGGGCATGTGGAGGTTAGAGGGCAACTTCTGAAAGCCATTCTTCCCTTCAGCCGCGTGGGCTCCAGGAGTCAAATGTTAAGGCATGAATGAGCCTTGGTAGCAGAACTATGTTTAAGCCACTGAGCCATATCTTAGGCCCCTCCATGATTTCATATCTAGATCTTTTGTGGCAAGTATATCTCACTTTATGATAAGCAGTTTCAAGAGAGGAACTGGTAAATTAATGAAAGAAATTAACTATCTTATTGGACTGTATCTGGATTATTCTCATCTATTTATAAAAGCCTACAAGAAAATAAAGTTCTATATACTCAATGGAGGATGCTCTATAGTAGTTATCAAAGTACATATCCTAAAGAAAAATATTGATAGGATGGGGAAACGGAGTAAATTGGAGTAAGATTTCTGGAAGATAGTCTGGCGGTATATATGAAAATTGAAAATGTGTTCTTTTGATCAAGAAATTCACTGCAAACACATTTATCATAAGGTAAGAATCAGAAACTGCAGGAAGACATACATCCAAGGATGTTCACTGAAGGACTTTTCTAAAATATAAAAAGTAGAAACAGTCAAAGATTGGTTGGTAGAATACATATTTAATAAAATATGATGGAGCTTTCCAATGGAATATTATGCTGCATTAAGGAAATTTATGTTTAACACAAAAGTATATCTGTAAGAAACTGGTCATTGATAAAGGTAGTAAAGTAGTGTTTATCATATTGTGTATTTTCAAGGATCTGTATATACCACAAGTGGTCCCACTTATACTTAGAGCAGATGCTAAATTAAATTTAGTAAATTAATTTATGTAAAGCTATTTTGTGCATTACATATTCTGGAAGGGCATATATCTGTGCAGTAACTGTGATTTTGTTTTTTGTTATCGCATGGGGTTGAAACCTGAAGCCACAGTGGAAATTATTCAAAACAACTTCTATATTTATAATTGTTCATATTCTGAATTATTTGCACTTTAACGGAAACAAATGCCATTTTTACAATTTTTAAATTGCATTTCTATTTTGAAACAACACAATGTGCTCATGTAGTGTGATAAAGAAACTTTGAACATACGAGAAATTTTTTTCAGGGCAAATAAAGAGGAACAAACAACTCAGAAAAAAGGGTAAGTGGCATTAATGGGCTTTTCTTGGAACATGTGAGCTGGAAGAGCAAGGAACACGTATTAAGATGCCAACATAAAATAATGGCGTACCATCTCTTAACCACTCCATTGGCAAAAACATTACATCTGACAATACCCCAGGTTTTCAAAAATATAGGGATATGCAAGCACCGTGATTCTGTACCAGCACTTTGGAAAACACCTGGTAAAATGGGAACTGTGCCAGCGACTGCACTCAGCTTCCCCTTTAGAGAGAATGACAGTCCTTTGCAGAAAGAGCTGCCAGCACTCACTCAGGGTGTTACAGAGATTTCCAAAGAATGTGCTCCCAGAGGCTGGAGAGGAAGCTGCGGAAGCAGGCTAGACTGAGAGAAGGAGCAGAGGCCTGGATTGAGAGCAAGGGCGGGCCCTCTGGGCTGAAGCAGCAAGGCAGCGAGCTCCAGGGCTGCCTTGCTTTGCACCTGTGGTTGTCTCATGGCTCCCTAGATGGTACTGATATAAACAATCAAGCCCTTCTAATTGTGACTGGAGAGGCAGCGGTTCTGGAACCTTACAGGTAAGCTACCTAGTCTTTATTATGGGATATGCCACTTGAGTTCAGAAGGGACACATGGTACTAGTAGAAAAGTCTGTATGGGTCTGGGTGAAGAACTGACAGCACTTGTAATAGGTGTCAAAAATACAACAGATGGATATTAAATAAAGTTATAGTTTGCACTGAGGGGGTAGGAAGAGAACCCTATATGCCTATACTAATTTATATATTTGACTTGGAAAATATGATAGCAAATATATGCTTAAAATTGGAATCCTTTTATACATTTTCACAAACCATCAAATGCAGTCAGCTCTGGCTAGAGGAAAGCAAATTCTTACAACTTGGTTTTCAATAAGATCTGAAGCCAGGGGTGGAGCCACATTCGGATAATTTTGAAAGGCTTAGAGGGTCTGAAGAGTTCCAGGCCAACCTGGGCTACAAACGGTCTCACAAGGAAGCACAATAGGGAAGGGAGATAAACCACAGAAACTGAACCCTCTCTAAGTGTGTTTTGCTGGAGGGTAAAAGCATGGTTGAGAATATTAATTCTACATGAGCCAATTGTTGCTGCATTTTGGTTTTCTTGAAATAAGCTCAGCTATTAGTAATAAGCCATTCGGCCCCTTGAATGACAGCTGATATTGAGCGGGCCTCTATCAGTGACACATCTTTTTTTTTTTTTTTTTGTCAATCCATTTTTGTTGAACTCTACAGGTGTTGGTAACAAGCAAAAGAAACTTATTATAAGCACTACCATTTCGTTTTCAGACTCCATTTGATCATAGAGACAAACTAAAATCAAGGTCACATACCCCAGAGGAGCTGGGGACTTCCCTATAGCTGAGCAGCTTCTGTTGTAGGCAGTTGTCTGAGTCCAGACAACTCAAAGACAACCTCTCTATCTTGCTAGCAAGGGTCAAACAAGTTCATGTTCCCAGGCCTAGGAATGAACATCTATCCCACTTCTCCAAATGTTTTCTTAATTGTCTGGTAACCAGTAAAGAATATAGAAATTGCTGTTATCTAAACCAAAGTATTTATGTTATAAAAATATGTAACCAATTGCCTGTTATGCCCTAATTAACTACATGGGGCTGACCCGATCTTTTGTCCCCTTATCACTCTGAGCTCTGGACCTAATATCTAGGAGTATGAATTAAGGACCTTGAAGCCAGGTGCCCTAGATATGGCCCAGTTTTCAACAGGTGCTCCCTTATTTAACCCACAATGTCAAATACAGTTGGATAACACTGTGGCTCCCCTCTTGATTTATATTTCCATCCTATAAAAATGTTGTACATTCTCCCAGAATGAGGTTCAGATCTCAAATTGCCCCTCTTTCCCGAGGGCTCAGAAAATACCCAGCACAGTCATGAGGAAGAAATCTCACTCCTGTATAGGACCACTGCTACTACAGATGTGCGTAATAAAATGGCGGCCATATAATGTGGAGGGAGGGGGCACGTCAGCGGGCCCGTGCCAAGGAGTCTCCCTGAGGAATTAACCATGCTGCAGGACAAGTTTAGTATAAAAGGGAGTATATTTGGGGTAAGGGAATGGACCTAGAAAAGAGGTAGAGACAGAGAAAGGAAGACAACAGAGAAAGTAGAGAGAAAGAGAGGAAGAGAAGAAGGGGCTGGCTGAGAACATGAGAGAGAGAGAGACAGAGACAGAGAAACAAACAGACACAGAGAGGAAGACACACAACACACACACACACACACACACACACAGAGAGAGAGAGAGAGAGAGAGAGAGAGAGAGAGAGAGAGAGAGAGAGAGAGACTTCTTATATGCCTGGCACTTGGCTCCATGGCAGGCAGACACTAAAGCTGTTGCTAGCTAGCTGTTGGGTGGAGCCTAGAGGAATTGTTAACAGTCATGGCTGCTATTAAAACCACATTTCCCTTGGGACTCTTTGCCCTACACAAGACTGAACAAGGCAACTTGCACTAGCTTTGGAGGGCCCATTCTGGGAAAGATCTGTAAACTGGATGGTCCTGTCACCATACAATTATTCTCTCTGGGAAAGGAGAGAGATTACCAATGACTCAGCAAAAGGCTTTTGACTGGTACAATGTAAGGTTTGCGGTTGATCTTCATGTAAGGCTTCTAATAGGTGAAATTGGAAGCCATGCATCTCCAAGGCTATAATTGATGAAATTATAGTCCATGCACAAGCATGCTGTGCCCCCTTTTTTTGGTCATATAAGCAGGTTGTTCATCATTGTTTGAGAGTCAGTCTGGGAGTCCTCTTTCCTGTACATTAAATACCTCCTAATGTGCAACATTAGGTACTAATAAAGGCTTCTCCCAAATGGTCTCTTCACTTATTTGTGGTCTTTATCATGGGTCGAGCAGTCTGGACTGCTACCACAAAGAGTAGACAAGACCTTTGAGGCTTCCAAGTCTGGCAACAGGAGCAACAAAGCAGCTAAGAAGAGGTTTAAAGAACCACAGAGAGCTAAAGGCCCTAGCACCTAAAGCTCGGAGCTCCAACATCGAGAGGTAGCAGCTAACAGTACCAAAGGGTTGCCAAGAACTAAGGTCTCTACTGTTAGGTCTCAGTTCCCATGGAAAAGAAAGAAAGGCAGTGCCACTCTGTCATTATCTAAAATGACAGTCTGGCCAATGAGCTCACAAGCAGCCTTCCTCAGAAACCTGTAAAACATGTTTCAGTCTACAGAACCACCCCCCTTACCTATTCCTACTTCAGGCAAATTAGGCTACATATCAAAGCCCCACACTAACCTCCTGGCTCCTTTACTTCTCATTAAACCTGTGGTACCTATCAACACCACCAGGATCTTCTGGCCCTAAACTTCCATGCTGTTCCAGCTTACAGCTCTCCCTACCCCACCACCCTGTAGCTATGTGCTACCTCAAAAACCCACAACCACCCACTCCCTTGTTCCTTTTCTCTCTGCTTCTGAGAGATAGCCCTAGCAGTTGCAAGTCTGCCCTTCTCTGTGCCCTGAGAGATAGCCATGGCACCTTTGGACTCCCTCAAATGCTTCTGGCTTATTCTCTGTCCACTGAAGAGATATCTACACAGCAGTTTCATATTTACAAACTTGTTCAGTGCTTTCACTGTGCTCTAGCTTACGTAGATAACAGAAGGCAAACACACACACACACACACACACACACACACACACACACACACACGAGACTAGACTCAGAGTGGAAGGTTCCAGAGAGTGATTAAAGGCAGAAATTTCAAGAAACTAACACCAGAGCATGACTTGGTGGAAATGCTAAGAATACAGAAGATGAAAGGCTGACAGGAGATGAAGACCGGAGCCCTGTCCATGAGGACTGCAAGACATGGTTGCTAGATGGTTTCAGTACTGCTGTCAAAGGTTAAAATGCAGAGGTTCTATTGAAAACTGGAGAGTTATAACACTAGTTGCTAGGTATTAATACCCAAAGCTTAGAGCAGTATGCTCCTCTCTTGAGCACCTAAAACGATATGCCTCCATCCTTGGAACCATAAGCTTCTAGTTCTCAAAGCTTACAGCTATAAATCTTTACATTTAGGGTACCAATTTTGAGCCTCTGGAACGCAGGACTGACTATTCTAAGAGAGCTGGTCCTTTCCCTAACTGTATTTTCTATGTCCAGATAGATCAAAAGAACCTCTAGCCAGCTATTTTTGACAGAGCCAGAGAGATTTCTGCATGTGAATGTCATGTGTTTCTTGATTCTCCAGCACATAGCAAGTGCGCAATTGAGAAATAGGACCAGAGCTTTGTGTGATCTTATGTAGACTGTTCCAGACTTTGTGAAGTGCATGCTTGGCTCAACACCCCGTCTTACTTTTGCTGCTTTGAAGTTAGTGCCAACACCAGACAAAAATTTCAGAGTGTACACACACACATACACACACACACACACACACACACACACACACACCAGGCAAACACCCTCTGTGGACTCCCAGAAGGGTCTTGGAGAAAAGAAACCAGGTTAGGATGGTTCTTTGTTAGTGGTTGATACATCTCAGAAGCAGGAGTGGGTTAAAAGTGAGCTCTTTCAGCCCAGGGAAGTGGGGCAAGGTTTGGGCATCAACAGAAGATGTTTTTAAATTGGAATGCTGTGATGGTTGTAAAACTGTAAATATGCTAAAATTCATAGAATTTCTCACTTAAAACATATGAATTTTATGCTGTGTAAATTATATCTCAATCAAGCTATTTATTAAAAAGCTCAGCCATTTATTCTTGAGGAAGGCTTAGTAATCAGCAAAACTAGGACCCAGATGAGACCTGTGGCTTCTGCAAAGAGCCATCTGTGGTTTTGCCATGCAGTGCACTGAGACTTGCTACTGGAGAAATTCAGAATTCTTGTTAATATGCTGTTAGTACAACTGGCATGCTGCATAGGTCACAGATATGCCAGGACACTGCTGATGCTTACAGCTCTCAGGGCAGCTGCCGGAGGCCTGGCGTACAGAAAATTCTCTCAACTGCTTCTGGATAAGAGCCTCCTCCATTTTCTTCAGTGTGTCAAAATAAACAAATATTATAAATTTACTTTGGGTCTCATGATGTGCAAATGGCTAGAAAGCACTATACTTCAGAGAAAACCCCATCTGTTGCGCTTCTCTGTGCAGACATCTTCTTAATAAAATCCTAGGTCTTATGCTGATGAGGACAGCACGAGGCGTCTTGAGAGTGGCAGATTCGGGGTTTCATTCAATAAAAGAAAGAGGGGGCTCCATAACTAGGAGAAGGCACCCTAGGTAAATGTGAGGGCAGCCAGAACCAACCATGGGAACTGACCTGGATGCTCCCGCCCCCACCTGCTCCATGTCCCTCCCCTACATGGCCCCTGCTGAGAATCACATCCATTCACTTAGAAAGCAGAAACTGTTGCTAACTGAAGCAGAAAAGCAGTTTCCATGTGGATGTGAGAAAAGAAGACCAAGATGGGGGTCACCTCTTCCTCTAATCTCAAAGACAGAAACTGCAGCCTGGGAATAATTTGTAGGGTTCTGGAAAACACTGTAAAATGCAGAATATTTTACAGTCAGATTTTAGAAATCCCTTACTAGGCTAATATCTAATATATACAAAGAACTCAATAAGTTAGACCCCAGAAAACCAAATAACCCTATTAAAAAATGGGGTACAGAGCTAAACAAAGAATTCTCACCTGAAGAACTTTGAATGGCTGAAAAGCACCTTAAGAAATGCTCAACTTCATTAATCATCAGGGAAATGCAAATCAAAACAACACTGACATTTCACCTCACATCAGTCAAAATGGCTAAGATTAAAAACTCAGGAGACAACAGGTGCTGGCGAGGATGTGGAGAAAGAGGAACACTCCTGCTCGTGGGATTCCAAGTTGGTACAACCACTGTGGAAATCACTCTGGCGGTTCCTCAGAAAACTGGGCACAACACTTCTGGAGGACCCTGTTGTACCACTCCTGGGCATATACCCAGAGGATTCCCCAGCATGTAATAAGGACACATGCTCCACTATGTTCATAGCAGCCCTATTTGTAGTAGCCAGAAGCTAGAAAGAACCAGATGTCCCTCAATGGAAGAATGGATGCAAAAAAATGTGGTATATATACTCAATGGAGTATTATCCAGCCATTAGAAACAATGAATCCATGAAATTCTTAGAGAAATGGATGGAAATGGAGAATATCACCCTAAGTGAGGTAACCCAGTCTCAAAAGATCACTCATGGTATGCACTCACTGTTAAGTGGATATTAACCTAAAAGCTTGGAATACCCAAGACACAATTCACACATCAAATGATGCCCAAGAAGAAGAAAGGAGTGGTCACTGGTTCTGGAAAGGCTCAGTGCAGCAGTGTAGGGGAATACCAGGACAGGGAAGTGGGAAGGGGTGGATGGGGGAACAGAGAGAGGGAAGAAGGCTTATGGGACTTTCAGGGAGGGGGGACCCAAAAAGGGGAAATAATTTGAAATGTAAATTAAGAATATATCGAATAAAAATAAAAGAAATCCCTTACTAGGCTCATCTGGACTTATCTACCGTGACTTGCCTGTTTGGGAAGAAGTACAGCAATGTCTTTTCCCCAAACGTGGGGTTTCTCAGGCTTTACTATGATGTGATACTAGGAATCCTTTCTGATCTCTTAATGTGGGTTCGGGATAATTAGTTTAGTTGGTTGGTAGAAGGAACCCAGGAAGGCTTATGAGAGGTGATCACAGAAGTGGGAGGAAGAGAGACAGGAAAGAAAAGGAAAGGAAAGGAAAGGAGAGGAGGGGAGGGGAGGGGAAGGGAGGGGAGGGGAGGGGAGGGGGGAGGAGAGGAGAGGAGAGGAGAGGAGAGGCGAGGAGAGGAGAGGCGAGGCGAGGTGAGGCGAGGCAAGGCAAGACAGTGAATTAGCAAGCAGAGCAGCACTATAGACATCATTAGGTAACCAAACTGGGAATGTGTAGAAGCAGCATAGAATTTACATCTTAGAAGTGTGCATCCAGAAAGACAAGAATCCTTGCCCTCTTCCCTGTCTGCTTTCATTTCTCACATCCTGGACCTCTGTATATTGCCCCCAGGACCATTACATGCAGGGTGTGTGGGTCTGGTCATTGCAAGCAAGGTTTTAGCACATTGAGGCAGTAAATGAAGCAATATGGTTGGGTACTGACAGCCCTGTCACACATGGCTAAGGCCTTCTTGTGTTTGAAGCGCTAGCTGTCTTTTTCCTAGAAAGTCACCGAATGATATGTTCACCAAATCCTTACGCTCAGAGCAGGGGATCAGGCAGCACCAATTTCTGGCCCAACACAGTATGGAAATTATAGCCAGCGTTGGTGCATGGGAGAGTTGTTGGATGTTCTGAGAATATCACGTGTCTTACTCAGAAAGGCACTGGGCAGTTGTGTAACTAGTCACACAAAGCCATGCACTGTAGCTACCTGTGCCTCTGAAAACAGAAGTCCGAGCCTCCAGCCACCGCTATTAAGTCCAATGGTTTCCCAAATGGAGACTCAGTAGCTCAAGAAAATGGGTCAATCTAAGCTCTTGGCAGATAGTTCTTAATTGTTATGGAATCCTTGTGTGCTGACAAGAAGACTTGGCCTTCTCCAATACCAGTTGCAGACACATACATTAAAAAGGAAATATGGTAGAATGAATGAGAATGTGCAGGTGACACTCTTAAACCGATGGCTTCAAATGCTGGATTTACTGCTTTTTCAAGTCACTTAAACTCTTTGAGCCCTGATTCCACTTCCAAAACACCTTCGCTGAGGACTAGAGCAAGAATGGTGTTAGAGAAAACCTCTAAGGCAGTCGGAGAGCACTGAGCATACACCTGTGATCAGCAAGTTTTAAAAGCTCTATTTGTGGGGCTGAAGAGATGACTCCATAGGCATGAATACTTCCTACTCTTTCTGAGGGCGCACATTTGGTTCCCAGCTCTCCAGTTGTGCATCTCATAACCATGTGTATCTGTAGCTCAAGCAGATTCAATACCCTCTTGTAATCTCCACAAGATATCTGCACTTACATCTACCTACCCACACACGGACATGTGCACACATACATAGTTATAAGTGAATAAAGATAAACCTTAACATTTCTTTTTGTGATAAAATTAAAATAGTAGAAGTACAGAGATGTATTCATGGTAACTGTCATCTACTTCTACCACTATAACAAACTTCCTGAGACTAGATAATTTATAAAGAATAAAGGATTATTTGGTCCCTACTTTCAGAGGCTTGGGAGGCCAGGACATTAATGCCAGCATTTTGTGAGGGACTCTACTGAATCATAACATGGTGGACAGTTTACAGGGTGAAAACAAGGAAGCTTAAAGTATGGTTATTAATGCCATCATAAAGACCCCGCCCTTACATCTCGTTGAATCCTATCCGCCTCCCATACACCAACAACATGAATTTCGGATTAAGTCTCCAATGCATGGTGCAGTTCCCCTAGAGCTCCATAGTCAGGCCACCTCACCACCCACCTTCATCGCCTTGCAACACCAGGAACATACAAACTGGACATAGTATAATTGTCACCTGAGAGGCTTCATCCAGCAATGGATGGAATCACATGCAGAAGCCCACAGCCAAACATCAGGTGGAGCTCAAGAAGTCTTGTGGAAGAGTTAAAGATAGAAGCAAAGGATCTGGAAGGGTCAAGGACACCACAAGAAGATCTACAGAGTCAGCTAAGCTGGGCTCATGGTAGTTCACAAAGACTGAACCACCAACCAATAGCATGCAGGGGTTAGACCTAGGACCCCTACACTTTTGTAGCAGATGTGCAGCTTGGTCGTCATATGGGTCCCATAGCAATTGGAGCAGGGGCTGTCTCTGAGTCTGTTGCTTGCCCTTTCCCCTAGCTGGACTGCCTGGTTGGGCCTCGGTGGGAGAAGATGTGCTTAGTCCTGCTAGGACTAGACATCCTAGGCTGTGATGGGACACAAACAGGGCTTCCCTTTCCCTGAGGAAAAGAGGAGGGGTTGTGGGGAAAGTGATTTGTAAGGACTGGACTGAGAGGAGAGGAGGGAGGAGGCTGTGATCTAAATGGAAAGTGAAGAAAAAATAAATTCTTAAAGAAAAAGCAATTTCTAACATATAATATTTAGAAGACACATTGAAGTCATACTACTCACAAGGCAAATTAGAAAGTATTGTGGCTGAGAGATCTTGCTGGCTTCTAGCCCTGCCATCTTTCCTCTCATTCACATATCTGAAGAAGAATCACATCCTAAGTCATATTGATAACACCAATCCTTCCACCAACTCCATGTATGGAGTCTTGAATTTCAGCTCTGATTTCCATGCAGCTAAGATTCTAACCAAACCTTGGGTCATAATCCCAAGTTTGACAATCCAGTGCTCTAGGTTCTCTTACCATCTCCTTCTCTTTCCCTTGAGCTCAGAATGAAGCCTGTCTAGTGTCAGGGAAATTGATTATAGTAGTTCGCTTAATAAGTAGGAGAGTCAATATTCCCTCTACCAACCAAATGCCTGCCTATGGAAGGTGGATGCTCTTCACTGCTGGACCCGAGACACTATAATCCATTTTCCTTGCTTGTCTGTCTGAATAAAATTTCACCATGGATTCTTATGCCTGCCACATTCTCAGTCTTAGTTCCCTTGACCTAACCATTAAATATTTGCCTGAGCAGAGGGGGAAATAGCTGCTATCTCTGATAGACCCAGATTCTAAAGCAAACCTTCCTTATAGCACCCACAGTTGAGCAGATGTGTAAGCAAGCAGGTATAATATGAGGTTATAAATACTAAAATAAGATGTCATTAAAATGCTATCTGAATGTCAATAACTGAAGAACTAATCCTATGTGGAAAGGGCAAAGGAAGCTTCGAAATAGATGTGAGGTTTGAGCTAAGTTTAAAAGGCGAGTAGAGCCTTACCAGATAGAAAGGAGGAGGAGACACTATTGGCTTTTTTCTGTTTCTAAAATTTCAACTCCACTGGATTCTCTTATAGTGGTATTGCTAATGCAGTTGTCCTTAGGGAAGTGGTTCCATGATGCCTAGGAAATCTATGGATGATCAATTCTTTAGCACCCTCAGAACCCACAATGGGTCCTGTGGGCATGCACCTTGTACCCTACTTCCACTTCCTTCTAAACTTCATTGTTCTGGTAGGTGATGGACCTGCTGGCCTTGGAGATGTCTCAGTCCAAGCTGACTTCACCATGCTCACTTCCCTCCAACAATAATTAACAAATTGCTTCTGGTTTCTAGCCAATCCAACACCAGTTGATTCTAAAACCCTGAAAGTTCTAAACCAGGTTCAAGCTAAAGCAATACTTGAAACTCTGCTTAAATTCACTATCAATTTTTCATCCTCAATTTTGGGTGATAGAGGTGTAAATATTAATAAGTCACATGCACTCTCTCCTGATGAAGAGGCAGATGTGTAAGCAAGCAAGCATTATATGAGGTTATAAATGCTAAAATAAAATATCATTAAAATGCTATCTGAATGTCGATAAGCGGAAAAATTAATCCTTTGGGGAAAAGGCAAAGAAAGCTTCAAAAAAGATGTGATGTCTGAGCTAAGTTTAAAAGGTGAGGAGAGCATGAGCAAAGAGGAAAAAGGAGCAACATTGTATTCTGATTTTTCTTTCTTTTTATCCTGAGGCTAGGGGAGCTTTGCAAGCCGTTGCTTCAACAATTTACCAGAATTTCACCCCTTATGCCTTTTTTCTTACGTTTTCAACTCCTCAGGATATCCTGACAGTGGTATCACTGAATACAGCTGTTGATGTCCTTAGGGAAGTGGTTGCAGGGCACTCCAGGTGACAGGAATCTATGGATGATCAATTCTTGGTATAAAATGATGTAATGTTTACATATAACTTGTGCTCATTCTCCCATATAATTTATTTTTCTTCATAGATGCTGACAATTAAAATAGAATTACATCACTCTCCCCTCCATTCTTTCCTCCCTTCAACACCTCCTAAGTACCCTTACTCCAACAGCTCCTAAGTCTCGCCAACTTTCAAGTTGATAGTCTCTTTTATGCCATTACATATATACAGTATATGTTCTGTATATATAATATGTATACATGTATATACACACAACATGCATGTGTATGTGGTACATGTATATATAGTGCATACATGTATCTATATGTATCTATATATAAACATATTATATACACTACTGAGTGTAATTTTGTTGTTTGTGTGCATACAGTTTCAGGACTGATCACTTTTTATTGGACAACCAATAAGCAGAATGACCCTGGGAAAGAGTCATTCTTCTCCCAGCAGTCATTAGTTGCTTATAGTTCTTTGTCTAAGGGAACTTGTGAATTTTCCCCATTCCTTGTGAATATTTCTATCAATATTTCCATTGCTTCCAGTCTTGTTTCTGCAGCCATTGATAGCAGAGAGTGTCTCACAGCAGATTTCTTGATATTGTGAGTCTTACAATCTTTTTGCCCCTTCTTCCACAATGTTCTCTGAGAGATGCAGGAAGAGATGGGTAGAAGTACCCATTGGGGCTGGGATTCCCATGATCTGTTGAGCTTTGTGTTGTGGTTTTCTGTGATAGTCTCTGATAGTCTCTATTTGTGGTAAAGACAGACTTCTTTTTATATCTCACATAATTTTTAAAAGATATATTAATTTTTATTTTATGTGCACTGGCATTTGCCCCCCCCCCGTGTGTGTGTGTGTGTGTGTGTGTGTGTGTGAGAGAGAGAGAGAGAGAAAGAGAGAGAGAGAGAGAGAGAGAGAGAGAGAGAGAGAGAGAGAGCTTCCTTGAAACTGGAGTTACAGTTGTGAACTTCATGTGAGTGTTGGCAAATGAACCCAGGTCCTCTGGAAGAGCAGTCAGTACTCTTATCTGCTGAGCTATCTCTTCAGCTCCCATGATAGCCACGTAATTTAAACCATCTCCAGATTATTTGTAATATTAAAGGCAATGCAAAAGTTATGCAAATAATTGCTATACTGCATTTTGAGGAAATAACCAAAATCTGTATATGTTTTATACAAATCCCCTTTTTCCAAATATTCTCTACTCAAAATCTGTCGCATCTATGAGGGTGAAATATGCATGTACTGAGGGCCAAGTGTTTACTTTGTATAATACACAACACTCTCTAAAGTGTATATGGTTTTTATTTACATAAATTATTATAAATACCATCCCCTTCCCTACAGTGTTTACTCAAGACTGTAAACCTAAAGGTCTTAGGGTGTTGTTGTTCTATCTTCTACTACAGTGCAATGCTCTATGGTCCTCAGAAAAGCCTTGTCTTTCTTCCAAAATCCTCTAAAAAATATCTAGATTGCTTCTAAGTTGTTCCCCTCTCTCCTAATAAACATCTTCACATCTGTCCCCTTACAGATCTATGTTTGAATGGCTCTCAGACATAATCCCGGGGTTCAGGTTGTGTGGAGCATCTGCATATCTAATTCTATGAGACATTGGTAAAATACTTCCGAAACATGTATCTTCAGAAAAGATGTATTTGAAAAGCAACCACCATTCCAGGCATTATTCTGGGCATAGGAGATTAAACAGTGAAAAAAAGTCTCTTTCTCAATGAATTTATAGTTGAATATAAGAAAGTGCAATGACTTATAAATGCATAATGAAATATCAAGAGAAAATTGCCATGGGGAAAAAGTAAAGTGGGGCTGGGGTCAAAGAGTGTCAAAAAAGATCTATTGTAGCAAAAGACTTTGGAGAAAAGCTCTCAGAGGGGTGATATTTAATGAGAAGCCGAGTGAAATAAGAGAGCACCTTATATTGGATGGGGGTGGGTGAGAACACTCAAGTCAGACAGAAGAACCAAGCTTGGGGGAGGGAGCAGGGTGTGTGTGGGTGTGGGTGTGGGTGTGGGTGTGGGTGTGGGTGTTATCAGAAAGAGAAATGTGTCTTAGAATTTTTAGCCAGTAGATTTCTATTAGTCAATAGTGCTAGCAAAATGCCTAGCACCACTCACATGCTCATTTCGGATCAACTATTACCATGAAAGGAGCTCAGCTGGAAAGGTTTGGAAAGGCCCTTCTTTTGGCAGAGGAAGGAGAGTGGGGTGAATGGAGGCCAATGAGAAGGGCTGTGGCCTATGTCAGTGCAGTACATTTTGACTCTTCTGTTCTCTAGTAGCAAAGCATTTGTGTGTAGAAAAGCAATTTTTTTTTTGGTTTATTTTCGGAATAACCCATGGGACCTGATTTCCTAGCCAGCCCTTGTGCTAGCTGATAGTTCTCATTCACCTTGATTGGCAGCATAAAGGCACCTAGAAGATGATGCTCACAGCAGAAAAGCTATTTTAAGAACTGAGGAGGTATTCAGAAGACATGCTGACCCTAAACACACCCCTTGTTCATTGGGAATTTAGAGCAGACAGCATCTCAGCAGGATGCCCCAGGTTAGCCCCAAATAGTCTGCTAATTACTTGGGTTTGAATACAGCTGAACAAATCCACCTTTCCAAGTCACTGGCAGAAAACTTTATTCAGTTTGAAGAACTTCATTCTGGCTACATTTCAACATGGCACACTAAAGCTCAGATTGCTGTACTTGGAGGGATATTTTCACTTGTCTCCTCCCTAATCCTGCAGGACAATCAGTTTTCTTGCCTACAGGTTTGGTGGGGTTCATTGAAAATATGAGGAGATATTAGGTTCCACTAGAAATTGATATGATGAAATTATAAACAGGAATGAGAGATTACTTTTTCACCTACTGGACTGGCAAACATCAAAGGGGCTGATAACATCCACTGTTAGGAAGAGTGGGAGGGAAATGGCCACATTGTTCCCATTCGTGGGAGATTTAATTGGCAAGGACATTTTGGGGAGCAATTTAGCAACGTGTAGAAACATTCAGAATGGTCAATGTTTGGCACAGCAAGCCCTCTTTCAATCCAGTTTCTTAAAATTCTATGTAATAGATACATTTGTATGTGTGTACCCAAAGATAGATGATATGTGAGTAGATAAATCAATAAAGACATATATAGGTATATATAGTAAACAAAAAAAGTGCAATTGACCTAAATGTCTATCCACAGGGAAATATTTAATAAATTATGGCATATCTGTACAATGAAGGCCTTGGTATGTACTGACAAGGAAAGACACCATAATATGGACATAATAATTGAAGACTATTTAAGATGCAATCATTACACATATGCACACATGTGTGTGTGTTTGCAAAGGAACTATACATTTACATAGAACCAAACATTTGCTTAGATATTTTTCTAGAAGTACACTTCAACCATTAGCTACATCACCTCCCCAGGGAGGAGAATTAAAGGAAGTTGGTAAGTGTAGTTTAAAAGTTGCTTTGTTGTTGTTGTTGTTGTTTTGTTTTGTTTTGTTTTTGTCTTCTAATTTAGCACCCTTGTGTTACTTGAGCATTTAAAGGCAATTTTATATGGCAAACAGAAACTAAAGGACTGTATGCCATTGTATTTGTCTTCCTTCTCACCAACACCATTATCACCCTGATCACCCACTCAAACCCTTGAGGCCTTTTCTTTTTCTTAGTTGAGGACAAATCTTGAATCCTAAGCATTCTTACTGTGGCTGATGGCAGCTCTGCCAGCTGTTAATTATTCATGCTAATGGAAGGGGCTGGAGGCACAGATAATGCGAAATCAAAAGGAGTAAATCTTTCTGAGTCTGATCTACTCCCCTCCTGGATCCCTTGAGAGCCAATCACTTACAGAAGATATTTACTCAGCAATGAGCATTCATTGATAGAGATTGATATTTGTCTCTGCAATTTTATGTCCATATCCTCAGACCTGCAGATTCACATCCCTGCTCAGTGACTTCCTAATAACTTTACTGGCTTTTTCCCTGCTAGTGAGGTCTCACCTCTCTCAGGGTATCCAATGAATACCCTCGGAGGGGGGGATATCCCATGAATATTTTCAAGTCCCAGGCATTACCTACCAATCAGCTAGTCCTTTCATGAATAGATAGTAGGTGTCCTTGTTCTCTCTCTCTCTCTCTCTCTCTCTCTAAAACGGATAAATCTGCCAATTTGTGGCTCAGAATGCTCAAATACAAACAAGAATGAAATGGCTAGAATTTTTTAAGTGACAGCTGTTATTACAGACAAATATACAGAATAATCAGAACCCATACTTTGCTAATTGGAGTATAAAATGGTAAACATTCTTTGGAAAACTAGAAATTTCTCATAATCATACACCTGAACCTATTCCCCAGCAATTACATACCTAAACATTGCATTTACTCAAGCCATATGAGAATAGGTTCACAATAAGACATAGTTATGAACATTGATAGCAACTTCATTTGTGATAGCCACAAACAAGGACCAACCAAATGTCCACCAATAGATTAACAAATTGTGGTATAGCTATACAGTGGAATGCATCCAATGCTAAAGAGGAATCAATTGATAATTCTTTCAAGAACTTGGGTGAGTCTCAAAAATACTTAGTCAAAACTATTTTGGCACATAGGGCATAAGATCAGTGGAGCAGCTGGGAAAGAAGTCTTCCCGCCACCATTGGCACAAGGGAACCAGGAGATTCCACAGCCTTCTATGCACAGCCTGCCAGGAGAGAGTGATCTCCTAGCAGTGCTTTCACTTCTGAGCTCAGAGGAGTAAAGACACAGGCTTACAGGCCCACAGGAGGAACAAACAATACCAGCCAGAGACAACAATACCAACTATTGGTAATTGGTATTGGTAATTGCTAATACCACCAGAGATAACCAGATGGTGAAATGCAAGCACAAGTACCCTACGAACAGAAATCAAGGCCACATGGCAACCCATGTTCTCCCACCACAGCAAGTCCCGAATACCCCAACCCACCGGAAAAGCAAGAATTGGATTTAAAATCATAATCTCATGATGCTGATAGAGGGCTTCAAGAAAGGCTTAAATAACTCCCTTAAAGAAATACTGGAGAACATCAACAAGTAAAAGCCCTTAAAGAGGAAACACAAAAATCCCTTAAAGAAATACAGGAGATCATGGGTCAGCAGGCAGAAGCCCTTAAAGAAAAAACACAAAAATCCCTTAAAGGATTACAGGAAAACACAATCAAGGGAAGGAACTGAACAAAACCATCCAGGATGTAAAAGTGGAAGTAAAAACAATAAAGAAATCACAAAGTGAGACATCTCTGGAGATAGAAAACCTTGGAAAAGAATTCAGAAGTCAACAGAATACAAGAGATAGAAAAAAGAACCTCAAGTGCTGAAGATACCATAGAAAACATTGACTCAACAATCAAAGAAAATGCAAAATGCATAAAGTTGGTAATCCAAAACATTCAGGAACTCCAGGACACAATGAGATGACCAAACCTAAGGATTATAGGTATGGGCGAGAGCAAAGATTTTCAACTTAAAAGGCCAGTAAATATCTTTAAAAAATTATAGAAGAAAACTCCCATAACCTAAAGAAAGAGATGCCATGAACATAAAAGAAGCCTTTAGAACTCCAAACAGACTGGACCAGAACAGAAAGTCCTCCCGGCACATAATGATCAAAACACCAAATACACTAAACAAAGAAAGAATATTAGAAGCAGTAAGGGGAAAAGGACAAGTAACTTATAAAGGCAGACCTAGCAGAATTACATCAAACTTCTCATCAGAGATGATGAAAGCTAGAAGATCCTGGGCAGACCTCATACAGACCCTAAGAGAACACAAATGCCAGTCCAGGCTACTATATCCAGCAAAACTCTCAATCATCATAGATGGAGAAACCAAGATATTCCATGATAAAAACCAAATTTATACGATATCTATCCACAAATCCAGCCCTACAAAGGATAATAGATGGAAAATGCCAACACAAGGAGGGAAACTACACCCTAGAAAAAGCAAGAAGGTTATCTTCTTCCAACAAACCCAACAGAAGATACCCACATACAAATAACATCAAAAATAACAGGAAGCAACAATCACTATTCCTTAATATCTCTTAATAACAATGGACTCAACTCCCCAATAAAAAGACATAGACTAACAAATATTTCTCATGTAAATCTTTAATTTTATCAGAAAATGTTTGTAATTCCCCTTATAATTAATTTAGTAATTTTTTATGTCTACCATTTTATCTGCATTATTTTTCATGATAATCTTCAATTTTAATGTCTTTCTATATATTTTCTCTATTTTATCAGAAATGTTTTCAATGTAAATCTTTGATTTTATCACAAATGTTTCTAACTCCACCTTCAATTAATTTAGAAAGAGTTTTTATATCTACCATTTTATATGTAAAATTTTCCATGAAATAGTCAATTTTAACATGTTTGTCTATGTATTTCTTGAATTTTACCAGAAATATTTTCCATGTAAATTTTCAATTTTATCTGAAAATGTTTATAATTCCACCTTCAATCAACTTAGAATTATCTTTATGCCTATCATTTTATCTGTATAATTTCCATGTTAATCTTTAATTTTAACAAGCTTTTCTATATATTTCTTAAATTTTATCAGCAATATTTTTCATGTAAATCTTCAAGTTTATCAGAAAATATTTATAATTCCACTTCCAATCAACTTAGGAATACTTTTATGCCTACCATTATTATATCTATATAAAAATTTCCATGATAATTTTCAAGTCTAACATATTTTTCTACATTTTCCTACAATTTTATCAGAAATATTTTCCACATAAATCTTCAATTCTATCATAATTGTTTCTGTTTCATATTGCAATTAATTTAACAATGTTTTTATGTGTACCACTTTACTCTTTAATTTTTCATGAAAATTGTCAATTTTAACATGTTTTTGTATATATCTCTTCTATTTTATCTAAAATATTTTCCATGTAAATCTTTAATTTTATCATAAAGTGTTTTTACTTCCCTTTTCAATAAAAAAAGAAAAACATTAAAAAAACATATCATTCCTGGACATGTACTCAAAAACTACATACCCTACCACAAAGACTCTTAGACATTCATATTTTTTGTTGCTCTCTTTACAATAGCAACAAACTGTAACTGGCCAAAGTGACACACACACACTCTCACATATACAGAATGAGAGATTTTTTTTAACTGTAATGAAAAATGAAAAATTCAAGAAAATGTGTGAATCAGAAGTAGAATATTAAGTCAGGTGATCCAAACTCAGAAAACTAATAATAAACAATACAATCAAGCTTTTTCTAATATGTAAATCTTAGCTTTTAATGTGTGTGTATAAATGATATAGATAGGAGTAAAGCCTAAAAGCCTAGAAAGAAGACCAAGAGATGGTGAAAGGGGAGCCTAGGAATGGGGGAAGAGCAAAAGAACATGTGTTGCATAAAAATGAATAGGAGACACAGGAAGCAGGGCAACACATGACATACTTCTGTCTCCTCATCTGATCAGCCAATCTAAGTCTTCATCTCTTCCTATAAGGGCATTTATCATGACATTCTCAATTGAACTTCAAAATTATCTGCCTTCAAATATAGCCATGCTCTGAGGTACTGGGGAGAGCAATTTAGCCCATCATAATAACTGTATTTCTTTATACAGAAATTATTTCTCAATGGAAAAGGGAGCTGTGAAGCTAAGTCTCCTCTACTCTTAAATTCACCCACTATCTTAGTTTGTGGAACAGCTCTATGCCATCCAAAGTCAAAGACAGAATGAGGAAGTAGGGATGCCATGACAGCCAGCTCATATTGGCCAGAGACCTTTTCGTGAATCAATAGATTCAATCCCTATAATAATCTTGTAAGGCATATATGTCTCCATTTGTCATATATAGAAGCTGTATAAGAGAGAGAGACACAGAGAGACAGAGGAATAGGGAGAGGGAGGGAGAGGGGATATACGGAGGGGGATAGAGGGATGAGGGGGAAAGGGGGAGAAGGGGAGAGGATAGAGGGACTAGAGGGACAGGAGAGGGAGAGAAAGACAGAGACAGAGACAGAGACAGAGAATTACTTCAAGTCATACTGCTGTAACGTGGCTAAGACATGATTTAAATCCTAGTAGACTGTTACTAAAATCTGGATAGCCATAACTCAACTCTGCTTCACTGGATGGGCCCTAGAGAAGATGGGTGTGCCCAATGCGGTGGGACACTCCTAAATGAGAACAGAACTATAAGACAGAGACTAGAGAAGAAGTTATCTGGTCATTGTATGGTGCTTGATACATAGCAGACTTTTAGTACATTTGTTTCATGTTTGTGAGACAGTCTTACTACATAGTCCAGGCTGACCTCAAGCTCATTTTGAAGTCCAGGCTGATTTGGAACTTGTGATCTTGCTGCTAACCACACAAACCTGCAGCAGCACACTGAGCATGGCATTAAGTTTTAATTTACTTGATATATTTATCTTCCCATCTCGTTGCAGGGAATCCGGACCTACCCTCACCCAGAAGATCCAAAACACATCTGTGCTAACTTCCCATTTAGGTATAATATACACAAAGAAAATTTTCTCAGTGACCCTTGGTAGATGACACTCATCCTACCAAAGCTATGTCTTGCTTTAATTAGCATAATTTGCTTTGTCCTCCATATTAGTTTCCAAGAGCAACCGAAACAAAGTAGGTGTTGTTTGATGCCATTAAAAACTGGACAGCTTAAAATAATAGGAGTTTATTGTCTTCTGGCTCTAGTATTCAAAGCCAAGTATGAGCATGGCCATGATTCCTCTAAAACCTGTAAGGATGAATCCTTTGTTATCTCAGCCTAGCTTCTGGTGTTTGACCAGCATCTCTTGGCATTCCCTGGCTTGAAGGCTACAGCTCTTCAGTCTATGTCATTACCATCATGTGGCATTCTCCTGTATGTCTGCAGCTCTGGGGCTCTCCCCTTCAAAATAGAACTTCAGTCATACTGGATTAAGAGTCTGCCCTATCCCAGCTTGACTTCATCTGTAACCACTGTTTCCAATTAAGTTCACATTCTTGGGTACCAAGGGTAGACTTCAACATTTGTGGGGGCATATTATTCAGACCACAATACTACCCAAAAAGAAGAAGGGAAAGGAATCCTGACTACAGCCAGCTTATTTCACATCATGCAGAGGTTATGATTCCTCCATGATGTAGCATGTAGCTATAGGTGTAAGGTTAAATCTTCCAGGTGTACTGCCTTCCATTTTATGGAAATACTATGGTTTACTTACTCATCCTACTGTTGTCGAACATTTAGGAAATGTCCTGACTAGTGCTGGCAAAAAAGAGAGCTGCTGTGCATATTTAAGTAGATGCATTTGGGTGAATCTCTGTGTGTGTTTTTGTTGGGATCTGTGTGGCAGCAGAATTGCTGGATAATAAGATAGGCCTGGGGTCAGCTTGAAATTATATAGCAATATCATTCCAAAGTGATTTTTCCCAAATTATCCTTCCACCAGCAGTATCGGGGAGGTCTGGCTGCTTTCCTTGCAATACTTTCTATTGCCTTTTTCATTTTAGCTACTCTGGTGGGCGGGTGTTGGTATCACATTGTGCTGTGTCTCGACTGTGCTTCTTTTCACTTTTCATATCAGCTTCCCATCTCTTTTGTTGGTCTTATATGCTTTCTTGTCTCTCCATCACCCAATTACCACAAATGAGCATTTGCAAACCTCTTACAGCCAGATGCCTTCACTGGGATACAAAGCAGTGCCTTTCTGCATTTCCCAACTTCTTTTAGAGTTTCCTTGCAGCAACCCTGACCTGCCTCTGAACTCAGTCCTACTATGGAAAGAGCCATGCTTTTTGTTGGCTAGTTTGCTTTTCATGCCTCAACATGATTGACATAACAAGCCTATAGGGTCTGTAGTGCATGCAAATCCACTTGTAACAATGCCTCCCACCATGCCACTTTGCTTGATGGGTGTTCTTACTGTGTGGTTGTTATATGCATTTCACATATGCAGGGCAGTTATGTTAGAAAGCAGGCTATAGATAGAAACAAAGCCATTTGGAAACCCGGTGGGGATGAGTGAGAAGGTAGCCATTCCTTGTGCAAATCACCTGCAGCAGCCTTCTCCCCTAGGGAAAGCATCATTCTTTCAAGCTAGAAACTAGGCCTGCTGCCCCCTCCCTCCTCTCCCCTGTGTTTTCTGTCCAGGAGGTAGGCTAATGCATCTTTACAAGGAGACAAAAGAAATCCTTAAAATGATGTAAGCTTACAGAGTGGGGTCCGGTCATCGTGACCTCTGTCTTGCTATTCACTGACTCAAGAGACTTGGTCTCTTTTTGTCCCTTCAAGTGCTTTCTACAGTCCAGTTGGAGTGGCCAGTCTGAATGGGGCACTATCTGACTAGGTTGGATACTTTAAGTGGAATCACTCTTCTACAGCCATCAGAATACTACATGCTCAAAGAGCAAGGTTCGCTCAGCCTGGATTTTCTTCTTGTCTTCAAATCAAAAGTTCTACTTTCAGAACTAACAAAAGTCCTGAGTTGCCTATTAGCCTCTTCTTTCCAATTGCTTGGTTTCAAAACCAGTCTTGGATGAATTAGAATTCTCATATTTGGCATGTATTGAGGTGCCAGGATACTGGTATGATATGGATTAAATGTATATCATAACTATAAGATGGCAAACATGTTAAGAAACTATAAGAAATGACGGTTGGCCAAGCAGTGGTGGCTCATACTTTTAATCCCTACACTTGGGAGACAGAGGCAGGCAGATCTCTGAGTTCAAGGCTAGCCTGGTCTACTATAGAGCGAGTTCCAGGATGGCCAGGGCTGAACAGAGAAAACCTGTTTTGAAAAATAAAAGTGAACAAAAGATATCTTTATTGAAGATTTACCAAAAATCTCACCTCTGTAAAGCAAAGCATACACAACCATCATCGTTGCAAGCCTGTCGAATGAGGACAGCAAGTCTCTAGATAGGTGAAATCATGACTTTTCTTCAATAGGCCTAAGTATTGTGTTTTCTATCTATTATACAAAAGAGAATGATTCTCAACTGCAGAGAAGGTTCATGGAAAGCTGTGCAGTAATGATGCCTTCAAAGAGAAGAGCATTGGAACACATCATAGACTGTGTCTGATGTGTAAGGCCAAGGGATGATTGTGGAAGGGTTAACTGGAGAAGAGAGAAACTGCTAGGAAAAGTCCACATAAGCATCAGAACACACAAACACACACACACACACACACACACCTATATGTATGTATGCCATATATGTGTGTGTCAAGTGTGCCTGTCGAGACTGTAAGAGTGTGTTGAATCTCTTCCAACTAGAATGAATGTGGGTGCTGAGGTCTAAAATCCAGTTCTATGAAAGTGCCGCTCGTACTCTTAACTGCTAAGACAACACTACAGCCCCTTTTTTGTTTTAATCTATATTTTTGCCATATAACTTTGCAGTCCCCTTCTCTAAACTGATTTGAATCTAACCATGTGAGCTGCTAGACCAACAGGTTATTGGCAGCTGTGAAGCAAGCCAGGGCTTGAAATAGACATGCTATTGATTCTGCCCTCTCCTTGTTCCATTGCAGAAGGAAAGGCTTCCCCCCCACACCATGTGCCCATAACTGCTACCTAGTAAGGCTGACTCCAAAATGAAAATGCATGCATTGTACCTGAATATTGCCTTGTACCTTGAAACAGATAGACCTCTGAAGGGAAGCTGAGCTGCCTGAGCCAACTAAGTCTAGGTCAGCTGCTACCATTATGCAATATAATGGTTCTTGGGTTTGTTTAATTTGGTGCAACGGCTCACATTTTCAGACCCCTAGTGAAGTAGTTTTCAATCAATTCAGGAATGCTGCATGGGGATAATCATATGAATCCCATTTTTTTTTAAAGGCTTGAAAACTGGTCTATGAAAATCTTTTAAAAGGATCTTCTTAAAGTGGCCCAAGAAACCTATTGCTGGCTGCTGCAATTACAAGTACATTCAGTTGTCCTGTCACTGTCTGTCTGTCTGTCTCTCTGTCTGTCTGTCTCTCTTTGTTTCTCTCTCTTCCTTCCTTCCTTCCTTCCTTCCTTCCTTCCTTCCTTCCTTCCTTCCTTCCTTCCTTTCACTTACATTTTATTTTCCTCAGTGTTTGTATATGTCAGATAACAGATTGAGGGAGTAGCTTTTCTCCTAGCATGGATTCCAGGGATTAAACTCAGGTAATCAGGCTTGGTGAAAAGTGCCTTCACCAGCCGTGACATCTTGATGGTCCATGTCTTTTCTTTATAGAGTAAAATCCATAGGCAAGGGGGCAAAGGGAGACCAGCTACAATTTAGTTTTGCTTCTCTCATAACCTAACCACTAGCTTGTTGACAACTTAACCCCTTGAGACTTGGAACTTCAAATCCTCTCCAAAAATGAGGCCTGTTCTTAAGAAAACCGAAACTTAAGGAGCTGAAGGGGATTGCAATCCCACAGGAAGAACAATATCAGTTAACTGGACCACCCAGAACTCCCAGGGACTAAACCACCAACCAAAGAGTACACATGGAGGGACCCATGGCTTCCTCTGCATATGTAGCAGAGGATGGCCTTATCAGACATCAATGGGAGGGGAGGGAGGCTTGATGCTGCAGTGGGGGGGGGGATGCTAGAGGGCTGAGGTGGGAATGGGTGCTAAGTAACTACTTTATATGCACCCTCATAGAGGCAAAGGGGAGGAGATTCAGGGGGGATGGAATCAGAGGTTGTGGAGGGTTAACCAGGAAGGGGGATATCATTTGAAATGTAAACGAATGAAATGATTAATTTTAAAAAGTATCAATCACTTCTTAAAGTTTGGGAAAATTTTCTGGTGACATTTTTGCCAGTAGATCATCATTCATTTGCTTATCATGAGATACAGGATGAGAACTTTCTACTTGTGGCAACTGAAAGTCAAATCAGTAGTTAGGCCCAAGGACCACCAAGGGCTGAGTTGCTGTCAGTGGAAAACTTCAAGATTTCAAGATTCCTGTTTGAGTTTCTCAGGGACATGAGGGAATGTGAAAACACTTGACTTTACTTATACTGGGATAGATCTAGGTTTGGAAAACCAATGTATGTGGCTAATGACTAAGAGGCCTTAAGCAAGCTGCTCACACTTTTCTTAACCCTGGGCTTTTTCATCTTAAAATGGCGGATACTAACACTATTTCCTCTCCAGTTGTCTAGAAATAAAGTGAGATAATGCATATAAGGTAGTTACTTAGCACAATATCTGGCTTTAACATAGTTTTGGCTACAAGTTACAAGAGATCCTGCATCAAATGGCTTTAAAAATGACTGAGAAATTTGTTGTCTCACATACTCCATGAGCTATGTCGGACCCGAGCAGGATGCTGACCAGAATTTCTCTGCACATTCTCTTTATTTAGATTTACTTAAGCAGGTCTGTTCTGGCCTCCTTCTTCTCCCTCTTCTCACCTCCATTCTCCTTCCCCTTCTTCTCCTTCTTTTTCTTTTTCTTTCTTTTGAAAATTAATCTACATAGGAAATAATCTCGTGAACCTGTGAAGATTCAAAAGAGCTAAGTTTGATTCATCATGCCATTGTCACATTGAAAAGAAAAGGTAAAAGTGACAATACATCGCAGCTTTCCCACTCCTTGAGCCTTAAAAAAAAAATGCTATACTCATGCCCAAGTGAGGATGCCTCAGTCCTACTTGGGAGAACAAAGCAATCACAAGTGGGGAGGGAGGGAGGGACCTGGGAGGGAAAGTGGACAGGGAGTGTGTGGTGTGGGGGGTGGGGTGGAGGAAATGTAGGGGAGAGGGGAACCTGACCTGGTATTGGGTAAGGGAAAAGGACTGAAGCACTGAGGGCCAGCAGATAGAATGGAAACAGGAAACCTCTAGAGATAGGAGGTTGGGGGACCCTCCAGAATGCACCAGAGACCTGGGAGGTGAGAGACTCTCAGGACTCAAAGGGAGGGACCTTAGATGAAATGAAATGCCCGACAGTAGGGAAAAGGAACATATAGAGCCCACCTTCTGCAGGAAGACAAGACATCAAATGAGGGAGAAGGTTGCCATCCCACAGTCAAAACTCTGACCCATAATTGTTCCTGTCTGAAAGAACTGCAGGGATGGAAATGGAGAGGAGCCTAAGGAAAAGAAGGTCCAGTGACAGGCCCAAAGTGGGATCCAGCTCAAGGGGAGGTCCCAAGGCCTGATACTATTACTGAGGCTATGGAGCACTCACAAAAAACAGACCTAGCACGATCGCACTCTGGAAGACCCAACAAGCAGCTGAAAGAGTCAGATGCAGAGATTTGCACCCAATCAATGGACAGAAGCTGCTGACCCCTGTTGTTGAATTAGGAAAGCCTGAAAGAAGCTGAGGAGAAGGGCAATCCTGTAGGAGGACCAGCAGTCTCAATTAATGTGGACGCCTGAGATGTCTCACACACGGGACCTCCAACCAGGCAGCATACACCAGCTGATATGAAACCCCCAACACACATACAGTAGAGGACTGCTGGGTCTGTATTCATTCAGAGATGATGCACCTAACCCTCAAGAGACTGGAGGCCCCAGGGAGTTTAGAGGTCAGGTGGGGTGGGGGTGGGGAGGAGTCATGGGATGTCGAATAGTCAGAGGGTGGATGGGGTGGAGGGTAATAAAATATAGAGTGTAAAAAATTAATTAATTAAAGAAAACATCCAATTAAAAACTCTAAATAAAATAGTTTTTGAGAAAAAAGTTATAATTCAATATTTTTCTATAAAATCCTGGCACTCTCTTGGTGGATGTACATTGAATTTTACCTGCTCATCAAATGTATTCTCTTCTCCACCTAAAGAGACCTCTCTTGGAAGAGACAAAATTATTCTGTGTGATTTGGAAAAGGCTAACCTTCTCCATATATATGCATGCACACACACCACCTCAGCCAATCAAAGACCGACATTGCCTCAAACAAACAAACAAACAAAAAAATGCATTGTCACTTAGTGAAGTGCATACCCAAGCCTGGCCAATTAGACTCTCTTCCTGAAAATTTGAACCCCAAGTTTAAATACCTGTGAAAAGAAGTACAGACTAGTGTTCACACAGCCGTGCTAGTAAAATATGCCTTATGGATTATATTTATTCCTGGAGCTGTCATGATTCCAAATGGGCTCAACTTCAGATTGTCTTGAATATTCAGCTCTTAAGCCTTCCAGAATGCATCTAGTAAGTACTGCAATGGATCGTGTGTATGTGTGTGTGTGTGTGTGTGTGTGTGTGTGTGTGTACTATTGCAACTTTGCATGTGAAAGCTCTAATTGCTAGTGTGGTTATATCTAGAAATAGGCCTTGTGGAGAACCATTAATATTAAGTAGCTCACAAATGTGACGGTTCAATCTGATAAAACTACTACTGGCTTTATAAGAAAGGGAAAACAGTGTTCATATGCCTAAACCATTGAATGCTAGGCAAAGAAACAAGGAGCTAGCCATTTAAAACCAAAGAAGAGACCTGTCACCAGAACCTGAATTACAGCATCTTGATTTCAGATCTGACTGTTTAAGACATCGAGCCTACAGTATTTTGTTATAAGTTCCTAGGCAGCCTAAGAACACTACCCCTTTTCCCCTTAAGATGAGTGGTTACTCATTTAGAGGCAGCCACACCTCCGTTAGGTTGTCACCACTTGCACCTTCAGAATATACAGGCAATCTGCTCACCTGAAGAGAAACCTTTGAATTTAAGGGAGAAGAATGAGGGTGTTGGGCTATGGGATCTACTTATAGTTCTCCTCACATCTCTGCAAAGCAAGTTCACTTCACCTGGAAGCAAAACAGTAGTATTTATTTTACCTTTGCTGAGACAGACTCTTCTGAAAGTGTTCAGCAATTTCAAATGCCTAAGAAAATCCAGAACCCTACAGAGATAGGAAGCAAAAAGAACCCATTCTACATCCCAGATTAAAGTAAGAACTCACCAAAGCAAATAGAACAGAAGAACATGGGGAACAAAATTACCCTTAAAAAGGTCTATGAAAAATCAGAAAACATAGGCTCTTCCAAAGATCTCTAGGTTAGTTAGTACTCTTTGTCCAGCAAAGGTAACACTTGTCCTTTTTGTAACAAGTCCTTCCCTCACATTGAATAGGAGCTTTGAACTAGGAAGTAGTGGACATGTTGACTAGGCTTCACAATTAGCCTGAAAATTTTCACTGCTCAAAAGCAGAGGACAAAACAGAAGTTGTTAGACTAAGAATGAGTAGTTACCTTATGTACACTGAGACAGATTATGAAAAAAATCCTGAATTCTCAAGGCTGGAGTCCAGATTTAAGTGCTATAACTCTACAAGACCTGAAGTTTTGATTAGCATCACCTCTATGTTGTGTGGGAAACCTGCACAAATACTTTTGGAGGAGCCAGCTATATAAGCGACTTAAGTTGCTACAAAATTCATGGGCTTCTATGAGGTAGAGTGATTTATTGACAAAGAATTCAAAATGATGAGCCTTGAGGAGAAATTTGCATATTTATTTACTATCCAATCAATACTTGTGAAGATTCTTCATAGTATCCTGGCACCAGTTCTTCCTGTTCAGCTCCAAGTACCATCTCTTTGTGTTCTTTATTGCCAAAAGCATCATTCCCGGATAATTTTTTATCCCTCATTGCAAGAAAAAGGTAGCATGCAGTGTTGCTACTGCTCACAATGTCGTGGCCATTTAGAATCTATTTTTGTAACTTTATAGATCTTCTTGTCTCCTCAGGACCCTCATCCCACTTAGTGAATTTATCAGAACTGATTACTTTGCCCACGATGCTCTATCATCCAGATTGCCACCCATGAGCACTGACCTTCAATGTCTGTTTCAAAGACCATTAATAAGCTCCACTGATGGTCACAAATTAAAGTCATACTGAGTATGTAAGAAAAAGCAAATTGTGATTCTTTTTTTTTTGATCATGTCACATGTAACTATTCAGGATGTCATAGCTGAAACACAAAACCATACAATCTTCCAATCATATTTCCGATTTATCTCTGTAGACTGACATTCCTATATCTCTACAATAAGACTTCTTTGTATTTGGTCTCTGCCTTGGAATCTATCTTCCAGGCATGACATGGTTTTTGATTTTTTGAACTCTTGGCATCTATAATTACTCTCCCAACACAATACAGAAGTGGACCTATTAACATTGTCATGAATAGAGGAAAGGTTTTGATTTTCTTCAGTGGTGTAGCCACTTAAATTGTCCATGCTTCTGAATGTAACTCCTCATCCAAACTTCTAGAAGCAATTTTAATTAATTTTATTGGTCCATCAAGTTAGACTTGGGTAGAATTATTTCTTTGGTCCATTAGTGTCCTATCTGGTGTGGCTAGACATTTTATTGGTCTGTTCAGGCAAAACTTAATGGAACTAGGTAGCAAATTTTGACAAAATCACACCATAGGACAGGTCACATGTGTGAGGTTTTTTAAAAGGGAGAGGTGGGGGGATGCAGAGCCTGCCTCTAGGGGGAAAAAAGAAAGAAGAAGAAGTGGTGGCAGGGGTGGGGGGGGGAGGAAAAACAGCTTTTTATAGGGACCTAGGCACATGCATAGGGGAACTTGCAGCAGAGTAAATGGGAATGTACCTTTGGACAGCTAATGATGATATGTCTTGTTGAATCTGGGTTGTCTGATGGTTCCATTGTCACCAGGTGGGGCTGTCTGTAGAGCTTGCATGATTGCCAAGAAAGCTCACACAAATTCACATCTGCTTTTCACACTTCACCTACCAGTGTGAAGACAGGAGAGGAACCCGCAGGCAGTTAATGAAGACTTGTCTAATTTGGGCAAGTAATACCTCTTTCTCTCTCTCTCTCTTTTTTTTTTTCATGGATTGAGATCAATCCAAGAAAGCATGGTTTGACTCTAGTTGGAAGCAAAAGATGACACTGATAAAAAAAAAAAAACCATTGTAGAACAATAAAGGGAGTCCTTGGAAGTTGTGGGAATGGCCACCCATGAAGGAGAAGTGATTCAGAGACTAAGGAGGAACAAGAAATGCCAGAAATCTCAGCCAGAAATGTGAAGAACACAGTACAAAAGCAGCACAGCAGTCAAAATAAGGACAGGTGACAACTTGTCAGACTTCCCTACTGAAACCAAACCTGGGACAGCCCTATAGGCAAAAGCCTCAGAGTTCTCTAGAGGATCTAACCACTGCTCTCTAGGGATTAGGCCATGTTGAAAACAATTCAAAGTGAAGGGAGAAGCATGGAGCAAGTCCAGGCTTAGGGAGCTCCATTCAAGACATAGAGTAGAGGCATAGAAAATACTGAGGAAGATATTTTCAGTGGCCAGAACCCTTATGGAACTAGGCTGTTCCATAGGGACAGCCATGAGGAGGTGAGGTCATGCTCAGACTGTGGGCCAGTTCAGGCACCAAAGGGACAGTGAAAGCTTCTAGAAAGGAATTCTAAAGCACAAGAAGCCCTGGCACAAGAACAAAGTAAGAGTGCCATGTCATGTCATGAGTCCAAGGTCCACACCAGGCCTCTTGTTGCAAATTCCAATGGCAGGCCACTTCTGTGAGATTTCTAATGGTACAGCCCTGCTACAGCATCTCAAAGTTTGGAAAGCAGAGAGGTGTGTGGAATGTTCTGTTCCTAGACAAGCAATAAGCCCCAGTAACAGTTTTGGCAAGCCTTTGGGTGCTAAATACATGCACCATTTAAAGAGATTTATTTTTTTGTATCCACCTTGGAGAAGTCCAGACAAAACAGCAATCAGAAGAATTTCTTCCAAAGTATTCAACCCAGGGAAGCCATATTCTTGCTATACAGACTTGGGTATAGAATACCAGCTATATTCTAGTATGTCTTGGACATTGTTTCCTCTCCCATCTTCCTTGAAGGAGGGAGGTCCTATTGTGGGTCTGTTTTACTTTATCATTGCATATGGATGTTTAAATTCACCAGTTATATTTGAGATCATCTTAACGTTTACTAATACTAAATTCAAATTTAGCATTACCTTCACATAGTATTGTAGGCACAAAGCTTCTGTGGTACTAGGAGTGAGTGCTGCTCCCCAGTGAGTCACAGATATTTTGCATTGTAGGAAATTGATGTTTTGCTAAATATATTCTGAGAGCATTTTATTTTCTTTGTTTGAAAGCATAATTCTGAGAAGGAATCCCTAGTTAGCATTAGAAATCCAAAGTATCCCTACTACATAAAAGCAAAGAAACCTGGATGGAGATGGAGTCTGGACTATAAAGAAGGACACCTCAGCCTGACTCACGCATGAGGAAACCAGAACATGGAGTCAGATTTAATATCTGGAAAATACTAGTTTCTTTTGTCCCTTCCTTCTCCCTTCGCCTTCCTTCTTTCCTTCCTTCCTCCCTCCCTCCCTCCCTCTCAAGCTGTGTAGGTATCTTTTTCATTAGACTTTATCAGCCATCTCTGTTTGCAATGGGACTACCATTTCTGCCAGCTCAGTCCACCAAGTTATTGAAAGACTCCGTGTCTCTCCCACTGCACCCTTCCACCCCCATGCTTGTGGATTCACACGGATTGCCTTCATTCTGACTCAAAGAAAACCTGAATTGTGAAGGTTAGAGACTTGGTATAGCAAGAGTGAATTCAGAGGAGGATTCTGTGCCCTGGAATAGATTCTGCTGCATGATGGTTAGTCTGGTCCTGCCCTTATCCAGAGAGACACTGCCCCTATCAGCTAAATCCTTTCTGTTCTGAGAAGCCCTAATTAATGCGCATGCTGATTTGTCCTTCCCTGCTGAGGACTTCAGATTAATGATGACTAGGTTCCATGTACTTTAATAAAAATAACAATGGCTACAATTTACTGCACCCTTACTGAGCTGGAAGCCCTGGGGTAACACTTGAGCATTATTTGTCTCACTATATTGAGGAAGGAACTGAGGCTCAAAGAATTTCAGTGAATTTCTCAAGGTCGCACTGTTAGAAAGAGGTAAAGCAGGTTTCACTCCAAGGCTTGTTGAATTTCCTAACATTTAAACATTTGCCATAGTGCTGTTATGTTTTAATGGGAGGGGAAGTGAGCGATTTCCTAATAGGACTTCAGCACCATGGCAATAAAGATGAGGGAGCGCTGTTGCATCACTATTACAACTACCCTTCTTTCCAAGCCCCTGGCTTTACACTCTTGAAATGCTCAGCATACTGATAGGGATGGATGAGCAAGGCGCTTATGACTGGGAAGGCAGGAGGCTGGCTTTAATATTTGCCAGCCAAATTCTTGCCTCAACATCCAGCCATCACTTACCAGACAGTTCTAATTTGTGATGTGGGGACTAGGGAGAAAGTAGATGGAACCCTAGTTTATCTAAAATGTTAGGCATCCACATACCCATGGTTTTGGGGATATTCAACTTGCTGCGTATGTTTCTGTTTTGGTCCATAGGGATGTTGGGCAGATCTAAAAGTCCACAATCTTTTAGGGAGAAAAGACAAAATGTTGTCCAAAGAGATTCATTCTTGCCGAAATTTTGACCCTGCCCTTCTTCCTTCTACTTCTTATTAATCCTGATTCCCCCAGCTTGTGGCTGGTCTCCCCTCAGGTTTTATGATATAACCTTGTGTCACTATATGATTCTTCTCAATTGTTAGCTATTCCTTGTCATCTACCTCTAGAGTTTACCGCTGACATAGTAATGAGAACCTTGGGCTCATGAATCAGACTGTGCTAGCTTATATGCTAGCTAGTGTTTTCTTGGCTCAGATGACACAAGCTAGAGTCATTTGGGAAGAGGAGATCTCAATTAAGAAAGTACCCCCCACTAAATATGCCTATAAGGGCATTTTCTTGATTAATGATTGATGCAATATGGGAGGGCCCAGCCCTCCTTGACTGGTGGTCTTGAGTGCAAGCCTTGGGAAACAAGCCAGTAAACAGCATTCCTTCATGATGTCATATACTTACTTCGTTTTACTTTCCTAGTAAACACAAAGAGGGTAAATAGTGGTGCTTTTCTAATATTGTTGGCTGAGAGCCACAAAATTGGTTCACAGAAAGTATTCACTGCCCTTGGCACCAAGGCTTTTTTACCCTTTGTTTGTTTGGCTTTTTGCTTCCTTTACTATTACAGAGCTAGATCAGTTTGGCCAGTCACTCCCCAGACAAGGGGTCTTGGAGAGCACTGGACATAAACATCCTTGCATCTGAGAAGTGGGCGAGACAATCTGACTTCTAGAACCAGCTTCTCAGTAAGCACAGCAATATATGACAGTTTACCAATATAATGTATACAACATCACACAGTGTCACATTTAGGGTTTCTATTTCTGTGAGAAAATATCCGTGACCAAAAGCAACTTGTTGAGGAAAGGGTTTGTTTCAGCTTACAATTACACATCACACTCTGTCATTGTGAGAAGTCAGGACTGGAACTCAAGCAGGGCAGGGACCAGGAGGCTGGGGCTGATGCAAATGCCATGAAGGAATGCTGTTTACTGGCTTGTTTCCCATGGCTTGCACTCAGGACCACCGGCCAAGGAGGGCTGGGCCCTCCCATATCACATCAATCATTAATCAAGAAAATGCTCTTACAGGCATATTTTGTGGGGGTACTTTCTTAGTTGAGATCCCATCTTCCCAAATGTCTCTAGCTTGTGTCATTTGTGTTGAGAAAATACTAGCTAGCACATAAGGCACATGGCAGAGTCTCTTGAATACTGAGACAAGGGGATGCGTTTATTTAGGCAAGAATTTGAGATTCACTGACAGCTCTGTGATCAGGGAAGGGTGAAAGAGTTCTACCTGAGCTGTGGCAGGAGCCATCTGACAACACTCTGCTAGATATTCCTAAACAGTGGAAAGCTTCGAGTACCTGATGTTGACACCACTTTCCTAGATGTTCTTAAACCATGGAAGTAGGGAGTGCATAGTTGATATTGATAACCTACTGTCCTTGTCAAGGGAGGAGGGGGGGTCTCAACCTAAATGCTGACTAGGAGGAACAATGGAAACCACTCAAGTATCTGGTAAAGATGGTGGTACTCTTTAACTTACAGGAGTCAGAGAAGGATTTGGTGTGGTTTAAAAGGTATATGAAGAGAGACATGGAGGAAGGGAGCATTTCTTTCTTTTGCTTCTTCCTTCCTTCCTTTCTTCCTTCCTTCCTTCCTTTCTTCCTTCCTTCCTTCCTTCCTTCCTTCCTTCCTTCCTTCCTTCCTTCCTTCCTTCCTTCCTTCCTTTCTTTCTTTCTTTTTAGCTTATGTGGTATTGATAGACACTATATTAGTAATTTTTTCATCACTATGACAAAATACCCAGAAAAAGCAACCAAAAGAATAAAGATACTATTTTGGTTTAGTATTTGGGGGGACAGTATGGCAGGCAGCAAGAGTATGAAGAGGCTGATCATGTCTGCAGTGAGAAAGCAGAGAAGTGAATGGAAATGCTTAGTGCACTTTCTCCTTTCTACTCAGTCCAAGATACCGGCTCAGCAATGGTACCATCCATTCAGGGTGAACATTTCTTCGTCATTTAAAGCTCTCTGGAAACACCCTCATAGATGCACCATGAGGTCTGTCTCCTAGGTGATTCTAAACTTCATCAAGTTGAAGAATAAAGATTTTTCTCAGTTTCATGTTTTAAACTGTGATAAAGTGCCTCCACTACAAGTCACATAGGCAAGAAAGGGTTGATGTGGGGCTGGAGAGCTGGCTCAGTATTTAAGAGCACTGACTGCTCTTCTGAAGATCCTGAGTTCAAATCCCAGCAACCACATGGTGGCTCACAACCATCTGTAAAGACATCTGAATGCCCTCTTCTGGTGTGTCTGAAGACAGCTATAGTGTACTTAGATATAATAATAAATAAAGCTTCAGGCCAAACCAAGCAGGGCTGAGCTGGAGCAAGCAGAGGTCCTGAATTCAAATTCCCAGCAACCACATGATGTTGTTTGGGAATAGGTGAGCTCCCAAGGGGGAAAGTGGTTCTCTTCCCGCGCAATATGAGTACTGACCTTCAGCACACAGAGAAGAGTGGGCTGTGTGCCAAAGGGCTGGGGTGGAGGCCAGAAACCATTAATATAGCTACAGTGTACTCACATACATAAAAATAAGTAAATAAGTAAATAAATACATCTTTAAAAAAAGAAAGGGTTTATGTGGGTTCCAGTTCCAGGACACAGTCAGTCACTGAGTGGAAGCCAGGTGGGTACTCAAGCAGATAGTCATATCCCATGCACAGTCAAGAGCAGGAAGAAACTAATGCACCCACCCTGCCCACTTGCTCTCATCTTGCCTTCTTAGGGATTTCCTAGGGAATGGTGCCACTCACAATGGGCTGGGCCTTCCTACATCAATTAATAATCCATGCAGCATCCCACAGAAATGGCCACAGGCCAACTCGATCTAAATAACTACTCAATCGAAACTCTGTTCCCAGGTAATTCTAGATAGTGGCAAGTTGACATTTAAAATGAACCAGCATAAAGATTAACCATAATAGAGGAAAACAAGATTTTATATGCGAAACCTAGGCTGGGTACCAGAAGCAGAATGCAAAATGAGTTTGTGTGCAAGTAGTTTTCTAAGAAGTAGTCTCAGAGGGAGAACTGTAAGTTTGAGGGGTTGAGGGAGAACCGGAAAAGGAAACAGCCAGGCAAAGGCACATTCTGGGATTCTCAGGCTCAGCCCCAAGCAACTATGCAGGGGAAACTGCGGAGTAAAATGAGCCTTTCCAAGCCAAGGCAACAGAAGTTTCAGGCTCCTGTCTCTATAAGTCAGCCATTATAGGCTGTTTGGGATAGGTGAGCTCTCAGTCCTTACATACAAGGGAGAAAGTGGTTCTCTTCCCACCATATGGGTACTGACCTCCTGGAGCCAAACACAGACAGGTGAAGGGGCAGCACACAGAGAAGAGCGGGCTGTGTGCCAAAGGGCTGGGGTGGGGGCCAGAAACCTAGATGGGACCACAACTATCAGCCACCAAAATGAGTATTGTCTTGGAGAAAACAGTGATTTTCTAGTCAGGGTTTTGGCCTGGCTGGTCCTATTCCCTCTCTAGCCATCTGCTGCTTCCAGAAACAGGATTTGGAATCCTGGGCCTTTGCCTGTTGCTGCCTTTACTTTGGATTCCGCGCTTGTCATGGAAAATAGGACTCCAGGATGCGTATCTCCGTGTGGAAAGAGCATACAGCTGTGGAGGTGCAGAGGAGGTGCGGAGGGCAGACTGGGATCTAGTCAGGCCCGAAGAGGGCTCTGGGTTCCTGCTCATTATCAATCCCAATGACATGGTTTCCAAGACGAAATAGTCATTTATTATATGCCCCCCGGCCACCTTTTCTAAAGATGTCCACTTGTCTGCAGTTGTGATACTGGTCCTTGCCAGCTGGTTGATGTTCTCAGACCATTAGTGTGCCTGGGGGGATTCTGGGAGTTGTGGACATAAGATGTTATAATCAATGTGAGCTGCTTTGGCTAAATGCAGTATGCTTTAGCTGCAAAACTTGAAGGAGCAGGGAGGATGCCCCCTTTACCCCTGTTAATGTATAAATAAACAACAACTGAAGTGACAGAAACATGAGAGGCTCGTCCTCAAACCTACCAAGTTCCACCCCTCCCTCCCAGTCCAGGCCCAGGCCTATGCCACAAAAGTGGAGAAAGGCTGTAAGCCAAGGTCTCAGGCTAGCCAGCAACTGAGAGGTTAATTTCTGACACAAAGGGAATATTTAAAATGCTAGCTTCAGCCCCTGCCTGCCTTCTGTTCTGGTGGGCCCATGAACGGACAGTATCAGGGATAAAACACATTGCACCTTGCTCTTGCTAGTATCCACTCCAGTCCTTAACGCAAAGATTTCCCATAACCTGGTTCCCTTCCTCCTGCTGCATCCCAGAAAGGGAGGGAAGCCTGCTTGACTTTGCCCTTGCCTTTCAAGCAGCAAACAAACAAGACAGGAGTCAGTTGGGAGTCGGTTCAAAAGCCCCCTCCCCTTTCTCTCCCTCCCTCCCTCCCTCCCTCTTCCCTCTCTGTCTCTCTGTGCCCCACCCCCAGCCTCACCCCAGTCCCTAGCAGGGAGTAGACATCTATGAATCTATGAATTACCTTGTTATACCACTGGGGGCTAACTTCAAGCAAACTTGTCAAAGTGGTAGCTTCTGGTGTGGACCACACAAGCATGCTCTGCCAACCCCCCCCCCCCCCCCGCCCGCCCCTTTGTAGTCCCATTCTCTGGTTTCTCTCAGGTTTGGCATCTGTCCAATCCCACGGGAATTCAGCTGATAAATGAATTCATACTCAAAGGTTATTGACTTAATTTGTCACCTCCATCCAGGAGCTATTTGCACTGAAAAGAAATCCACCAGAGAGAGGGCAATGTTTAACTGCAAAGAACACCTTTCTAATGGTGGGGTTGCAGGCGGCCAGGCCTTTGGGCAGTCTCTTTCAGATCAACCCAGAGGTGACTTTTCTCTCAGCAGATTGGTGCTGCAAGGGTATTGCAACTTCAGTGAGCTTGGGGAGGAGTTGGACTGGCCATGTGAGACTGCAGATTTTTGATCCCTAGAGATTTGATTCCATGTGGACTGAGCCCAGGAAGCTGCATTTTAACCCACTCATCCCTTTCTGACAAGGTGTTGGCCAGTGGACCACACTTTAGGAGACTGCTTCAGTGCTGTGCTATGTGCTGTGCTGAGGCTAGATGTCCAAGAGCAATGTGTAGGTAGATTTGGTTGCTCCTGAGTCTTCGTGGCTTGCAGAATGTCACTTTCTTCCGTAGCTGATACATGATGGTGCTCCTTCTGTGAATGTACCCAAGGTGTTTCTCTGTGCATCTAAAGTTCTTCCACTTGTAAGGAAGCCAGGTGACTAAGTCCACCCTAATGACCTCATATACCTCACCAAACAGTTGTATTCTGAGGTCACCGGGTTAAGTCTTAAGCACATCAAATTTGGAAGGAGGCAAAACGCTGTGTCTAACAGGCATGTAGAAAGGAGAGAGGAAGACAGAGCGAGGAGAGAGGGAGAGGGACAGGGACACAGACAGAGACAAAGAGACACAAACATGGAAAGACAGAGAGAAGGAAAGAAACAGAGAGACAGCGGCAGAATTTATAAATGGATACCAGGCCACCCACCCAATTCTCCCCTTCTTTCAATACTGCAAGAGAGAAAACACAGGCAGGTTAAAACGTGGGGGGAGGGGAGCACAGTAAGGAAAGAAAACAGTTTCACGCAGAAATCACTGAGCTCTGCACAAGATGGGAAGACACCGCGCCCCCTGTTGGCGCCCAAGGCCCCTGCGTAGGCAACCACCTTGGCTCACCCTCTAAATTGCCTTGCCCACTTTCTCTTTCCTCCCTGCCAGGTTTCTAAGCTGCCTTTCTTCTTTCAGTTTTGCAGCACAGAACAGTCCTTGGCGCTAGCGACAGCATGGCCGCCTGAGGCATCCCAGGCCTCCACCTTCGAGGTTGTTTCTTTTCCCCCTAGAAAAAAGCTCAGCCCCTTCACCCTCCCCATTCATCATCACCACAGGCAATCTAATTACAGCCTTGTCTTAAAAGAGAAACTCATTTACAATTGAGACTTCTTCCTTATGAAAACGTAACATCTTGAACTATGTTTTTACGGCCTCCTTTTACAAAAATAAAAAAGGAAATTAATTAATTTTCTCGTACACAGGGAAGACTCAGGAGGTCTTAGAGGTTGTGCGTGCATGCAAAAGAAAGGTCTCTCTCTCTCTCTCTCTCTCTCTCTCTCTCTCTCTCTCTCTCTCTCTCTCTCTCTCTCTCTCTCTCTCTCTCTGCCTCCCGCTGTGTGACAGTGAAATGCTAAAATGATTTTGGCAGGAGAATATTCTCAAAGGCTGTTCCTATTTCAGCAGCAGCAGCAGCACAGTATCTGGGAACGCAGGCTGCACCTCTGCCCTATGGGGCTGTTTCTAATTGCAGGAGGTGAGCCACACAAATCCTTCCCATAGCCGGGCCCAGAGAAAGCGGCAAGAAACCCAAGGAAGATAATCGTGTCTGCCACACTCTGCGCTCACCACTTAAAGGAATTAACTTGTTGGAATCAAATATTTCTATGGGTGCAGAAAACTATGCATTAGAATAATGAGGCTGACCCTTTCCTTTCGCGTCGCAATCATAAGGGTTTGTTTCTGCTCTCTCTAATCACAACATGCTATCTTCCTCCTTGCTCACACCTCTGCAGGCAAGACTGGCTGCGAATCCTCCAGATTATCACCTTCTCATTTTTAGTGTGAAATAATTGCCCAAGGATGGAAACTGACAAACATGAATGCGAATTTGGGAAGGCAGCCCTCTTGTTATTTAGGAAAATCTGAAGTACAAAAAAATCCTAAAAGCCAGCTTTCTCCCCTCGTTGTACTACTTAGAAAATGATTTCTGGTTTTCCCAAGTCTGGATTGATGTGCAGTCTTAAAGACAATTGGGATATTGATGTGCTTAATTAAATATCTATAGTATGGAACAGCAGAATTACCTGGGGATAGAGCCCATGGGTCTCACTCTTGCTGCCACTATTTACTGACTGTGTGATCTTGGGCAAATTACTTAACCTCTCTGTGTCTCAATATTTGTTCTCTAAAAATGGGACAATAATAGGAATGCTTTATGAGATAGTGAGGTGAACTAGTATTTACACTATATTTAAAATTGGTTCACAGTTCATACCTGGCTTCACAGGCCTGTAATCCCAGCTACTGAGGAGGAAGAGGCAGGAGGACCACAAGTTTAGGGCCTGGCTAGGCTGCAGAGTGAGTTAAAGACCTGCATCAAAATCAAAAGTAAAAAGAAAGCAGGAGATGTAGCTTAGTGGTATTTGCCTAGCATGCAAGAGACTCTGGGTTTGATTCTTATGAAGGTAATAAAAATAGCAATGATCATAGAGAACACTCAATAGATAGCAGATCACTGTATTTATTCCTATTCAATATTTACTAAGTATCATGTATAGTTACAAGGGCATGCAGTTATGGCCTCTGCCATCAGGGAACTTCCCTTAAGTGCGTGCCAGGTGTGTAAGCAGTTTATTTTATACAGATTTCAGTAAATGACCAGCAAGAACAATAGTAACCCAACATGGAGGCCATAAACTGACATGCTTATTTGGAATAGGGGATTGGGAATTCCATATGAAGGGAGCAGCTTCTGAGATGGACTTTGCCAGAATTAAATGTTTCTGGAAGTAGGGAAAAGAAAAGCACTGTAGATGGTGGGAGAAGCGAGAACAGGGAGACCTTGTACGACAGGAAGGACAGAGCCTGTGATAGTTGATACTAGTGGTGAGGAAGAGGACAGAAAGGGGTCCATCTGTCCCACAGCTCTCTTTCTAGGTAAAGGAATGACAAATGACACAGGAGCAGCCATTCCCTATGGATCTCCTCTCTAAGAATTTGGCCAGAAATTTTAGTGATGAGCAAAGTCCTATAGTGGCCAACTAGTCTAGATCAGAAAGAGCACCTCATTTCTGTCCAGACAGGTCACTCATTAGCCCTAGAGAACTCTTTGTAGTTCTCTGGGGTACGATGTGTGGCCGCTATTTAACTGTCACGTAACATGACAACCGAGTGTCCTATTAGAGCTAAAATTTAATTGTGAAGACGGGTACCATATTTAACTACAATCCTGGGGGGAATTTAGGTTGACAGGCTGTAATTACCCAAACTGGAACCTGGCCAGGACACACCTACTCTTTGCCAAAAGAGCTATGGGCTTTTAACCATCAGCAGGCAGGCACGCACGCAGGCATAGGAAGCCCGACTCTCTGTAGGGTGGGGAAGCGGCACTTGCTGCTCCACAGCGCCCCCTAACAAAGCTCTGGTCCAGAGCTGGCAGTCTGGGGAGCAGGCCCTTCCTAATCTACCACACTAGGCAGTTACCTCACCAGGCCCCTCTTCTTCCCCTACCTGACTGAAATCCAACAGGAGTTATCAGACACTTGCCCTTTAAGGTTGCAAGACTGTGGGTCCTGCAGTCGCGGTTTTTTTTTTTCTGGGTCTTTATCTGTGTCTGTCTGTCCTGTGTGTCTCGCCCCGGGCTCTGCTGCTTCTCCCTTATCATGACAGAAGTGCTTATCCTGCTAAAATAATTATCCATCCGAGTACAGTGGTTCTCACCCCCAGCTGCCGTTTCTACATAGACATCAATTAGAGGCATCTTTTTGCTGGCAAAGTGAACTGATCTGGCCAGTTCCCCGAAAATCCCATTAAAATTCTTCCCGTGAGATGCATTACACTTTGGTAATCCAATGCAATTATTACTAGAAAAAAAAATAATAAAAATTGAGTGGAAAAGTGGTAGAAATACCGTTTGCCAGTGTCACCGAAGGGTTAAAGGGAGAGAGTCCTGGCCTACAAGCGGCAGTGGGAATAAATGTGGTCTTAATTTAAGGTTATGGATTTTAAAAAGCCTAGCTTTTTTTTGTCTTCACAAGTCTTTGCATTCGTATCAGTTAAAAAATAATTTAGACAGAAAATAAATGTTGGAGAAAACTCGAATTATTATGTGCATTTTAAATAAACCTGTGTTTTCTGCTGCAGACATAGCATATGAATAATAACATTAATAATGATCGTGATAATTTGTCAAATGATATTTTCTGTCAGACCTTCCAAGCAGCTGGTTCCCGGCCCTGCCGTTTAACTTAGGCGACCTGTCCTTCATGGTAACAGCTCTCACACCCTCTTCTTGATGAAAAGGAAGAGAAGGCCAGGGTTCCAGTCTCAGCTCTGCACTAATTAGCTGTGTGACCTTGAATAGATTACTTAACATCTCTGGCCCGCTGTCAAAGAACGGAATCATTTGAAGGGGAATCAGCAGAGATAAAGTGAATGAGCAGAATCAAAAGCAATGTAGTAACGTCACCTGGGTATTTTTTCCCTTTTTTACAAAACAATGCAAGTGGTGAATAAAGAACCGGAGTTGAAAGGCAACTTCAATCAAGCAATTATTGGTCAGGGCACAGTCTGAAGTTAGATTAAGAGTAATTTTTACAAACATGTGGGATAGGCTTCTATTGAGTTACAAAGGACACACACACTCATGCACATAAGCACACTTATACACAGGCATTCATTAGAGGAACACCCAAATAAAATACATGCTTTTCTGCTCCCTTATAAAAACACAGATGCTTATTCCTCGGAAACAATGACAACACTATAAGAATATTAGTGTCTATTTAATTCCTCGCATATATACTATAGCAATAACAAAAACACATAGGTTGGAGCATGTAATTTTGCCATCTGAAGAGGACAAAAGGAACTGAATATCAGAAATATCATACACCTTGAAATAGTGTATAGCATACTGTAGTTTGGACCTAGAGTGTCCCCCAGTGACCCTTGTGGTTAAAGGCTTGTGGTGCTATTGAGAAGTAGTAAGCCCTTTAAGAGGTGGTACTAAGTTATCTCACTGTGGGTGTGACCTTGAAGGACAAATTGGAGCCTTAGCCCCACCCCCCTCTTCCTTTCATTTCATTGAGTGTACCCCCCCCATGGTATGATGTTCTGTCTTTTTTTATTAATCAGTCAGGTTTATATATCAATAAATATTCAAGACACACCATGCTCACACAATAAATTCAGGAGCAATTGATAATGATACAAGTGGCCCACCTAGATCAGACGAGTTATCCCAATTGCTCTATCCTTTATATTTATAGCTACCTGTGGCTATTTAAAACAATGCAGCATCTGAATCATCTTGTTCGTCCTCCATCTTGCTTCCTTCTCCCCTGCCTGTCTCCTCTGTCTCCATTTTTGCAACTCCTCACTCTACCTCCCTTTCCCCTGTCCAATCACAGGCTTCTTTTTTTTCCCTGGTCATCATTTTTTTATTCGATATATTTTTTATTTATATTTCAAATGATTTCCCCTTTTCTGCCCCCCCACTCCCCGAAAGTCCCTCAAGCCCCCTTCCCTCCCCCTGTTCTCCCACCCACCCCTTCCCACTTCCCCGTTCTGGTTTTGCTCTATACTGCTTCACTGAGTCTTTCCAGAACAAGGGGCCACTCCTCCTTTCTTCTTGTACCTCATTTGATGTGTGGATTATGTTTTGGGTATTCCAGTTTTCTAGGTTAATATCCACTTATTAGTGAGTACATACCATGATTGATCTTTTGAGACTGGGTTACCTCACTTAGGATTATGTTCTCCAGCTCCATCCATTTGCCTAAGAATTTCATGAATTCATTGTTTCTAATGGCTGAATAGTACTCCATTGTGTATATATACCACATTTTTTGCATCCACTCTTCTGTTGAGGGATACCTGGGTTCTTTCCAGCATCTGGCAATTATAAATAGGGCTGCTATGAACATAGTAGAGCATGTATCCTTATTACATGCTGTGGAATCCTCTGGGTATATGCCCAGGAGTGGTATAGCAGGATCTCTCGGAAGTGACGTGCCCAGTTTTCTGAGGAACCGCCAGACTGATTTCCAGAGTGGTTGTACCAATTTGCAACCCCACCAGCAGTGGAGGAGTGTTCCTCTTTCTCCACATCCTCACCAACACCAAACTCTCCTGAGTTTTTAATCTTAGCCATTCTGACTGGTGTAAGGTGAAATCTCAGGGTTGTTTTGATTTGCATTTCCCTGATGACTAATGAAGTTGAACACTTAAGATGTTTCTCTGCCATCCGAAGTTCTTTGGGTGAAAATTCTTTGTTTAACTCTGTACCCCATTTTTAATAGGGTTATTTGGTTTTCTGGGGTCTAACTTCTTAAGTTCTTGTTATATGTTGGATATTAGCCCTCTATCTGATGTAGGGATGGTGAAGATCTTTTCCCAATTTGTTGGTTGCCAATTTGTCCTTTTGATGGTGTCCTTTGCCTTACAGAAACTTTGTAATTTTATGAGGTCCCATTTGTCAATTCTTGATCTTAGAGCATACTCTATTGGTGTTCTGTTCAGGAACCTTCCCCCTGTACCGATGTCCTCAAGGGTCTTCCCCAGTTTCTTTTCTATTAGCTTCAGAGTGTCTGGCTTTATGTGGAGGTCCTTGATCCATTTGGATTTGAGCTTAGTACAAGGAGACAAGGATGGATCAATTTGCATTCTTCTGCATGCTGACCTCCAGTTGAACCAGCACCATTTGTTGAAAAGGCTATCTTTTTTCCATTGGATGTTTTCAGCCCCTTTGTCAAGGATCAAGTGGCCATAGGTGTGTGGGTTCATTTCTGGATCTTCAATCCTGTTCCATTGATCCGTCTGCCTGTCACTGTACCAATACCATGCAGTTTTTAACACTATTGCTCTGTAGTATTGCTTGAAGTCCGGGATACTGATTCCCCCAGAAGTTATGTTACTGTTGAGAATAGTTTTAGCTATCCTGGGTTTTTTGTTATTCCAGATGAATTTGAGAATTGCTCTTTCTAACTCTATGAAGAATTGAGTTGGGATTTTGATGGGTATTGCGTTGAATCTGTATATTGCTTCTGGCAAAATGGCCATTTTAACTATATTAATCCTGCCGATCCATGAGCATGGGAGGTTTTTCCATTTTTTGAGGTCTTCTTCCATTTCCTTCTTCAGAGTCTTGAAGTTCTTGTCATACAGATCTTTCACATGTTTGGTAAGAGTCACCCCAAGGTACTTTAAACTGTTTGTGGCTATTGTGAAGGGTGTCATTTCCTTAATTTCTTTCTCAGCCTGCTTATCCTTTGAGTTTAGGAAGGCTACTGATTTGCTTGAGTTGATTTTATAACCAGCCACTTTGCTGAAGTTGTTTATCAGCTGTAGGAGCTCTCTAGTGGAGTATTTTGGGTCACTTAGGTGATGTTCTGTCTTAATTACCACAGGCCATAAAGCAATGGAGCCAAGCAATAATGGACTGAAACCTCTGAAATCATGAGCTAAAGTAAACCCTTACATCTTATAGATCGTTTTTGTCAGGTATTTGTAAAAAAATGAATATGAAATGCATATTGCATGATAAATTGAATGATTACTATGCATATTGGTCTATACATCTTTTGATAATGAGAATATTCTTCAAAGAAAATTAATTTGTGGTGGTTTGAATCAGAATGTTCCCCAATAGGCTAATATATTTGAATTAGTTTATCCCCAGTTGGTGACACTGTTTGGGTAAGCTTTGGAAGTGTGGCCTTGCGGTAAGAAACATGTTACTGGGGGGAGGGGGCGCCTGGTTTGCGCTTTTAATGCCACGTGCTGTTCCATGTCCGTTCTCTGCTTATTGCTTGAGGTTTAAAATATGAACTCCCATCTTTCTGCTCCAACTACCATACCTTCTCACTGTCATACTTTCTTGATGATGATGGACTCCTAGCCCTCTGGGAACTCTAAGTCCAAATAAACCCATCCTTGAAGAATGGATGATCACCTTGATCATGATGACATCTCACAACAATAGAAAAGTAACTAATACAGACTTGCATAGTTTTTGCAATAGTGTGTTGGAAGTATGTGATTTGTTGTTGTTTGTTTGTTTGTTTGTTTGTTTTAGAGGATGTTATAATTGTTAGGTTGCCTGGAGTCTGAGTGTTTTCCCCTTTGAAATAGTGATGTGACTGGGAAATTGGGTACTTTAAAAAGTGGACAAAGTGTGTTTTACATTTTGATATGGCCATGGGACTATGGGGACCAGGGAGTGAAATGTAGTTATTTGAATTGGAAATGTTCCCCACAGGCTCATGTATATGAACACTTGATACACAGTTGATAGTGCTGTTTTGGAGATGTGGCCTGGTATAAAGAAATGTTATCACTAGAGATTGGGTTTTGAGAGTTTAAAGACTCACACCATTCTGAGTTCACTTTCTACTTCCTGTTTCTGATTTGGAACATGAACTCTCAGCTTTTCCTGTCACCATGTCTGCCACCTGCTGATATGACTTCCTGCTGTGGTGGACCCTTATCCCTTTAGAGCCATAATCTTAGTAAATTCTTTCTTTAATTAGTTGCCTTTGTCATGGTGTTTTATCAAAAAAGAAAAACAACCAACACAATGATTTTTCTATCTTTATCTAACAAAGTTAATAAAACCTTCACCACTCTTAGAATAAAATGACAGATGACAACATAAAATACTTTGCAATTATATTCTTAAACATGGACACAAATCCTGATTTGGTCCTACAAGAAAATAAGCCAAAGTTAGCATATGGGAAGATCACTTAAAAGCATTTGTGGCACTATTGGCTCCCACCCAAGGGAACTTGGCAAGAGGGATCACAGTAGAAATAGGCCCTATGAGCTCTCTCTCCAGCTTCACATGAAGATTTGAGATGGTAATATTCATCCCTAGGGGTGAGTCTATTTTTCATTAAGAATTTATAAGTTAATTGGCAATTATTTTTATTAGCAATTTTAAAAATGCAAATACTAATATTATACTGAATAATGATTCCAGGGGCAGTTAATATGATAGAATGTTCCATGGTGTGTTGAAAAATGAAAAGTTAGGGCTTCTAGGGATAGGGAGGCTTCCAAGAAGAAAGTAAGCACAGCGAGCATTGAATTAGTGATTCCAGATAAAAACAATCCAAATGACTGGGGATTCGAGTTTTTTTTACTTCCTAACTTTCATTTCTATATTTTTCTTGCTTCTTGTACCTCTACAAAACAGCCTGAACAAACAGACAAGCTGTACCCTAAAATAGTTTTCAATGATGCTGACTAGAATTCTCCACTGCAAAAATTCAGTAAATTGTGGAAAGCATTAAAGGAAAAAGTACAATGCTCTGTAGTGCCATCATTATAAAGGTATGACAGAACACTGTTGCCCAGATATTTACACACACAAGCACACACATACTTATAAAATGCTCAAAATCAGGAAGGTTCATACTCCATATCCAAACTACTTTTCTGTTTTATAGTAAGGAAATATCATAGACTCTTTCATATAAATAAATAACTACAATGTTCATCTTTTGAGGGTGACTTTGTAGTATACCAGTGTGTGCTAAACCTATCAGCTATCAAGGACACATATTCAGATGGCTTCCACTTTCACTACTGGAGACTCATTTGGCTTAGAGATCTTGTTACATACAGCTATGGAAATTTGTTTGATTATTCCTTAAGATTCATTCCTATACATGGAAAATGGAAAGGCTTTGGTTACACATTGTTACTACCATATAAATTACTCCTCAGAAGGGATGCGCCTGCATAAAAAGACTCATTACTGACAAATGAAAATGCTTAGTTTTCCTTACCTGACCTGGGTATGATCAGTTGACACCAAGTTAATCTGCATTTCTTCTCTTTTGGATTGCCTACTTGTACCTTGCTTGGGTTGTTTCTCCCATCTTTGATTGTTTCCCACTTTATTATCGATTGTAAGAGCACTTTACATATTAAAGGACTCTTTCATAGCTCAATATTTAATCGCTGCCTATAAAAAATTATTTTTTTCTCACTTTTCCATTTGCTCTTTTATTGGTTTTTGGAATTTTTTCCCTGTCAATGTTTTTCATTTTCTGTGCTCACCTCTTTCTTTGGATTCTATTCTATAGGGCCACTGCAGAATGGCAGCATATTTATCTGCATTTTATTGTTCCAGCAATACTAAGGTACGCTACAATGACAGATCTTTCCCCCCTCCATATTATGTTTCTTGTTTTTTCCCCAGAGGTTATGGTGCAAAGGCATAAGAGACCTTGGAAGCCAGAGCACAGGAAACATGACTATTAATAGTAGCACTTGACATTTCTATTTCCAGTGTGGGACAGTCACTAATTAGCACCCTCCTTAGTTTAGCTCCAGGGGTCACTAGCTGCCATTCATTCACCCTACAGGATGCATGGAAGTGGAAGGTTGTGGAATACCATGAGTTCCATAGAGTGTTAGTCTCACTAGCTAAGACTTAAACTCTTGACTCTTCCTCTTGTGCTACAGTCCCAACATAAAGCTGCCAATTTTCCTGGATGGCAGAGAAGCCTTCAGAATGAATCTTATGCTTGGAAAACATAAGTTGTGTCCCAGGCAAAGTAAGGTGTCCCCTACATGGGATACGTTACAGTCTGAGGTCTTCTCCCTTCGATGTGGAGTATAGATGAGGTTGGACCATTCTTAATTGACTGTTACTTTTTCACAGTCAGGATGCCCATTCCAAGAGTGAGGCTAGGCAAGTAAAACGGAGGAAGCAAGTGGGAAGAAAATGCCTTTGGTGAAAATTCAGTGTTCCAGAAGGTGACTCCATTCACACCAAAAAGGATGATGGAGTTTCCTCTGTGTATCATACATACCCTGGACTAGGGACTAGAAACACAGTGATGTTTTACAGATATGATGAAGTCCAGCATAGGCTGTTATGAAAAGAGAATGAAAGAGGTTCTTTCTGGAGGGTTGGGATGCTTCCCTGAGTTCTAAATTTCCAGGATTTTGAATCTAAGATGAAAAAGTAAAACATGGAAATATTGGGAAAGAGTGTAGTAGATTTGAGGGCAGGAAAGCCAGCATCAGAAAAGATAAAGGATGACCAAAGGCTTCTAGTTGAAGAGCAAAACCATCATCCCAAATTTGTTGCACACCAATCAATACTTAAGTCATAAAATGCACTGAAAACAAATGTAAAAAATCTAGAAGTGTATTCAAAATACAAGCCAATTTTTAACGACTAAATTTAGAAGGTAGAAATTATTTGTTCGAACTGTCCCCTAAATGGTTATTATTTGAAGTTCATGTGATCGTCTCTTTGTAAGCCATTAGCGGTTCACTCACTTGTCCCAACCTACAGATGAAGCTTTCTGAGGAGTCTAAGCCAGAGCATTTAGGGAAGGAGACAGGGTTGGTAGTGTCAAATGCCGCCTAAGTGTTAAGTCAATGAGGTCTGGTGAATGCCTTTTGAATGGAGTAACAAATAGATATTTGCAAAGAGAGTGTTCAAAGAAGTGGAAGTGGATGAGACAGAAGCCAGACCAAGTCCCAAGTGTACTTAGGAGCTCGAAGCATTTACAAGGACTAACAACTATAGAAGCAGAAAGCACTGCTCTCTCTTGCTAAACATCATCCTTGTTTGTGTCAAATGGCAAAACCCGTATTACAACATAAACTGGGAGCACACAATAATGGAACAAAGTGTATGTGATTTAATAGTGTGTAAGGCTGTCCAGAGACATGGTGTTAGGTCATCCTAAACCCTGTGACTTTGCATATTCATCCCCTCTGACCCTCGGTTTCCTTCTCTGACAAAAGAAGAAGCAATGCAATATCTCTTTTCTATGTTTGTCTACAACTTTGACATCCTATGACCTTAATGTTTTAACTATGCTAAATATTGCTGCTCCGGAATGTGAACCAAGTCATTTGGGATTGGTGCTAGGTTTCAAGATTTGCTGTGACAGAATAAATGGCATGAGGATCTTAAAGGTAGAAGGATTTCTTTTGCTCAGGATTTCAAAGGGCTTTGTTCATTATTGTGAGAGGTAGGCATTGTGAATCACAGAGATGCTTATCTCTTCTCAGTAGACTGAGAGTCTTGAGGAGACCTGAGACATGATACAGTCTTTATATAGATGTCTAATCAATCAACTTGTAACCCCCCCCTTCATAGTTTCCAGAACCTCTCAAAACAGTACCAATACCAACTCTTTAGTACGTGAGCCTTCAGAGGCGGGCACTTCATGCCTAAAATATAAGTTACTGAATTCTGTTTAATCTTACTGTACCTCTGCCGAGGCTCACATATTACCCATAGATGGGCATAAACAAAAGCCATTTTGTTAGAATTAGTAAGAGAAACCAGCCTCTTCCCACCAAACCATTAGAAGCACTATAGTGAAAACACAGAGATCAAGGCTTACTTGGGTCATAGCCACCTCAAAGATGCTGAGCATTCTTCTGCTTCAGAAACCTGGAAAGGTGGCCAGCCCATGGACTGCCCATATTTTTTAACATTCCATTACATTGGTTTTCAGGAGAACCAGGTTTCTGTGACCCAAGAGGAAAAAGTCAATAGAACTTATAGGTCTCATGACCTTCTTCCAGAAGCCAAATGAATTATGGGTAGCTGCCACAGGCCTCTAGATTCAGAGATGGCTAATTTCAAAGCCAAATTTTGCTTCAAAATGTTGTTAATTAAGGATCTTCTTGCCAAACCTTAGTGAGATCATGGCTATGGGGCAGAGGTCACGATGAGGTTCCGAGATTGTCTCATGCTTTAAGGAGTGAGGTTAGACGGCCCATTTATGGTTGTGGTACAAGCTGACAAGAAGAACCATCTGAAAAAGAGCGACTCTTCCTTTCCTGCCCATATCTCTCAAAGTCTCAGGAATGCAGGCTAGAGTCCAGACTTTAGTCCTTGTCCTTCTCTATAGCTAAGAAGTTGGCCTGTCCACTTGTCTTTGTAGTCCCCTGTATCAAAGAATCTAGGCTGGCTGAATCATGTAATGTGGCTGCTAGTCTTGCTCTTAACTTTCTGAACTTTATTATGAGTCTTCCTTGTACTTTCTTTTTGGCAGAGGTAGCAGAGTTACTGTGTGAATACACACATGCACACACACACACACACACACACACACACACACACACACCTCACATGTGCGTACTCAAGCTTTGCTTTATTTAAACAGAACAGAAGAAAGACACTCAGTGGGCCCAGGTAAACAATGGATTGCTACACACATGCTGTCTGCCAAGCAGGTCCCTGATAATAGGTAGGGCTGAAAGCAAGATATGTGTGTGTGTGTGTGTGTGTGTGTGTGTGTGTGTGTGTGTGTATCCTTGAATCTTCCCATCACCCTATTAAGAAAACTGGAACAAGCCATTGGGTGGCTGTGACCAGAGCTGGCTGAAGAAGTGCCCAGCTGTTGCTCTTTCCTCTCTCCAGTGTTCAGTCCCCATCATGGGGACTCATTATGGCTGTGATCGTTGTTGATGACATTAATGCACTGTGCTGCTTCTCTGTCGCACGTGCCATCTGCTCCCATCAGCCCTGTGGGGTAAGTGGTAGGTAATTGTTTCCCATCGGTAGTCCATTTTCTCAGATAAAGAATGCGAGATCCAAAAATAAACATCCAGTCTGAGTCGTTTCGACAAGGCTAGCGTGGATCTGGGGGCAGCCACCCCATCTACTGCTAGTAGTAGGTGAAGCTGACCCCCACAACCACCATCCCCCCTGTAACCAAGTCGAAGGGCAATTTGATTCCTTAATAGTGACTCTGGGGGAGGAGGAGATTCAGAGAGAGAGCAGAGACAAAAAAAATCCTGAGAGTTCTTAAACACCAGCAGGGTCAGTGGAAAAGAGAAGAGGAGAGAAGGGAAGAGAAATTGGTGATTCATCAGCTAGGCTGGTGAGTGGTTGGAAATGAGAGATAAGAGCTGACTCCCCCAGCTCCACTTTCTCGTCAGCCAGGGCCATGCTGACTCACCAAGGACTGTGGGATCCAGACCATAATTGAATTGAAAATTGCATCTATGGGTAAGTGTGGCAAGGCTCTGAAGATAGGCAAGCAGAGAGGGCAGGGTCAAAGCCCCTCCCACAGAAATTCTAACGGGGACCCAAATATCATGCCCCAGTTATATCTTTGCATCCCCCCAGAGTCCCTAGATGACCAATTGGGCACTTTTTTTTTCTTAAAGGAAATTGCATCCTGTGGTTCGTTTTTAACCTGTTTTCCTTAAGCACATGCCATGGTGTCCTCAGTTTGACCTTCACCTCCCCTCAGAGCTCATCTCCACGCTCATCAGTCATTTCTTAAATAAATATTTATTGAGGTCCTGCCGGATGCCCGGCGCCAGGCTCCTTGGGAGGTTGCTATGGGTCTCTGGCGCTGGCCAGGCCCCTATCTGATAATTGCTGGTGATATTGGGCAAAGTTGTAACAACTCTCCAATTCTACTTCCGCATCTCCACATTAGTTTTACTTCACCTGTTTCCTAAGATGATATGGAGAAAGCTAAAACAAAAGAAAGTGTGTGAGCTCAGGCCAGGGGACAATAGGTTTGAAGTGCTGGGAGTACATTGCTATGCTTCTCCAGACTTTTTCCATCTCTGAGGCTGACCCCACTGGCTACCCGCACCATCCAGGATCTAGCACTCACCTGCTGCCTTAAGCCTGGATTTCACAAATGTACACATTTTCCATCTATCTGACTGGTCCCACTTTCTAGAAGGTCAGTCTCTCTTTAGGCAGGGCAGAGGAAGCCTCTTTTCCTTGGACCCTCTCTGACTGCTGCCCTTCGGCCAATACAGCACGATTTCCGATTTCCATTATGAGAAGGAGATTCCCTCACACCGCACTTGCTTCAGTGGCAGCCAGGCCCGCTAATTGATTCATGTTATTTTATTTTCTGTACTGGTGGTTAGGGCCTCCAGCAATTTTATGCAAATTTATGAACCTTATGCAAATGAGGGCATCCCTAGACTAATTGCAGACAAAATGGAGGCATTTGCAGGCACATCCCCCATTCAAGGGTGCCCTGGCTCCTTCTCGATCTTTACAGGAGTCTCATCTCTGCTTTTCTCACGGGCTTCCCAGATCAGCAGCCTTCTCTGCTTCTGCCTTCCTCATCGTCAGTACATTTTTCAGTGGTTATTCTGCAATGTCTGATGGACAGTGCCAGACTCATTTACAAGAGCTGCTTCTGCTTGGTATCCCAGGAAACCAGAGAAAGCCACAGGGAGCCCTCCACCCAGCCTATTTTCATCTGAAGTCACTGGACTCCCACTCAAGCTTCTCTTTATGTCCTCCTTGGAGTAGTGAGCCCAACCCAGGACAATCTGACACCTGCCAGAGGCAAACACACATACTTACTGTGGCTCCTTTTGGTAGGGCCAGAGCTGTCTGTAGTCCTCCTGTCTCCAGGAGACCCAGTTCATAAATGGAGGCCTATTCTTAGTCTCAGCTTATTCAGACAGTCCAGCCTTTGATGGGGTTCCCTCGAAACAGAATCCTAGAAAGAAACTGGATAGATATTACTGAAATGTGCAGGCACCACACAGCTGCGTCTCTTCAGACAAGAAATTTGGGAGTTTTTACTCCCTCCCCCATCACCTTTTACTGCTAGTAGTTCAAAGGGCAGAGGTGAGAGTGAATCAAATGTTTAGGGACAAGAGGGCTTCCATCCCATCGCAGGAAGCTGTGGAGCAGTGTTAGCAGCTGAGGCATAGGACACCAGCTGCATCTCCCACGGGCATATTCCTTTGTTGTTGTTTGCCTCACTTAATTTACCTTTTACATCGCTGTAAAGCATGAATTTACATGATCCCCATTTTATAAACACGGCACCTACTGCTAAGCACGGATTGCCACCGGCTAACTGAGCATCCTAGACAGAACAGACAAGAATGAGCTTTGAACCCGCACTTCCAGGTTCTCTCACAGACCTGGTTAGATGTTCAGCTGGCCGCAATTTTGATCCTCTCAAATTCTAAGGTGCAATGGAGACCTCAGAAGTCTCTCATGTACCTGTTTTTCTCTCCAGACCCCTTTTCCCACATTTGCTTTTTTGTGGCTTCTTTCTTACAAAATTCTTCATGGGATGGTGAGGAGGGAGTGGCACTAGTGTTATAGGGAACATAAAATTGTCTGTTTTCCTTTCCCTATTTCTTTCCTTCCCTCTCTCCACCTTCATGTTCTTCACTGCCTCTCCTTCTGATTACTTCCTTTCACTTTCCCTTTTTCATCCTCTCTTCTTCCCCTTCTGTCTCTTTTCATCCTTCACCTTCCTGTTCTTTTCATCTTTCTTCTCCTCTTCACCACCCCCCACCACTTTCATATCACTCTCGTCCTGATCCCAGAAGAGTCTGCAGTCCTTGGCAGTTGGCAACTGAGAAGTTGCTGCAGTATGTCCTTAGAGGCTTGGAGAAGATGGTCCATCATCTCAAGGTATTGTCTGGTGGCTCTATGTCTACCACTGCCAGCCAAGTGGCCTGGAGTCCCCTGGCTTCCAGAGTCTGTGTGGAGGAGAAGGCAGTACCAGGATTCGCCTCAGAGTGGCAGTCCTGGGGCAATGCAAAAAGAGGAAGCCGGATGGGAAATGAGGGAGGTTGAGGTGGGAGATGAGTCATTCTGACTTGGTTCTAAGGGCAACTAGAGTCTGAGGATGGTTGAAGGGTGAGGGATCTGATGTCCCATATAGAAAGTAAATCTTGATGCCCAGAGCTCATGCAACTGGCCCTTGAACACCTATGTCTGGGAATCTAACCCTTTGGGTTCTCTTATGCCACAAGTCCAATAGTCCCCTGGTGTCTTGCCACCACCTACTCCCCTCCCCTGGTTCCCTCCCTTTGTTGATAACCTTCTCCCTTCTGAATTTTATTTCCTAGTTCCCTGACTGAAACTGAACAAACTCAAAGTTGGCTTGTGCCTCTAATAAGAGCTTATCTCTCTGCCATTCTTACAGGTTATGGGTGGCTTTCCTGTGAATTAGCAGGTACTCTTTGTGGGCAGACCCACCATGAGAGTCAAAGCAGCCACTAGCCCCATTGTACAGATGAGGAAAAATGGGGCTATGAGAGCTTAGGATTCTGTATACTTCTCCTAGCATAGGATATCTGAGGACTTCCCTTAAACAATGTTCAGGGTGTGCGCTCTGTATGTAAAGGGAAACAATTCAAAGGGGGATTGGTCAGTTATGAGCAGTATCAAGCAGGTATGGAGATGTTAGGGCCCAAGCTAAATCCAGAAGATGATCCCCCTCAAAAACACCTACATAAATCCACAGGATTCTCATGTGTTCCTGAGAACAATCGTATGACCTGAGCAGACCTTTGAGAGGCACATGCACATTCTGCTTTGTCCAAGAGGACCAAGGAAGCCTATGAGAGGATACGACAAAAGAACCTAGCATGCTCAGACTTTCTGCTTAACACTGACATTTCAGAGTTGGGTGGAAATTATTAAGCCTTGTACTGGCTGACCCCAGGCTGGAAAGCAAATCTCATGAAACCTTGCTCACTCAGTAGACCTTCAGGAGTCAACTATGATTTATATTTTTTTCTCACGTGGTGCTATCTGACAGGTAGAGGAGGTACTTACTAGGCACCCAGGAATGGGTGAGTCTTACTTCGAACAATCAAATGAAAGAGTGGGGACAGAACGAGAATGAAGGTCTGTGGGATATGGCTTACTTGGTGCTTTGCAACCCACACAGGACCTTCACAAGCACTCCTAGAGCTTCACCAAACACTCCTGGAGCCTGGATGGGGTTGTCAGTTGTTTTATCCCCATTTGTCAGATGAGAAAACTGAATATCAGACACGTTGCCCAACCCACTCAAGGAGTATGTAGCTAAGAGGAAACTAAAGACTCAGTGAAACTCGTGTGACTTTGCTAGTGTTCTGTGCTAAACTTGGGGAGAAGGGGCTTTGAGTGATTGCTATTGCTGCTTGTGTCCAGGGAGATAGAACACAAGGGAGGGAGGAAACAGCGTGGAAAAAGGAAGCAGGGGAGAAAAGAAGATGGGTAGGGGACAGGAGGGGCTTGAGCTAGGGGTTGGGGTCACCTGGTGAAACAAGCAGAGAGGTATGGAGAGAGAGAGACAGACAGAGACAGAGAGACAGAGGGAGACAGAGAAAAACAGAGACAGAGACAGAGAGACAGAGACAGACAGAAACAGAGACAGAGAGAGACAGAGACAGAGGGAGACAGAGAAAGACAGAGAGACAGAGAGAGACACAGAGACAGAGAGACAGAGACAGAGAGAGACAGAGATGGAGAGAGAGAGATGGAGAGAGAGAGAGAGAGAGAGAGAGAGAGAGAGAGAAAGAGAGAGAGCACACTAGATTCCCTGAGACCAGTTTCTCAGACTAGACAGTCCCCTTGTGAGACTGCTGTTTAATGCCAAAACATAGGTTTACCATCTCCTGAGCATTTGTCCTATACAAGGCAAGAATGCACCTGCAATCCTTATGCTCTGCTTTCTCATTTTACCCACAAGCAAATCAGGGCTCGTTGAAATCACATCACACAGATGGCACTTTGTAGAGTCTACATTCAAAGGCAGAGAACCTGCCTTCAGAATTTGAGCCTTGAACTCTTGCACCACAGGGACAGTGTATTCTCTGCAGGACACTCCAAGAGGTTCCTGGAATCGGGGAGAAGAGATCACTTCCTCAAATGCTGCTATGGACGCAGCACTCAGGATGGCCACAGAACTGGCATTTTCTACCTCTGTTCCATAGAAGTGAGACACTCACCTTCCAGTTTCTGGCCATGCCTGGAGGTGTCAGAGCAAAGCAATAGAAATGTGTTTATATACGAACAAGAAAAAATTTGTGTGTTTATTCTCTTCTTGTCATCTGTCCTTGGAAATGACTGTTCAAGCCACATACCCACCACCCTTGTCACCTTTATCTACCAGCTCTTCCAATCCCTGTGGTGACAGTTTAACCTATAACCACTGCCACTCTCAGTTTTAAGGAAAGATCAGGTCCTTCACAGTCTCCTATGAACAGAGCCAAGACTGACACCTTCCCACATTGCATCTAGTTCAGAAGCCAATATCAATAGCAGCTATTTGGGAGAAGTTTCTGTCTTGACTCAGTCTGCATTCCTGTGGTGGGGGCAGAAGCTGCATCTAAAAGCTGAGAACACAGTCAAAATACAGGAGTCCATGAATTTGAATTCAAGTACTCCTGAGAGTGTGCCTGTGTGTGAGAGTGCATTATGTTCTGTTGGGCATGCTTTCTCGAGTGTGCATGTGAGAGGAAGCATCCTCCTGTGGCTGTGCCTCCTCAACTGCGCCAAAAGCAAGGACCGAAGAGATTGCACTGGATTAAGTGTTTCATTAAGACTCTTTGCACAGCACTCTGCTGGGGATGTGATGCAGCTAGCAGACAGATGGAGCCAGAGATGAATTGGCTGTAGGGTAATGCCGACCCCAGCTTCATGGGCTCTCATTCTTTTCACATAGCATTCAGCACAGAGACAAAGATTCTGGGTCACAATCACAATGGAACAGTCTTTTATCTGTTTGAACTATCTAGACGTGGGCAGCTTGGAAAGAAAGGTAGAGAACTGAAGGATGCTAGAGGCAGAAATGTGCTATGGTTGTAGGTAACCCAAGGGAGTAGAATGGGCCCGTTCCATTTGGGCCCAGAAATCACAGGATTGGCAGATATCCCACATCCATCTGCTTTGATTTGGGGGAACTTTGAAAAAGAGGAATATTGTTGGTTAGGGGTTGGAGGCACTGCTAAAAGATTCTCAATAGACAGTCAATCTACCCCAGTGGCTCTCAACCTTCCTAATGCTGTAACACTTTAATACAGTTTCTCATGTTGTGGTGACCCACAACCATAAAATTTTCGTTGCTACTCCATCACCAATTTCTCTACTGTTAGGAACTGTGCTGTAAATAGTTTTGGAGATCAAGATTTGCCAAAGAGGCTGTGACCCACAGGTTGAGAACTGTTGCTAAACAAAGTCTTTGGCTCTGACCTGTACATCATTCAATCCAGCATGAAACAGAAGGCAAGGTGGAAAGGACTGGATGCTATGAGCTGGAAAGACTCACACTATACACATGCTGCTTTTCAAAAGCCTTTGTGTGTAACTCAACTCCCTGCTGTCTCTGATCTTGCCTGACCAGGCTGGACCAAGTATGAGATTCCCTTGGCTTAAGGCAAGCTACATCATCATCATGGTGAACAACAGCATCTGCAAAGGAAATATGTGGCTCCTTCTTGAGCTACGATGCTCCGAAAGCAAAACCTGTCAATCTCACACAGAGTAGCTTCAGAGAGGTAAGCCACCAGCAACAGACAAAACAGCTGCCTCTGGTCCAAAGGCTGTGCTTTGGTGGAGAGACACTTTCTGAAAATTGATGGAGGCACACATACACATCTCTAGTTGTTTTTTGTTTGTTTGTTTGTTTGTTTTTTGTTTTTTTTTTTTTTTTTACTGTTGTTTTTTAGAGATGCCTTGCTCCAGCATCAAAATTGTAGCTGAGAAGTATGGAAAACTAGAACAACGTGTAGTTGACATGCCCACTCACCGAGTTTCTGAAGTAGCCAGGAGTGCTTTGCTAAGAGGAAGGCTTTTTGCCATCACTGCCTATACTGTCTACTTGTTTGTTTTGGGTGGGGTAGGGAGCATTTCCTCAGTCCCCATTACCAGGAGTCCTTGCATCCTGGAAAGAATAGTGCTCCTCACAGATGGCAAATTTACCTCCTGGGGGGGGTCTACAGGTTCTTGCCCCCTTCCCACTACAGCTTCTGAGGGAAATTATAATAGAATTCCAAGGACACTGAGGTAATCCTTGGTAAACAAGTGTTCTTTGTCCCTTGCTGTTTCGGAGGGGAATTTGGAACTTGATCAGAAAGTTTATATGATCATGAGGTCTTTAGGAGGCTTCTAGAAGGGCTTGCCCTCTGCTTTGCACACAAGCATTCCTTTGGAATGAAGCCCAGGTCTAATTGACCCATCAAGGCATGAATGAAGCAAGATAGATAGGGGACAAAGAAGACACTTTCCCAACAAGTCTGAGGACCTGAGTTCAATCCCTGGAACCCAGGATGAAAGGATCAAACCAATCAGCTCCTGAAAATTATTCTCTGGTCTCTATATGTGTGCATCCATTCAGATATAGGCACAAACACAAATAAAATAAATAAAATCATAAAAATCAAATAAAAATGAAGCAAAGCACATTAAGAAGAGGAAGCTGTTTCATTGTCTTTGATTATTTTGGCTGAGAATGCTCTTTTGATTGGGTCCAGAACCTACAGGACAACACTAGCTGTGATAACAAACCTTGTCCCTTGCAAGCTATCGATGTTCATACTTTCTGAATGCCAGCTAGGCCAGGCAGTCAGACATAGGCTGAGCTGCTTACAGCACTCTGGCTTCCCATCCTGTGCATTTGCAACAAGGCACCACTTCCATATTCTCTGGCAATAACTAATTAGCGATTATAAAGCTCTTTGAAATATGAAGTGCTGCATGATATCTGTAATGAGCCTGATTCTTTCTATCTTGCATGAGGGAGGGAGAGTTGACGGGGGAGGGAGGAGAGCACTTTCCTCTTCCTGACCTGCCTCAGAGCCATGGCCTGATCAAGAGGCTCTGGGGGAGGGGCTTGAGCACCTTGGCATTGGAATCAACATAATGAGTTGCCAGGGCAATTTATATATGTAGATTTGTTAGACCCTAGACAGCTTCTGGTTGAATGAACTTGACCTGGGGATGACTTTTTGGTAAAAGAGAAACCCAATGAATGTAGACCATGAGTACTTTCTTTAGCTTTTAAGAGACCTAGGCTGGCACCTGCTCTAAATGGCTGCCCAGTACATGTATTTATTGGACTTCTGCATCGTATGAGTCTCTTTTATAGCTGTACACCCATGATGGGTCACGATTTTTGTGAATATTATAAATGTAACATTCAAAAATCATATTTGTTACATTTATACATATTTATATCATACATTTGCAGTATATGGAGGCACTCAGAATATATTTTATTTATAAGCAGTGCTGTAGCTCAGGTTTGTTAGAAAGGCTCAGAGTGAGAGTGTATTTGTAAAGTGCTCCAGGGTCCTCTGGGATGAGTGCAGCTATGTAAGCGTAAGTCATTATCATTAAACTAAACTGCTTTCCTCCGATTACTGACAGCACCGAAGAGGTTCTCCCGCCTCCCCAGCCCTATGCACAGCCTGGTAATGCTGGGACAATATAAAGATAATATTACTGTAATAAGTGCTTGGCAGCATTTACGCCTTTATTAGCAGCAGCCATAATGTAAGAAAGGGAGAATCCTCGAGAAGGGCTAAGGACTTGGTACAGAGCATTTTGCCTAGAATTCTAGGAACAAGCACATTGTGGTCATCATGGAACTCACCATAAAAATTAGCATGCCACATTCATTCCCGAAGAATGCATTTGTAATTTTACTTGACCCTCAAATATGCTATTTGAGTCCAGCTGGGTCTGAGGTTGGACATCATGATATCAATGCCTGGAGGATTCTGAAATTCTAGCCCGCTCCAAATCTGTGTTGTAGTTTTCTGAAGCATGGTCTCACTATGTACCTAAAGTAGCTTTGAAGCTATGACATTCCTTCTACCTTAACATCCCAATTACCTGGGTTATAGGTATAAGACATTATTCTCAGCTTAAAATTATGGTGTGTGTGTGTGTGTGTGTGTGTGTGTGTGTTTTGTTGTCAATAAAGCTCCGAGATGTGTGCATGCCAGGCAAGCATTTCACAACTGGGCTACATCCCAGCCCCCCACTGTATTCTAGGATACCTCCAAGCTCGGAGTTGACCACTGAGGCCCTCAAATTGATTTAGAAGTAAAATAGATTAAGGAAGCCTTCAACTTCCTACAATTGAATTAAGCGCCATAGCCGTGCAGTATCTCTGGCAGCCCCTATGCAGTTCTGCATTTTACCCAGTGCCATTCCTTTTAGAGTTGCACAGGGCCATTCAAGTTTGCATGTAAGTGGCAGCTATATGAATACTTTATGTTTTTTTTCCTGCAACCTGGGTGGGATGGAGGGGTCCCATGGATTTTTTAGATAGCTCTTGTATGTCAGGTCACTGAGAAGTCTCCATGTTCTATGGCATCTCACCCTTTTACCATCTGTGTGAATATAGCTGAATTTTATTCTCTCCATTTTGTCCATGTGAAAAACAAGTTTCAGAAAGTTTGAATGAGTCAAGCAAGACAACATGGGTGAAGAAACAGATGGATTCCAACCCTATTGACCTGAGATAAATGGCCTGAGGTTGATTTGTAGTGCAGAAAGTTTTTACATTCTACACGAGCTGTTTTGCAGGAGAAAATCAGACCAGAGGACTCATTGTACTAGTGTCTAGCTTTCTAATACACAGTCCCAAGACATAATGAGGTGGCATGGGGTTAATACTTTTTATCATTAGCTCTTACATTTCTGAAAAAGATCAAACTCAGTTACGCATCTTTTACTTTACAGTCTCAGAGGGCTTGAGGTTGGGGAACATATCTAGGGTACCTTTGCTCCAACTAGAAGACTCAAACAGCTAGGGCTGCCACAAAGGAGGCTTGGGTCTCTCTGTCTCTTCACACAGCCCCACAGCAGGGTGTCTCGAGAACAGGTGGTATTCTCATATGACTCCCAAGGCTCCTGAGGGGAGTGCCCTCAGAGAGGGAGCAAAGTAGCGTCCATATTTCTTTGATAATCTAACCTGAAAAATCACAATGCTACCTTTTTTTTGTTGTTGTTGCTTCCATACTTCCTTTTTATAAATGATTTGTGACAGGGGCCTGGGAAGATGGATAGGAGAGCCTGAATTCTTTCGCTAGAGCCCAGTTATAAAAAGCTGGGTATGGTCATGTGTGTTTGTAATCCCAACACTAGAAGGAAAAAACAAGGAAGAGACAGAAGGCTTGCTGCAGCTCCTTGGCAGACAATGTACTCTGTAAATTCTAGGGTAGTGAGAGAGACACTGTTTCAAAAGACAAGATAGACATGTGCCTGAGACCAAACACCAGAGCTTAAACTCTGGGCTCTGTATGCTGCACAGACAAATACAATCACATCTTCCACCCACCCACCCACCCACCCACACAGGTACACAGGCACACATACAGACACACATACACAGTTGTATACATACACTCATTCTCAGCGGCAAATCATGAAAGCCAATTCGTAATGGAGGGGAGAAGAAATAGGTTCCAATGATTTGGGGGAGTGGGGGGGTAGAGAACCTGGAAAAGGGTTTTAAACCATTACAAGTCTGTTCGGACTGCTGATCAGTGAGTTTTTTTTTTTTTTTTTTTTTTTTTTTTTTTTTTTTTTTTTTTTTTTTTTCAGAATCACACTGAAATCTCAGAGAGGGCTTAATCCTAATGGACTGCCTCCCCAAGCCTGCTCTGTCAATAGCCTCCTTTAACTCACCCAAATGCCAGCCACCCCCTACCACAGCCCACCCACCATCCTCCACCCAGAATGATCTGTGGTGAGCTGTGAAGTAACATTGCTGACAGGTGGCACCAAGGTGATGCTCTATAACACCAAAGGGCTGTGGCCAGCCAGAGATTCCCATCGTGGTTCACATTCTGGTCAAAGAATCACAGCCTCCCTTAAAGAAAAACCTCAGAATAGGGGGCTCAGAAGGAACTGCTGTTGGGTGGCTGGTATCCCAGCTACTGGCTTTGGCCTGGTGCTGCTGAGGTATGTTTGCTTGTTACCTGAGACACTTTCAAACCCCAGCGTCTCAGTTTCATTTGGAACCTGACAGATAAAAGGCCGACTTTGACAGGGAATATTAACTTTCTGGCTCCTGCCCAAGAAAGCTGAACAGATGAGGAAAAATATAAAATAAAAGGTGTCTGCAAACACTGATTGCCAGCTGCTTTCCATAAACTCTGCCCACTGTTATGTGCAACACTCTGACTTTTTTCTTTCTCGCCCCCCCCTCCTTCTTTGCTCCTGGTGTTGAGAAAGAGTGACAGAAGAAGTAGAAGAAAGGGTACCCGTGCTAAAAACAAAAAACAAAAAACAAAAAACAAAAAACAAACAAACAAATAAACAAACAAATAAACAAACAAACAAAAAAAAAAAACACCAGCCCCCTAGCCCCCTTCCCCTCTCCAGGAAGTGCCAGGCAGGGGTACTCCCAGGCAAAAGCTGAAAGCTGCTGGTTCCAGAGGAGAGCAGATAAGGCTCAGGAGCCCCAAGAGCCTCCAGGCTCTGCCCCTATGGCTGTTCAGAGCCTACTGCTGACAGTGAGGGGCGGTCCCTTCTAGCAGGATCCCTGGCAGCCACTCAAGTATTACCTATGGCTGTCTCTGCAGGGCAGAGGATATCAAGCAGGCTGGAAGGATGCTGAGGGTTGCGACTGCTGGAGGGAGAATGATTGGGGCTGGGCCTTCCCACATCAAGTAGTAATTAAGACAGTGCTCTGCAGGCTTAACAGCAGACCTGTCAGGTCGGGGCATTTTCTCAATTGGGATTCTTTCTTTCCAAATGTCTCTAGCTAGTGTTAAGTTGTCATAGCCACTAGCCAGGGCAGGAGGTCAGAACATCAACATGTAAACTCAGGAGAGGATACAACTGAGCTCATAACAAGTCTATAGCCCCAGAATCCATCTTAGAAATAGGTGCAAGCCCCCAATTGTGTTCAGACCAGTACCCTAGACTCGGCACACCTGCTGATGAGTTCCTCACACAGTTAGGCATCTTGTCTTGGTCTGCTATCGTTCCTGGCTGCTCTTATTGATTTCTTTCAGTTCCTGGTCAATGGAAGGGCAAAACTTATATACATTCAGTAAAGGAGGCAATATATTGGCCAGTAAGATCTTCCTGTCTGACCACCATGCTGACTAGGCTCACAAGGAAAACCTCTGGGATCTCTAGCCATCTAGGATTACTGAAGGAAACAAGAAGTGGAATGTGAACATCTGTCCTGGACACTTCCCATAAATGTCAGGACAACAGCCAAAAGCTAAAGCTCTGCTACCAACTCAGGGAGAGTGGGAGCACAGCCACAGTTCTCCACTTTTACTTTTCTCATCTACAGATGAAGAAAAGGAGACATTTCCATTAGTGATATGAAACCACATTGAGTGGGTAAATCTATCAGTCTGTTCCTCTCTGTTGGCTGGATCCAAAAGGCCAGGGATTCTAAATGGTCAGTGGGGGAGAGTTACTGTCTTCACAGACCTCACAACAAAAGTGCTGAGGATCCTAAGGAGCACCAATGCCAAATGGGAACAGTACTCACTCCTTGAAACCTTATGAAAAAACCAGTTGCCTATATTAAGTTTATTTCTACATGCTTTTACCATTAGCCTGTCTCTATATTCCTTTGCTTTCTGTAGAGAGTTTATCTTTTATATTGGTTATCTTGTATATGGATGCATCACCTGTCAATTAACAACCTATGGCCTATAGGAAATAAGAGATGGGACATCTGGGAGGGAGAATGTATCCAGGGGTGGAGCCAGGCAGTGAGGATATTCACCTGAAAAGATATAAGGTGACAGATGCATGGTACCTGAGCACAGGTAATCAGGCAGGTGACAGAATGTAAGTTAAAATAAATGGGATAATTCAAGCTACATCTAGTTAGAAAAGAGTCTAGCTATATGGCCAAAGTATTCATAGATATATTTTGAATCTGAGTCTTATTTCTAGGAGCATGGCACCATGATTTAGAACCAGACCTAACTTACACAGCTTTCCATTTCTGTAGCTACAGAGTAAGTCTTATTTTTTTCTGAGACAGGGTTTCCCTGTGTAGCACTGGCCTTTCTGGAACTCACTAAGTAGACGAGGCTGGCCTCAAATTTAGAGATCCTCCTGCCTCTTTAGTGCTAGAATTAAAGGTGTGTGCCACCACTACCCAACACAGCTTCTTGGAAAACAAAACAATTTTAATTTATTCTTTGACAATTTCACACATATACACACAAACACACAAAAAATTGTCTCAATTCCTTTATTTTCCTTCTACTGCCTCAAGAATGCTTTATCTCAGGAAGTCCCTCTCCTACATTCATGTCTATTGTCATTATTATTATCATTATTAATAACCTATTGAGTTTAATTAGAGTTGCCTTCATGTGCATGTTATGAGGTTATTTATTGAATCGTGGGAAGTGTACCAATGACCACACCACTGAAGAAAAATGATACCCTCTCTCCAGGAGTCATTAACACCTGCCTGTAGCTCTTCAACGAGGCATGGGGCCTTCCAGCTATGGAGGATGTCTTAAAATCAAGTAGTGTGTTTTATTTATTCTTTATTATTTTTCAAATTTGTTTTAGCTCTTCTGGTGCTTTTGCCTTTCCTTATAAATTGTAGAAACAACTTGTTGACATGCACATAAATCCTCCTGGCCTCTTGATTGGTTACAACATTACACCTATAAATCATTTTGGCAAGAGTTGATTGTGTTGAACTGCAACAATCCATGACCATGGTGTCTTAGAGTTTTTATTGATGTGAAGAGACACATGATCAAGGCAAATTTTATAAAAGACAACATTTAATTGGGGCTGGCTTACAGGTTCAGAGGTTCAGTCCACTATCATCAAGGTGGGAACGGCGGCATCCAGGCAGGCATGGTGCAGGAGGATGAGCTGAGAGTTCTACACCTTGATCTGAAGTCAGCAGAAGAGAACTGTGTGCCACACTGGCTGTAGCTTGAAACTCCAAAGCCTGACTCCACAGTGCCATACTTCTTCCAACAAGGCCACATCTCCAAATAGTGCCATTCTCTATAGGCCTTTTGGGTCCATTCCTATTCACTTTGCCATAAGACCCTCCTTTTCTCAACTTTTAAAAAGGCAGCTTCATTTTTCCCCTACTCTGTTATGTAGCTTTTGTTGTATAGAAAATTTACACAATTTTTTTTTTACTACTAAGTCGTTTACTCTTTGGGAACTAACATAAAGTGTGTTGGTCTTTTAAATTGTATTTGAGTATGATATGCTTAACTTATCTACATACTTGCTAAACTCACATACTGGTTCTGTGAATAAATTTGATGTTGCCTTTATTTTATAGATTCTTTAGCACCTATGTATATAGACAAACATAGTAATTAAGGGGACAGTTTTATTTCTTCCTTTCCAATCTATAGGAATTTTATTTCTTTTTCTTGACAAAAGGGTTCAGTTCACTATTGCCAAATTAGAGGGAAAATTTTGATCACCCTTCCTTCATTTTCATCACAGGGAGAAAGTGTCCCATTTTTTGCTATTGACTATGATGTTAACAGTAAGATTTTGTACATGTAGTTTATCAGGTTAATGAAGCATCATCTATTTTGAGTTTACCAAGAGGTGTTCTTTTTTTTTTTTTCTTTTTATAAATCATAGTGGACATTGGATTTCATCATCTGCCTCTCAGACATCAGTTAGCCAAGAAAAAGATTAGGTACTCTTGTCTTTTCCTTCATATAAAATGTCAATATTGTGAACTATATATATTCGCATTTGAAGTTTTGCATTTTTGGGATATACCCCACTTGGTTAATTAATTGATGTTTTCAACTTTCTTTCAATCTTTCTTGGGATTTTACATATGTTCATGAGAGGTATTAGTCTTCTTTCTTGTGACACTTTTGTCTGGTTTTAGAAACAGGGAAATGTTGTGGACCTCAGAAAATGAGCTGAGAAGAGCTCCATCTTCTGCTGTTTCCTAGAAGAGATTATTTTTTGTAAAGAACTAATGACATTTCTTTAAAGTATTAGACAGAATTTATCATCTGGGCATGGAGATTTAATTTATGGAAGGCTTTGAACTAAAATGTAATTAATTTGGTAACTGAAAAATTTTAGATTATTTAATTCATCTTAGTGTTTCTTATTTGTGATTTATAAGGACTTGATCCATTTCACAGCTTTCCAAATTCTTTTCCATAGTTTTCCATACCATTTCCTTATTTTCTTTAAAGTGTTTGCAAGATCTGTAGTAGTATTCCCTCTTCCTGATACTAATGATCTGTGTTCTCTCTCTGCTCTCAACAGAAATTTTTCAATTTTATTGATCTTTTAAAGGTACCAATTTTTGTTCCATTGATTTTCTGTTATTTATCTTATATTTCATTGGTCCCCATTTTTTATTGTTTCGTTTCTTGTGCTTACTTGGAGCTGATTTTGTTCTTGTTTTGTTAACTCACTATGATAGACATTATTCATTATTGTTTGCAGCATTTTTTCTCATTTACTATAATTATTGAAGACTCTGAATTTCCCTTTAAGCACTGTTGATATATACTTAGCATAAATTTCAAACTGTGGTATTTTGTTCAGTTCAAGTATTTTAAATTTTTCTCTTGTATTTTTAATTTGATCCATTTATTGTTTAAATGTATGGTCTAATAGTAGAGTCTTCCTGGTGTTTGGACCTTTCTCTTTTGTCTTTCTAATGCTGGTTTCTAGTTTGATTCCATATGACTTAAGAGTACCCACTTACAATTTTTCTCCCCACTTACAATTTTTCTAAATCGTTAAGATTTGTTGAATGCTTTCTATTGTTGTGACTATTTCATAGTCACCTGAAAATTTGGTACACATTCTTCTGCTGTTGGATAAAATCGTCTATAAACGCCATTTGATTGATGTTATTATTTGTTTCTTCTGTTTGATTGTTTGTGTCATTGCTTGATTGGTTGGTTGGTTTTAAGATTGTATTTTAGTTGTAATACTTTCCCCTTCCCTGTTCACCCTCCAACTCTTCATTCTCCTTCAAATTCATGACTTTGTTTTGAATCAATTGTTATTGTGTGTGTGTGTGTGTGTGTGTATGCATATGAATGTGTATTCCCAAATAGGAGCTTATATAATATTACATGTATATATGTTTTCAGGGATGATCTTGGAGAAGGCCACCTTTCCTGTTTCCAGCATTCTTCTGTTGCCTATAGCTCTTTGTGTTGGGCTGAGAGCTTGAGGGCTTTTCCTCATGCAGTTTTAGCATGTTGGTTGGTGTCATGTTGGTGAGACTTTGTATAGATTCTGAAATTACTAGGAAACACAATCTTACAACAAACTCGCCAATCCTTTGACTCTTACAATCTTTCCACCCCCTCTTCTGCAATGTTCTCTGATGTTAGTTGTGGAAATGGACTTTATAGATGGATCCACTGGGGCTGTGCTACACAAGTTTGCATATTGATTGGTTGTGGTTTTCTGTAATGGTCACTGTCTGTTGCAAAATGAAGTTTCCTTATAGATTGGTGTTAGGGAATATGTTGGCATAGTAAATTAGTGGTTGTAGATTCTCCTCCAATGACCATGATTTCATTAACACTGATTAGTTACCAACATTTCCAGTTCCAGGCAAAGTCTTCTTGTTGAGTGGTTCTTTTATATACTGGTCAATATTCTACCTACCATTTCTATTGCAAAGAAAGAACTGTTAAAAAGTTCCTGACTGAAATTGTGAGCTTATTTGTTTCTCTTTTCAATTATGTCATTTTTTTTCTTGTTTATGTCCTGGAAGTTCTTGTGTTAACTACAAGCATACTCAGCATTGTTTAATCTTCTTAGTGAATTGAACGTCTTGCTGGCATTTAGTGTCCTGCCTGATCTCTGGTGATTTTTGCTGCTCTGACATCTTCTTTGTCTGATATTTTTGAAGTCATGCTCATTTTCCTTTGATGAGTGCATGTGGAGTCTCTCTTTTATCCTCGTTCACTTTTAACCTACCTGCATCATTATATTTGAAATGAGCTTCTTGTAGACAGCTTATTGATGGGCCATATTCTATATTAACATATTATACACATCATTATTTTAATAAATGTGTTTAGACCATTTAAATATTTTAATAAATGTGTTTAGACCATTGCCATGTTTGGAATACTTCATTTTAATATTTTCTTTTTACTTAATTCTTACATTTTAAAAAATTATTCTGTTCCAACTTTTTGACCTAATTTAGGGTTACCTGAAATATGTCTAAGTACATTTTTCATTTTAGAAAAAAATGTCAATTAATAGAAAATTGTAGTGATAATAAAATATATTATTACATATACCTCAACTTTCCCCAATATTAGAATCTTATATTACCAGGCACATGTTTCAAAATTAAAAATATTATATATGATATATTACCATGAATTAAGCTTCAGTCTTAAAAAATGTATTTATTATGTATACCGAGTTGTGCCTGCATGTTGACTTGCATACCAGAAGAGGGCATCAGATCCCATCTACTGGGAATTGAACTCAGGACCCCTGGAAGAAAAGCCAGTGCTCTTAACTTCTGATCCATCTCTCTAGCCCCCACACACTAGTCTTTCATTCTGCTTATTTTCCTGCTCATCTTACTTTTCTTTTTTGATGATAGTAAATTCATAATATACTGTTCAATTATTATTTGAACATCTTTAAGAATTTAATATTATCTATTGTAATCTTATCCTATATATCATGAAATTATTTTAGTGGTTGCTCTAATGATTATAAAATACACACTGAATGTTGGGCCATCAATTCAGAATATAAAAAATCCAGTTCAATTAAAAAGTAGAAATGCTACCTGTTTTTTTTTTTTCAGTCCTGTACACACTCCACTTTTGTGTTATATTTTTCCATTTTATTAAATATTTTCTTTCTTTACATTTCAAATGTTATCCCACTTCCTGGTTTCCCCTCCAAAAACACCCTAACCCATCCTCCTTCCCCCTGCTCGAAAACCCAACTTCTCCTGCTTCCCTGTCTTGGCATTCCCCTCTACCCTAGATGATAAACTTATATAATCCTTGCTTTCTTTCAATTGTGAAACTTTCTGTAAACATCTCAAAATAGAAGAATACCTTTACTGAGATATAAACTCATTTCCACTGGTCTTCATTTATTTTCTCCTATTAACAGTTTATTTTATTTAAGAGACTTCCATAGCAATTATTCTAGAGACAATATACTTCTTTATATTTTCTGATATGAAGGGATGTCTTTATTTTTCATTCTCTCATTCATAAAGTGCATTATTTATACATTTATAATTATGCTGATATTTTAAAAAAAATCGTTACTGTGCTGATTTATTTATTTATTTATTTATTTATTTATTTATTTATTTATTTTTTGGTGTCAACTTGACACAAGCCTAGACATAGCTAAGAAGAGGAAATCTCATCTAAGAAAATGTCTACAATAGATTGGCCTGTAGGCAAGTCTATGGATTGTATTCTTGATTAATGATTGATGTGGGTGGGACCAGTCCATTGTATGTGGTGAGCTCAAACAACCCTTTCCTGGTTCTCTTCTATAAATCTGTCTGTCTGTCTATCAATCTATCAATCATCTTTCTATCATCTATCTATCTATCTATCTATCTATCTATCTATCTATCTATCTATCTATCTATCTATCTATCTATCTATTTATCTACCATCTATCTTCTATCTATCTTTCTATCTATCCATCTATTTATTTATTTTGGTATTTGGAATTGAACCTTATGCTTTGAGCATGCCAGCAAGTATTCTACTACATATCTATATTCCTAGCTGGCTTGTAAAATATTTTACGTTAAATAGCATCTATCTCATTAAGTTTCCTAGGTAGGCCTTCACCTTTCTCTGTAGCCTAGGTAGACCTTTAAATTTTGATCTTCTTACCTCATCTTCACAAGTAAGTGGGGTCACAGGACTGTGACACCAGATCCAGATCCCTCCTCTTCTTTTAAGCCAATTATCTTATGTAGTTTGTTATAGTGACAGAAAGCTAGCTAATATAGAAAGTTATCAGATATTATTGTTTCAAGCTATTTTTAACACTGTACTTGTTCTCTTCTATGGAGATCTGATGGCATGAATCTTAAATTCCTTAGATCCCTACATCCTATTTACTTTTTAAAGCCTGATATTCATATTGGTACATGGTACATCTTCACATTCACAGGCCCATTGTTATATACATTAGGTCAATTTCTTAAATTTTAAAATTCTTTTACTATTCAGTTGAAGAACTTCTATTGATTGCTGGGTGTGGTGAGACATGTTTTGGAAGCACATCCCCGAACTTGGGAGGCTGACACACACTGGTGTGGTCCATGCCAGCTTTGGTTACATCACCGGTTATAGGCCATCCTCAAACACAGAATACCTTATCTTAAAAGCAAAACAAAACTTCCCCTGATCTTTAATTAAACTTTCCACTTGAAATCTATTTCAGCAGTATTTGTGAATGTTTGAACTTTGATTTTTCCAAAATATTTGCCATATAATTCCAACAAATGCACTCACTCATCATTGATGTTTGTGTCTCTTCCCATGCATGTTGAAAAATTCTTTTAACTTTATTTTTAAAAAAAAGGTTTATTTGTTTTACATATGTGAGTATGCTGTTGCTGTCTTCAGATACCACAGAAGAGGGCATCAGATCCCATTACAGATGGTTGTGAGCCACCACGTGGTTGCTGGGAATTGAACTCAAGACCTCTGGAAGAGCAGCCAGTACTCTCAACCGTCCCCTGCATGTTGGCATTTTCATGGACATTTGTATGATGTAACTTGGGTTTCTACTCTGGACATTTTAATGTATCACACCATTAGAGTATTAGAGTGATAATGACAGTTTTATTTTGAAAGACACATTTAGTTAGGTTTAGGCTGAAAGGTACTACATATAATCTTTGGGTATCATTCCTAAAGGACCTCAACTTTTAATGACTTTGTAGTTGACATAAGAACTGTTCTGTGTATGAGCCATCCAGTATTCTGCCGGGGAGCTAGGCAGTGCTCTATTTATTAGTTCAATTTTTAAAGTCTTTGGAATGCAAATATGTAGCTTGAAGGGGACTGACAAAAAAGTATTAAGAACTTTTCAGTATGGTAAACGACACTGTGATGTAGGAGGACAGATGTGCTAGCATCTCTAGAGGAAAAAATCTAGAGTATTAGGAATATCAGAAATAGGAACTACTTTCTGTTACCATTGGTCCTGCTCTACTATCCCCTGGTGATTACACTGGTAGAGGTCCCCTGCAAGCAAAATGGAAAGAATGAAAATTTAACTCTTATATAAGCATAAATCCTTCTATCCGCATATACCAGGTTTGGATTCCTCAGCATTTCTATGCTGACATTCCCCCGGTTTCTTTATTTTCTGTGGACTAGGCAGGTGTAAAGATAAAAATAAATGACACAACTGTCAGTTATCACCATGATTACTGTCATCTTAAATTAATTTAGTGTGGTTTCAATCTGGACATTATTTTACAAGAAAAAATGACTGAAGAGATTTTTTTTTTATTCAAGAGAACATCTTAACTGTTTAATGTCAGAGAAAACTAGGTGTGTGCTCCCTGGCTACTGTTCTCTCCAATCACAACCTTTGGAATAATTCAATCCATTCTCATGACCTTAGTCATCATGTATATATATGCCACCTTTTTAATCTCCATTCAAATCCCCACTTGGCATTTCAGTTGAACATCTATTGAATGCCTGAAAACTTAAAATGTTCCAAAGTAGTCTTCCTGCTTCAACTTTGCAGGACACCATGTTCTCAGAATAGCAGCCAGAGACACACTGGAAATCTGAGTCAGAACAAGGTTCTTTTATTTTCCTCAATATTTCCACCTCACTCAAATCAAAGCCGAAATCTTATGACTGCCTACAATGACCTTGACAATCTGACCCTCACAGTTGTGGTTGCTCTTGCTGAATTAGTACTGAGATAATGACCTTTTTCTGCTTCTCTATTACTCCAGCACATCCTGTTTCCATAACCTCTTCATTGACTTGTCTTACTCCCTGCGTCTGTATTCCCAGATATTATAGAGATGACTCCTTCCATCTCTTTAAGTCTTTGTTCAACTGCGTTCTTTTCACTTAAATTGTGCCCAACATATTTTCTAAATCTGAGGTCCATTTCTGCCTCTCCCTGCAGTACATTTCTCCTGTTGAATTATCAGATATGTTATGTAATTAAAATATTCATTGATTATTTAAAATATAGTGACAGCGCCTGCATTGCCACGGTACCGAGTATCGGGCGTAGGCCTGGGGGATTAACAAAAAACACAGACAGGGGTCATTCTGTAAGGACAATGCGAAAGCTTTACTGAGAAACCAGCAATATATATACTAGAGGCCAGGGAATGGAACAGGAAAAAAAAAAACAATTATAGTCATAGGTCAGGCACCTGGGATGTCTGGGTGGGAAGGCAGGAATCAAGCTAAGCCACAGGATGTTATGCTCTCAAGAAACCTGTGCAAACAGCTCAGCTGGGGGCGTTGAGCCAAGCTCTCTGGTTCCCAACCATATAGCTTCTTGAAGAGATGTAGATTTTCTGTCTTGTTTCTGGTTACATAATCAGGATCTAGCATGAAGTAGATGCTATCAGGTCTGGCCTTCAACATCTATGTTAAAGATGTGGAGATGTTGAAGAGCAACAGCCAGAAATGATTGAGGCTTTTATTTTCTATTTGAGATTTTAATTGAATCATGTTTTCCTACCATTTCTTCCCTCCAAACCATCCCAGATGTCACATACATATATGTACATATATTCTGAAATCCAACCTCCTCAGTCTGTATGATGTTATTTGTGCTTTAATTTGTATTCAGGGTTGACCATTTGGTATTGGATGACCAATTGGCATATTCTTCCCTGGATAAATAGTCTTTATTTATCTCACTCCCAGAATTCCTTGGTTGCATGTAGTTCCTTATGTAGGGTTGAGACTTTGTGGGCTTTCCCCTATCCACTTTGGCATATCTATTTTTGTTGTTGTCAACTCATGTTTAGACACAACAGAGACAAATATTGGTGTAGCTTCTGACATTACTAGGAGATAAGATGTTTCCTTGATGAGAAGAGAGAACTATACTTACATGTGCACATGAGATAGATTGGGGATTACATTGATATAGTAGAGATGGCAGGTTCTCCACAAAAAACCAAGACATAACTGGCCATGAGTATGTGGCTAGGTTTACAGTGCCAGGCCTGATTCCTCTTGTTAGGCAAGTCTTGAGTCCAGGTAGAGGGCTTACCACTGTAGTCTGCATGTAACCTTAGGGTTATCATGCTCTGTTGTTCATTGTTGTGGTTCATAGGCATCATAGATGGGCAAAAGCATTGGTTGCTTCCTTCATTCGAAATATTGCATAGCATCCTCTGCTTCAGTGAAAGCTAGTTCTTGGGGGGGGCGGGGGGGCGGGGGGGGGGCGGGGAAGAGGCATGTAGGTCAGTTCTGGCTCTGAGTCCTCATAGCTCTGCTTCTGAAGTGCATGGTGTCCTCAGCAATAGGGATGTGCCTTTCACCTCTTGGACGCAACCAGGGGCAATAACAATAGTCTATTTGTTTTAAGAGTCTCTTAAATAACCCTGACCAACAGATAAAAAGAGGACTTCTCATTCCTGGTAGTTGTTTTGCTTTGTTTTGTTCTGTTTTGTTTTGTTTTGTTGTTAGGTTGTCTTTGGCTGTAGGAGGGAGAACTGACAGGTAGGTGAGTTTTTTTTTTTTTTTTTTTTTTTTTTTTTTTTTTTTTTTTTTGATTGAATGTTTCTGAATATGGACAATGAAAATTCCTGAATCTTTGCAAGAACAATCATTGATGATAAAGGGTCTTCTCAAAGAAATAAATGATTCAGAGTCCTGCTGTTCCTCTATACTACTAGAACTGAGTACAAGAAATAGCAAGAGTGTGAGTTTTTGCACAGATTGACTCTTTGCAAGGTGTTGGAAACAGGTACAGAATTAGAAACTGAAAGCTTTGGGCTTGGATTGATTCGAAGTATTAGCATTTCAACTTCCCAAGTGCTGCTGCTGCTGCTACTGCTGCTGCTGCTGCTGCTGCTGCTGCTCTTGATGCTGCTGCTGCTGCTAGTTTCTGAAATTGCTGTCCCAGCTTTTGCTCATATGTGCACGTGCACACCAAAACTTACATACATGCTTCCCTCTACCAGGTGCTGCTCAATACAACACATTGCATCCCTGCTTGCATTTGGAGGCTGAGAAGATTGCTCATGGAAACTTTTGCTGAGACAGAATTTTCCAAGCTTTCTGGTTCTCAAGGGAATGAAGTATGTCTGCTGTTGTCCACAGTTCCATCTGCATCTGTCAGCACAGTTAATAGATGACAGATAATAGGATTTCATTGCATTGTGGTGCGTTAAACAAGCATGACAGGATTGTAATTTCAAACTTGCATTAAGTCACAGACACGTGAGGGATTGTGTGGCTTCTCCACCATCTTCCTGGCAAAGCAGGTGAGGCAACCTGGTGATTCCTCAGTGTTAGAGCTGACCCTCAGTCCTTCTTTACCATTCACAGTGAAAGATTGGTTAGTATTCTATTTTGGAATCTTTCCTTAAGAATTTAATCCCCAAGGGAGGCAGAATTCTAGTAAACAAGCTATCTGCTACATAAGCAGCTAGAGTGGTTATTTGGCATGTTTGCATTTTTTTTCTCTGTGTGCTTGAGTTCAGTAAGTATATACACACTTGAGAAAGAAGAAAAATTGAAGGCCTTCCTTTCCATGAAAAACAAAAGGAGGTTCCCAATGGTGTGCATACACAGTCTTGCTATGAAAGTCTTCTCTATTGTGTTTGCAATCTATTTTAAAAATCAGTTATAGAGACATCTAAAACATGTATAACAAAATGTGGCCATTTTAATTGTTCATTTTCATGAATTTTGACAAGTAGTTACACCCATGTAATCATTTCCCCAATAAGATATGGAAAACATCCACCTCTCTAGAAAGTTCTCTTTTCTACTTTCTAGCCCAAACTGTCCTGTACCACTGAAGATTAGCTTCACCTGTTCAAGAGCTTCAGCTAAGTGTCAATCATAAAGCATGTACCCTTTTGCAGTTAGCTCTTTTGCTTAATGTTTTTGGAATTCATCCATGTTGAGACATTTATCAATTTATTTTTATTTCTGAAAAATATTGATATGGCACGACTACCTATTAAGTTGCTGATGGACACTTGGATTTTTTCCAGGCTTCGAATAAGTAAAGCTTCTTTGAGCATTTAGATATGAACATATGAATAGATGATTCCTCTTATCTTTGGTAAATGACTGGGAAGTGGGATTGTATGGATACTTAGCTCTTTAAAAAAAAAAAAACATGGAGCTGGGTTGCTAATGGCTTTAATTGCATCACCGAGGAGGCTAATGCATAGAGATTTCTGTAAGTTCAAAGCCAGCCTGCTCTACATAGTGAGTTCCAGGCCAGCTAGGGATGGAAAGTGAGACCCTGTCTAAAAAAAATGTAATTTTAGGTGTTGCTGGTGAATATGGGACATTTCCTATTTTGGAAAATCCTCACAGCTCCATAAATCACATCACGGGAGGGATATCTTCCAGTTAGCATCCCTGATTTATCTAGCAGTTATCTTCCTGATACACACCCAACAAGAGAGATAAGGAAAGTATTACATGCTCCAGGAAATGTAAGGAATCTGTTAAATAGAAGTACCTCTAAAAAGTTTTATGTTGCTCACATAGGTCTGGAGCAATGGCTGACTGGACTTGGGATGAGACTGGAGCTGCCATATAAGCCAGTTCTTTTGATGAACTTATTGGTCCTTAAGACCCCTTTATGTGAAAATGGAAGTCATGATACCTTCAGAGATGAAGGATGAAATAACTCAAGGAATATGGATAAAGTGCCAGTCGCACGAATGGCATAGAGAAACTTCTCAAGATATAAGGGAGAGCTGAGTAGGGAGGTCAAAACTACCTCCACCATCACTAGCCATATGACCTTGCCAAGTTTGGTTTTCCTCCCTCCACCACCTCATGTAGGATCCCAAAAACAACTTTCCACCTCTCGCTGCATTTGTATGCCTGTCTCCATTAGTACCTCCACTTCCATTTCTCTCTCCATCTATCTCCATCTGTATCTGCTGCTCTCTCTCCATCTCCATCGCTAACCACAACTCCCACTCCATCTTGATCTGCAGCTGCAACTCTCTCTACATCTCTGTCTGCATTGCCAAGGGTATTTTCAGGGATCCCACCAGAGGTAGGTAGAGAAGGAAAACCCAACTTGTCATGTCTAGTCATAATGGAGGCAAAGACAAACATGCAAGAGGTTTACTGAAGAGTTTCTAGCAATAAACAGACGTCATTTGACTCCCTCTCTCTTCAGGCTCTCAGAGCTGAAGGTGAATTGCCCTAGTGAATGGCCCTAAATCTAAGTGGCTCAGTGGACCACTAAAATGTTGCCTCATTTTGTCCTTAAATCAAGCTCCCAAGGTCAGTGTGAGGGAGGCATCAAATTTGACTTGTCCCCTTGTCAATACTTGCAGCAACTGAGAGAACCAGTGTGTCAGTTCATATAGAATCATTTTGGCGGCATACTACAGCTCCCACTGGTGCTCACTTTCCTTGCTATATAATAGGAGTGATAGTAGTATCTAGCTTGTTGGCTTAAATTGGAATATGAAGTTAATAAAGATACTTTCTCTCCCTCCCCCACTCTACACACACACACACACACACACACACACACACACACACATAATTAGAAAGAGGGTTGTGAAAGGAAGAGAGGAGGTTTAAAGGGACAAGAGGATAATGAGGTGTATATATGTGAAAGCAGAATGAAGAACACTTTGTGGGGACTGGGGAATGAAGGGGACCAGCAAAAGGGAGGTGGAACGTGAGTGGGGAGATGATAATAAAACACACACACACACACACACACACACAAATCATACATACATATACATACATAACAATGAAACTTATCATTTAGTGTGCTATCTTAATAAAACAAAAACAGCAACTGATTCATATTCTTCAAAGTACTAGTAGTTTCAAAGACATCCAATAATTCTCCTTTAAATGAGTGAATGAATGAGCCCTTTCAACCTTATCCAAAAGGAAAGACAGGTATGGTGGTTTGCCCACTGGGGGAGGAAAAGGTCCACTAGCCAGGTGTCTAAGCATCTGTCTGAGAATCAGAGAATCCAGTATATTCTAAAACTGTGGGCCTCTCATATGCAGAGGAAATTAAAATCTCCTTTTCAAAAATTTGTTGCACCTAAGGGTACCGTATTCCCCGAATACTTGTTGCCAGAGTCCTTTACCTTCAGTGTGTGGAGTTGCAGTATGGGGATCTGACAGCTGAAGACAGCTCAGCAGGGTGCAGAAAGGCATACGTTTAATGTGCTTTGACAATACAAAGGGTTATATAAATGACCCAGCTTCTGTAATTTTGCTGTAACTGTCAGGGGAATTGCTATAGACAGAAACGGAGAAGGCCCTGTTTATGCATTTAAACTTTAAAAGGTTTAACCACTAAACACAGTGTCTTTCTCCTCCGCTCCCTCTTTAAAACCCTGTATTTAAATTGCATTGAGATAGGGAGGGGTGTGAAGTGAGGGGATGGTGATGGGAATAACAGGTCATTGTTTCTGTCCAGATCCTGGACAGGAGTTCCAGTTTCTGACACCTGACTCAAGAAGCCACTGAGCATCTATCTGCCCCTGGTCAACCTCTTTTGGAAAACTTTCCTACCTGCTCTCAGGAACAAGACAACAAAAAGGAAAGAGAAGACAGGAAGCAGGGAGCACTGCCTTTGAGCTTGTGTCTTTTGCCCAATTTAAATCTGGTTCCCATCCCAGTGTTCAAAGCATGCCAGTATCTGATTCTCATTATCTCATCTTAGAAGACTTTTCCAAAGGTGGAGTTGGGGATAGTTCTAAAGCCAGATAGGTAGAAGTGGAATGGTTTTATATGGGCAAGTACTGCAGATTTCCAAGTTAAGAGCCTTAGCTGGGAGAGCTGTTGGCTGCTGCTGACATTTCTTAGACAGGAGATCAATAAGTGGGTAGAGCTTGAAAAACAAATCATACTTTGACCTGCCCTGGGGAACCTTCGGCAACTGTCACCAGCAGAAGAGAAGTCCCAGAAGAGGCTGGGGAAAATGAGGGAGACACAGATAGCATTGATATAACCGAGGAAGGCTGGGAAACAGAGTGCCCAAGGACATAAAATGAATGAATGCTACCAGCCGCACCCCGGTCCTTTCACAATTTTTGCTGAATGTATTAAGTCCACTGACATCTGCCTTCCAAGTTAAACCAGACACTGGAGGTACATTCACAGTGTGTGGATTTCTAGCTTTAATGAGCCTGCCCTGAGCAGGGATTGCAGGTCCCAGCTCAGAAACCTTGAGAAATCTCCATAGTGAGACCTTTCTTTGATAAAGAAGTCTTACTTCCTGCCCCATTGGCATCTAGAAAGAAATCAAAGATGCCTCCAGGTTCCATATATTTATGCAAAGTAATTTCCTAAATCAGACACGAATATGCATATACCTACACACACATACACACCCCCACCCCCTACACACACACAGAGAGAGAGAGAGACAGAGACAGAGACAGAGACAGAGACAGAGACAAAGAGAGAATATTACTGAACTTAGGTCTGATCTAACAACTGTGATCCATTTTAATAATTTAAATAACTTCTTTTGGAAATCTGCTATCTTTGTCTTTCAACGGTCAGCTCATCCTGACCTTTTTCCCCCTAATCTTTTTCATGATGTGACCTGAGTATGGTGAAGGAGCATGTTACATCTTCTAGTGATGAAAGAAAGTGTTAAGGATGCTGCTGTTTCCTTCATGTCCCCATGGCAACTGATATTTACAATGCCTGGTAACTGCCAACTGCTAAAGTTCATGTTGACTGCATCGAAGCTGTGCTGTCCTCGCCCAGAGCTGTGTGATCCTCCTTACAGTCTCAACTCCCTGATTGCTATCGACATGCTACTTAGTCAATGGCCATGACTTCAAACTAGTCAGTTCAGTTGGCCAAATCAGTTCACTTGGCTGTACGATCTATTTTTGCTCCATGGTGGCAAATCTCTCTATCAAGCTTTTTTGTTGATGTCTGGCCTCATGGATATTCTCCAGGAGACTTTGTATGTCATCAGAAATTCTCACATGCCCAGTGTGGCTCAGGAAAACTCAAGACTGGGAACTCTGGATTGACTTCTACTTTATCTATAGCTGCTCTGGGTTACTTGCAAGAGGGCAGCAGTACCTGGCTCTTCCTAGAGGGTGAGGCAGAGAAAGGTGGCTGGATTTCCATACTCTGTAGGTAGACAACTTCTCTTGAAACTGGCTTAGAGGACCAGAAGGATGAGGATTTTCTGAAGTGTTTGATATTGTATACAGGTTACACACACACACACACACACACACACACAGTTTTATTTTTACCCAAGTTTCCTCATGATTTGACTTTAATGGAAGAGACCCAACAGAAAATGAGATGGTTTCCCGTTTTAGTTTTGGGTTCTCTTCAAAGCAAAACATAGTGCCATGAAGTCATGGCCAAAAGGTGAATAACTGGAGAGGTAGATCCCAATGATGGAATGTAGGGAAAGGATTAAGGGAAAGAGAGAGATAGTGGAGGACGAAACCTCAGTAGGATGAAGGGCCTTAGTTATCAAGGAAGAACAGAAAATTCTTTATGGAATCCACTGAAGAATAGGAGGCCTTTATTCACTATCTGTCATCTGACTATGGTTAAGGATTATCTCTGGGTATACAAATGCCCTCCCTTTTGTAAACTGTGCAAGTACACAGAACAGGCAAATTAGAGAAGGCCCAGAGACAGGAAGAAGACAGGCATTCTCAGCATGAAGAGAGTTCCCACCAGAGATGCGCTGCAGACATTAAAAGTGGGCCAAAGGCATGAGAATGGCCAAAGAAGTGCCTGTGATGGTTTGTATATACTTGGCCCAGGAACTGGCCCAATTAGGAGGAATGGCCTAGGTGAAGTAGGTGTGTCACTGTGGGTGTAGGTTTAAGACACTCACCCTCGTTGCCTGGAAGTTACTCTTCCACTGGTAGCCTTCAGATGAAGATCTAGAACTCCCAGCTTCTCCTGCATCATGCCTGCCTGAAGGCTGCCATGTCCCCTGCCTTGATACTGGACTGAACCTCTGAACCTGTAAGTCAGCTCCAATTAAATGTTGTCTTTTATAAGATTTGCATTGGTCATGATGTCTGTTCACTGCAGTAAAACCCCAAGACAGAAGTTATTACCAGGAGTTGGGTATTGCAGTTATAGGCCTGACTATGCTTTTGTTTGGAAGAATGTGGCTTTTGGGACATTGGATTTAGAAAGCCATGGAATGCTTTAAGTGTGTCTTAATGGGCCAGCCTAATAGAATATGGAAGGCAGTGAGGCCGAGAGGTCATTTGAACTGTGGAGGCCTGATTGCCCAAGATGTTTCAGTGGAGATCTTTACTATGTGGCCAAGAGACTGTTTTGGGGACATTTTGGTGAAGAATGTGGCTGCTTTTTGCCATTGTCCAAAGAATCTGCCTGAGGCTATGGTGAAGAGACTCAGATCAATTGCATTGACAAAGGAAGTCTCAAAAAAGCCCAACAGAGACTTTTTCTGGTTAAGTCTGATGAAGAGCATTTTGAACAACTGTAGCAAGCTGAGGAAGGAAAAATGCAAAATATATAGCTTGAGTATTAAAGGTACACCAGAAAGTGAAATGGAGCTGAATCCTGTGTTCAAAGATATTAAATTGAATTAAGGGAGTGGCGACCTTGGGGCAACATCCTACCCACCTAAATTTAGGTTCAGGCACAGTAGTATAAGCCTTTAATCCCAGGAGGCAAAGATAAGTAGATCCCTGAGTTCAAGGCCAGGCTAGAACACAGCAAGTTCTAGGTGAAGAAAAACTTAAATATAGCCTTGGGGTACCACACCTTTAATCCCAGTGCTTAGGAGACAGGCATGCAGATCTCTTGAGTTCAAAGTCAGTCTAAGGAACAAGTTCTAGGACAGCCAACCTTAGGCAGTGAAGGAGTTGGAAAACAGAAAGCTGGTGATAATGTAATAGAACAAAGGGGTCATTTTCCAGTCCCAACAACAGCAGAACTCAGCAGCTTTAGCCACTCTGACTTTAGAGTGAAAAATAGAAGGGAGTGCTGGAACAATCGATACTGATTATCTGGAGCTAAGAAATTAGCTGTGATTAAGAAGAGACCAACATCACTGGGGTGAAATCTTCTGGAAAGTGTTTTCTGAAAGCACAAAGAGACTGTGTTCCAGAGATAGCCAAGGTTGTACCTCATACTGCAGCTGGACTTGGTAATATTGTAAGAGTCACCCAGGTGGTACTGGCTTTGAAGATATGATGGGGTCATGAAGAGCTGTTGAGGCTCGGCACTGTGAGAGGCCATGCAAGGCCATTTGTGAAGATACAGCCTCAGTTGCAGTTGATGGTTCAGGACAGAAAGGGTCATTCAAAGGAGTTGGAGTTTGTCACGGTGAAGGAAGCCTAGGAGAGGCTATTGGTGAAGCATAGTTGCAGTGGAAGACTCCAATATATTTGAGATACCAGGCCCATGAGATGATCACCAAGAACAGCAGCATCAGTGGAGTAGATAAACAAGAGCTTAGAGTGCTACAGAGGGCAGAGCGGGAGAAGTGACAACGGTGCTTTGGAGGAACCTAAAAGATCATGTGTGGATCCCATACATTGATACAAGAAGCTGTAACATTGAAGCTGCCTTGGAAACCTCAAGGTGTTCAAGATGCCAGAGCCGTGGGCTATCTGCTGAGGAAAACTGCTGACAGGGAGTGGACCCATCCCAGGAGAAAAGTTTGTTGCAGTCAACAAAGATGAAAAAGAAGTGGAGATCTGAAGACTGTTATGATATCAGACATGGAGATGCAGAGTTTGGAGTTTGCCCAGCTGGTTTCCTGTCTTGCTTTGTGGATTACAATAAAGTGATTGGATAGCTCTCAGAAGAGACCTTGAACATTGGACTTTTAATATTGTTGAGACTGCTATAGATTATGGGGTCTCTGGAAATTGGACTAAATGTGTTTTGCATTGTTATGTTTAGGTAAAACTCTCAGCTTCTCCCATACTATGCCTTCCTGGATTGTGCCATGTCCTCACCTTGATACTGAACTGAACCTCTGAACCTGTCAGTCCCAATTAAATGTTGTCTTTTATAAGATTTGCATTGGTCATGGTATCTGTTCACAGCAGTAAAACCCCAAATACTCCAAGGAGAATTTAAATAAAAAGTAATTCTTTTGATCATATCGTTGCAATAGTCTTAAAGTTTTGGTCTAATCTCTCTGTTTTAAGGTAAAGGAGACCTATTAAGCTTCTGTTTGCCCAAGGTCAAAGTGACTAAATCAGTTAGGATTAGAGGAGAGGTGCCAGGGAGACATGCCAGAGCTGTCTGTCCTGTGTCATTATAGATCTAGTCAGTCATCGGTGGTGTTTTTATTGACATGCTATGCCTTTCACTACAAAGAATAGGAATAGTGTCTGCTTCTAAAGGATTTGCAACTTTGTGATAAGTTCTGCCTTAGTTATTGGTATAAGCAATTGCTAGAAAGAAGGAGGGCTTTAGAGTCTCTGTTCAATCAGATGATGCCCAGAAATAAAGAGAAAGGGTACAGAAAATATAGAATTCCTGCTATCAGTATATATTCAGTGAACTTTGAGTGTTAATCTGACCCTGGAAGTTGTGGCAGGTGGTCTCTAAGGACACTCTCCTCCCAAAAGCCCTGCCTTCTGATATTCATGCCACTGTGAAACTCTTTCTCTCTTGAGGGTATGCTAGCACTAGTGACTCTCTTATAATAGGCAAAATATGGCGGAAGTGGCAGGATATGGATTCCAAGACTGAGTTCACTTAAAAAAAATCATGGCTTCTATTCTGGATGCTTCTCATACTCTCTTACATTACGTATTTTGGTGTAGCCAACTACCACATCATGAGAGAACAGTGCAGAAAGATTAATGTGAGTGAATGAACTTAGAAGTGGATGTTTGGATCCTGTGGGCGGCCATATGAGTAAACTTTGAAGAATACTTTCCCTAAGTTTTGTGTTCAGATGGAACTATGACTCAAGTGGCACCTTGATTGCAGGGTTATGAGAGATGCTCATTCAGAGGGCCAGTTAGGGCATACCTAGTTTTCTAATCCTCAAAGACTAATTTCCTAAATTTTGTGGTAAATTTTTTAGACAGCAGTCGAAGACTAATATAGAAACCACTGAATTTGATGGTGGCAGTGGAAGTATGAGTAATACATAGACTTTGGAGCATATAAGAAATTTAATTTAACTATACAAGAGTACGAAGCAGACATTGGAAGAATGTGAGGTTGTCTCCCTGAACCCAAGGACATGAAGAATGGAAACAGAAATGAAAAGTTATTGAGGACAATGTAGGTAGTGGGTTTCTTTTCTTGACTCTCATCTATGAATCCTTTTTTATGATGACTTTTGTTCTAATGACTGGTATATTCTATGTCTCCTTATACATGGGAAACTTGGGTACCCTTGGATATATGTTGCAATGGTTAGTTTTATATATTGATTTGAATGAGCTCATGAATTCCAAGATAACTGGTAAAATCCCTCAACTGAATGATGGATAAAGAAAATGCAGTAGATCTACACAATGGAATAATACTCAGCCATTAAAAACAAGGACAATACAATAGAGCAGTATATGAAATGGAAGGCTGTGTGAAGAAGGTTGCCATCACCAATATGAACTGCTGTCTGTGGGCTGGACTACTTGATACCTGACCCTAATGGCCCTTGGGGGTCGGAGGTGAGATGGTGTGTAATCAGCGAAACAGACTTCGAGAACAGGTGAGAAACACCACAGCAAGCTTGACTGAATGTGCTGCAAGCTCCTTTAATACCCTCCACCCATGCCCCATTAGTCCCAGGAAAGAATATCTTCTAAACAACAGTTCCTGATTGACTGTCATTGTCTGCATCAGCAATCCTTGGTCTCTCAGGCAGTCCTCAATTAGGTCCTCCTGCAGGAGATGCCTTTATGGCTGCATAGCCTCTGGCATTTATGCAGAAGCTGCCAAACTGTTCCTCCTACAGTGAAAAGTTGTTATATAATCCATAAGGGGTCCAAATAGAACCCCAAAATGGATGAAAGATGAACTGTGTACTTTGGCCAGGACATCCACTTTCTCCTGTCTTACTCACATGTGCTCTATGATCTTGGGCCTTCAGACTCAGAACAGGAATTATATCATTGGCTGTCTCAGGCCTTCAGGGTTGAAATATTCTATTGACTCTCTTGGGCTTCTAGCTCACAGACCACACATCATAGGGTCTCTGAGCCTCCATAAACATGTAAGTCAATGACTCAAATAAAATGCAGCCTATTCAAATAAATTGGGAGTGGGTTTCCTCTCTCAGGATGATATTTTCTTGTTCCATGCATTTGCCTGAAAAATTCATGATGTTCTTGTTTTTAATGGCTGAGTAGTATCCTATTGTGTAGATGGACTGCATTTTCTTTATCCATCATTCAGTTGAGGGGCATCTACGTTGTCTCCAATTTGGAGTATTATGAATAAAGCTGCTATGAACAAGTGTCCCTGTGATATAGTGGTGCATCTTTTAGGTATATGCCCAGAAGTAGAATAGTTTGGTTTTGAGGTAGAGATTTTCTCAATTTTCTAAGAAACAGCCAAATTGATTTCCAAACTGGTTGTACAAGTTTGCACTCCCACCAGCAGTGGAGGAGTGTCCCCCTTGCTCTACATCCTTCCCAGCAAGTGCTGTCACTTGCGTTTTTGATCTTAGCCATTCTGATGGGTGTAAGATGGAATCTCACATTCCTTTTTATTAGTAAGGATGTTGAACTTTTCTTTATGTGCTTCTCAGCCATTAGAGATTCATCTGTTGGGAATTTGTTTAACTCTGTACCCCATATTTAATTGCGGTTTTTTTTTGTTTTTTTTTTTTTTTTGTTTTTTTTTGTTTTTTTTTGTTTTTTTTTTTTTTTGGTTATTTGGTGTCTAATTTCTTGAGTTCTTCAAATATTTTGGATATTAACCCTTTATGCAGACCCAGAAAGACACACATGATACATATTTACTTATAAGTAGATATTATCCATAAAATCCATGATATCCATGCCACAATCCACAGACCCAGAGAAGCTAAGTACCAAGGAGGGCCCATAGAAGGATGCTTGAATCTCACTCAGCAGAGGGTATAGAGACTGAAGTGGCCACCTCCTGTAGCCAGGCAAGACTTCCAGGAGAAAGACAGGGACACAAATCCGCAGAGAAAACCTTCAACCCCAAATTTCCCCTGCCTACCAGATGTATAGGGATAGAGATGGATCAGAGACTGAGGGAACAAGCAGCCAATGAAGGGCCCATTTTGAGACCCATTCCCTAGGAGAGAGCTAACTCTTGACACTGTTACTGATTCTTTGCTATAATTGCAGATAGGAGACTAGCATAACTGTCATCTGAGAGGCTTCATCCAGCAATGGATGAAAATAGATACAGAAACCCACAGCCAAACATCAGGTGGAGCTAAGGGAGTCTTATGGAAGAATGGGGGATAGAATGGAGCAAGCCAGAGGGGTCAAGGACACCACAAGAAGACCTACAGAGTCAACTAACCTGGGCCCAGGGGGGGCTCACAGAGATTGAACCATCAACCAAAGAGTATGCATAGTGTGAACCTAGGCCACCCTACAAACATGAAATAGATATATAGTTTGGTCTCCATGTAGGCCCCCTCACACTTGTAATGAAGACAATCTCCAATGACTCCAAATGACTTTGATTCTGTTTCTTGCCTTTAGATCCTTTCTCCAAGCTCGGCTGGCATGTCTGGCCTCAGTGGGAGAGGATGTGCTTAGTTCTGCTTCATTTGAATATGTTAGGGCCACTTGGTATGGGGTGGGGTGAGCATGGGACTACCTTTCCTTGAGGAGGAGGGGAGGGAAGAGTGGGAGGGGGAGGGGGATAGGGTGGGACTGGGACGAGAAAAGGGGAGGGGCTGTGATCAGGATATAAAATGAATACATAAATTAATGAAAAAGTGCAGCCTGCTTTGGGTTCAGTTCCTTGCATCCATGTGGTAGCTCATAACCAGCTGTAACTTCAGTTCCAGGGGATCAGATCTCCCTTTTGACCTCCATAGGCATGCACACAGTACATATACATACATGCAGGCAGAATACTCATGCTCATAAAATAAATGACTCTAAAGATAAATGGAATCCATTTTACCATCAAGACTGTGTTATGTCTTCTAGAATTAGCATGTGACTGGATGACTTTCCAAGTGATGGCTTAGGGAACTCTCTCATACACTATTGGTACCTGTCTTCTCTTCCATCCAAAGGCACACATACACAATCTCCAAAATTTCAACATCAACAAGTCTGCTTTCTCCCAGGCACTCAGAGATCAGTCTGGTACAGATGCAGCATCCTATTAGAACCTACTTGTCACCCTTGTGCCATTTGTGTGTCAGCATCTTCATTTAGTATTTAGTTGAGATTCTGGTTTATATCTTTATTCATCTCAGTATAGAAGCTCATGCCACCTTTTTGTTATGTGGAAGGAGAAATGGGTGGAAAGAATTATCTCTGTTCAGGTCAGCCTGAAATAGAAAGTGTAACTTGGATTTGGAATCTAATATGGAGGTGACTTTCTAGGACATAGGACTTACAGGAAGAATACCAACTGAATATGGTAGGTAGGTTTTGCTTCGCTCTGTTCTCCTTTTAATCTTAACTAAGGAGCTAGGAACTCTGACACACCTTCAGGATAGCAGGAAGCTATTTCCCTCAACAGGAAGGGTGGGCTAGTTAATGTCTATTAAGTGCTTTGAGATCAGATGTCTTCTGTCCCCAAATACTCAACCTGATTTTAGCCCTAGGTATGATATTACAGGAAATGTAGTGCATAACTCTAAAGAGGGCCTTTCTTTCTGGGAACTGTGATTGCTACTTCCTTTCAGATCAAAGTACAACATCTGGGAGAGGACACTTGGCACTGGGGTCCCTGCCCAGTGGCCAAGGATGATGTAAGAGGAGCACATAGTGAGAGGAAGAGACTATGAAAGCATGAATTATGAGAGGGTGGAAGCAGGGGGTGAGAGCAGAGAGGAAAGAGAGAGAGGAGGGGAGAGGGAGAGGCACAGAGAGAGGGAGAGGGAGGGAAAGAGAGAGAGAAGGAGAGGAGAGGGAAGAGTATAGAGGAATTATAGAGGGAGTGGGAGGAAGAGTCAGAGAGAGAGAGTGGGGGAGAAGAGAGAAGAGAAGAGAGAGAGGAGAAAGAGATCCAATTATTATTAGAGTCAGAAAGTTTTAGCTGCCCTTATATTTTTGTAAAACCTGCTGAAAGCAGATGTAATGTACTCTTTGGAAAGATAAGCTCACCCCTAACTCAAGCCAGCTGCTTTTCCCAGTTAAGGTGACAAGGCTTTGTTATCTGTCTTCCTATTTGGTTAGTGGCTTGCTTAGTTCATTGCATTTTTTTTTTTTTTGTAACTTTAAAGCCCAGCCAAATGTGACTCTTGTTGTTTGAGCAATACAGCTTTTTGGTTTTGAATTTGTGGCCTGATTGTCTGCTTCTCTTGTGGGAAAACAGTGGCCTTCCTCCTGTTTAATGACAAGTCACCATGCTAGACCCCTCTTGGATTACCCCAGAGAGACCTGTCTCAGTCAGTCATCGCACTGCAACCATCCATCCGTCTGGTCCATCTGTCTGGAATGCAGGCAGCCAGGGCTTGCTTCCCCCCCCCATGGTCATGCTGAGCCTGCTAAGTTGGATTCCCTTCTTTATCTGTGGGGAAGAGGATACAAGGCAACTCAGAGATAAAGATGATAATGAGCAGTGACAAGAGATGGCTCCTGTGAGGGAGGATCTGACAAAGAGAAGGTATGAGGACTGCTGAGTGCATGCCATGCACCCTGGAAAGCTGTCAGTGCCCGTGCCAGGTGATGCGCACACATCCTCATTCCTTCCTTCTCTCTTCTTTGCCCTCCCCACCCCCTTTCCTCTTTTCCTTCACCACTACTTTTTTTTTAAAAAATTCATTTATGTTCTCTCTCTCTCTCTCTCTCTCTCTCTCTCTCTCTCTCTCTCTCTCTCTCTCTCTCTGTGTGTGTGTGTGTGTGTGTGTGTGTATGTGTGTGTGTGTTTACATGAGACTGTACCACAGCATACACGTGTGAAGGCCAGAGGAAAACTTGCTGAAATAGGTTGTCTTCTTCCACCATCTGGATCCCTAGGAGAAAACTCAGGTCATTATGCTTGGTAGAAAGCACCTTTTCGCGATGAACCATCTCTTGCTGGCCCTTTTACACCACCTCCATTTCTTTCATTATACGTTCACTCATTCACTCTTTAACCATTAATTATAATATTTACTTATCCTATGTTCTGCCAAAAACCCATACTGAGTAGTTTCCATTTACCAGGTATTGTCCTTGGGTCTGGCCGTATAGTGACAAATAGGGCAAAGGTCTTGATTTAATGAAATCAAGTATAAACCCATACTATGAACTAGTCGTACTGCTTGTCCTAATGGAGTATCACTGAGGTCCTCTGGGTGCTCAGGGGGAAAGGGTGAGGTCCATTTGAAAGGAATGTCAGAAACTTGTATGTTTGAATGGAGCCTGAAGAGAAGGAAGGAGCTTTCTCTGGAGTGATACAAGACTGAGTAGAGCTACAGCTGGCAGCAACTTTGAGATAGGCATGGAAGATGATGTCAAGTAAACTTATCAGGATGATGAGGATCCAGTCAAGTGAATAGGGACCAGAGATGAGAGGGAAGGCTAGAAAGTCCCATGGTGCATCATGGACCACTTTAAGATGGCTACTAATGCTAAAGGTCTCTTTCTGGAACTGCAAGAAGGAAGGCCACCTAGAGAGTCTCTTTGTTATTTTTTTTTTTTTTCTGAAACCATTCAATCTAGATTAGCTAATTGTGGTGCTCATTTTCATCTAAGTATCTTTTATTCTCCAGCCAAAACTAGTAGAGAAAACATGACTAAGAGCAGTGGGTTTGGATTTGGAATTTCACCCATGAATACCCTCTTCAAAAAAATCAAGGGGAGAACCGTAACAATGGGAACCCTGTGTTTTGGCAGGCAAGAAAATACTCAGTTTTACAATTTAATATCCCCATCTGTAACCAGTGCAGATAATTGCTTACTAAATATCCATTCTCTGCCCTTCTTTCTGATAAATAGAGTGTACATTACTTCCTGTGGTAACCTAGCTAAGTAACTCCAAGTTTCACAGCCCTTGGGGGCATCAAGAGGGAGTACCTGGGAACACTCCTAAATAGTCTGCTTGGTTTGGTTCTTGCCCCCCCCCCTTCTTCCTTCTTTCAGGTTAAAACAAGTACCTTTGCAAGAACACGCATCATACTATCATGATACTACTATTCCCTCTGAGGAACTTGCACCTTTCCCAGCTAGAAACAACCCATCTTCTCTAGGCTTAGAGTTCTCCAAGTATCTTAGTATTTCTAGATCCCACTGTTGCTGCCTGTCTCAACTATAATGCTTGTGGGTGTGTGGAGGGCATGAGCCTGCCTTTGGCCCTTTTCTCTCTGTCTGAGATGCCTTCTTCTCTTGATGCCAGAGCTTTCCTTTGCACCTTTCTACAAGCTTTGTATGATAAATGAGACATGACCTTCCCATTTGGAAGGTGGAACTGCACCTTCCAAACTCATTCAGGTTCAGACAAGGCAGTGTAAAGTCCTCCAGATATTTCAAAAAGAAAGAAAGAAAGAAAGAAAGAAAGAAAGAAAGAAAGAAAGAAAGAAAGAAAGAAAGAAAGAGAGAGAGAGAGAGAGAGAGAGAGAGAGAGAGAGAAAGAAAGAAAGAAAGAAAAAAGAAAGAAAGAAAGAAAGAAAGAAAGAAAGAAAGAAGAGAAAGAAAGAGAGAAAGAAAGAGAGAGAGAGAGAGAAAGAAAAGAAAGAAAGAAAGAAAGAAAGAAAGAAAAGAAAGAAAGAAAGAAAGAAAGAAAGAAAGAAAAGAAAGAAAGAGAGAGAGAGAAAAGAAAGAAAGAAAGAAAGAAAGGAAGGAAGGAAGGAAGGAAGAAAGAAAGAAAGAAAGAAAGAAAGAAAGAAAGAAAGAAAGAAAGAAAGAAAGAAAGAAAGAAAGAAAGAAAGAAAGAAAGAAACCAGGCACGTGGAAAATGATTATAAATGTGTTTAAGGGGATAGGAGAAGGGAGATGCTGAGGAAAGTCTCCTTGTCCCACCTGCTTGGAGTTCTTTAGGCAAAAAGCCTCCAGCTGTTAGTGGTCTTCAGGGCCTGCCTCAGCTTTTGAACAACATCTTGCCCAAATCGATGTTCTCTTGGGACAGTGTTTTGGCCCACCTCCAGGTGACTGATCTACTCTCCTCCTCCCTGTGGGGTTGCCTTTCACAGTCCTGAATCTCAGCTTTACTCCCAAATGCTAAGCCTTGATAAATAGCACGGCCTGCCAAACTGCAGCTCAGTGTCAGCTTCCCCAGAACCTAACCTGTGACATGAGGTAACCCAGAGATTAGTGACTAATTGCAAGATGTCACAGACACCACTAAGCCTGAGCTATAGAGTAGGAGGCAGGTCACAAGAGCCCAGAATCCACTTATCATTGACATGCTTTGAACATTTTTTTGTGTGTGTGATTTTAAAATTCTTTTTTTAATTTTCTCTATTCTTTGTTTACATTACATATGATTTTTCCTTTCCCTGTTCCCCCTTAAATCCCATAAGCCCTCTTCCCTTTGCCAGTTCCCCAATCAATCCCCTCCCACTTCTCTGTCCTGGTAATCCCCTACAATGCTGCATCAAGCCTTTCCAGGACCAGGGTCCTCTCCTACCTTCTTCTTGAGAATGATTTGATATGTGAGTTGTGTCTTGGGTATTCAGAGCTTCTGGGCTAATATCCACTTATCATTGACTGCATTCCAAAAGTGTTCTTCTGTGAATGAGTTACCTCACTTAGCGTGATATTTTCTAGTACAAACCATTTGCCTAAGAATTTCATGAATTCATTGTTTTAAATTGCTGAGTAGTATTTCATTGTGTAAATATATCACATTTTCGGTATCTGTTCCTCCATTGAGGGACATCTGGGTTCTTTCCAGCTTCTAGCTATTATAAATAAGGCTGCTATGAGCATAGTGGAGCATGTGTCCTTATTGCATACCGGGGAATCCTCTGGGTATCTGCCCAGGAGTGGTATGGCAGGGTCCTCTGGAAGTGTCATGCCCAGTTTTATGACTGCTTTCCAGAGTGGTTGTCCTATCTTGCAATCCCACCAGCAGTGGAGGAGTGTTCCTCTTTCTCCACATCCTTGCCAAAACCTGCTCTCTCCTGAGTTTTTAATCTTAGCCATTCTGACTGGTGTGAAGTGAAATCTCAGGGTTGTTTTGATTTGTATTTCCCTAATGACTAATGATGTTGAACATTTCTTAAGGTGCTTTTCAGCCATTCGAAGTTCTTCAGCTGAAAATTCTTTGTTTAGCTCTGTACCATATTTTTTTTTTAAATAGGGTTATCTGGTTCTCTGGAGTCTACCTTCTTGAGTTCTTTGTATATATTGGATATTGGCCCTCTGTCAGATGTAGGGTTGGTGAAGATCTTTTCCCAATCTATTGGTTGCTGTTTTGTTCTTTAGACAGTGTCCTTTGCCTTACAGAACCTTTGCAATTTTATGAGGTCCCATTTGTCAGCTTTTGATCTTAGAGCATAAGCTATTGGTTTTCTGTTCAGGAACTTTTCCTCTATGCCTATGTCCTCAAGGGTCTTCCCCAGTTTCTTTTCTATTAGTTTCAGTGTGTCTGGTTTTATGTGGAGGTCCTTGATCCACTTGCAGTTGAGCTTAGTACAAGGAGATAAAAATGGATCAATTTGAATTCTTCTGCCTGCTGACCTCCAGTTGAACCAGCTCCATTTGCTGAAAATGCTTTCTTTGTTCCACTGGATGCTTTCAGCTCCTTTGTCGAAGATCAAGTGACCATAGGTGTGTTGGTTCATTTCAAGGCCCATACCGAAACATAGTAAAAGCAATATACAGCAAACCAGTAGCCAACATCAAACTAAATGGAGAGAAACTTGAAGCAATCCCACTAAAATTAAGGACTAGACAACACTGCCCTCTCTCTCCATATCTTTTCAAAATAGTTCTTTAGGTCCTAGCTAGAACAATTAGACAACATAAGAGTTCAAAGGGATACAAACTGGAAAAGAAGAAGTCAAACTATCACTATTTGCAGATGATATGATAGTATACTACTTAAGTGACCCCAAAATCTCTACCAGAGAACTCCTACAGCTGATAAGCAACTTCAGCAAAGTGGCTGGTTATAAAATCAACTCAAGCAAATCAGTAACCTTCCTATATTCAAAGGATAAGCAGTCTGAGAAAGAAATTAGGGAAATGACACCCTTCACAATAGCCAAGAACAATATAAAGTATCTTGGTGTGACTCTAACCAAACAAGTGAAAGATCTGTATGACAAGATCTTCAGGTCTCTGAAGAAGGAAATCTGAAGACCTCAGAAATGGAAAAATCTTCCATGCTCATGGATTGGCAGGATTAATATAATTAAAATGGCCATCTTGCCAAAAGCCATATACAGACTCAATACAATCCCCATCAAAAATCTCAATTCAGTTCTTCATAGAGTTAGAAAGAGCAATTCTCAAATTCATCTGGAATAACAAAAACCCCAGAATAGCTAAAACTATTCTCAACAGCAAAAGAACTTCTGGGGGAATCAGTATACTTGCCCTCAAGCAGTAGTACAGACCAATAGTGTTTAATACTGCATGGTATTGGTACAGTGACAGGCAGGCAGATCAATGGAATAGAACTGAAGACTCAGAAATTAACCCACAAACCTATGCTTGGAACATTTGACAAGGTTGGAACTGAGCCATTGCCAAAAAATTCCAGAGGCCTTTTAGAATCACTCTAGTCACTGGAGCCTGGAACTGCCCAACACTGATTAAGATGTCCCAGAAACAGAAAAACAACAACAAAATATGTCTTCTATCATCTCTTCACATTCCTAATACCCACCAGTTCTTTCAATCACCAAACACTATCTGTAAGTTTGCTGGCAAAGTAGTCTGGGAAGTTGTTTTTGTGGGATTCCAACCCTCAGTAACACATGGCAGAAAGGCAGACACGGAGGTGAAGGAACAGAGGCAGATGACTACCAATCCGTTCTAGCCTCAAGTCTTTATCTTATGACTAAAGGACAGAAGAGGCAAGGTGGACATGTGCATGTAAATGAGACCAAGGCCAAGCTACCAATGTGGTTGCAGCCTCATGAAAGACTCGGAAGGAAAGTACACAACTAAAGCTGCACCCAGGCTCCTAAACCAGGACCCAGTAAGACAAGCAATGTTATGTTGCTTGAAGTTGTTAGGTTTGTGAGAATGTGTTACCCAGCAGTAGATGACTAATCCAATGAGTGATGGATAACGTGGGACGGGGCATCCAGAAAAGCATCTTAGAGGAAGTCTAGATTGAAGACTATGATTTCAAAAGGGATCAAAAGAATAGTCATCAGAGTAGACAGCAAATAATAAAAGTTTCTGGAGGTGGAAGTATTCACCCCAGGGTCTCCTGGTTAGTGCTGCCAGACAGACTACATATAATATGATAAGAAATGAATCCAGAAAGTCAAGAAAACTTGACAGTAGCCTGCAAATTCACTGGGCATTAGAATGCTAGAATTAATCAGGTGTGTGGAAAATTCTGGTGCTTGTTTTCACTTGCAAAGGTTCTTTTGAAATGAATGTGGGATGCTGTGTTGACAGAAAGATTAAAAAAAATTAAATTCTTCCGGTAACATGGAGGAAACGCAGTGAAGAGCTTGCCTTGGGTTAAAAAAGATTAAGAGATTATCCCAAAACTCAGTAATTGGGCTGGAGTGGTTGCTCAGTAGTTAAGAATATTTGCTGCTTTTACAGAGATCCTGGGTTCAGTTCCTCACACGCACAGGACAGTTCACAACTGTTTATAACTCCAATTCCACGACATCTGATGACCCCTTCTGACATTCACGGGTACTGCATGCATGTGGAACACATGCACGTGTTCAGCCAAAACCACTGAAACACATAAACATTTTTAAGAAAACAAACTCAAAAAAATTTTAAGTAACCAAGATAAATTATATTTGGATGCAATATTTTATGAAATCAGGATTAATGCCAAAACTGCATACTGAGCAAATGAAAGTGTTTAAAGAAAGGTAGACTTCTTAGATGGTTATAAGGTGCAACCAGTCTTGACAACCACCTCTCTAGACCTTAAAGGAACTTGAGTGGCATCTTGAGATTTGTACTGTGTCAATGAATCTGGTTTGGGCATCAAGAAACAAGAAGATATTACCAGATGTCTGATTTGGAAAGTTGCTTTAGTTGCTGGTCATTCAGTAGGTGGGGAGTGGCAGATTATGATATGATATGAATTTTAAGACGAGAGGGAGACAGAAAGATGCTGCTCAAACCCTACCAAAAACTGATTTACTGTGTACGGAAATCAATCACAACAAGGCACGAGGGGAGAGGCAGAGTGCATATGCAGTAGGCCAGAGCTGACTGAGCTTACTTGCAAGGTGAACTGTGCACATTTCTTCTCCAGCTCCAGATTCAAACATGTCCCTGGCTTCTTTGTTTACATAGCAGAGACTGGCAAATGTTCCAAATCAGAGGAATGACAAATTGTTTTGTGGTTTTTGCTGTGGTTGTATGGTTGGCTTTTGGGTTTGTTTTGCTGTTGTTGTTAGAATTACTTGTTAAACATTTCCACGTATATCCACGGCTGAGGGGCTTGTTTATAAATATCAGAGAGGTACTGAGACTGTGGAGAATATGGTGGGCTAAATGAAAAATGCTCCCCATAGTCTTGGGCTTTTGAATACATGGTCTCCAGTTGGTGACCCTAAGAGAACGGTAGGACCGTACATTATTTGGGGTGGCCTTTGAAAGTTTAAATCTCCAATCTACCTCCAATCTTTCTCTTCTTCCTGAATAAAGTTGAAAATGTGAGCTATCAGCTGGCTGTCCTGGCCATAATGCCTGTCACTTGTTTCCCTATCTTTTCACTGCCATCGAGGATTATTACCCCTCTAGAAATGTAGGTTCAAATTAATTATTTTTTCAATAAGTTTCATATATATATATGTATGTGTATATATATATATATATATATATATATATATATATGTATATGTATATATAGTTTTATCAAAGCTACAGAAAAGTAACTAATACAGAAGGAAGAAGGCAAAAAATTAAAAATTACAAAAAGCATATCCCATAGATGACAGTCTGGTGCAAGTTACTAAATCATGAAATATAAGTCTGGGGATTAATTGACAATAGGAAAGGCAGTGTGCAGGAAGGCATCTATGGACACTCTCAGATTCTTATGCTTGACAACCACCTATTGTTCTAGTTAAAAGCATCCCTGAAGAGTCATAAGCATAGAAGATTTCAATATGCGTAGTAGACTTGGAGAAGCAAGCTTACTTGGATGGAAATTTGAAGACTATTTTCTCATCCTTTGGTCTGTGACCTTTAGGAGAGTATACCTAGGAAGGAACTAGAAGCATCTTTAATATGGATCTCATTCACTTGGGAATCACAGAGATGTTGTGAGATGAGTACTATCTGCTTATCTGGAGACCAGATTGAGAGTGTTGAAATCTGGTATGACAACTTATCGGCTAGCTCAGAGAATAATCCTTTAAGACTTTTAGTACCTTATTTTCTTTATTTGTGAGATAATTTTGACTTCCTCTCCCATCTTAAGGTATAATTATGAAGATAAAATGGCATAATAGATGGTAAGTTTCCTCTCCCCCCAAATTTGAAGCAACTCTTTAAGTGTAAAAATGTGGTCATGGTATTATGAAGATGTATTAAAGGCATTATGCTAATCATTGGATAATCTTGAATAACCTGGTTAGACCACTATGAAGTTATTAATACTAGTGATTTTCCCTCTAGTATAGAGAATTTTAGAAACTGGTGAGGTTTAAATTTTATGAATAATAATAGACTGAAAATTTTGTCTTGTTTTTCAATTCTGACTTTAGGTTTGCAGAACTTACAAAATTACTGCTGTGCCTCATTCTAAGGAAATGTATTCGATTTCCCGACAAAAGATTCCAGCTTGTCTACTGTGTTTACATTCAAAGTTTCTCTAGATATATTATCATTTAAACTAGAGGGAAACAATTGTCCTTAACTAGAGCACAAGGCCATGACCTTGCCTACATGATGGGCAGCTAATGCACTTAAAACCAGTGACTTGCTTTGTATAATTTATAAGAGCCCGTGAAAAGACAGGCCTCCATAGATGATTATTTCAGTTGTCTTCCCTTCTATTTTGTCCTCTGGATGTGGCAGCAACAATGCCATGAATCATTCCTGAACTGAGTTGATATCAAACAGCCAGAGCTGCATCTGCATTCGATGAAGGTCCGACTCCCTCAAGGGAAGTTTCGGGAGGATTTCAAATACATGAGTAATTTGCCTTTGACACTCTTATGTCAACCAGATTGTGCTGGCTTTAAGATAAAGCACCTTTAAATTCCTAAGGGAAAAAAACCTTTAAATTATTATTTAGAGTTGGGAAAGTGGTCCTCTTCCTCATAAATCAGGCAGTCTTGGGAATATTTTTGACCAAGCGTATGATAGAAGCACATTACCTCTGTGAAGTCCAAGAATAGGCCACATACTATCAAGAATATTCCTCTATTTCTTTTGACATGTTTATTCTCTAAGTATTCCCTTTAAGGATATTCCTTTCAGAAGCTATGTTTTTGTTATGTTAAGAGAAACCCAAGCAATCGGGGGAAGGCTTGTTTTGATATAGATATTCTGGTCAATTATACTGGGTAAGCCAAGCCTTTCAATCTACCAGGCCTAGGTACTAGGTATGTTAGTAAAGAAGGATTCAGATGATTCTCTGTCCCAAGCCATGGATTCATATAGCTTCTTAAGTCTCCCTACTCATGATACATTGTGAAACAGGGACATTATACAGCCATCTCAACTGTCTGCATCTGAAATCTTAATCAGCAGAACACGTGCATATAGTAAAATTGTGATGGATATCGCTGAGGTCGCAGGAGGTATATGGCAATTGGTCATTAGAACATTGAGTGACTTTTTCTTTTTGAGTGGATTAAAGAGGACAAAGTTCTTCAAAACAGGAAAACTGTGCTGGGCCTCTGATTCAATACAAGTCCTCAGTGGCAGCTCTATCAGAGATAGCCAACTGTTGACATCATGGCATGACATCGTCATCTACAAAGTTTTGCTTTAAAAACTGCAATATCAAGTAAAAATAGTTACCAAAAATCTCATAATGTTTTATGTAAGTTTATGATTTTGAGCCCTGTTCATAGCTAACTTGGGAGGCATGTGATATGTTTCCCACGGGACACATTGTACATGCCTGCTTGATTGTTCTTTCTGTGTTGACTTCTAAGTAGAAAGGCCACTTCTGTATGTTAAATTTCCTTTCTCTGTCCTGTCTTGACAGATCTTTCATGGTTCATTCATTAATTCATATGGTTGTGAAACTAATCTCTATTGAGCTGCTACTATGCTGAGAGTATAATTCTACACGTTCAAGACATGATGGGCCACACAGAGGACTGCTGTCTTTCTGGAAGCCATGTCCAGTGCAATGCACTGATCTTTTTGAAACCTTTTTGAAATCTAGTGAGTTCCCTGAATCATTTATCAGAACTGTGTTTTCAAATCTTTTACATGTAAAAATAAACACATAAAAAACTAATATTGTATTAATTACTGAAATATTTCTTAAATTGTGATATATTAATGAATGTTTTTGATTAATATAATAATCAGATCTAATAGTGAGTCTAATTACTAATTTCATGGTGGAGACATGTAAAAATAAAACATTAGGGTATTTACAAAAGCTGAATCATGAAAAAAAATCAATGGCATCTTGATAACAAAGTCAAAGGTATACAATGGTCTTATCCCTATTAACTACAGTTAATTAAAGGAAGACCTAAATTTTAGTAAGACTAAGTAAAGGCATATATGTATATGTGTATGTGTATGTATATATGTATATGTATATATTTAAATTCATTAATGTTTTTAATTCCATATTCAATGTAGTTGAAGTTAAAATCTTTGTCAGACATTAATGGAATGATAACACCAGTGTACAATAAACTGTGATGCCTGTTATATGAATGTTTTCCCGAGATTGATGTAATAAATTACTACAGACTTGGTGGTTTAAGAAGAAGGAATTTATTCTTTTTTATTTTTACCTTCTACAGGTCCTAAATCACCATCACTGACTAGGCTTTACTCTTTTCCTTGACTCTTATGGTGTCTGGTAGCTACTGACCTTTATTGATTTGTGGTCATTACTCAGTCTTTATAAATTACCCAGTCTGTGATGCTTTGTTATAGCAGCAGGAAAACAAGCAAACAAGCATCCAGACAACATATATCTGGGTGGGGTATCTTTGAACCAGGGGAGAGGCCACTGGAGGCCACTTCTGGAGCTCTCTTACTGGATTCAGTTCTTTTCTTTAGAGCATTGAGAAGACAGAAAAGTGGCACCTGTTCTGTGTTTGACTTTCATAGCTATGACAGGATACCCGGGAGAAAAATAACTTAAAGCAGGAATGGTTTCTTTTGGTCTTTGGCTTCAGTTCTTTCTGTTTACTATCCTTAGCTCCGTCAGTTCCAATCCATGATGAGGCAGAACTTGATGGTGGCATGAGCCCAGGGGAAAGGCAATTCACTTCACATTGCATGGACCACACACACACAAAAAAATATTACACAGGGGAAGGGACCAGCGATGACTTACAGTCTCCATAGGTATATGCCTCCTGACTTTCTTCCTCCAGCTAAGCCCACCTCCTAATGCTTTCATCACCTTCCAATATAGCACCACCAACTGGAGAGCAAGCATCCCACACATGGGCCCATGGAGGGCCATTTCATCTTCAAACCATAAGGTGCTCAGAGCTTGGTTTAAAATCATTCTTTTTTTTTTTTAATGTTCTTACTTGTATTTTTGTATACCTCCATATGCTCCATGTGCTCAGGTGACCAGAGTGGCCAGAAGAGATGGTGAGATCTAATGGTTGGAGTTAGAAATGATTGTGAAGGTGGTTGTGAGCTGCCTGAAATGGGTTCTAGAAGACAAACTTAACTTCTCTGTAAAAGCAGCAAGGGCTCTTTGCCATTGATCTGTCTCTCCAGCCTGCTACATAGGTTCTTGAAAGCTGCTCTGGCTGTTAGAGACAAGCTGAGCCATGGCCCTTTGTCCTGGCTCTTTATCCATGCCTCTTGATATTCAACAAGAACTCCCTTGAAATTACAAAACAAGCTATGACAATGACAGTTTCTGAGTTCTTTTGATAGACAGTTTTTGTCACCAGAAACTTTGAGTTAGACAAGTATTAGCTGCCCTTCCTATGACTTGTCATAAGAACACAAGTCTACCAACACTCCATTGCTTCCATGGGCATTTATTAATTTTAAAAGGAAAGCACAGATGCAGTTTATACAACCCATAGCCTTTCAAATCCTCCAGTCTCTGATCCAATCACCTTCTTACTTAGAATGTTGGGGACAATTTCAAATTTCCAAAGGCCAAATTCTCATGGCTTGAACTTGGAGAAGCTTTTGTGGAGACTGCCTATGGACACTGGTTCTAGCATCCAACATTCTTGGGTTTTAGCCATGTTCTTACTTAGGTTTTCCTTTAAACCAGGGTTTAAGTACGTGTATTACAAGGGAGAGATGGAGGGGGCAACAGAAAGAGTAAATAAGCGACACCCAGGAAGGACAGCAGGTTTAAAAAAAAAAGTTTTTAAAAAGTAGCAAGGCAATTACTACTCTTGGCAACTTCAGTTTAAATCTACATGGAAAATTCTGGGAGCCAGTATCGAACATATGCCTCTGAGTTTTCCCATCTGAGGGGTGAGGAAGCTTGGGATATTTGTTTACCAACTCTGATTAGCTATTTATCGAGGGATAGTCAGAAGGAATCCGATTTCTGGCTCTTTTGGCTGGCTACATGGGCTGCAAAGTAGGTTCTAATAACAAAAGAAAACTAATAGACTTGGAAGTACATCTGCTGGCATTTGGCAGAGATGGCATTCTGGCATGCCCAAAGTATAAGAACAGTGGGACATGGGTGACATGCTGACAGCATCTGCTGCAGGTGTGCAGGCAGCCCATGAGAGACTATGGAATAGGCCACTCCTTTCACCGAGAAAACCTCACTCTGATGTTCACTATAGAGCAGTTACAGGGAAAGCTTCTGATGTGGAGTGAAATGCCATCAATGGTGGGCTTTCAGTAGCCTCCCCTAAAAAGTGGTGGGATTTCAGCTGAGCACATCTAGGCTAGGAAGTCTCCATTAGGCAAATGGTGGTCCCGTGCAGTTGAAACACGAATTATTATATATGTTCATCACAGTCTGTATTGAATGATGCACATCAAACTACTTACCATTGTAACACAGTTTTATTAGAAGTCTGTACCCTACAAAGTCATCAGATGCGGAGGAGAGGTCAGGTTCCATATCACAGCAGGACCTATAGGATTTGGGTCCTCCTCAATGTATCTCAAACATTCAGTATCTATCTCCCTTCCCCTCCTTTCTCTTAAAATCTTTGAATTATAAATATTTGTCTCTGTCTCCTTATACAGAGAGAGAGCGCGAAAGAGATAGAGAGCTGGGAGAGATGAAGAGAGGAGAGTAGAAAAGAACAGAATGAGAGAAAATGAGAGAGAAAGAGGGATAGAGAAGAAAAGGGAGGAGAAAGGGAGAGAGAGAAAGGAGAGAGAGAAAATTCTTTAGAAAGTCAGTTAGATGATGTTTTGCTGGGGCAAAAAAAGTGAAGGAACATTAGTTGAAGTGGACACAGGAGAAAGACTAAGGCAAACTTGTGAAGGTGAGTTTTGCTGATACAGACACAGGAGAGAGGATGTTCTGCTAGAGCAAGCACATGAAAGGACATGCAATGAAGGAGTCTTTGCTAATGGCATACATGTATTGGTCCACCTTACATTGGATAGTTGAGCTGCAGCTATTATTTGGCAAGGAAATGCAAAGGACTCCATAGAAAAACACAGCAAAAAAAATCTGGTAGTGTGCTGCAGATTCTTGCTGCTTTTGAAGACTGCTTGGCAGAGTAGTGTCACCTGAGACAGATGCAGGCAGCGACGAGATCCATGGAGGACATGTGCTGTTTGGAGAGTGTATAAAAAGGACTCAAGGAACAGTGACAGAGGCTGAGCAAGGCTTACTTATAGAGCTAGCAGTGCAAAGCTTGTGGGTCTCACATCTTTGCCTCTCTGAGAGAGGCACAGCCAAGAACTTCTTCTGGTGTCCCTCCAGGTCCTTCCTGCTGCTGACTTGTGCCAAGGCTGAAGCCGGGTTGTTCCTGCTAGGTCATGCTACCATTGCTGCTGATCAGACAACACAAACGGGAGTTGTTCCAAAGAACCTTTCTGAAAAGGCTCACTTCCCCCATATCCTTTCCTTTCCACTACCTCTGGTGGGTGGTGGGCTACAAGAGAGGTTAAAGAGTTTAAGAACCATCAACAAAAATAGGATTTGAAGAAATTAAAGTTACAAAGGGGGAAGGGAGACAGAGGGAAAGATTGCCATGTCTTTGTCAGGGCAATTCCTTTTGTGATGTCTGTTATTTTTCAAGGAAAGAAAAGCCTAAAGGGGAGAGAAAATCCAAAAATTCAGCACATAATTTATAATTTTTTGATTCATCATGACTACTGTACTTTTTCCACGTCTACTTGTGTATGTATTTTGAGAAGACAACATTGGGCTTTTTCTGTAGCAACCGTGTTTATTGGAGAATACAAAGGAACCATTTTCCAACGAGTGTTTTCTTGAGCTGAACCCCCCTTGTCCTTCACCAGGGCAACCCTGCAGCACACAGAGTATGAAGACTTGGGAGCCAAAAGGGGGGGTTGCAAAGACGTCTTAAGTGTGCAATTCTGTGGGTTCTTCTGTAAAACTTTTGGCCTGCAGTTTATAGACCCCCAAAACCTTTCCTGCTTTGTTAACTAGTCCTTTTTGGCTATCCATCAGACTGAGCATCTCCAACAGAGATTGTATTACTTTACAATCTGAGCTCATTCTCATTGGTCATCTGGAACCATAACAAAAGCCTGCTTTGTTCTACTTCTTTTTCAAACAGACTAGTTTGAGGATTCTAAGTGGAAAGAACACATTTTAGAGTGGCTCACAAAGGTAAAAAAAGAAAGGAAAGAACGGAAGGAAGGAAGGGAGAGGGAGAGGGAGAGAGAGAGGGGGGGGCTTGGCATCTTCCCATGTATCTGTACTGTGGCAAGAGGCTGAAGGCAACTACAGTTGGCACAGAAGAAAGGGGAGGACTTGGAGCCTATGGGGCAAGGAGTAGATAGCATCACACTCAACAACAATGCAATGCGTCTCTTTTTGGGCACACAAGTACCTTCTCCTGCTATAGTCTGTAAACCAGGTTGTGTAGCATTTTAGATCAAGGGCTGGGATGGTTCTATGTTTACATTCCCAGCCCTTCTCCCTGATTATGGAATGAATGAATGCAGTATTATCTGATTTCTATAAAACATGAAGTTTTCCAGAAGCAACAGGTCATTTTGACCTCCAATGACCTAAATGCTCTAAGTGGATTTCATATCTACCCCAGTGACAGACTGAACCTAACACTTACCTGGTAAGCAGACATAACCAGGTATATCCCTTCATTTCCCAAGTCTAGCCTGCCACAGTTGCTCAGAAAAGAGGTTTAGATCACTCTTTGCTTGCTTGTGTACATCTCTATCAACTTTAGCCAAGACCCTCATCCCAGTTCCCCTACCTGTGCCATCTAAACTAAGAGCCTCACTTCCATCAACTGCCTTGTTTTAATAAATCCCAGGTGTAATGCTGATGAAAATTGTGGCTGTTATTGAAGATAAAGCTCTCTCTCTCTCTCTCTCTCTCTCTCTCTCTCTCTCTCTCTCTCTCTCTCTCTCTCTCTCTCACACACACACACACACACACACACACACACACACACACACAAACTTCCTCACTCTAAACCTGGTGGCAAATGGAGTCTTGGATTTTAGGGACATATTTTTTTAATTAGGCATATTCTTTATTTACATTTCAAATGTTGTCCCTTTTCCTGGTTTCCCTCTCCCCCAAAATCCCATAAGTCATCTCCCCTTCCTCAATCAACCCTCCCCCACTTTCCTGTCCTGGTATTCCTCTACACTACAGCATCAAGTTTTTCCAGGACCAAAGGCCTCTTCTCCCTTTGGTTTCCAACAAGACCGTCCTTTGCTGCCTATGAGTCTGGAGCCATGGGTCCCTCCATGTGTACTCTTTGGTTGATGGTTTTGTCCCTGGAGGCTCTGGGAGTACTGGGTGACTGATATTGTTGTTCCTCCTCTGGTGCTGCAAACCCCTTCAATTCTTTGGGTCCTTTCTCTAGCTCCCCCATTGGGGACCCTGTGCTCAGTTCAATGGTTGGCTGAGAGTGCCCCTCTCTGTATTTGTCATGCACTAGCAGAGTCTCCCGGTAACAGCTATATCTCGCTCCAGTCAGCCAGCACTTGTGGGCATTCTAGGGACATATTTTAAAACCCCAAACCAAAGACTTCTATTAAAATTAGTAGTCAGTGTCCCTGCATCAGTTTCCTAACACAAGCCTCTATTTCTGCCTTATCTGAGCTTTAAAGGCTTGCAGTGCTTCCCGGTGGAAAACATCACCATAGTTTGAATGCAATGTCCTTAGGCTGGTTGCAGCCTACATTGTGCTATGTAGGCTATGTGATTACCATGCTCTCTCCATTGAACCTCTTTAAACTTCTCTCTCTCTTCTCTGAATATTCCCGAGACATTTTTCAACAACATGCTTGTCCATGTTTGGATCTTTCTGCTTCTTCTTGTTCTTTCATGGTTCAATTTTGAAGATTTTAGAGCATCTCCCTCAAGTGTTGTTTTCTCCATTTGTTCTCTGGAGATGTTTTTCTTCTTTGTTCCCATAGTAGATTGTGGGTTTCTTGAGGTCAGGGAATATGACACTCCATTCTGTACTTAGCTCAGATCTTAGTATCAAGTGACCAGTAAGTATTGGTAGAGTAAATGAGTGAATCACAAAATAGAATAGATTATTGTGGCTCAGGGTTATCAATAGTAGGTTCCCAGAGAAAGTGAGAATTATCATTGAATTCTGAAACATGGAAGGGATTGGAATAAATGAAAACTTGTTGGACTATCTTAACTTACTGATGACCTTGGTTTTAGGGAGTCAGAATACTTGTCTTGGCAGCCTTCATCCACAAAACCTCCATATGTATCAAAATAAGTATCTTCAGGGTCTTTGCTTTCCTGATGTCTCTAGCATAAAAATGACCCTCACTTAGCCACAATCAATACGCTAGCTATTCTCCATCTCCTTTCCACTCAACTCAGCATCTATCCATTCCCACTCCTCTCAAACCAAGAGATATCTAGGAGCCATTTACCAGAACCTGAGGATATGTTAAAATCAGATTGTGATTAAGGATCTTGAGGTTGAAGATGTACCCTGGATTATCTTCATGTGGACAGGGTACTCACAAAGGTCTTTATGAGAGGCAAGCATGGGATTGAATTCTGCATACCATGTACAGATGGAAGGTCAGACTGGTGTAAGGAAAGGGCCCTTATCCAGGAAGTATGAGAAGGGCAAATAAATTAATCGTCCCTGGAGCCTCTACACTGATTACAGCATTGCTGTCACCTTGATTCTAGCCCTGTAAGACTCATTTTGGGTTCTCGGGCTGTAAGAGAGCTTGGATTGTTTTGAGACTCTTAATTTGTTTTAATCTGTTACTGTGATTATGAGAAAATTATAACCTCCTCTTGGATCATTCCTATTCTGTCATTTTTCTTTATGGTTTCAGCTTCAGTTGAGTTCAGGTGACTGATTCTGCCTCGTGTTCTTGCCTCCTTCCACTGCTAGGCTCTGTTTATTTGGCTCTTTGTTTCCATTTCCCAGAACCACACCACAGTTCTGTGTGTGTTTTCTTTTCATTAAAGTCTGTTGAACTCTCAGATTCAGGTCCTGTTTATTCCTAAAATTGTGTCAAACCAGCCATCTATAGGAGACATAGCAGAACAATCTATGGTCTCAAGCAGAGCCCCTTCTAATCTGAAGGCACCACACAGCAAGGTCTGAGCATCTTCTCAAAAGAGTCTTACATTCCCAGAGGCAAAATTGCCTGCAATTCTACATAGATAAGTCAGAATTTGAAAGAATTGGCCTTTCTGGCAGTGAAACATAGATATAAGTCTCATTCTTCTGTGAAAATCAGAATGTGGGGCCTTGATGTTCCCAAATGTACTTGGGAATGAATTCTGTGAAATGTTAAGAATTTTGTGTGCAATTGTGTGCATATGTGAATTTTCAAATTAGATCTCCCTCTGCCTCTGCCTCTGCCTCTGCCTCTGCATCTCTCTTTGCATCTACCTCCCCTGCTCAGCTGACCGAGTTTCTCTGACTGCTTGTAGAGGTGGGTTCTCAGATACAGATGCTTTCTGAACACTGACTCTCATGCTTTTGGCTCGCCTCAGATTTCAGAAACACCTTGGTAGGCTAGTTTCTATGACTGGAGAATGGATGCATCTCTTATGGTTATTGTCTTATCATAATTTTATTTCCAGCTTTTCAGGCTTTTCTCTAAAGCCATGGAGAACATCTTCATGTAAAAGTAGCCTAAAAGTTCAGGGTACAGGCATCTCTTAATGCTGGAATAACTGCCCCCAGAGTCTGGAGAGGACATAAAACCTTGCTACTCCACTATTCATCGGCTCCATCTCCTTTCCTGTCTCACACTTGCCTCTGCTTCACTCCTGATTCCTAGGATCACTTTCAAACAAACTAACCGAGTATGTCTCTGTCTTTTTATAGGCTCTCCTTTCCAGACACACTGGATAAGACACTAGAAGAGGTTGACAGAGACTCAAATCCAGGTTTCACATGCTGAACACCCTATCACTCACAGTGGCATGCAAACTCTTGAGCCTTTTCTACTTAATAAAAGCTTCATTGTTCCACCTCAGATTCCACAAAGTCCACAGCTAACTGTCATTTCTCTCTGAAGAGCAAAACAGCTTTCTTTCTTCACCTTCTGGGACCCATAACAGTCAGCATTTTCTCACATTTGGGGTATCTGTCTCCCAACACTCCCTCCCTAGCATGCAATGCAGCACATGCAAGCGGAAGCTGGAGGAATGGGAAAAGTCCACCTTCATCCTGCAGGAGAGAAATTCCACTGGGGCCTTATTAGGCTTTCACTGCCTGCTGGCCATGCTTTCATCCAAACATTCCAGCATCTGCTGTTATTATTACCAGAGCACCTCAACCACATGGAGCACATTTCATGGGTGGGAATAATGTGACAAGGAGAGGATGGGACAGGCTGAATATGTTTTCTTTTTCTGATTTCTTTTTTAAATCTGGCTTCAGGAAATCAGGATCACCTACTACTGTATTTGTCATCTATCACCAAATGACAAACTTCTACCAACTCTGAGCCCTTAGACCAGTTTATTTGTTCACAGTTTTCATGGGTTAGAAAGCTGGTAGAGCTTACTTTCATCCTTTGTTCAAGGTCACACCCAACATGGCATTGGAGGCGTTGATTGGGACTAAGGGTCTCATCTGGAACTTAGGAGCTTCTTCCAAGATCATTCTCCATGCAGCTAGAGAGCTCATGATGGCTTGTTTATAAAGTCTGAAGCAGAAAAATCCCTGATTCCTTCTACCTCTGATATCCAGATCCTCTTCAAAGGATTTAGTTGATACAGTCAGACCACATGTTGAAGGAGGGACATACCAAGCTGTAGGGCACTAGAACATCTTCGAATTCTATCTTGCAGCCATTCTGAGTAGAGTAGTTCCTTAGAGAGATAGAGGGTGGAGTGGGGACTGCAGAATGAAACAGCAGCTGGCCTTGGAGATATTCTCTAGTCAGTAAGTAATACTTTGTTTACTGAGAAACATTTTTCATCTTTCTTAGTAGCCATGAAAAGAACCCAAAGATTTAAAAAAAAAATCAAAATTAACTTACTTGGTAAAATTAGACAGCAAAACACACTTGGCCCCTGATTTAGTTATTGTTCTTGCTGTTAGGATCAGATACCTGAGGAAAGGAACTTAAGGAAGGAACAGTTAAGGGAGTAGTTTGTTAGGGCAGTAGAGGAATGGTGGCAGAAGCCAGAAGTTGCTGGTCATGTGGCATTCAGTCAGAGAGCAGAACATGACGGACACTGGGGTTCGGCTCTCTTTCTCTGAGACCATAGGTGCTGTCCACATTAGGGTGGGTTTCCCACCTCAGTTATCCCATCCAGAATATCTAGCTACACCTAGAGATTTGCTCCCCAGTGATCGAAAAGTCTATCATGTTGACAATCAAAAGTAACCATCATATTCCCTATATCTTTGCTATACCCAGGTCCTTAAGTCAGAAATTTGAGGCATCATTATCTTCTGCGATATAAATTAACATGATCTCTCCACTGTTAATCATTAATGTCTCATGACCCCAGTGTTACAGGATTATTTGATCATGCTTTGAACCCCAAGATTGTATTATATACTGTAAGACCCTATTTAGTTGAGGTGTGGCTCATCCCTTAGCACATGCCTTTAATCCCTCTGGCTGGAAGACAGATACACCCTTAGTTTATAGACAATGAAGGTAAAGTTTGTTTGTAGAAGGAAGCACCCATATTTGAAAATGATATACAACTAAGTAGCAGACAAAGTGATGAATCAGAGAAATGTTGGACAGAATAGAATATGACCAAATGTGGTGAGAGGAAAGAGAAAAGGAACGTTGTATCAGAGTCAGTGCAGAAAAAGGAGACAGTTTTTTCTGGGGAGTGTTATACAGAGACAGATTGAAGAGAGAACAAGCTAGACATAGGTGAACATTGAATGAGCCAAAGAATGAGAAGGAGCCAGAAGATTAGAACAGATTGCCAGAGTTAGTTTGAGGACAAGCAGAACAATTTGGGAAAAACCAAGAGAGAAGCCAGATTGATTCAGAGTGGAGAGGAGTTTGGAGCCAAAACAGTTGAGTTGAGTCACCCAGTCAGAGCTCAGAACGAACTAGGAAAGGGAGATATTATTCAGCAGAAAGTCTCAGGGCTGAAAACATTCAAGGCCTTGATTGGGAGAGTATAGAAGCTTCTAGATCTAAACTTAGGTTAACGGATTAAGATAATATGCCTCAGATACCCATGACTGCTATAGAGACCTACTGACCATCCTTCAGCCTCTATTCTTGTCTTGTATATACCATTTTAGTCACATCATCTGTCTGAACAGGGAGATCATATTCTTGTTCCAGGGCAAGAGATGATCTGTGACCATCCTATTAGATCACTCAGTCTAGATTTTTATAACAGCTTTACTGGTATTTCCCTCATCATACTAGTCTCCTGTTGCTCTCATATCAAAGTACTTCTAAGCAGATGGTTGAAAACAATGGAAACTGCATCACAGGTATGGGGACTTGAAGACTGAAGCCAAGGTGTTAACAGAATCATAGAGTCTCTGAAATCCATAGGAAAGCAGTTACTCTACTGATTGGCTTTATAAGGCATTTTGATACACAGTGGAAAAACACTGACTTAGAAGCTAAGCTAGTATGGCTGGCTATCTTCTTCTGGACAGCCTGGTGAGTAGGAGTAGTGCAAGAACCATCTTCCCTAGAGTGCAAGCTCCATGGTTTCACAGTCCAGAATAATTTTACTGTTTCTCTTACCCCTTGCTATATGACTATTCCTGGAAAGATGTAAGCAAGTATCTTTTCACCCCAGACAAAACACCTCATAAACGGTCCCGTCCAAATTCAGTAAGATGAACCCATGAATTTGGGAGATCATTTATAGATGTATGAGGGTTACTAGGAGGAACAAGGGTGACTCAAAAGCAGATGCATCATAAAAAAGTTGAACCTCAAGCATATGTGAAGACTCAAGAAAATCTCAGCAGTACAATCCCTACCCAGGGGCAGTCTTCTACTTCTTATGCACAGATATTTCCAAGGACTTGTGCAACTTAAAGGCAAGGTGTTTGAAAAGGAAATGGCAACCACATGTGGTGGTTTGAATAGGAATTGACACCATAGGCTCATAGATTTGAATGCTTGGAAACAGCATCAAATGCTTAAGCCAGGCCCCCCCTCCCTCTCTCTCTCTCTCTCTCTCTCTCTCTCTCTCTCTCTCTCTCTCTTCTCTCTCTCTCTTGATTACTCACTCACTTTCTTCCTGCTGCCTATAGATCCAGATATAGATTTCTAAGCTCCTTCTTCAGCACCGTGTCCACCTGCACACTGCCATGCTTCCTGCTATGATGATAATGAAATAAATCTCTGAAACTATAAGTCATCCCCAATTAAACATTTTTCTTTATAAGAGTTGCTGATGTCATGGTGTCTCTTCACAGCAAAAGACACCCCAACTAAGACAGGTTGGCAATTAGACTCTCTTTCTATGGGGATATATTAGCAGCTACATTATTCCTAGGGTAATATTATTGTTGTTGTTTTACTTATTAATTGCTATGATTTCGAGGCAAAGATATTCTATAGGTCACATCAGTCTTTGCTTCATGTTGGCCAATAACTTGCCAGTCAAGGAAGAAATAGGTTTCCCCATAACACTCCCAACCCATCACCTGGCATGGGCCTAGCAATGAAAATATATTCAGTAAGTTTATGTTGAATGAATGAATAAATACCTACAAAACAATTTTTTCCCTGGACATCTTGATGAATGGCAGAGCTGAGAACAGTTGGAGAGCTATTGAGCCCTGATATTTCTGATGGATACATTTTTGATGAGTCTTTCTCTGAAAAGTGTAATGTTTCTAGATACTTTCTCTGAAATCACATTCGTATAGAACCTAAGTGACCTCTACATCTTAGCCTCAAAGTAAGAATAATTTAAATTGTTAGATATCTCATTAGCATTTAGCAGACTTGAAAGCCATTATGGATGAACCCCACCTGCATAATCAGCTTTGAACCCCCCTACTTCTTGTATCCCTGGTAACACATTAATTTTATTTTAAGGAAAGTAAGACTATCATATTGTCCCTCCTTTGAATTTAAAACACTGTGTGAAGAGGACTGTATGAGAAGGATTACCACAGTTGCCCCTTCTGCATATTTAAAATACTATACGAAAGAGAGAAGGATAGAGTAACAGAGATTTATGGTGCAACAGAAACCATTAAAAGACATCTATTTCCACCTGCAAATGCATGATTATTTTATAGATTTTTAATTTTTTTCTTAGTTTAATTATTTTTAAATCTACTCTTTTTAAATATTTCTGGGGAAAGGAGAAAAATAGTTGTATCTCTGCCCCTAGGTGGTAGCATGGCTATCTAGTAAAGCACAAAAACATATTATTCTTCCTTCCTTAAAGACTGTCAATCACCTGGGCAGTAAACTGTCCTTCAGGAATGTTGTCTCTTCAAGAAAAATTAAGAAATATTATAAAGTCTACCTGGTTGCATGTAGGTTGACATGATGACTTCTCTGGCTGTTGTCCACTCTTGCTCTACAAGAGTGTGACTTATACAATTGTTTCTTCGGTCATAGTCAAATATCATCCCTGGGAATATCCCACTTTAATGAAATCTCATCCCTGGGGGTAACCCAGTGTAATGAATTCTGTCTAACTTCTTTACCGTGCTCTGTGTGTCTTGTCTGAATTTATTCAGTGGAGAACTCGAGGATCAGAGAATGAAGGGGAGGCCACAGTCAGATCCTAGTGTCAGGAGGTATACTTCAGCAAATGGACACCATAATATTTGAGACCTTGAGGCAACTTGCTGTAACCAGAAATCCTTCCGTATTGTAGTAGTGAGGATAAGGGACTAAGGCACCCCAATTGCATTTGTCACTGTTCGATTGTGAAGTGACACTATGATAAAGGTACCTTTTATTTAAAAAAAAAAACATTTAATTGGGGGTTTGCTTAAAATTTCAGAGTTGAGTTCATTATCATCATGGCAAGAAGCAGGGTAACATATAGGCAAACATGTTGCTAGAGGAGTAGCTGAGAGTTCTACATCCTGATCTGCAGGCAGCATAGAGATACTGGGCCTGACTTGGACCTTTAGAACCTCAAAACCCATTCCCACTGACACACTTACTCCAACCAGGCTTTACCTGCTAATCCTTCTAATCCTTTCAAAGCGTTCCACTCCTTGGTGACTAAGCATTCAAATATATGAGCCTAAGAGGGGGGCATTCTTATTCAAACCACCACACTATTCCTCTTGATGAGGTCTTCAGATTGCAGTGGCAGCAGTGTTATCTGTGAACAGTTAGAGGACCAGAAATTCCAGCCCTTCTTCTCCTTCCTGTGGAGTCACAATGAGAGACTCGTATGCAAAGGAACATTTGGGACACACTAGCATATAAGGTAAGTGGTTACTCCATGGAGTTTGTATTTACAGTATGACATTAAGAGAAGAGGAGAGGAAAGGGGAGGAAAGAGGAGAAGAGTAGGGATATATGAGTCAAAGCAGTACCTACAAGACTTCTAATCTAGTTGTAGATACCACATGGTGTCACTCCAAATGTACTGTCTTGGTTTGAGGTGAGTAAACACAGGCAACCTGTGGTTAAAAAGGATAGAACTAGATCTACCCTTCAGTGGGAAAAGTGCAAGAGACTTGTGACCACCTTGACTTTGCCACATTCTTTTGAAGAATCACCAATCTCTATGTACTGAGACACTCACAAGCACATGCTGGAGGATCTAGGGATGGGAGAAAGAGGTTGATCCAGTTTGTTTCCTGTTGCTCTGTTAAACACCATAACCCAAAGCAACGTTGGGAGGAAAGGGTTTTTTTTTTAGCTTACAAGTTACAGCCCATCATAAACAGACGGTGAAGCAGGAGCCTGAAAACAGGAACTGAATTCATGGAGGAATACTGCCTACTGGCTTCTTTCCAGGCTTATATTCAGTTACTTTTTCTATACGGAAATGAACCCACACACCTATGGCCACTTGATCCTCGACAAAGGTGCTGAAAACATCCAATGGAAAAAAGATAGCCTTTTCAACAAATGGTGCTGGTTCAACTGGAGGTCAGCAAGCAGAAGAATGCGAATTGATCCATCCTTTTCTCTTTGTACTAAGCTCAACTTCAGATGGATCAAGGACCTCCACATAAAGCCAGATACTCTGAAGCTAATAGAAAAGAAACTGGGGTAGACCCTTGAGGACATTGGTACAGGGGGAAAGTTCCTGAACACAAGACCAATAGCTTATTCTCTAAGATCAAGAATTGACAAATGGGACCTCATAAAATTACAAATTTTCTGTAAAGCAAAAGACACCATCAAAAGGACAAATCGGCAACCAACAAATTGGGAAAAGATCTTCACCAACCCTACATCAGATAGGGCTAATATTTAATATATACAAAGAACTCAAGAAGTTAGACCCCAGAAAACCAAAAATCATCAAACTCAGGGCTGAAATCAGTCAAGTAGAAACAAAGAGAACCATACACAAGCAACTCTTAAAGAGGCCAAAAGCTTTTTGACAGCTTCAGTAAGAGAGCTGATAACTGTTTTTTTCCTAGAAAAACCTCTGTGATTGTGAATATTGGTTTCAACAAGGTGCATTTTCACTTGAAATTACAGTTAAACAATGTAAGAAGCTTTTGTCTGGTGTAAGTACGAATATGTTTATAGCAACTTCACTTTTGTTCCTGACTAGTTTAAAATATAAATATGTTCTGCATGTCTCAGTTATAGAGTATTGATTTATAAGTTATTGATATGATTAAAAATATATAGCATTGGTCACAAAAATTTAGCTTAAAATTGGTAACTCAGGGTTGGTGTTATTCTAAAAAACAGGTGGCCTGAGTCATCCCAGAAAAACAGGTCTCTGAAGATAATTCTAAATTGAGATAACATTTTATGTAACTCTTATCCTAGAAACAAGACTTATAAAACATAGAATTTAAAACAATGTCTCCTAACTGATGCAATAAAAGCTGCACTGTCATGCATTTATAAGTAAGAACTGGCAGTCAAACTTTATATGTGAAAGTAATGCTCTTGATCTTAATTTTAAAGAGAATTGATTGTTTATAACTGACATTTGTTCTTCTAAATAATGGGCATGCTCTAATATTACAAAAAGACATTGAAGCATATTTAAATTGCCAATGTTCCATTAGTTGCAGTTTACAATACTAACACAAGCTCAAGATTTTAACTCATCTATATTTTTCATTTAAAAATATCAGGCAAGGGGATCCGTGATATCCTAAACAAACTGTGGCACATTAAACTCAAATAAAAAAGATAGTTTTTTAATTTAAATGACTTTAAAAGATTTGAGATAGTGTTAATTTGTTAAGACCTCACCTCAAGCTTACCACAAGAGTACATAAACCTCAGCTTGGTAGTCTCAAGGGGAATGCAAATCCTAATCCCATAGACAATTAACTGATGTGGGATAATTTACTTTACAAAAATTCAATTGTTGGCTGCTTCACAACAATCCTTTTGTTAAGGGACCATTAATGTAAATCCATATTTCTTTAGCTCCAAGTAAAGTTTGAGCACCCTATTATTGCTCTGTTGTTATGTCAATATAAAATTATGAGATAGAATCTGAAAAATGTTTAATAAAAAACTATATTTATTCCTTAGTCCAAAGAGCCTTTACATTGGTTTTTGAAGAATACTCATAGTTGGTATTTTGTTTAGAAAACTTTTTAGGCAAATTTGATAAACATTATTTCTAACACAAATTTTTAAAATTTGCCTCTCTATATATTTTTGTAAATGTATGCCTACAGTCAGTAAATAATACATTTACTATATTTATAAACAGTTCCTCTATGTTAGAGAAATATAAACATTTAGATTGTATGTTTATTATCTTAAATATTTCTCCTGCTTCACAAGTAATTAAATTACGTTGTACAGCAACTCTTTATTAAAATGTTAAATAATCAATGTTTTAATTTGTAGACTTATTTAAATAAATATCTCATGACTTACAATTGCTTAAAATTATATTTTTATAGATATTGTTAATTTTCAAATTTCATATGAATATGAATTATAGTTTAATTTTAGAAAAATATACTCTCTCTTGCTTCTAAGACATTTAAAACCCATCCTACATTTTCCAACAATGCCACAGCAGATTTACATATCAGTCAGATTACAGATGTTACATAAAGGTTTCCTTCTTTATATCATCAAAATAATAGTAGCTTAAGACAATAATTTAATGCTACTAGAAATGCACAAGTCAAAATTAAAAATTGTACATATGGCTATTAACAGGTTTTCAAGCTTTCTAATTATAATTGTGGTAACAAGAGAATCACCTAAAATTGAATTAGTCATTGCCTATATTGTTTTTCTATACTACAAGTTTCAATATTTTTACTACAAATACTATAACTGACTTTTACAGTAAGTCATTTTAGATGTTTTGTTAAAAATATAATATTAGGCAAATTACTGAGATTCCTTATAATCCTCAAGGACAGGATATTTTGAAACAGGCCCATAGAACTTTATAAACTTTTATAAACAAAAGAAAGGAAAATCATATCTCCATACAACACATTTTTTTTTTAGAATTTCAAATTCAAGGAAGTCTGAGTGTGGGAAGAGGTCAGGTTTGGTTTTTTTTTTCTACAGTATGCTGAAGGAGCATGCTAGCAGCCAGGGTGGTTAACGAGATATGCAGATCATTGAAAATGGTCTCAGTCCTTAACACTTTTAGAAAAACTTCTTCTACTGCTGACAGAACAGACATCTGTAGACTCAACATCCCCCTGCAGAATTTTTATATCTTCTAAACACTTCAGAAGAAACATTCATTCCCTTGGTAACTGGCCTTTCCTTGACTACCACTGTGGTGGGTACTATAGTGGCAGGTGGATGATTAGGGCATTCCATTGTAATCATCCTTAAATTAGCTAAATAATTTCAATTAGCTATAGAGTCTTCGAATGAATCTCTGGCTTCCCTGCAAAGGCAAATAATACCACTTTCCCAAGTTACAGAAACTAATGTAACATAAATGAAAACTCACACTGCTATCTCCAGCAAACCTTTAAATTACCATAGATGGATATACCAAGGAATTCCATCACACACACACACACACACACACACACACATACACACACACACATATACAAACACATACACTCTCATGCACGCACACACATACACTCACACACAGGTGCACACACACACACACAAAAAGAAACAAAAATAATAACAAAAAACAAATGTACACAGCATCTTTGAAAAAATCCAGCATTTCAAAGGATACTGAAAGAAAACCAAAATAATAATAATAAAAATTATATAGGATGGAAACTATGCTTTTGAAAAGCAAGAAACTACTGAATAGTAATTTTCAACACATCCACAGTGAGATAACCACAGAGTCAAAGAAAATTACAACAGAAATAGCAGGAAGTAAAAATCACTATTCCTTAATATTCCTTAAAATCAATGCACATAATTCCCCCAATAGAAAGACATATATTAATAGACTGGATATGTGAACAGGACCCAGTATTTTGCTGTATACGGGAAACTCATCTCAGTTTCAAAGACAAACACTACTTCAGAGTAAAAGGCTGGAAATGTTTTCCAAGCAAATGTTCCCAGGAAATGAGCTGGATTTGCCATTCAAATAAAAGTGACTTTCAACCTAAAGTTGTCAAAAAAGACACAGAAGGACACTTCATGCTCATAAAAGGAAATATCCACCAAGAAGAACTCTCAATTCTGAATATTTATGCTCCAAATACAAGGTCACCTGCATTCATAAGGGAAATTTTACTAAAGCTTAAAGCACACTTCACACCCCACAATAATTGAGGGTGACTCCAACAACCCATGCTCTTCAATGGACAGATCAGGAAAACACAAAATAAACAGACACAGAGTAAAAATAACAAGTTTTGGACCAAATGGATCTTATAGATCAAAAGAATATATCTTTTCAGCATCTTATGTTACTGTCTCCAAAAGAAGACCATATCATTATTCACAAAACAGACCTCAACAGATATTAGAAGATCCAAATAATTCCATGCCTCCTGTCAGATCACTATGGAGAAATTGTTATATTCAATAGAAACAATAACAACAGAAGCCTACATACACATGCAAGCTAAACAATGCTCTACACAATGATATATTGGTCAATTTAGAAATATAGAAATAAAACAATTTGTTAATAAATAAATTACATTTGTAGAATTTAATGAAAATGATGGCAGAGCATTCACAAATTTATGGAATACTATGAAAGCTGTCCTAAGAGGAATATCCATAGGTCTGTGTGCCTCCAAAATAAGCTGGAAGAAACACATACTAGCAACTTAACAGCACACCTGGACGTTTTAAAGCAGAAAGAAGCTAATACATCAAAGAGAAATAGAATACAGGAAATCATTGACTCACTGCCGAAATCAAATAAGCAAAAGCAAAAAAAAAAAAAAAAAAAAAAAAAACTCTACAAAGAAATAAGATATCATTGCATTTATCAACTCTGCTATTCTGCTTAGTGTAAGAGTCACATATGTTTGCTTTAAGTTCTTCTATTCAGGGATATCTAGATTATTTCCAGTCTAATGTCTGTGACATAAGATGAAGCCACGATCATTGTTTTGAGAGAAACGTAAATAAATTCAGATGTTCTCAAGATTTACATGAACCAACCACAATCGTTAAAAAAGTCACTAAGATGATGTGTAAAGACATTCTCTTATACTCCTGGATCGACATATATTACAACTGATATTATAGATGACACCACAAGAAAACAATAGACTCATATGTAAAGACCAACAACCCAATATAAGTCAGAAGATTATCATACCATATTGAAGGGGAGAATAAAGGATTTTAATAGCCAGAGATGTCAAGGATATAAAAATCAAAGCTAAAGAATCAACCTTACTCTGCTAATAGTGGTTCACTTTGGCTGTTACAAAAATCAATGCATCTCTATGGAAACCTTGCATATTTATGTTCTACTTTCTGTTTATATGGGTCTCAGATCAGAGGGACTAGGTACTGTTCCTTATCCTTTAGCTTTTTTAATATCCCTGTCTACCTAATAGGTTTTCTAGCCTAGCATCCTTAGGAAGAAATAAATTCATTGCACCTTTATCATTAGTAGGCATATATATTTTTTTAATATAGACAAATAACTGGGGTTGTGTATGGTTTATGCCGTAGAAGAGATAAGGTTATAGAATGTGATATGAGATAATATATTAAATGCAAAAAAGAAAGAAAGTCAGAATGTATGGATGTAAAAATAAACTTTGTTCACTGACAGTCTCTATGGTAAAAACGAGAAAAAAATTCACAACTTAGGAAGTATTTCTTTTCATAATGTACTAGTGTAGTTTTCTATATTATATTACTTTGAAGGGTTTTTAGTTATATTTTTAGCTCAATACAGGATTGTATATAAATCAATAAATCTTTAAAATGTCCTTGTTCTAGCAATATTTCTATGAGACTTGTGAACTCTCTCCTATGGAAAATTTGTGAATAGCCAAACCATTTGCTAAAGAAGAGAACCACATCATACCATTAATCCTCTCACTTCCATATGGACCCATGGTAAGTGTGATTTCAAGTATAAATACATACCCACACACAAAACGCATAATCCAATATAGAATATATATATATATATATATATATATATAGAATATATATAACAAACTAGAAAGCACAAGAATGTTCCACTCTAAAATGAGTGTTGATATCCCTTGCTTTAAAGGTTATCCTTGAGACACAATCAATCTGTTTCTACTTCCCAAGAATATGGGTGGAGAGAAGAAGGCATATAGGGCATCTGAGGAGATGGGGAACTGGGAAAGTTGAAATCATTTGGGATGTCAACAAAGAATAAAAAAGAAATGGTACCACCAAGTATAATGAGGAAATTACTAGTCACTTATGTTTGGGCTTCCTTCATGTTATGCACTCGATGTGTCAGCTGTCTTGTCTCAACCTTATTGTTCCTTTAGCCAAAATCTGACTTTAGACAGATAATATATAACTTACAGAGACCTATATCCAGGCACACTTTCGTATATTTGGTGTACAAAAGAGAAAACCTAATTCAGCTCAAGGATTTTTTTTTCTTTTTTTCCACTACTTCATTTTCCTCTGCGTAGAATTAATCATAAGGTTGCCAGCACCATCACTGCTGCATTATCTGTCAGTTAAGGAAATGTGGGCATCTTTTAATGATTGCATGGCTTCTATGAATATTATTCTATCCAACATTTCACAAGGAAAATGTTCTTGCCTGCTTTTCAAGGATGATTGTTCAGAAACTTTTATGAGACAGAGTGTCTCTCCTCATGATTCAACATGGTATGGATTTGTAGCTCTATTTGGCAGTTTGCGTTGATTAATATCTGAGTTTAAGGGAGGGATGAAACAGTCCATCTTAGGTTTGTAACTAAGGACTCAGTTCCCATGTGATATGTTATTTCCCATGACATCAACAGAACATTATCTGATTTTCTCTTGTGTCCTGCAGAACTATTGTCATCCCCAGTGATGTTACCAGTGTTATAGCAACAACAGCTCCTACGATTTTCAAGCAGTTCTTCCTGGGTACATCCATATACATTTGGAAAAGTCTGTGTATAATTAGAAGAAAAAATTGGGGGTGTAGAGGGTTGAGCATGAGGCAGAAATAAGATTGCATTCTATTTCAGTAAAATCAACATGTAAGAAGTGATCCTGGTGTCTGCCTAGTGATGTTTAAGCAGTAATATGGATCTTCTGAAGGAGGTGCCCTTGAGCTGGACAATCCAATGAGGCTCAATAATTTTAGCCTGTCAGGATAAAAATAATTCACTGCTTATCATTATTTCTGAAAATTAAGGAGTGAAAAATATTACGTGTTGCATTTTCCAATACAGAGTCTCCAATACAAAATCTATGGATTTTGAACTTTTACACTTACTTTAGTAGAGGCAGGGAGATGTGAGGGATTTAACTTGTGTATAAAGACAAGTGTTCAGGGGTTTCTCTAGTGCATTCCCCTAGGCTACCATCATGGGTAAACTTTCAAAAAACGGAAAGATGAAATGAAGCTGAATTGCAATCATTCTTCTGTTCCGTATATACTTTGGAAAAGAGCCCTCTTTCAAACAGACAGTTTGTCAAGAACTTTTCCTAATTTATAGGCTTCAATTTTGTCTAATTATTATTGCCTTACAGGAACCTTGTAATTTCTTGAGGCTCGATTTATCAATTGTTGATTTTACTAGCTTAGACATTTATCATCTACTCAGAAAATTGAGTCTTGCAGAATTATCAATGCAATTCATTGATATTTCTTACTTTCTCTTTTATGAGATCCAAATTTCCTATTTTAATATTAAGTTCATTTATTCTGTTGGATGTTACTTTTGCGCAGGCTGATAAATATGATATATTTTCTCCTATATATGAACATTCAGATATAGGAGCACAATTTGATGAGGATGCTTCTTGTGTCAGTTGAATGACAGAATATTTTATCAAAGTTTAAATGTCCTTAGAGGTGTTTATTATGGAGATTTTTTTCCAATTCCATTATCAACCAGTATGTTTCTGTACAAATGCCTGGCATTTATTACTATTTTATAATAGAACTGCTAGAGGTAAGCGATGGCAATTTCTCACAAAGTTCTTTGATTATTTTGCATTCTTTTAGCGATCCTAAATTTTTGTCTGTTAGATTTTGAGTATTGTAATTTTAAGGTTAATAAAAAATGTGTTTATAAAATAATTTATAAAACGAATTTTTTCTGGAAAAACACTCTGATACAAAACTAATTTTATCAAAAACACTATATAAGCTCAATTTTATCATACATATGTTGTAGGAAAATCTTCAGTCTTTTCAGGAAATATATCCACTTCATTTTTCATTTATATTCTAAATGCATTTGTATGCCTAGATGTGTTTCAGAGTGTTTTTCAAATATATATATATATATATATATATATATATATATATATATATATATATATATATATATATATATATATATATATATATATATATATATATTATCCTATGTAATCCTCAATTTTGTGAGACATGTGTTATATGAAAATTTTCGTTTTTATCAGAAAATGATGCCACTTCAATTATCAATTATATCATAAAGATATTTGTATGCCTATTAATTTATCTGAGTTCTTTGAAAATAAAACTTCAATATTGTCAACTAAAAAAAAATGTGTTGAATTTTCATGGAAATGACTCAAATCTGTAGATTACTTTGGGAAAATATCTGTTTTCACAATGTTAATCCTAATTTTCTTTTACATATTTGGTATTTTTTTCCAGGAAGTTATATTTCTTTTCCTACAGATCTTACACTTCCTTGTTTTAACTCTGTCCAAGATATATTGATAAATGTTTTATCAGATTCAGATATTCACTCCTAAAATGAATGCATTAATCACCTTACACTCTCTTGTTTTAACTCTGTCCAAGATATATTGATAAATGTTTTATCAGATTCAGATATTCTCTCCTAAAATGAATGCATTAATCACCTATATGATGTTATGATTTGCAAGTTAAGATTCTTTTATTTCTACTTTTCTAATGTTTATTCCATGGATTTCGTTTAGTTATTTTCATGCTCAGGACACAACTTCAAGCTGTTTATGAAAGTGGTAGAATAGGCAGTCTTGCCTTGCGCCTCATTTTGGGGGAATTTTTTTTTTTTTATATTCTCTGAACTTTTCTCAATGTTGTCTACTGGCTTGCTCTATATTGCCTTAATTATCCGTAGTTTTGCATTAGTTTGCATAAGAGAACTTGTTCTAAACTACTTTTTTAAAATTACTATTTATAGTTCAGATATTACCTTCTTCCCAGTCAACCCCCTGATTACTCCCCTTCTCTTAAAGGCCCGGTATACTCAGTCTCCAGACGAATGACCTCATGCCTTACTCTCAACCCTGCAGACATACCAACAGTCATTATCCTCCTGGGTTTCACTGGTTAGACACATTTTCTCAATCTGTGACATGAGTAGGCAATGCTGCTGACTGGTTGGTGGCTCAGTTTCTGAACCATCTTGGAGATTTAGGTCAAATGAGACTGCTGACCTTCCCATGGGACTGTTCCTCCTCCTCATCTGTAGGGAGCTGCTTGCCAGTTAACTGTCGTTAACAGTTAAAAAGTCCTTATTTGGGTGAAGCCTGTTGAGTCCTGCGCCCTCTGTGTGGATACAGCCTATCAGCAATGGCCACGTGGCTAAGCCTGATTGTCTGGCTACTAGTATTTAAGGGCTGGGCTTATTTTCTCAGGGTCAGAAGAAGAAGTACAGGGGAGAAGAAGAAGTACAGGGGAGAAGAAGAAGTACAGTGATCCTGAGTAAACTGCTTGAAGAAGATCTTCATGTGTTGCATCATTCCTTGCCAGCGAGGGTGGTCACGGCCACTTTTGCCGAAACCCAGGAGAGAGTGGAGTCCCTCATTTGTGGGGTTTGAAGATCAGAACTTCTTGCAATCAGGGTAGCGCGCTGGTAAGTTCACGGTTAAATGGGACAAGGTAAAGTTCTCAGTATTGAGAGACTATAAAGTTCCCGGTTAAATGGGACAAAGTAAAGTTCTCGGTATTGAGTTGCCTTCCTATACTCAAAGGATAAGCAGGCTGAGAAAGAAGTTAGGGAGACGACACCCTCAAAATAGCCACAAACAATATAAAGTATCTTGGTGTGCCTCTAACCAAACAAGTGAAATATCTATATGACAAGAACTTCAGGTCTCTGAAGAAGGAAATCGAAGAAGACCCCAGAAAATGGAAAAATCTGCCATGCTCTTGGATTGGCAGGATTAATATAGTTAAAATGGCCATCTTGCCAAAAGCGATCTACGGATTCAATGCAATCCCCATCAAAATCCCAACTCAGTTCTTCACAGAGTTAGAAAAAGCAATTCTCAAATTCATCTGGAATAACAAGAAACCCAGGATAACTAAAACTATTCTCAACAACAAAATAAATTCTGGGTGAATCAGTATCCCTGACTTCAAGCAATACTAAAGAGCAATAGTGTTAAAAATTGCATGGTATTGGCACAGTGACAGACAATTGGACCAATGGAATAGAATTGAAGATCCAGAAATGAATCCACACACCTATGGACACTTGATCTTCGACAAAGCAGACAAAAACATCCAGTGGAAAAAAGATAGCCTTTTCAACAAATAGTGCTGGATCAATTGGAGGTCAGCATGCAGAAGAATGCGAATTGATCCATTCTTATCTCCATGTACTAAACTTCACTCCAAGTGGATCAAGGACCTCCATGCAAAACCAGACACACTGAAACCAATAGAAAATAAACTGGGGAAGACCCTTGAGGACATGGGCACAGGGGAAAAGTTCCTGAACAGATCACCAACAGCTTATGCTTTAAGATCAAGAATTGACAAATGGGACCTCATAAAGTTACAAAGTTTCTGTAAGGCATAGGACACTGTTAAAAGGACAAAATGGCAACCATCAAATTGGAAAAGGATATTCACCAATCCCACTTCTGATAGAGGGCTAATATCCAATATATACAAAGAACTCAAGAAGTTAGACTCCAGGGAACCAAATAACCCTATTAAAAAATGGGTACAGATCGAAACAAAGAATTTTCACCTGAAGAAATTTGGATGGCTAAGAGGCACCTTAAGAAGTGCTCAACATCATTAGTCATTAGGGAAATGTAAATCAAAACAACCCTGAGATTTCACCCTACACCAGTCAGAATGGCTAAGTTCAAAAAAATCAGGAGACAGGAGGTGTTGGCGAGGATGTGGAGAAAGAGGAATACTCCTCCACTGCTGGTGGAGCTGTAAGATGGTACAACCACTGTGGAAATCAGTCTGGAGGTTCCTCAGAAAACTGGACATGACACTTCCAGAAGACCCTGCTATACCTCTTCTGGGCATACACCCAAAGGATTCCCTGGCATGCGATAAAAACACATGGTCCATTATGTTCATAGCAGCCTTATTTATAATAGCCAGAAGCTGGAAAGGACCCAGATGCCCCTCAAAGGAGGAATGAATACAGAAAATGTGGTATATTTACACAATGGAATACTACTCAGCAATTAGAAACAATGAATTCACAAACTTTTTAGGGAAATGACTTGATCTGGAAAATATCATCCTAAGTGAGGTGACCCAATCACAAAAGAATACACATGCAATGCAATCTCTGATAAGTAGATATTAATTAGCCCAGAACTCTGAATACCCAAGGCACAAATTGCATAACAAATGACTCCCATGAAGAAATAAGGAGAGGGTCCTGATCCTGGAAAGGACTGATCTAGCATAGGAAGGGAATATAAGAACAGAGACAAAGGAGGGCGGTGATTGGAGAAGGGATGAAAAGAAGAAAGTTTATGGGACATATGGGAAGGGGGGGATCCGGGAAAGGAGAAATCATTTGAAATGTAAAAAAAGAATATAGAAAATAAAAAGATTAAAAAAAAGAAAACAATGCCACAGCAGATTTATATATCAGTCAAATTGCAGTCTTTACATAAAGGTTTAATTCTTTATATCATCAAAATAATAATAGCTTAAGACAATAATTTAATATTTCAAAAAACGTACAAGTCAAAGTATAAAGACTTGTCCTCAGTGTCCACAAGTTCTTCTTATACATCACAATAGTGTTAATCCTGGAGGATTTGTACCTAATGAAGAGAAATAGATGTAATTCATATTTGTAATTTAAAAAATAATTAAAAATACATATGGCTATTAACAGGTTTTCAAGCTTTCTAATTATAATTGTGATAACAGAAGATGCACCTAAAATTGAATTAGTCATTGTCTATTGCCTAGGTTATTTTTCTATACTAGATGTTTTAATAATTTTACTACAAATATTATAACTGACTTTTAAAGTAAGTCATTAGTGATGTTTTGTTAACAACATAATATTAGGGATATTACTGATATTCCTTATAATCCTCAAAGACACGATATTTTGGAACAGGCCAATAGAACTTTAAAGCGACATTTTTATAAACAAAAAGAGAGGAGAACCATATCTCCATACAACACAAGTTTTTTTTAGAATTTCAAATCCAACGAACTCTGAGTGTGGGAAGAGGAGATGTTTGTGATTTTTCAACAGTATGCTGAAGGAGCGTGCTAGCAGCCAGAGTGGTGAATGACATATGCAGATCGTTGAAAATGGTCTCGTTCCTTAAAACTTTTAGATAACTTCTGCTACTGCTGACACTACAGACATCTGTAGACTCAACATATGCCTGGAGAATTTTTATGTCTTCTGAACATTTCAGAAGAAACATGCATTCCCTTGGTAATCGGCCTTTCCCTGACTACCACTGTGGTGGCTCCTTGAGTGGCAGGTGGATTATTAGGACATTCCATTGTAATTATCCTTAAAATAGCTTAACAATATCAATTAGCTATAGAGGCTTCTACTGAATCTCTGGCATCCCTGCAAAAGGCAAATAGCTCCATTTTCCCAAGTTACAGAAACTAATGTAATTTAAATTAAAACCCACACTGCTATCTCCAGCAAACCTTTAAATTACCATTGATGGATATACCAAGGAATTCCATCACACACACACACACACACACACACACACACACACACACACACACAAACACACTCACATGCGCGCACGCACACAAAAACACACTGGCATGCTAACACACACACAAACTAAAAACAAAAACAAAAACAAAAAGAAAAAACAAATTTACACAGTATCTTTGTAAAAATCAAACATTTCAAAGGATACTAAATAGAAAACCAAAAAAAAATAAATAAATAAATAAATAAGAAACTACTGAATAGTAATTTTCACCAGATTCACAGGGAGATAACTACAGAAACAAAGAAAATTACAATAGAAATAGCAGGAAATAAAAATCACTATTCCTTAATATTCCTTAAACTTAATGCACACAGTTCCTTCAATGGAAAGACATAGATTAAAGGCTGGATATTTGAACAGGACCCAATATTTTGCTGTATACAGGAAGCTCATCTCAGTGTCAAAGACACACTACTTCATAGTAAAAGGCTGGAAATTTTTCTAAGCAAATGTTCCCAGGAAATGAGCTGGATTTGCCATTCAAATAAAAGTGACTTTCAACCTAAAGTTGTCAAAAAAGACACAGAAGGACACTTCATAATCATCAAAGGAAATATCCACCAAGAAGAACTCTCAATTCTGAATATTTATGCTCCAAATACAAGGTCACCTGCATTTATATGGGAAATTTTACTTAAGTTTAAAGCACATTTCACATCCCACAATAATTGAGGTTGACTTCAACTCCCCAAGCACTTCAATGGATAGATCCGGAAAACACACATTAAAGAAAGAAAGTTAAATAACAAGTTTTGGAACAAAGGAATCGAATAGATCAAAAGAATATACCATTCAACACTTCATGTAACTGTCTCCAAAAGATGACGATATCATTATCCACAAAACAGACCTCAACAGATATTAGAAGATCTAAATAATCCCATGCCTCCTGTTAGATCACTATGGAGAAAAGGTGGTATTCAATAGAAAGAATAACAACAGAAACCCTACATACAAATGCAAGCTGAACAATGCTCTACACAATGATATATTGGTCAAGTTAGAAATATAGAAATAAAACAAATAATTTGTTAATAAAGAAATAAATTAAATTTTTAGAATTTAATGAAAATGATGGCAGAGCATTCTCAAATTTATGGAATACTATGAAAGCTGTCCTAAAAGGAATATCCATAGTTCTGTGTGCCTCCAAAAGGAACTGGAGGAAACATACTCTAGCAACTTAACGTCACACCTGGAAGCTTTAAAACAGAAAGAAGCTAATACACCAAAGAGGAATAGAATGCAGGAAATCATTGACTCACTGCTGAAATCAAATAAGTAAAAGCAAGCAAAAAAAAAACAAACAAACAAACAAACAAAAAAAACAAAAAACAAAAAACAAAAAAAAACTCTACAAAGAATCAAGATATCATTGCATTTATCAATTCTGTTATTCTGCTTACTGTAAGAGTCACATTTGTTATAAATTCTTCTATTCAGGGATATCTAGATTATTTCCAGCCTAATGTCTGTGACATAATATGAAGCCCCATCACTGTTTTGAGAGAAAGGTAAACAAATTCAGATGTTCTTTAGATGTACATGAACCAACCACAATTGTTAAAAAAAAAAGTGACTATGATGGTGTGTAAAGACATTCTCTTATACTCCTAGAGTGGCATCTACTAAAACTGTTATTATAGATGACTCCACAAGAAAAAAATGGGCTCATATGTCAAGACCAAAAATACAATGTAAGTCAGAAGATTATCATACTTTATGGAAGGGGAGAATGAAAGATTTTAACAGCCAGCGATGTCAAGGATATAAAAATCAAAGCTAAAGAATCAACCTTACTCTGCTAATAGTGTTTCACTTCGACTGTTACAAAAAACAATGCATCTCTATGGAAACCCTGCATATCTATGTTCTAGTTTCTGTTTATATAGGTCTCAGATCAGAAGGAATATGTAAAGTTCCTTTTTTTTTTTTTTGCTTTATTAATATCCATGTCTACCTAATAGGTTTTCAAACCTAGCATCCTTAGGAAGAAATCTGAATAGATTCATTGCAACTTTATCACTAATAGGCATATTATTTAAATATAGACAAATGATTGGGGTTGTGTATGGTTTATGCCATAGAAGAGAAAAGGTTATAGAATGTGATATGAAAGAATATATTAAATAAAAAAATGAAAAATGCATCATATAGGGATATAAAAATGAACTGTGTTCACTGTTAGTCTCTATGGTAAAAACAAGAAAAGAATTCACAACTTAGGATGCATTTCTTTTCATAATGTTCTAGTATGGTTTTCTATATTATATTACTTTGAAGGTTTTTAGTTATATCTTTACCTCAATAAAGGATGGTATATAAATCAATAAATCTTTAAAATGCCTTGTTCTAGCTATATCTCAAGGAGATTAGTGAACTCTCTCTTATGGAAAATATATGAATAGCTGAACCATTTGCTAAAGTAGAGACCCACATCATACCATTAGTCCTTTGACTTCCATATGGAACCTTGGTAAGTGTGATTTCAAGTACAAATACATACCTACAACCAAAACGCATACTCCAATATAGAAATTATTTATAACTAATAAATATATATATATATATGTATATATATGTGTGTGTGTGTATATATATATATAACAAATTAGAAAGCACAAGAATGTTCTACTCTAAAATGAGTGTTGATGTCCCTTGCTTTAAAGGTTATCCTTGAGACGCAATCAACCTGTTTCTACTTCCCAAGAATATGGGTGGAGAGAAGAAGGCTTATAGGGCATCTGGGGAGATGGGGAACTGGGAAAGTTTAAATCATTTGGGATGTAAACAAAGAATAAAAAAGAAATGGGACCACAAAGTGTAATGAGGAAATTAATAGTCACTTAGGTTTGGGCATCCTTCATGCTATGTACTCAGTGTGTCAACTGTCTTTTCTCAACCCTATTGTTCCTTTTGCCAAAATCTATTGTTTTCTGACTTTAGACAGATAATATATACCTTACAGAGACCTATAACCAGGCACACTTTCTTATATTTGGTGTACAAAAGAGAAAACCTAATTCAGATTAAGGTATTCTTTTTTCTGTTTCTCCACTATTTCATTTTCCTCTGCCTAGAATTAATCAAACGGTCACCAGCACCATCACTGCTGCATTATCTGTCAGTTAAGGAAATGTGGACATCTTTTAAAGATTGAATGGATTCTATGACTATTATTCTATCCAACATCTCACAATGAAAATTGTCTTGCCTGCTTTTCAAGGATGATTGGCAGAAACTTGTACGAGACAGAGTGTCTGTCCTCATCATTCAATATGGTATGGATTTGTAGCTCTATTTGGCAGTTTATGTTGATTAATATATGAGTTTAAGGGAGGGATAAAACAGTCCATCTTAGGTTTGTAACTAAGGACTCAGTTCCCATGAGACATGTTATTTCTCATGATATCAACAGGACATTGTCTGAATTTCTCTTGTATCCTGGAGAACCATTGTCATCCCCAGTGATGTTACCGGTGTTATAGCAACAACAGCTCCTACCATTTTTCAAACAGTTCTTTCTGGATTCATCCATATACATGTGGAATAGCCTGTGTATACTTAGAAAAAAAATTGGGAGTGTACAGTGTTGCGCATGAGGCAGAAGTAAGCTTGCATTCTATTTCAGTAAAAGCTACATGTAAGAAGTGGTCCTGTTGTCTGCCTATTGATGCTTAAGCAGGGTTATGGATCTTCCTGAAGGAGGTGCACTTGAGCTGGGAAATCCAATGAGCCTTAGTAATTTTAGCCTATCAGGATAAAAAATAATTCACTGCTTATCATAATTTTTGAAAATTAAGTGTGAAGAATATTACGTATTGCATTCCCCAAAACAGAGGCTGACTAGTCCAATGATAGCGATCTTGAACTTTTACATTTTCTTTAATAGAGGCAAGGAAATGAGAGGGATTTAACTTGTGTATAAAGAAAAGTGTTCAGGGGTTTTTCTAGTGCATTCCCCTAGGCTACAATCTTAGGTAAACTTTAAAAAAAGGGAAAGAGGAAATGAAGCTGAATTGCCATCATTCTTACTTCCTTATATATTTTGGATAATAGCCCTCTTTCAAACTGAGAGTTTGTCAAGAACTTACCCTAATTTATAGGCTTCAATTTTGTCTAATTATTTTTGCCCTACAGGAACCTTGTAATTTCATGAGGTTTTATTTATGAATTGTTGATTTTACTAGCTTAGACATTTATCATCTACTAGAAAACGGACTCTTGCAGAATTATCAATGCAATTCATTGATATTTCTTACATACTCTATTATGAGATCCAATATTTCCATTTTTATATTAAGTTCATTTATTCTGTGGGATGTTACTTTTTTGCAGGTTGATAAATATGATATATATTCATTCTCCTATATATGAACATTCATAGAGAGGAGCCCAATTTGACGAGGATGCTTCTTGTGTAATTTGAATGACTGAATATTTTAACAATGTTTAAATGTCTGTTTATGTGTTTATTTGGGGGATTATTTTTCAATTCCATTTATCAACCAGTATGTTTCTGTACAAATGCCAGGCAGGTATTATTTTTTTTTTTTATGGTAGAATTGCTAGAGGTAAGTGATGGCAATTTCTCACAAAGTTCTTTGATTATTTTGCATTCTTTTAGCTATCCTAAATTTTTGTCATTTGCAAGTAGAGATTTTTTTAATTTTTATTATCTTTTTTTAATTTATTGATATATTTATTTACATTTCAAATTATTTCCCCTTTTCTGGATCCCCACTCCCCGAATGTCCCATCAGTCCTCTTCCCTCCCCCCGTTTTCCCACCCAACCCTTCCCACTTCCCTGTTCTGATTTTGCCCTATACTGCTTCACTGAGTCTTTCCAGTACAAGGGGCCACTCCTCCGTTCTTCTTGTACCTAATTTGATGTGTGGAGTATGTTTTGGGTATTCCAGTTTTCTAGGTTAACACCACTTATTAATGAGTGCATACCATGATTCATCTTTTGAATCGGGTTACCTCAGTTAGTATGATGTTCTCTAGCTCCATTCTTTTGCCTAAGAATTTCATGAATTCATTGTTTCTAATGGCTGAATAGTACTCCATTGTGTATATATATCGCATTTTTTGCAACTACACTTCTGTTGAGGGATACCTGGGTTATTTCCAGCTTCTGGATATTATAAATAGAGCTGCTATGAATATAGTGGAACATATATCCTTATTACATGCTGGGAAATCTTCTGGGTATATGCCCAGGAGTGGTATAACAGAATCTTCTGGAAGTGAGGTGCCCGGTTTTCAGAGGAACCGCCAGACCGATTTCCAGAGTGGTTGTACCAATTTGCAACCCCACCAGCAGTGGAGGAGTGTACCTCTTTCTCCACATCCTTGCCAACATCTGCTGTTTCCTGAATTTTTAAACTTAGCCATTCTGACTGGTGTAAGGTGAAATCTCAGGGTTGTTTTGATTTGCATTTCCCTAATGATTAATGAATTTGAGCATTTTTTAAGATGCTTCTCTGCCATCTGAAGTTCTTCAGGTGAAAATTCTTTGTTTAACTCTGTACTCCATTTTTTCATAGGGTTCTTTGGTTTTCTGGAGTCTAACTTCTTGAGTTCTTTATACATATTTGATATTAGCCCTCTATCTGATGTAGGGTTGGTAAGATCTTTTCCCAATTTGTTGGTTGGCGATTTGCCCTTTTGATGGTGTCCTTTGCTTTACAGAAACTTTGTAATTTTTTGAGGTCCCATTTGTCAATTCTTGATTTTAGAGCATAAGCTATTGGTGTTCTGTTCAGGCACTTTCCCCCTGTACCGATGTCCTCAAGGGTCTTCCCCAGTTTCTTTTCTATTACCTTCAAAGTATCTGGCTTTATGTGGAGGTCCTTGATCCATTTGGAGATGAGCTTAGTAAAAGGAAGCAAGGATAGATGAATTCCCATTCTTCTTCATGCTGACCTCCAGTAGAACCAGCACCATTTGTTGAAAAGGCTATCTTTTTTCCATTGGATGTTTTCTGCCCCTTTGTCTAGGCTCAAGTGGCCATAGGTGCGTGGGTTCATTTCTGGAACTTCAGTCCTGTTCCATTGATCCACCTGCCTGTCACTGTACCAATACCATGCAGTTTTTAAAACTATTGCTCTATAGTATTGCTTGAGGTCCGGGATACTGATACCCCCAGAATTTCTTTTATTGTTGACAATAGTTTTAGCTTTCCAGGGTTTTTTGTTATTCCAGATTTATTTGGATTGCTCTTTCTAACTCTGTGAAGAATTGAGTTGGGATTTTGATGGGTATAGCATTGAATCTGTATATTGCTTATGGCAAAATTACCATTTTAACTATATTAAGGCTTCTTTTCTAATGTGTACTCCATGGATCTCATTTAGTTATTATCATGCTTGGGACAAAATTTCAAACTGTTAATGAAAGTAATAGAATAGGCAGTATTGCCTTGCGCCTCATTTTGGAAGAATTTTTTTTTATTTTCTCTGAACTTTGCTCAGTGTTGTCTACTGGCTTGCTCTATACAGCCTTAATTATCTTTATTTCTGAAACTTCTATCCCATATTTAAAAAATATTTTGGGCAGTAAGTGGTATTAAATTTTGTCACAATGTTTTCAGTATCAGGAGTTGATCATCTAATTTCCTATACTTTGTTTGTACATTGTTTTTAAAGGATTTTTTTTTGTTTATTTAAACATCCCTACATCCCAGAGATGAAGATATATAAATATGTTGGATGCTCATTTTGAAGTGTTTCTAAATTCAGTTTTTGAGCATTTTATTCAGTAGTTTTGCATCAGTTTTCATAAGGGAACTTGTTCTGAACTACTTTTTTAAAATTACTATTTATAGTTCAGATAGTACCTTCTTCCCAGTCAGTCCCGTGATTACTCCCCATCTCTTAAAGGCCCTGTCTCCACAGTCTCCAGACGAATGACCTCATGCATTACTCTCAACCCTGCAGACATACCAACATTCTTTATCCTCATGAGTTTCACTGGTTAGACACATTTTCTCACACTGTGAAATGAGTAGGCACTGCTGCTGACTGGTTGGTGGCTCAGTTTCTGAAACATCTTGGAGATTTAGGTCAATTGAGACTGTTGATTCTCCCATGGGACTGTCCCTCCTCATCATCTTCTCCCATATTTTTCTTATTCAATCATAGGGTTGCACATATTGTCTCTATTTCTTGTGTGCTCGTATCTTCATCTAATTTTTTGCTGTTTATTGTACCTCTCAGAGAGCATTATAGGTCTACCAGCACACAACAGCATCAGAAAAGTGTGTCAGTCCCCATATACCACTGATACTGGAAACCAGTTTGGGCCTGTCACTTGACATCGTTTGTCTCATGACTTTTCCATTTTTATCCCTGCAGTTCTTGGAAATAATAACATTTCTCGATAAAAGCTTGAACGTTGAAATGCAACCCATTCCTACACTTGTTCTCCTTTCTTTCTGCTGGTGCTTTACTCTACATGTTTGCCCTTCCCATTATGAACATTTCAAGCAATGTCCCTCCATGCGAGTTTAGAGCATCTCTCACATCTGAGATCTCTTGTGCATTCTGGTGTTTCCCCACTTTAACTTCCAATGTTGCCTGTGTCCAATCTCTCTGCTGTTGCTGCTCAGGACATCAGTCCAATTCCCTTTCTATTATCTTGTCATGTTTCCCCTTCCTTCCTCTGTCTCCTCTTTCACTATATTCCTTCCCTGCTACATATTCCACTTAACACACAGGGGTCTTTCTATCAGTCCCAGGTCGATTTAGTCATTGTCATTGGAGTATTTGGCTTCTTAAACTTCTTGAATCCTGTGGGTTGAGTAGGTTTTCTGTACATTTTTTACTAATAATACATATTACTGAGTACATTCCATGCATGTCCTTTTGGGTTGGAGTAACTTCCCTGAGGATATTTTTTTCCAAATTTCCTCCACGTGCCTGCAATACTCATAATATCCTCAATCTTTATACCTTACTGATATTCCATATTGTAAATGAACTTTTTTCTGTATCCATTCTTCCATTGTAGAACATCTGGCTTGTTTCCAGGTTCTAAAATCTCAAATGAGGCCATTATGACCATAAATATACTTATTTTCCTAATTTATGGTGGTCCAACTTGGGCATACATGCCCAAGAATAGTATACATTTGTCTTCTGATAGAACCCATTCCCATTTAATGAGGAATCTCCAGATTGCTTTCCCGTGTGGTTATCTCAGTTTGCAATCCTATCAGCAATGGGTGAGTGTTCCTCTTTCTCTACATCATTGGCAGCAAGAGCTATTAGATGCAAATTTGATATTAGGGATTCTGATAGTTTTTGGATTTTTAAAAAATCATTTTATTTATTTACATTCTAGTCATTTTTCTCCTTCTTATTCCTGACTCCAATGAATATTTTTTTCTTGACCACTTATGTACAAGCTTCATTATATGATCACCAAGTGATAGCCACTGTGAGATGGCCTCTCCTATTAAATCTGGGAGTACTGATATGTGTTATACAAATTATAGAGCCCAGAATGAACTCTTTATAAATGTCACCAAATTTGAGTGATCGCAAATTAATTTTTATAAAGAGACAACAACATAATAGAGATCTAATTACAGCAAACCAACATAAAAGATCTCTTAATTTGCATAACCTCCTAATTCAGATCATTACAAATTTACCAACATATTTTGGAAATCACATGAGTGGCCAACAATTAGGAGTCATTATTTACCCCAATATGACCTCTATAAAAATACAACCCTGTGTTGAAACATTCCATAGAAATAAAACAGTCTATCAAACCTCAGCTGTCACAATGTGACTATCAATAATTGGTTATTATGCACTGTCTATTAAATGGTAGCCAACATTCATAGGTTGATTGCCATTGACAATCTGACAGTGAAATGCATTGTTACCATTATAATCATGGTATATTACAATTTCTAAACAGTGACAATCTTTCAAAAGATGAGCTCTCAACCATAATCACATTGTGGACATGATAATGTGACAATATTTCAGTGACCATGTCACATTGACAACAAAAATCAGTTTTCAGACCACATTATACCACATAAAATGACCACCACAGAGGGACCACCACACTGTGACCAATAAACAGTGACTTATCACAAAGTGTCCATCACTCAGGGGATATCAATACAATCCACCCTAGGACACACACACAGACACACAGACACACACAGGTACACACACAGATACACACACATATGTATTAATACACACACACACACACACACGTATATATATATATATATACACATCTATATATATACACATCTATACATATATATATATTAATCTGTCAAAAATTTTTTAAACACTAGTCATCAATTAAAAGAAGATAATCTCAGAAATTTCTCTTTGAGATATTGAAATGTACAGCTTATCTCTGGGTTAATATTTCATCTCTCTCTCTCACACACACACTCACAGATAAAGAAATGTTTATGACTTTCTTGAACATTTTCAATTATTAATTTGCTTGAAATATATTCACAAGACTTCCAATGATCTTTCAATATCATGAAATGAAAGGCAGGCAATGGTGGTGCACGCTTGTAATCCAACCATTCTAGGAGGCTCAGGCATGAGATTTCTGAGTTCGAGTCCAGCCTGGTCTAAAGAGTGAGTTCCTGAACAACCAGGGAAATACAGAGAAACCCTGTATCCAAGAAAACTAACAAACAAGCAAGCAAACAAAATGCAAGATCTTCTGCCTAATTTATCTTGAGTTATCATGAAGGTAAATTAAATTCTATTGTTAACAGCCTGGGCATCCACATCTTATTAAGACTGGCAAGACTGTAGAGAGCATTAGATTGAAAACTTTTCTGTGAAATTTTGCTTTTTGTATTTAATCACTGCTAATGTACACCTGAACGTTTGAAATCAGTTCCAAATTTCTATATTTATAGTAGAATCTATATTCTATATTTATAGTAGAATTACTATAGAATCCACAATCGACAATAAGACCTGTTCTAAATATTTTATTTATTTTGAAATGGGAATAATTTGTAGGATTGTACTTAGTTGTGGAAATCACATAGTTTGCTGGATGACAGCATTCTTACATTTACAGTGACAGCATGAATTTAAATCAGAGGTGTCCATGGCATCTAAAACTACACTGAAACTTCTGAACACATTTGAGGATAAATTTATATATATATGTACATGTATATAAATATACATTAAATATATATATGCATATACACATATATGTACATATAAAATTATATTTAAATATAATGCATATATACATTATATAAATGTAAATATATATTTAAATACATACCTATAAATTAAATATACTTAAATATAAGAAAAATTAAATAAATAATTATAAAAGATTAAATGATGTTACAAGGAAGAGGTTATAAAACATCTGAAGGAGCTAAGGAGAATGTCACATTAATCTGATTTGAATATATTGAATATATGTATGAAAGTGAATGATTTTATATTTTACAATTTGTAATTTTGAAAAATTTTGTTTGACAACATAAATTGACTAAAGTTTGCTTAACTATTATATAAGGTTATGGTTAATTTCTTATAATGACAAAAAATAATAAAAAATTTTAACCTACTTATATGCAGAATCTCTCCTAATGCTTTTTTTTATTAGCTACGAATTAAGTCTTATTAAAATTTCAGAAATTTTGAAAATAAAAATTCAAAATAAACCTGTAAGGCAAACATTGCATTGTCCTCCATGACACCAGTCTTCAATATATCTGACTTTCCTCACATGAAATAAAAATAGTGCTTACCTTAGAAAACTGATTTCTAACATATAAACATTAAAAGCATAGAAGATATTTTCAAAATACTTTAAAAAGTAGAATATAACATAAATATTTTACGTTGAACAATATTCAATTTGATAACTTAAATTTTTTGAAATCTAGATTTTTTATGATTTTTAATGCATTAAACTCCTTTCAATTTTCCCAAAATATAGTAATAATGTTAAAAGTTTAAAAAAGTTTATTTATATATTATGGTTCACTGCTCCACTCACAAACACTTCACTCATATATCAGCAGTGTAAATCAGTAGAGTCAGAATAACAAACAAGAATCATCTGTGGGAGCCCAACCTAGAAGAAACTGCCAGAATTCAGACTCAGTACAGGTTAGCATGAGGAATTAGCAAGAGCACCTATAGAGCTGAGCTTCTCTCTGCTAAGTGAAAATTAGTGAAGATATGAGACCTGTAATGTTTGCACAACTGTCTCTATAAGCAATGCTATCTAAGGTTTAGTGAGGAAACTTTGAAGTATTTTTGATTCTCCCTCCACATATCAAGTGCATTCCACAGGATATCATCAACACAGGTCTTACCTCAGCATGTGAACCTGACCAATATGACATTGCTGCCAAGCACCCATCATATGCTGAAACAGAAACAATTTGACACATCTCCAGAAATATTAATGTATTCCTGGTTATGGTATCCATACTAGCATGTCAACTGTTCTTGGTAAAGTGGTAAAACGATAGTCCTCCCTTACCTTCGTCCTTTAACCTAATATCACTTCTCCTCTCTATCATCATGTACTAACATCACTTCTCTGTATCTTCATGTGTTTGTTCCAGTAAAACACCTTCCAGTCGAACTGATTTTCTAAAGAACCTTTAATATTCTACTGCACATTTATAAAATATGGATACTCTATAGTACAAGTTTGTGTGTTCCTATTAATCATCCTAACTGAAAGATAAGACTAGCATCAAAATATACACTAGGACTGGACACATGATAAGATCTACAAATTTATTACATATATTGAAAACATCCAATGAGATTATATAGTTTAATTTTTCAAATTGCTGTACATAAAATATTTTATCCAAATATTTTATAGAATTAATAAAAATAGAAATGTACAATCGATTGATATTTTGTACCTTAACAAAAGTTGCACCTGAATCTTCCAAAACACTGAATTGTTTTCTAGACATATTTGCATGTTAAATTATTTAAATGAAATTAACAATGCTAGTGAGTAAAAAATAATTTGATAAAATAAATATTTGATTCTCATATCACAATGAAAATGTAATTTAATAAATATTACAAATGTGTAAAAAACCGAATATTATGAAACTGCTGACAAAAGTTATTCAAGGCTCTCATGCACTTACATGTACTTATAAATCAATCAGAAACAAACCTGACCAATATCCACAGCGTTATGACCTAAACCTGGGGTAGCATATTGGTGGTTTCTCAAAGTGCTTTTGAGAAGCAAAAGCTAAATAGGTTATAGCTGGTAAGAGAGTTGCTTTGGTCCTTTCCATTCCATTCTGGTCATGGATCACTGTATGGATGTATAGACTCTGCAATTAGGACACTTTTTAGGAATTCTCTCTTTATTTGACCGTTAATCATTGACAGTGATGATATGCCATCCTATATGTTTGATTATTTCCATTTAATCTTTCACAAAGTCAATGATGTAATTTGTTTGTCAACTTGTACATTATGATAAAAGATACGTTTAGCAAATGAGAATTAATATGATGAAACTGATGACAAAAAGTACAAATCTAAATATATTATAACTCAGCATTTTAAACTAATTTTTATATCCATTTTCCTTTTTTAAAATTTTCTTTATTCTTTGTTTACATTTCAAATGATTTCCCGTTTCCCAGTTCCCTCCTCCTGATAAGTCCCATAATCCCCATTCCCTCAACCCATTCTCCAATCACCCACTCCCATTTTTCTTTCCTGTGTCCTGGTATTCCCCTACAAAGCTGCATCAAACATTTCCAGGACCAGTACCTTCTCTTTCCTTCTTTTTGGTAATCATTTGAAATGTTAATTGTGTCTTTAGTATTCTCAGATTCTGGGTTAAGAGCAACTTATCAGTGATTACTTTCCATGTTTATACTTTTGTGATTGGGTTACTGAATTAGAATGATATTTCCAGTTCCAAACATTTGCTAAAATAAACTCATGAATTCATTGTTTTAAATTGCTGAGAAGTACTCCATTGTGTAAATATACCACATTCTCTTTATACATTCTTCTATTGAGGGACTTTTGTTTTTTTTCAAGTTTCTGGCAATTTCTAATAGAAGTAGAAACATGCTAATTTGTTGGGTGATTGATATCTTCTAGTACAAAATTCAGAAATATATAGTGAAGAGATATGAGAGTGGAACGCAAGTACGATACTTTTCTTTCTAATTCATTAGGAACATGAAATGATACAGCATATATAACCATGAAAATTTACTTTTATTTAGTTTAACAATTTTTCCTAAATGTACAAGTATCCTTTTTTTATTTAGATAGTAGGTCAGCATAGTAAGGATTTGTGACTTTGTAAAGAGAAAAAAAAAACTTTTGAAGAGTTTCAAAATGCCTCTTTATGAATCACACATCATAGTTCATGCTGTGTAAGAGATAGATGTGATACACACTTGTATTTTTATTTATATGGAAAATGAGAGATTGTGTCCTTTTACTTTCGAATTTCAGGAAACAACTCCTTAATATAAGTTGAAAAACAATACTGATACTTTAGTGTACAAACCTGGCACAAACATAAATTTCATTTGGTATAACAACTCAAAGGGAATGTTTCAAGATTACATTAAGATTATCATTCTGTTGGTCATTTAATTCTGTCCATGTAAAAGGTCCTTTCTCTATTTTTCTCTTATTAAATTAATGCCATTGATCTTATTAATCCAATTGTATTCTCAATATATTGGTTCCCAATATTTTCTGGAAGTTTTGTGTTTAAGTGTTTTTATGTTGTTTGTTTTTAATTTTCTTTTAGTATTTTATGTTAATTGCCTGTTGTCTATTAAGAAGAGAAAAAGTGTTGTGAATAGTATTTGTGAATGATAATGGAAGGTAAAATACCCTTATAGCAATTCATATGAAAAAATACTCTTATTTTAAATTTTAAAAAGGATTAAAATTACACATGTCTTTTCTCCTTTCTAAGGATTTGTTTCCTATTAAATATGCTTTTATTCATTATATACACTCGAGCAGTAAATATTTATTTATTCTTTGGAAAGCCCCTACATCCCTGAACATAGAAGTATGATTTGGAATTTATGATGAAAATATTTCCTGTATCTCAGGACTGCACTTGTATGTGTGCATGTAACACTTAAACTTCTCAAGGACATAAACATATCTATTGAAACCATAATGTTGAATCTAATGTAATAATAAAACCTCAAAATAAATGATTACTGGTGAAATCATAAATATATCTGGGTTGAATTTGAATGTTAATTTCAAAAAATGTTAACTTATAACTATTACAACAGATAAGGAATACTTTGGCTTCTTTTAATACACTGTGATATAAAATACATAAATCAAAACTGAATAATTAATTTAATTGAGTGTCCTGTTTTCAATTTCCAAGATTTATAAGTTGTCACAGTAAGGAATGTAAATGACTATACAAATTAATACCATATCACTCCAATTCTGATATTAAAGTCATGCCATATAGCATACATCATGGATTTTGAAAACCAATGTTCAGAATAAACATCTCAATTTTACTAAAATAGCAATTTATAAGACTCACGTAGAAAAATAATTTTACTTTTGCTTTTCAATTCCATATAATAAAAGAATGTAAATCGGTAATATTTTACCACGCACAATACTAGATTTAATACAAATGACAGGCAGGGTAGTGGTGGCACATGCCATTTTCCCACCAATTGGGAGGCAGAGGCAGGAGGATTTCTGAGTTCAAAGCAAGTCTGGTCTACACAATGTGTTCCAGGACAAGGGCTACACAGAGAAAGCCTGTATCCCAAACACAAAAAACACACAAACTGACAAGAAAACAAAAAATCAAAAAACAAAAAAGAGAGAGAAAACAGATAATTGACACCATGATAAATTTTCTCTATCCAGAAAGTACTTGCTTATATATTGGATATATTAAAACAAAGCAAATATTGAGGGAAGTCTGTCATAAATATATCATTATGATTTTATGTGAAGATTGTTGAAATGACATACAAAGAAACAAACATACAAAAACTCAAACACCAAAACTGCACCAGAGTAATTTGATCTTTCCAGAAAAACTTGCTTATATATTGTATATAATAAAATAAAAAATTATTGAGGGAAGCCTGTCCTAAATATTTCTCTATGATTTTAGGGGAAGACAGTTAAAATGACATACAAACAAACAAAAATTCAAACATCAAAGTGACACCAGAGAAATTTTGTCTTTCCAGAAAAAACTTGCTTATTCCTATAATATATAAAAAAAAAAAACAAAACAAAAAACAAATATTGATGGACATCTGTCCTAAATATTTATTATTTTTTGTGAAGATTGTTAAAAGGATTCAAAATGTAAAGAAAAATGAATGGAAGAGCTTCTTGATATTTAAGTAAATAATAATAACAAAAGAATATCCTTACACATCACATGGTTATGGAGTGCCTTTAAAACTTTGGCAGTGAGAACTCATCATAATTATTACATGTTTGGCTTGGGTACATAAGAAATTAGAAGAATTTATAATTAGTTACTATAAAAGTATCAGAGATGGAAAATTGGAATGTAATATGTATGAGGAGGCAAGTTCATCGTAAAAGATTTTAAAACAAGAAAGTGACAAACCACTGGTGAGTTACAGTGGGAAATTTGACATTCTTTACAGCAAAATGAAATGAGATTATATATGATGAAAACATGATACCTCAAATTGAATAAAAAAGAAAATAGAGAAGTCTTAAACACATAGGCAAAGGGGAAACTTTCTTTAATAGTACAGTTTTGTCTCAGGTAGGATGAACAACATATAAATGGGAGTAAAAAACCTGAAATGCTTTTTAAAGGCTAGTTATCATGTCCATAGTACACAGAAACCATATATAGATTTTGAAAATATGTTCACTAAACCTACATCTATTAGTGGGCTAATATCAAAATCTTTACAAATTGGAAGGAATTAAACTCTCAGAAACATATTTATCTAAATAAAAACTTGGAAAAAAAATTTAAAGTGAAGTCTCAATAGAGGACAATGAAATGGCCAGGAAACATGTACATAAATAAAGAACCTCAAGTGACCAGGAAAATTTATAAGAAATATACAACATCGAATGGCCAGGAAAATGTACAAAAGTTTACATCATCATTATTCTTAGAGAAATTAAAAGAGGAATCACCTTGAGATTCCACCTAATATCTATCACAATGCCTTATATTAAATGTAGTGGAGAAAATGTTGAGATAAAGGAACAATCTTCTTTAAAAAAAAAAAAAAAAAAAAAAAAAAAAAAAAAAAAAAAAACGGTACAACCTTTCCAGACCTCTATGTATGTTACATCAAATAATTGGAATTAGTGATAAGTGAAGACACAACTATGCTGGTCCTCAAACTATACCCAAAAGATGCTTTACAATACAACAATAACATATGCTCTACTCATGTTTTAGAAGCCATTTTTGTAATAGCCACAGCTTGGAGACAAACCAGTTGTCTATTAGCAGAAGAATTAATACTGAAATTGTGGGTTATGTAAAATATAGAATTCTGTTCAGCTATAAAAAACAAGTTGCTGAAATCATGCATTTTATAGGCAAATGTGTCAAACTAGAAAATATACTGAGTGAGCAAACCCAGACCCAAAAAATTGGCAGGGCATGTGTTAACTAATAAGTCGATATAAAATGTACAGATTAGTAGTGACAACCCAAAGAACGTAATTAGTGTATCATACATTTTTTATTTACATTTCAAATGATTTCCCTGTTTCTAGCCCCCAACTCCCCGAAAGTCCCGTAAGCCCCCGTCTCTCCCCCTGTCCTCCCACCCGCCCCTTCCCAACTCCCTGTTCTGGTTTTGCCCAATACTGCTTCACTGAGTCTTACCAGAACAAGGGGCCACTCCTCCTTTCTTCTTGTACCTCATTTGATGTGTGGATTATGTTTTGGGTATTCCAGTTTTCTAGGTTAATATCCACTTATTAGTGAGTGCATACCATGATTCACCTTTTGAGTCTTGGGTACCTCACTTAGTATGATGTTCTCCAGCTCCATCCATTTGCCTAAGAATTTCATGAATTCATTGTTTCTAATGGCAGGATCTTCTGGAACTGAGGTGCCCAGTTTCAGAGGAGCCGCCAGAATGATTTCCAGAGTGGTTGTACCAATTTGCAACCCCACCAGCAGTGGAGGAGTGTTCCTCCTTCTTCACATCCTCGCCAAAACCTGCTGTCTCCTGAATTTTTAATCTTAACTATTCTGACTGGTGTAAGGTGAAATATCAGGGTTGTTTTGATTTGCATTTCCCTAATGTCTAATGAAGTTGAACATTTTTTAAAGATGCTTCTCCGCCATCCAAAGTTCTTCAGGTGATAATTCTTTGTTTAACTCTCTACCCCATTTTTTAATAGGGTTGTTTGGTTTTCTGGCGTCTAACTTCTTGAGTTCTTTATATATATTGGATATTAGCCCTCTATCTGATGTAGTGACTTTTAAGCTGCTTAGCACATGGATCTTTGTTTATTTTAAAGGCACCACACAGAAGAACTAAGTGTAACTAAAGAAACCCAGCAGAATTTTCTGATTCAAAGAACATTCTTCAGGTGTCCTTGGTTACTTCCTGTTGGATAAAGAAATGTGTCCATTTAATTAGAAATAGATTGACTGTTGAGTTGGTTGATGGGAAATAGGATCAAAATTTAGCTGGGTAGTTTAATCAAAAATAATTTTTTCCAATAAAATATATTCTCTAAGCAATTTGAATTTAAGGTGAATGAATACATACATGAAATCCCTAACACTTTACATATCATTAGATTTTGCTTTTGCAATACATATTTTATGTTTGTAATGTCTATTATTAGTTGGGTACACTGTCTGAATTTCAATTCTATTTAAGATACTTTTTAGAATTTAATTACCTTGCTTTTAAATTGTGACATTAAGAGACTTTCTTTATGACTTCCTTTTGTTTAAAGACCTACAAGCAAATACTTTATAGATTTAGGGATATGAAACAATGTCTTGTGTTCCTTCAAACAAAATTTTTATTTCAAAATCACATATGAAAACTTTTATGTTGATTGTTTTGTTTAGTGAGAGAATGTGTGTGATAGGGATTAATGGAAGAAAGGATAATGATTGCATTGTAAATCAAACAAAACTAAAATAAAAGAACATTGGGAGGAGAATTTATATCAGTCCTTAGGTGTATAAAGTCAATTATCAGCCATTATAAAATTCTCTTATTTTTATATACTTCTGCTGCAATATTCTATTTCAATTTTCCCTTTTGAATACATTGATAATATTTTACCACTAGTTTAGAAATCAGAAAAAAAATGAGTTTAAAACAAAAATGTGAGGCAATTTTTATATACAACTTTTGCAAATTCAATCCATGCAACAAATAACATTTTTCTTGTATTCTTGGTGGTAACATAAAACATTTTTCTAGACAACAAGATGAATGGATTCAATCAGATTTTGAGGCAAGTCAATATCTTATGCAAATGATAAAAGAGAAACAATATCTCTTTATGCATATATAATTGTGAGATTATTGCTAACCTTATATTTATAATTAGATATAGTCTTTATTTACATTTCAAATATTATCCCATTTCCTGGATATCCCTCTGATAACACCTGATCCCTTCACTGCTTCCCAAATGTTCACCAAAGGAACAAATCCTACTAACCTATCCCAATATTCCCCTCTAAGTGTTCATTGAGCCTTCACAGGATCAATGTTCCTTCTTCCCTTTGTTGTCCCAGAAATCCATCCTCTACTATATATGCAGCTGGAACCAGGAAACCATCTTTGTGTACTCAAAGGTAATTGACGTAGTACCTGAAAGACCTGGGGTTACCTGATAGTTTCACTTCTCATTCATCCTATGGGGTACAAGCTACTTAATCTCCTTGGGTCCTTTCTCTAGCTCAAGCACTGGCGAACTTGTATTCAGTTCAATAGGTGGTAGAGAGCGTCCACCTCTGTATTTGGGTTGGCAATACACAGTTCTATCATACTCATGTTAACAAGTGCTTGTTGACATTCACAATAGTGGCTGGTTTGTGGGACTGTATATGTGAAGGATCCCCAGAAGGGGCAGGCTCTTTTTATTCTGTCTTTATTAGTATGCCTTTCATGGCAAAAAATAATGGGCTTAAAAATGTATGGTGTAGAAAATTGGTCACACAGCTAGACTCAATTTCCTGTGAAAAGCATTCCTTAAGACGGGTCTATCAACATTTTTGTATCTTTGACCTTATAAAATTTGTTTTCTAAATTGAATCTCAGGGTGTAATTATTATGATCGACAGGAAAAGAACACAGGTGTGCTATCTTACCCTGTTGGCCATATTCATTCTTCTTTGAATCTCTCTGTTTTTTTGTTTTTTGATTTTTGTGTTTTTTTTTTTTTTTTTTGTTTTTTTGGTAGGGGGTTATGTCAGAAAGACATGTTAAAAAATGAAGATAATTTAGTGAGACCATAGATGTTGAAGAGTACATTAATATGTGGATGTAATAAAACAAGTATGGAGAAATAATATTGAAAAATTAACTCTTTGAAACTAAAGCTTTAATTTCACACAAATGTTTATATTAAGCTCAATTGAATTAGTAGTTCTGATTTCTCTTTATGTATTCCACCTCTCAATTTATTAAATGGCTTTAGTATAAACAGGGTATTTGCTATCATCACTTTCCTTGCCTAGATGAAATGTTATTATTCATAGAGTGTTTTCAGAGTATTATAGCTAGGAAAATTGCACAAAGAAAGGAGATTTATAAAAATCAAGGATCTGACTACCACTCTTTCCATCTCCAACTTAAGAAAATGTGAATTAGTGATAACCACCTAGTTAAAAATTCTGATTTGAAGCAAAATCTAGGAATGTTTTCAGGATGGCACATGTTGCAAATCACAATTCAATAATGGGTATTTAATAGATTGGTTCAATGATTATGTTGTATCAAATTAATCTTTATATTAAATAAATGTTCTTTGATGATTTTGAATTTCAAATTGATAAATATGCGCACACATTAAGGACAGAGTCGGTGAAAATGGAAAGAACACATATTCTTTCATTGCATAATAAAGGACATATAGATAAGCCAAATTTGCTGAGCTAATATATTTTTATATTTGTAAATAATGTCACCAATTTTAACATACTTTTCAACATAAACTACAATTATGTATAATGAATATAAAGTAAAATATATTTTATGACTAATATTTTCTGGAGGTACTTGAAACAAACCAACAGGATGATAATTGTACACTTCCAAAGATTAGTGGTCAGTCAAATGAGAATTCATTAATTGTTACTCTATATTTGTACTATTTAATAAATTGCATTTACTTGGGCATAAGGGAATGCAATTTTAAATTTTATGATATTTATTTTTTACTACCAAGAATAATTCATTTCAATTAAAAATTAAATTTTCTCATAGGTCTGCCAAAATATTAATTCTTTTGGAATATTTCAGGTACAGCATAATTAAATTGTCCAAAAAAAAAAAAAAAAAAAAAAAAAAAACAAAGAGTGTACTCTTCAGTTTTGCTTAATTACATAAAAACTTAGATAAAATATTTTAATTACAGTTTTTTTTAGAAATTAATGAAATAATATCATTGGTGTTTAGAATAAATATAAGTGATTTGCACACCTGAAGAGTTATCGAGTCCTATGTTGCTTTTTTTTTTTGTTTTTACAATTACAAATCTTTTAGTTACAAATCTGGGAAGAAGACAAGACAATGAAGAAAAAGGATTACTAAAATTTGAACTATTAGCATTTTTATTTTTGATTTTCTAAAGTCAAAATTTAAAATATCTCAAGAAAATAAGTGTTTATGGAAAGAGTTTTGCTGGGGGAAACAAATGAAGGGACAAATGAGAAATAATTATAAATTAACAGGGGAAAAAAGATTCCTTGCTAATGACATTCTTGTATTGGTCCATCTAATAATGAATAGTTTACATACGTTCGGCAGAATAAAATAATGAGAAATGAACTAAAACATTCTCTGGGTGTATGTCCCAGTTCTTTCTGCTGTAGCATATAGTGGAAGAGTTTCAACAATCTCATCTCAGTCAGGACCACAAGATGAGGTAAAACATGTGATAAGGCAAAACCAGTGTTATTTTGAAAGAGATTATATTTTCAATTCATACTCACTAAGGCTTAGATAGAGTCCCTTGTAGAGCTAGCTTTGCAAAGATTCTTTGGATCATATCTTCACTGATCTTCTCTTTGCAGAGAGGCACAGGTGAAATCTTATCCTGCTATTCATTCACATTCCTCCTGCTAACTTGTATGTTGGCTGCATTCTGAATATCTATGCTTGGTATGGTAAAAACTGCTAATTCTTAAATTTTTCCTGATTCTATTGACCTGGACTGTTGTGAATAGATCATGGAAGCATTCTATAAAATAAGAAATTGCTAAACATGTTTCCACTAATTTGGCATTTCAACCCATAATCAATAGAAAACAAACAAAAAGATTGAAACCACATCCTGGAAAAAGCAAGATATTGATCCTCTAATAATAAACCAAAGAGAAGATTATAAAATTCAAAAACATAAAAATTCCAGGGAAAATAAGAGGAAGCTACAATCCCTAGTCCTGAACATTTTAGAGCATCCATGCAATCGGTGTCCCAATAAAAGATATAGACTAACAGACTGGATATATAAACAGGCCCCAACATTTTCTTCCATAGACGAAATGAATCTCAGTGTCAAAGACAATATCTACCACAGAGTAAAAATTTGGAAAACAATTTTCCAAACTAGTGTTTCCTGAAAACAAGATGGATTAGGCATTCCAAAATCCAGTAAAACAGACTGTCATTCAAAAGTCATAAAAAAAATATACAAAAGGACACTTTATACCCATCAAAGGAAAAATCCACCATGAAGTACTTTCAATTATGAACTTATTTACTTTTAAAGCATGGCCACCCACTTCTATGAAAGAAAATTTACTGGAACTCCAAGCATGCATTGAACCTCACACAGTAATAGTGGATGGCTTTAACACCTGTCACTCCTCAATGGACAGATAAGAGAAACAAATTTTTCAGAAACACAGTAAAATTAACTTACATTTTGTACCAAATGGAGTTAATAGATAGTTATAGAACATTTAATCTCAAATCAAAAGAATATACGTTCTCCTCAGCCCATCATGATACCTTCTCAAAAATAGAGCACATAATTGGAGGTCAGTGTGTAGAAGAATGTGAACAGACCCATTATCTTCTTGTACTGAACCAAGTCCATGTGGATCATGGACCTCTACATAAAACAAGACATATTTAAACTAATAGAAGAGAAGCTAGGAAAGAGCCTGGAGCTCATGGTCACAGGGGGAATTTTCCAAAACAGAACACCAATGATTTATTCTTTTACATCAAGAATTGACAAATGACACCTCCTACAATAGAAAGATACTGTAAAGCAAAGGGCCTTGTCAATGTGACGAAATGCAAACTAACAAATTGGGAAATATCTTTAACAACCATATTACAGACAAAAGGAAATATCCAGGATATAAGACTCCAGAGAGCAAAATATCCTTATTTAAAACTGGTTACAGAGCTAACAAAAGAATTTTCACCTGAGGGATATAGAATCGGTGAGAAGCAGCCAAAGAAATGTTCAACAATCTTAGTCATCAGGGAAATGCAAATTAAAACGACATTGAAATTTCACCTCCCATAATTCAGAATGGCTAACATCAAAAATCCAGTAGATAAGAGTTGCTGGCTAAGAAATAGAGAAAGAGGAATGTTTCTCAACTGCTTGTGGGTCGCAAATTGGTACAATAACTCTGAAAAACCACTCTGAAACTTCATCAAAAACCTGGACATGATTGTACCAGAGGACCCTGCTATGCCAGTTCTGGGTATATTACCACAATATTCCCCAGTTTGTAATAAGGTCACATGCTCCATTATGTTCATAGCAGTGAAGTTTATAATAGCCAGAAGATGGAACGAACACAGATTTCCCCCAACAGAGGAATGGATACAGAAACTATGACAAATATATCTATACACAATGGAGCATCATTCAGCTATTTAAAAGAATGAATTCTTGAAATTTTCCAGCAAATGGATAGAAATGGAAAATACGATCCTGAATGTGGTAACCCAACCACAAAAGAACACACTCACTGATAAATGGATATTAGCTCAGGGGCTTGGAATTCCCAAGACACAATACACATCTAAAATTAACCTCAATTTAAAAATAAGTAAAGTATGTAAAGGACATGTATTCATTGCATTATAAAGGAATATACATACATCAAAAATACTAGGATAAATTATTTTTACTTTTGTATATACAACAAGCAATTGCAATATACTTTTTCACATATACTACAGGTATCTTAAATTATAATAAATACTATGTTAAATATATGTCATCACTAATATTTTCCGGATGTACTAGAAACAGTCAAACTAACAGGATGAGACAAGAACACTCCGGATGATTAATGATCTCACAAAAAGAGAAATTCTTCCGTGTATTTTAATTTCTGTATCGATAAAATTATAGTGTAATCCTTGTCCAGAATGGGAATTCAAAAGTTAAAATCTACTCAAATAGCAGACATATACTATTTAGAATTTTCTTTTAAAAATCATTTTGCAGCACCACGAATATGCTGTTCCATGCTTATATGGTATCTGTTTCTTCTGACTGACTAATTACTAAATGTGAAGGTATGAGAATCTCAAGTTTTTTTTCCAGAAATTTCATAAAATTCTGGTTTGTATTTACAAATAACATATTTATACTATACAATAAATTTCATTGGGAGTAAAGAAGTATATTTTTTTAGTTTTCTCATATTTATTTTGTATTCCCTAGCATATTGAAATTCCTCATAAATCTACAAAACATATTCATTCTTTTTGAATATTTCATGTAAAACATTAGTACATTTTAGAAAATGAGAAAAAGTGTACTCTTTAATTTTTTTAATTGTGTATAAGCTTTGATAAAATATATTATTTACAGCTCTTGGAAAAATTAATTCAAATAATATCACTGGGTGTTTTGAAAAAATGTAAGTTGCACAAATGATCATGTGTCCAGTCATATAGTTTATTTTGTTTCTAATATTATCTTTCAAAACAACTCTGTAAAGAAGAAAATGACAGTGAAGAAAAAGGATTAGCAAAATTGGTACTATTGAGCATGTTAATTTTGAAAACCTGAAATGGAAAATTGAGATTACTTTAGAAATTTGGTTGTTATGTAAAGTTTTGCTGGGGGAGACGAATGAACAAACAAATGAGAAATAATTTACTTAGGCTAAATAAAGCACGGGAAGAAAGTTTTATGCTATTGACATTCTTGAATTCTCTACCTAAAGTTGAATAGTATAAATCTATTGGGAGTAATAAAATAATAAAAAATACAGCAAAATATTCTCCAGATGTATGTCCCAATTATTTCTATTGTTGCAAATGGTGGGTTATTTTCAAAAATTTCATTTCAGTCAGGATCACAATGTGATGCAAGACATATGATAAGGCAAAACCTGTTCCAGTGCAGTGATATTTTGAAGGAGAATATATTATCAATGGATGCTCACTTAATATTAGATAGGGTTCCTTATATTGCTAGCTTTGCAAAGAATATTTTGAACATATCTTCACTGGTCTTCCATTTTCAGTAAGAGGCACAGCTGAAAACTTGTCTTGGCGTGCCTACAAATTTCTCCTGCTACATTGTATATTGGTTTAGTCTATAATAGGTAAGGTTACCACAGTTTATTATTTGCTAAGCTGACACTACTGACCTGGACTGATGGTATAAGTGTGAAGTGTTTGTCAGTGGCTCAGTGAAGCATCCTATAAAAATAAAAAATGAAAATAAATAATAAACTTTTATCCACAAATCCAAAACTTCAGAGCTAATAAATGGAAAACATCAACCAAAGAGGGATACCACAGCCTCTACAAAGCAATAAATTAATCATCTATTAACAAACCCAAAAGAATAATATAATTACACAAACATAAATATTTTATTCAAAAATAACAGGAAGCAACAATCACTATTCCTTCATATCTCACAGCCGTAATGCACTCTATTCTCCAATAAAAGATATAGACTGAATGGCTTCGGGTCGGCGGCGGCGGCGGTGGTAGCAGTGGCTGCTCCAGCTGAAGGGCCATCAATGATGGAACCAAGGCGACACAGGGTCCAGTTAGGCCCTGCGCCCACGACCACTGACCTTCGCTGACCAGCCGGGCAGCAAGCAGCTGCGGTTCTGCGGAGCCTTTCGCTGCACGGAAGCCACTTCAGAACTCGGCTTCCCACCAGTCAGGAGAGACTCACCTCCATCTTGATCCCGGGCTCCAGAGATCTGTCAGACTGAGGTACACAAACATAATCCTAGGCCCAACACTGCAGGGGTCTGAGCCAGACGGGCGTTGGCCTGCACCCAGGCCCTGGACTGTTCGAGTGGCCATCGGGGCGCCAACCCAGCCAGGAGTTTTTTTTTTGCCCCGGCCGGCACACGCGCCGCCATTTTGCCTACAGGAGCCAGAGTGCTCTGGAGGGCAGAGACTGCTAACAAGCGTAGCCTGAGGCTAACAGAACGGGGGTCTAGGCCCCAAAAGGCACAGAACTGACCCCAAGAACTGGGCGGTTTGGTGGGCCATCTGTGTGTCAACCCGCCCAGGAGGTTATTAGCACAACAGACTCTCCCGGTGCTTTCCAGGAGCGCGGACGTGCATGCCCGCCATCCGGGTCACCTGGTGGACCCAAATAACAGTCATAGCCCTAGGGGAACTTTGCTCGGACCTTGGCCTCCCAGGCGTTTGCCTGGACTCAGGGCCCGGGCGACAAGGCTAACCTAGTGTGCGCCAGCCCGGTTGGGGAAATCGGCTGCCCAACGGAGTGAGCGGAACACAGGGGAGGTCACAGCAACATACACCTTCGGAGCTCCCTGGGGGTGCACACGGGTTCCATCTGGCCCACAGACACAATCTGGGGCAAGGCCTCAGGCAGAAGCCCACAGGTCAACTCTTTCCGCTTCAGATCAGCCTGGGTGGCCGCCACATCTCCAGGTCCATCAAGAGGCTAGTGGGGGCTTCCTGGCGGCCAGCTGGGAGAAGTCGGTGTGCTCCAAAAACTCCTGCGGGCCCCAGCGGGAGCCTTCAGGTGCCTGCTTCGGGATCTGAACAGCCTGGACAACAGCATCCTGTCTACAGGCAGTGCAGAGTGTAAGCTGTGCACCAGAGGCCAACGGGGAAGGGGCAGCTTGCACTGGTGAGTCCAGCACTGACAAGACCAAGTAACACCAGTGAGAGCTAGATGGCAAAAGGCAAACGCAGGAACGTCACTAACAGAAATCAAGGCAATATGGCAACATCTGAACCAAATTCTCCTCTACCAGCAAGTCCTGGATACCCCATCACACGAGTAAAACAAGATTTGGATTTAAAATCACTGGTCATGATGCTGGTACAGGAACACATGAAGGACATTCAGGAGAAAATGGATCAAAAGTTAGAAGCCCTTGCAAGGGAAACACAAAAATCATTGAAAGAAATCCAGGAGAATACAAAAGCCAACAAGGAGGAAATGCAAAAAACACTTAAAGAAATACAGGAGAACTTTGGTCAACAGGCTGAGGTCATGAAAGACGAAACACAAAAATCTCTTAAAGAAATACAAGAGAACTTTGTTCAACAGGCTGAGGTCTTGAAAGAAAAAACACAAAAATCTCTTAAAGAATTACAGGAAAGCACAAACAAGCAAGTGAAGGAGCTAAGCAAAACCATCCAGGATCTAAAATCAGAAGTAGAAACAACTAAGAAAACTCAAAAGGAGACAACTTTGGAGATAGAAAGCCTTGGGAAGAAATCAGGGGACAGAGATGCAAATACCAACAACAGAATACAAGAAATAGAAGAAAGAATCTCAGATGCTGAAGATTCCATAGAAACCATGGATTCAACAGTTAAAGAAAATGCAAAATGCAAAAAGCTTGTAACCCAAAATATCCAGGAAATCCAGGACACAATGAGAAGACCAAACCTAAGGATTATAGGCATAGATGAGAGTGAAGATTTACAACTTAAAGGGCCAGCAAATATCTTCAATAAAATTATGGAAGAAAACTTCCCTAACCTAAAGAGAGAGATGCCCATGAATATACAAGAAGCCTACAGAACTCCAAACAGACTGGACCAGAACAGAAATACTTCCCGTCACATAATAATCAAAACACCAAATGTTCTAAACAAAGAAAGAATATTAAAGGCAGTAAGAGAAAAAGGCCAAGTAACATATAAAGGAAGACCTATCAGAATCACAGCAGACTTTTCACCTGAGACTATGAAGGCTAGAAGGTCCTGGGCAGACCTCATGCAGACTCTAAGAGAACACAAATGCCAACCAAAACTACTATATCCAGCAAAACTCTCAATCACCATAGATGGAGAAACTAAGATATTTCACGACAAAACCAAGTTCACCCAATATCTATCCACAAACCCAGCCCTAAAAAGGATAATAGGAGGACAACACCAATACAAGGAGGGAAACTTCACCCTGAAAAAAGCAAGATAGGAACCTTTCATCAAACCCAAAAGAAGTTAAGCAATCAAATTTAAAAAATAACGTCAAAAATGATAGGAAGTAACAATCACTATTCCTTAATATCTCTTAACATCAATGGACTCAATGCCCCAATAAAAAGACACAGACTAACTGACTGGATACGTAAACAGGACCCTACATTTTGCTGCTTACAGGAAACACACCTCAGGGTCAAAGACAAACACTACCTTAGAGTAAAAGGCTGGAAGACAATTTTACAAGCAAATGGTCTCAGGAAACAAGCTGGAGTAGCCATTTTAATATCAGATAAAATTGACTTTCAACCCAAAGTCATCAAAAGAGACTCTGAGGGACACTTCTTGCTGGTCAAAGGAAAAATTCAACAAGAAGAACTCTCAATCCTGAACATCTATGCTCCAAATGCAAGGGCACCCTCTTTCATAAAAGAAACTTTATTAAAACTCAAAGCACACATTGCACCTAACACAATAATTGTGGGTGACTTCAACACTGCACTTTCCTCAATGGACCGATCAGGAAAACAGAAACTAAACAAGGACACAATGAAACTAATTGAAGCTTTGGACCAATTAGATTTAACTGATATATATAGAACATTCTATCCTAAAACAAAAGAATATACCTTTTTTTCAGCACCTCATGGTACCTTCTCCAAAATCGACCATATAATTGGTCACAAGACAGACCTCAACAAATATAAGAAGATAGAACTAATCCCATGCCTCCTATCTGATCACTATGGAATAAAAGTGGTCTTCAATAGCAACAGAAACAACAGAAAACCCACATACACGTGGAAATTGAACAATGCTCTACTCAATGATACCTTGGTCAAGGAAGAAATAAAGAAAGAAATTAACGACTTTTTAGAACACAATGAAAATGAAAACACAACATACCCAAATCTATGGGACACAATGAAAGCAGTGCTAAGAGGAAAATGCATAGCCCTGAGTGCCTCCAAAAAGAAAATGGAGAGAGCATACATTACCAACTTAATGACACACCTGAAAGCCGTAGAACAAAAAGAAGCTATTTCACCCAGGAGGAGTAGAAGGCAGGAAATCATCAAACTCAGGGCCGAAATCAATCAAGTAGAAACAAAGAGAACCATACAAAAAATCAACAAAACCAGGAGCTGGTTCTTTGAGAAAATCAACAAGATAGATAAACCCTTAGCCAGACTGACCAAAGGGCACAGAGAAAGTATCCAAATTAACAAACTTAGAAATGAAAAGGGAGACATAACAACGGAAACTGAGGAAATCCAAAAAATCATCAGATCCTACTACAAGAGCCTGTACTCAACACAACTGGAGAATCTGGAGGAAATGGACAATTTCCTTGACAGATACCAAATACCAAAATTAAATCAGGACCAACTAGACCATCTGAACAGTCCCATAAAGCCTAAAGAAATAGAAGGAGTCATAGAAAGTCTTCCAACCAAAAAAAGCACAGGACCAGATGGTTTCAGTGCAGAATTCTACCAGACCTTCAAAGAAGAGTTAACACCAATACTCTTCAAACTATTCCACAAAATAGAAACAGAAGGAACACTACCCAATTCCTTCTACGAAGCCACAATTACGCTGATACCAAAGCCACACAAAGATCCAACAAAGAAAGAGAACTTCAGACTAATTTCCCTTATGAACATCGATGCAAAAATATTCAATAAAATTCTTGCCAACCGAATCCAAGAACACATCAAAACGATCATCCACCATGATCAAGTAGGCTTTATCCCGGGAATGCAGGGTTGGTTCAATATACGGAAATCCATCAATACAATCCACTACATAAACAAACTCAAAGAACAAAACCACATGGTCATTTCATTGGATGCTGAAAAAGCATTTGACAAAATTCAGCATCCTTTCATGCTTAAAGTCTTGGAGAGAACAGGAATTCAAGGCCCATACCTAAACATAGTAAAAGCAATATACAGCAAACCGGTAGCCAGCATCGAACTAAACGGAGAGAAACTTGAAGCAATCCCACTGAAATCAGAGACCAGACAAGGCTGCCCCCTTTCTCCTTATCTTTTCAATATTGTACTTGAGGTACTAGCTCGGGCAATTCGACAACATAAGGAGGTCAAAGGGATACAAATTGGAAAGGAGGAAGTCAAACTATCATTATTTGCAGACGACATGATCGTCTACCTAAGTGACCCAAAGAACTCCACTAGAGAGCTCCTACAGCTGATAAACAACTTCAGCAAAGTGGCAGGTTATAAAATCAACTCAAGCAAATCAGTGGCCTTCCTATACTCAAAGGATAAGCAGGCTGAGAAAGAAATTAGGGAAATGACCCCCTTCATAATAGCCACAAACAGTATAAAGTATCTTGGGGTGACTCTTACCAAACATGCGAAAGATCTGTATGACAAGAACTTCAAGACTCTGAAGAAGGAAATGGAAGAAGACCTCAAAAAATGGGAAAACCTCCCATGCTCATGGATCGGTAGAATCAATATAGTTAAAATGGCCATTTTGCCTAAAGCACTATACAGATTCAATGCAATACCCATCAAAATCCCAACTCAATTCTTCACAGAGTTAGAAAGAGCAATTATCAAATTCATCTGGAACAACAAAAAACCCAGGATAGCTAAAACTATTCTCAGCAACAAAAGAAAATCTGGGGGAATCAGTATCCCTGACCTCAAGCAATACTACAGAGCAATAGTGTTAAAAACTGCATGGTATTGGTACAGTGACAGGCAGGAGGATCAATGGAACAGGATTGAAGATCCAGAAATGAACCCACACACCTATGGCCACTTGATCCTCGACAAAGAGGCTGAAAACATCCAATGGAAAAAAGATAGCCTTTTCCACAAATGGTGCTGGTTCAACTGGAGGTCAGCATGCAGAAGAATGCGAATTGATCCATCCTTGTCTCCTTGTACTAAGCTCAAATCCAAATGGATCAAGGACCTCCACATAAAGCCAGACACTCTGAAGCTAATAGAAAAGAAACTGGGGAAGACCCTTGAGGACATCAGTACAGGGAGAAAGTTTCTGAACAGAACACCAATAGCGTATGCTCTAAGAGCAAGAATTGACAAATGGGACCTCATAAGGTTACAGAGTTTCTGTAAGGCAAAGGACACCATCAAGAGGACAGATCGGCAACCAACAAATTGGGAAAAGATCTTCACCAATCCTACATCAGATAGAGGGCTAATATCCAATATATATAAAGAACTCAAGAAGTTAGACTCCAGAAAACCGAACAACCCTATTAAAAAATGGGGTACAGAGTTAAACAAAGAATTCTCACCTGAAGAACTTCGGATGACGGAGAAGCATCTTAAAAAATGCTCAACTTCATTAGTCATTAGGGAAATGCAAATCAAAACAACCCTAAGATTTCATCTTACACCAGTCAGAATGGCTAAGATTAAAAATTCAGGAGACAGCAGGTGTTGGAGAGGGTGTGGAGAAAGAGGAACACTCCTCCACTGCTGGTGGGGTTGCAAATGGGTACAACCACTCTGGAAAGCAGTCTGGCGGTTCCTCCGAAAACTGGGCACCTCACTTCCAGAAGATCCTGCTATACCACTCCTGGGCATATACCCAGAGGATTCCCCACCATGTAATAAGGATACATGCTCTACTATGTTCATAGCAGCCCTATTTATAATTGCCAGATGCTGGAAAGAACCCAGGTATCCCTCAACAGAAGAGTGGATACAAAAAATGTGGTATATCTACACAATGGAGTACTATTCAGCCATTAGAAACAATGAATTCATGAAATTCTTAGGCAAATGGATGGAGCTAGAGAACATCATACTAAGTGAAGTAACCCAGACTCAAAAGGTGAATCATGGTATGCACTCACTAATAAGTGGTTATTAACCTAGAAAACTGGAATACCCAAAACATAATCCACACATCAAATGAGATACAAGAAGAAAGCAGGAGTGGTCCCTGGTTCTGGAAAGACTCAGTGAAACAGTATTTGGCAAAACCAGAACGGGGAACTGGGAAGGGGTTGGAGGGAGGACAGGGGAAGAGAAGGGGGCTTACGGGACTTTCGGGGAGTGGGGGGGGGCTAGAAAAGGGGAAATCATTTGAAATATAAATAAATTATATCGAATAAAAAAAAAGATATAGACTAACAGACTGAATATTTAAAAAGGACAAAACATTTTCCGGATTTAAGAATTGCCTCTCAGTGTCAAAGACAAACTCTACCACGGAATAAAAGGTTGGTAAACAATTTTCCAAACATGTAGTCCCCAGAATCATTATGGATTATGAATTCCAAATCACAGTAAAATAGATGGGCAACCAAAAGTCACTAAAACAGGCAAGGAAGGCCACTTTGTAAACATCAAAGAAAAATTACAGCATGAAGAACTTTCAAATCTGAACATCTGTGCTCCAAATGCAAAGGCAATATCATTCATGAAAGAAACTTTACTGGAGCTCAAAGCTTGCATTGCACCTCAGGCGGTAATTGTGCATGACTTCAACAACTGACTCTCCTTACTGGACAGGTCAGAGAAACATAAACTGTACTGAAGCACAGTAAAATAACAGAAGGTTTTTTATTTTATTTTATTTTATTTTATTTTATTTTATTTTATTTTATTTTATTTTATTTTATTTTATTTCATTTTATTTTATTTTTAACAAATGGATTTAATAGATATCTATAGAACTTTTCATCCAAAATCAAAAGAATATAACATCTTCTCAGGACACCATGATACCTTCTCAGAAATAGACAAAATACCTGGTCAAAAAACAGACCTCAACATATATAAGTTGATTGAAATAATTCCATGCATTCTATCAGATCACTATGGAATAAGGGTGATTGTCAATAGCAACCAAAAAACAATTGAAAATAAACATACACCTGTAAGCTAAACAATGTTCTACATAATGATACATTGTTCAAGAAGGAAATATGGATAGAAATCAAAGCCTTTTGTGAATTTAATTAAAATAGAGGCTCAACATACCCAAAATTATGTGACACAATGAAAGCAGTGCTAAGACCAAAATTCATAGCTCTGAATGGCTCCAAGAAGAAGCTGGAGAGAGCACATACTACCAGATTAAGCATATACCAGAAAGATTTAAAACAGAAACTAATACACACAAGAAGAGTAGAAGGAAGGAAATCATTCAATTCAGAGCTGAAGCCAACCAAATAGAAATAGAAATACCTAGACAAGGAATCAACACAACTATGAGCAGATTCTTTGATTAAATCAGCAAGATAGAAAACCGTTGAGTATACAAACCCGAGGACACAATGTATGTATCCAAATTAACACAAGAAATGAAAAGGGAGAAAGAACAATAGAAAAAGAGTAAATCTAAAAAAAAAATTAAACAAAAAAAAAATCAGATACTACTACAAATGCATGTATCAATAAAAGTGGAAAATCTGGATGAAATGAACAATTTCCTAGCCAGATACTAAATAGCAAATTTAAATCATGATCAGACAGACATTTTGAACAGTCCCAAAGCCTCTAAAGGAACAGATGCGTTCATTGAAAGCCCCTGTACCAACTAAAAAACAATAGCAGATGGTTTCTTTGCAGAATTCTATCAGAACTTCAACATAGACCTAATACCAATACGTAGCAAACTATTCTACTAAAAAGAAGAAGACGGAACCCTGCCCAACTTGCTGTATGAAGCCAAAATTACATTGATACCAAAACCAAATATTCAACAAATATTCAACCAAATATTCAACAAAGAAAAGGAACTTAAGACAAATATCCCTTAAAATATCTATGCAAAAATGCTCAATAAAATATTTCATACCTGAATCAAGAACATAACAAACTGATCTTTCATCCCAATCATGTAGACTTCAACCTTAATCTTTCAAATTCAGAGCTGTTTCAATATATGGACATCCATCAATGTTATTTAATATATAAACAAAGTCAAGGAAAAAAATCAAGTTGTCTTTTCATTAGATGCTGCAGAAACCTTAGGAAAAAAAAATCAGCATCCCTTCATATTAAAAGGCTTGAATACAACAGGAATTCAAGGCCTTTAAATAAACATAGTAAATACAATATAGAGCAAACCAATAGCCAGCATCAAGATACATGGAGAGAAACTTGAAGCAATTCCTCTAAAATAAGTGACTAGACAATGCTGCCATCTCGCTTTCTCTGTGTACTTACTCAATATAGTATTAGAAGTTCTAGTAAGAGCAAAAGAAAACAAATAGAGGTCCCAGGGATATGAATTCAATATAATGAAGTAAAATTGTTATTATTAACAGATGATATGATAGTTTACTTAAGGGAACCATAAAACTCCACCAGAAAATACCTACAGCTGATAAACAAATTAAGCAAAGTGGCTGTTTACTGAATTAACTCAAGCAAATCTGTATCCTTCCAATATACTCAAAAAATAAACAGGCTGAGAGTGTAATTAGGGAAATGACACCCTTTGTGATGCCACAAACCATATAAAGTATCTTGGTTTGACTCTAACCAAGCAAGTGAATGATCTGTATAGCAGGTACTTCAAGGCTCTGAATATAGAAATCGAAGATGACCTTAGAATTTAGAAAAATCTCCCATTCTTGGTTTGGAGAGTATAAGATCAATTTTTCCAAAAGCTGTCTACAGATTTAGTGCAATCCACATTAAAAAATCCCGTCAAAATTATTCAAAAATTAATAAATCATTTCTTAAATTCTTCTTGAATAACAATAATCCCAACATAGGTAAACCTAATTTCATAAGTAGACGTAGTTCTAGAGGAATCAGTACCCTGGACCTCAGGCCGTACTACAAAGCAATAGTGTTAAATACTGCATGGTAATATTGCAGTGACAGATAGGTAAATCAATAGAATAGAATTCATGAGCAAGCGTCGAACCCACACTACTATGGTTACTTGACCTTTGACAAAGAGTAAAATCCATGCAGTGGGAAAAAGATAGCCTTTCCATCAAACTGTGCTGTTCAATGAAGGTCAGCATGGAGAAGAATGTGAATACACCAATTCTTATCTCCTTTTAATAATCTTACTATATTCATAGCAGCCCTATTTATAATAACCAGAAGCTGTAAAGAACCCAGGTATACCTCAACTGAAAAATGGATGCAAAAAATAAGTAAACATAGTAAATGCAATATAAAGCAAACTAGTAGCCAACATCAAGCTACATGAATAGAAACTTGAAGCAGTTCTTCTAAAGTAAGAGACTAGACAATGCTGCCCTCATACTTTCTCTGTGTACTTACTCAATATAGTACTATAAGTTATAGTGAGAGCAATAATAAAACAAATGGAGGTCACAGGGATATGAATTCAAAGAATGCAGTAAAATTGTCATTATTAACAGATGATATGATAGTTTACTTAAGGGAACCATAAAACTCCACCATAAAATACCTACAGCTGATAAACAACTTCACCAAAGTGGCTGGTTATCAAATTAATTCAAGCAAATCAGTATTCTTCCAATTAGGTAAATGACACACTTTGTAATGGCCACAAACAATATAAAGTATCTTGGTTTGACTCTAAACAAACAAGTGAATTATCTGTATGACAGGTACTTCAAGTCTTTGAATATAGAAATCAAAGATGACCTAAGTATTTGGAAAATTTTCCATACTCTTGGTTTGTAGAGAATAAGGTCCATCTTGACAAAAGCAGTCTACAGATTTAGATGGGATTTTTTCCTCATGAAAATCCCGTCTAAATTTTTCAAAATGGGTAAAACATTTCTTAAATTCTTCTGGAATAACAGTAATCCCAATATAGATAAAATTAATTTCATCAGTGAAAGCTGATTTAGGGGTAACAGTACCCTGGATCTCAGGCCGAACTACAAAGCAAAGTTTTAAATACTGCATGGTAAGAACACAGTGACATATAGGAAGATCAATAGAATAGAATTGATGACCAAACCCACACAACTATGGTCACTTGATATTTGACAAAGAGTAAAATCCATGCAGTGAGAAAAAGATAGCCTTTGAACAACAAACTGTGCTGTTCAAGTGAAGGTCAACATGCAGAATCATGTGAATACATCAATTCTTATCTCTTTTTAATAAGTTCAAATCCCAGTAGATCAGGGGCCTCCACATAAAAGGAGATAATTTGATACTAATAGAAAAAAGAAAAAAAATTGGGAAGTGCCTTGAGCTCCTAGGTTCAGGGAAAATTTTCGTAAACAGAACACCACTAGTTTATTCACTTAGACCAAGAATTGACAAATGATACCAAATAAATATACAAAGTTACTATAAAGCAAAGGAATCTGTCAATGTGACAAAATGGCAACCAACTAATTGGGAAGAGATCTTTATCAACCATATAACTGACAGAGGGAAATATCAAGTATATATGACTCAAGAGAATCAAATAAACCTTTTAAAAAGTGGGGTACAGAGCTGACCGAAGAATTTCAAAGGATTAATATAGAATAGCTGAGACGCAACTAAAAAATTTTTAACAATCTTAATCATCAGGGAATTGTGAATCAAAATGACTCTGAGATTTCACCCCCACAATTCAAACTGGCTAAGATTAAATATGTAGGAGATAAGAGGTGCCGACTAAGATGTGGAGAACGAGGAACACTTCTTCACTGCTAGTAGGTCGCAAATTGGTACAACCACTCTGAAAAAATCAGTCTGGACCTTCGTCAAAAGCCTGGGTATCATACTACTGGAGAACCCTGATATACCACTCTTGGGCATATACCCAGAAGATTCCATAGCATGTAATAAGGACACATGCGCTGCTATGTTCTTAGCAGCCCCATTTGTAATAGCTAGAAGCTGTAAAGATCTCAGATGACTCGATACTGACAAATGGATACAGAAAATGTGACATATATAAACAATGGAATATTACTCAGCCTTTAAAAGAGCTGAATTCATTAAATTTCCCAGCAAATGGATAGAGCTGGAAAATATGATCCTGAGTGAGGGAACCCATTCTCAAAAGAACACACATGGTATGCACTCACTAATAAACGGATATTAACCCAGAAGCTTGGAATTCCCAAGACACAATTCACATATAACTTAATTTCAAATTGAAGGAAGGACAAAATATGGATATTCTGGCCCTTCTTTGAGTGGGAAGAAAATACCGAGAGAAGGAGATTCTGGAACAAATTGTTCAGCACAGGCTAAAGGAAAAAAATAATGTAGAGACTACACAACTTAGTGATCCATCCCATATATATTAGAAAACACAAATAAAATTAATAATGCCCACAGGCATTTGCTGACTGGAGATGGATAGAGCTGTCACCTGGAATTCTTTGCTAGTGCATGACAAATATAGCACGGGATCATCTCAGCCAGCCAATGAACTGAGCACAGGGACCCATGTCGGGTTTCTAGAGAAATGACCTAAAAAGATGAAGGTGTTTGCCTCACCATAGGAGGAACAATATAAGCTCCAGATACTCCCAGAACACACATTGTAAAAAGACATCAATCAATGATGATGAATGGCTCCAGAGAAAAAGGCAGCAGAGGGTGGGCTTCTTGGACATCAAAGGAAGGAGAGACAATTTGTCCTGGTTAGTTTTGATGGATAAGTGTAGGGGAATACCAAGACAGAGAAGCTGGAAGTGGTTGATAGCATAAGTGGGGAGGGTAGAGGGTTATACTACTTTCAGAGGTGTGTCAGAAAGAATAGGCGAAATCCTTTGAAATTTAAATAAATAATGTATCTAATAGAGGAAAAAAGAGAGAAAAATGAAAATGACCGTAAACTTCTATTACAGGCTAAATTTAATCATCAAATTGTTAAACAACCTTTATTTTTAGAAATTACAAATTTGAAAATATAAAATACTTCTTGCTCTCATACACATATTCAGTACATTCCAACCAAACTAATATGCTATCATCCATAACCAATTCTTCTAGTTTATTACATTTTCTTTACATCTTTATTTTTTCCTTTTAATCTTTTTTTTAAATTTTCTGTTATTGAAGGTTTAATTAATTTATTATTGTTGTTGTTTAAATATCTGTTTACATGTATATGTTTGATAAAATGTGTATAGAAGTTACAGTGAAATTTTAAATATTCTGAATACCACTGATCTAAATTAATTCACCCAGTGTATCTAAGTGCATGTTTATAGGTTGGTAAGAACCTATATTGAGAAAGGATACCTAAGACTATGTAGGCGTTGGTTTATATTTTTTTTTTTATTTTTTTGAAGACCATATTGGCCTACAGTTCATGGTGGTCTCCTTAGGGCTAAAATTGAACATATCATTTGGACATACTAATATTTGTACTTTCCTTAACAACACTAACTGATAAAAATCAATTCCTCACATGACAATCTTATGCATACTTTACTTAGAGTTTTCAATCAACTTATCAGCTACAAGTTTTATAAAAGATATAGTACCCCAATATTGGAACTAAGATTCTATCATAAAAATTTTCAGAGGCATGTAATTCTGCAGTTCACTTCACTTCTGAGGAGGTTAAAGGAGACAGCCTTCATTATGTTCCTTATTCCCTATCTTTATGGTACAGTAGTTGTGAGATGCTACAGATAAGGCACTCAGGGAAAATTAAAGAGAGCTTAAATTATTGGTTCTAGACCATGTTTCTTCTAGTGACAATCATGGTGTGTTGGAGGCTTCTGGTGAGCAAACAGGGTTTCCATGCTCTAGGTTAACTCAGGACATATTACAAGAGTGCAGAGTGGCATAGCATGGTATGATGAATACCTTGGCATGACAAGGTATGAAGAAGACTCACTTTTCCCCTTACCCTGTGTGATAGTCCTTAGTGAGAGGCATGAAACTTGCTTGTCCAGAAAATGTATTTATCATTGGAATGGATGCACTGGCTTACTCATTGTGAACATGACATTAAACATATTTTGGAGAAAGAAATCCCCAGCAATGGAAGGTTATAGATTTAAATCCATGTAGTGGCTATTCCTGGTTGTCAAATTGAGTATATCTGGAATGAACTACAGTCTAGAATTGGGAGGCTCGCCTATGATCCTTATTTGGAGGCTCAGAGATATAAGTTTCTGGCCTGAATCTTGGTATAGAGATCTTGATGCATAGTAGCTAAGACAAGGAGATCTCTGAGTTCAAGATCATTTGGGATTAAAGGAATGGGTGCACACACCTTTAATCTGGGCCACACCCTCTGCTGGAAAACTACAGCCTTTAATCTGGGCCACACACTCTGTTAGAACCTACAGACTTTAATCTGGGCTACAACATTAGCTGGACATATAAGGACATTAGAAGATGAAAGATTTACTCTCTCTCTCACTCTTCCTTGCCTGCTAGCCTCATGGGACTGAGAAATGGCTAGATCCTTGTTCTTCCAGCCACAGCTGGTGCTGACCATTGTTGGAGAGTTGGACTATAGACTGTAAGTCATTGACAAATTCCCTAACTATATAAAGACTATCCATACGTTCTGTGAATCTAGAGAACCCGAAGTAATTCAATCCAAGTCTATATAAATATATTATTAGCATGGAGAACTGTAGATTCTATGCTTCCTCTCCTGTATACAAGGTGTTCTTGGTGGTTTTCAAGATCTCCAGATCCAAATGCTGGATCAAAAAGCAATACAACTTCTGTCATTCTGACTTAAGAATTTGGGTCTTACATTTTGCAACTATTAAATACATTTTCTCTTTCTAGTTTACCATCATGCCCATTCATCATTTGACACTGTTTAAAACATTTTGAAGAGATTATTAAAAACAATAGACCACTGTCTGCAAAAAGAAGCATGGTAAGATTTACGTTTGTGTATAGTGTGGATAATGGAAGAATTTTTCATTTCTTCAAGGAAGCAAAATGTTGTAATTTCAATTCTTATTGTAGAACCCATCAATAAACACAGAAGACAGAAAAATATTTTATTGAAGGATGGTTTGGGAGCAGAAGGAAATATCACCTTATTGGTAGGAGAGTATATGCTAAGGGGCAATGTTGTTGTACAATACACTGATTTAAGTGTCAAAATGTTTGATATTGAGTTTCATTAACAAATGACCTAGGATGAGGTAGCAGAACACCTATGACATGCCACTGAATAGAAACATATGGCTCATTTTCTCATGGAATATTTCTTTCCATAATGGTTCTACTATAAGTATTTGTCTTACATGTAATTGCAAACAAACTGATAGTACCTTGCATTAAGAAGAAATGAATCATTCATTTATTTTCTGTGATTTTTGCTCCTCTTTTTACTTAAATTTTGCCAGATGTGATCATGTTATTTTCATCTCACTGGAATTTAAATATCAAAAAAGTAAACAAGTCCATGTAAGATTGAAAAAGTGATCAAGCAAGACTCTTGAAAGCTTTAGAGTATGATAAGCTGTATGACAGCACCTGCAGTCTGGTACATACAGAGAAATCATACAGCTAGATCGGCATTTTATAGAGTTTAATGAACTTTTCTCTCAGTGTCCCAATCTTCATTTATATCTTATCTTTGACTTTCTTTAGTGAGAACTGTTATTTGAAACCATCAATTGAATTTTAAGCTACACGTAATAAACTCAGATATTTTAGCCTGTGAAACATCATATTGATTACTGGATTAATCAAGGTGAGTGAATGGATGAGGGATATTGTATCCTATTTAGATGGTTGGTGACTACAGAATTACCAACATTTAATAAAAAAAAGTTAATAATCTGTGTTTCCAGAACCTGTATTTTTCTTATGTGGATCAGATGTATTTATCCTTGCTGAATATCTCTACAAATCGGAGTGTAGTGAAACTTGAACACTTCTCCAACAAGGTCTTGTGGCTAAATAAGAGATAGAAAGAAAATATCACTACTTTTCTGTTACCAAATTGATGGGTTGGCTTAACTTTCCATCCATTCACAGCTTTTGCTAGTTAACATATTTGCATCCAGAATATCCACGCACACACACACACACACACAAACACACACACACCCGAATACCTAGACACTAAGCCCCCAAAGATGGAGGACACGGGAAGGATCCCATGGTTCCACATAATTAGCCAAAGATGACATTGTGTGTTATCAATGTGAGATGGTACCCTTGGTTCTAAGAAGGCTGGAAGCCCCAAGAAGTAAAAGTGAGGTAGGGAGGAAGTAGTAGGTGACTAGGTAGATGAAAACGCTCATAGAAATAAGAGAGGGGACATGGGATAGAGATAACTTTTATGGTTATTGCTGGATATATGCTAACTTTTGAAATGAAAATAAAGAAAGGAGATATTCAATGGAATAATGTGGTAGGGGAGAAAATAAACACATCACATTCTCATTGTACGAAAAATGAACAAACCCTGTTGCCAAGAGCTCTAGCTTTGAGTGTAAGAGGATTTCTATAACTGTGTATTGGTAGAGTCCTGAAAAAATAGCACTACAGATCAAAACAGAATAGGGCTAGCATTAGCCGGAAATTAAAGACTCTATGCGAGATAAGCATTCCCCATCTGAACATTCTACTGTTTCTTGAAGAACTCTTGCTATCTCCTGTGATGTCACCAGTGTTGTAACAATGTCAAGTGTTCCTATGCCTCACTGAGTCTCAACAGGCTTCAACCTTATCAATGTTTTCAAGGCAGACGTCTCTACAAGAAGAGAGAAACAGGAACACAAGAAATATCAAGAAAGTGTAAGACAACATGCAGGAGTCTACTGGTTTTCCAGCTTGTCCAATGAAGAAAACTCCCACAACAATGCTATCCAACCAAGGTATTTCTATTCCTCTACTACGCTCTGATCTCCAAGGGCCTCCAGCTCTACTATTTTCTCTTTGTCCCCAAATGCCCAATACCCTTGTATTACCTGAATATCTTCAAATGCCTCCAGATCCACAAATGCCTCAGTATCACCAAAGACCACAAATGGTTCCATTACTCGATGGCCAACAATTGTCACCCGCATCGACAGTGCATCCAGGCTTTCAGGTTATTGCCTCTCCATTCGTTCATCTTGTGGGTCCTGAAGTCTGTCCAAGAGCACATGTTCCCCAAAAGACTTCTGTAAGACCTTGGAAATGGCCGACCAGGTATAGCACAGAACATAAGAATAAGCTGGAGAAATTCTTCTTGGAAATTTCCAAGTATCCTTCCATTGAACAATGTAAGGAACTGGCAGAAAGCATTTGTGTGACAGAATACCAGATTCGGATATGGTTTAAGAACAGCAGGTGTAGATACTTTAGGGATCATCCCAATGAGCATAGGTCAACACCTGGGAAACAAAGTGGAAGATCTCAAACTCACTTCCTCAGCAATGAAGATCATGCCCCCTTGAATGCTGTGGCCACTCATTATCCTATGTCCCAAAGCTTAGCTGATGTAAGCTCCCTTTTTCAACATGGTGCCTCCAATATCTTCATTTACATTTGCCATTCTTAAGGCAGTGGAACATTCTGGATATGGTGATGGCTGCCAATAACTAGACAAGAGTAACGACAGCCCATTTCCTGTAACCAAATCCATGGACGCAGTTCAGAGTGATGCTGTTGAAGACACATCTGAAACACATTAAGAGATAAGATATAGCAATAGCCAAAGATTTCCAAATCTACCACTTTCAAAGATCGAGGTACAAATCAAGATCACTCAAAAGAGACAGATTTTTAAAGCCATAGAGACTCATAATCTTTTATTTTCGGAATAGTTCTGTGTTCAAGATCGATACATATTTGACCTTAATCTAGAAACTGTGCAGTTATCAATTCTGTTTTGCCTGAATTTGCCCAAAGCTACTTATCATGAAGATATTTCTGGAAATCCTTCTGTCTGCATTGCTTCTTTTATATTTTACTTTAGTTAACTTTGTGTTTTTAAATACATGAACAATTATGACACTGGAATGAGGGCACTGAAATTTATCAATTGAAAATCTGAACTATAATGCATAACCTTTCATCTGTACACCAATCCCGCATTGTGCCTTATAATCCTTGACCATATTCCTCCATTCATCTATTCACTCTTCCATTGTAAACACAGTTTCATTCTCTCTGTCTTTCTTTTAATGTTTCGCTGTCAGTCTCTCTGTCTGTCTCTCTATACCTCTAGTGCATTCCCCTAAGCTACCATAGTGGGGAAACTTTAAAAAAAACGGAAAGATGAAATGAAGCTGATTTATAATCATTCTTGCGTTCCTTATATATTTTGGATAAAAGCCCTGTTTCAAACAGAGAGTTTGCTATGAACTTTTCCTAATTTATAGGCTACAATTTTCTCGAATTATTTTTGCCTTACAAGTACCTTGCAATTTCATGAGGTTCAATTAATCAATTGTTGATTTTACTAGCTTAGACATTTATCATCTACTCAGAAAATGGACTCTTTTGCAGAATTATCAATGCAATTCATTGATATTTCTTACTTTCTCTTTTATGAGATCCAAAGTTCCTATTTTTGTATTAAGTTCATTTTTTCTGTTGGATGTTACTTTTGTGCAGGGTGATAAATATGGTATATTTTCATTCTCCTATATATGAACATTCAGATAGAGGAGCACAATTTGATGAGGATTCTTCTTGTATCAGATGAATGACTGAATATTTTATCAAAGTTTAAATGTCCGTAGATGTGTTTATTTTGGGAATTTTTTTTCAATTCCATTTATCAACCAGTATGTTTCTGTACAAATGCTAGGCAGTTATTATTATTTTATAGGAGAACTACTAGAGGTAAGTGATGGCAATTTCTCAAAAAATTCTTTGATTATTTTGCATTATTTAAGCGATCCTAAATTTTTGTCCATTTGATGTTGAGAATCGTAATTTTAAGGTTTATAAAAATTGTGTTCATAAAATAATTTATAAAATAATTTTTTTTTCTGGAAAAGCACTCTGATACAAACCTAAACATGCAAATGCATTTAGAATATAAATTAAAAATGAAGTGGAATTATTTTCTGAAGAAACTGAAGACTTTCACTCAGTATATGTAAGATAAATTTGAGGATTACATAGTGTTTTTGATAAAAATGAAAAAATGATTCAGAAAAACACTCAGAAACAATTCTAGGCATACAAATTCATTTATAATATAATTTAAAAAGAAGAGTAGATATTTTTGAATATACTTAAGGTTTTCATCTAACCTGTGTGAGAAAATTGAGGATAACATAGGATAATTGATAATATTGACGTTTTTTTTTTAAAGAAAAACTCCAATAATATAATAGGCATATCATTTCCTGAAAATATCCTATGCTATCGTATGCAACTTTTGTAAATTATCCTATGCAATCCTCAATTTTGTGTTATAAATATTATATGAAAATCTTCAGTTTTATCATAAAATGTTACCACTTCATTTATCAATTATATCCTAAAAGTATTTGTATGCCTAATATTTAGGTGAGTTTTTTTCAAAAATAAACTTCAGTATTATCAACTATTCTTTGTTATACTCAAATTTCGCACACAGTATAGATGAGAATCTTCATTATATTCAAAAATATCTATACATATTTTTCAATTATATTTTAATACATTTGTATGCCTAGAATATTTCTGAGTGTTTTTCTGAATAAACCTACAATTTTATCAAAAACACTATATTAACCTCAATTTTATCATACATATGTTGTATGAAAATCTTCAGTTATTTCAGGAAATATCTACCCTTCATTTTTCATATATATTCTACATGCATTTGTAGGCCTAGATTTTTTCAGAGTGTTTTACCAAAAAACTATATTTTAAACATTATATTATGTAATTCTCAATTTTGTGATACAAATGATATATGAAAATCTTCAGTTTTATCAGAAAATATTGTCACTTCAATTATCAATTATATCCTAAAAGTATTTGTTTGCCTATTAATTTATCTGAGTTTTTTGAAAATAAAACTTCAATATTATCAATTAAAAAAATGGGTTGAATTTTCATGAAAATTGACTTAAATCTGTTGACTACTTTTGGTAAAACATCTATTTTCACAATGTTAATCCTAATTTTCATTTAAATATTTCTTCTTTTCTAATATGTATTCCATGGATCTTGTTTAGTTATTTTCATGCTTGGGACAAAAATTCAAGCTATTTATGAAAGTGATAGAATAGACAGTGTTGCCTTGCACTTCATTTTTGAGAAATTTTTTATATTCTCTGAACTTTGCTCAATGTTGTGTACTGGCTTGCTCTATACTGCCTTAATTATGTTTATTTCTGAAACTTCTATCCCTCATTTATAAAATAATTTGGGCAGTAAGTGGTATTAAATTTTGTCACAGTGTTTTCAGTATCAAGAGTTGATCATGTGATTTCCTTTACGTTGTTGGTACATTTTTCTAAAGGAATGTGTTAAACCCCTTTCAATTATCCCAAAATCTTGTTATAATGTTAAAGAAAGTGGACCTGTATGAAATTGTTTATATATATATATATATATATATATAATTGTTCACTGTGCCAATAACAAACACTTCACACATATATCAGCAGTGTAAATCTTAGCACAACATAGAAGATACTGCCAGGACTCATCCTCAGTGTAAGTTAGCATGAGGAATTAGCAAGAACACCTATAGATAATCTCAGCTGAGCTTCTCTCTGCAAAGTGAAAATTACTGAAGATATGAGACCTGTAATGTTTGCACAGATTTCTTTATAAGCAATGCTATCTAAGGTTTAGTTACTAAACTTTGAAGTGTTTTGATTCTCCCTCAAAATATCAAGTGTACTCCACAGGTTTTCATCAACACAGGTCTTACCTCAGCATGTGAATCTGACCAGTATGACATTGCTGCCAAGCACCCATCATATGATGAAACAGAAACAATCTGACACATCCCCAGAAATATTCTTAATGTATTTCTGTTTGTGGTATCCATACAAATGCTTGTCAACTGTTCAATGTAATGTGGAACAATTATAAGACAAGAATCCTCCCTTACCTTCGTCCTTTAACCTAATATCACTTCTCCTCTCTATCATCATGTGCTAACATCACTTCTCTGTATCTTCATGTGTTTGTTCCAGCAAAACACCTTCCAGTCCAAATGACTTTCTAAAGAACATTTAATATACAACTGAAAGTTTAAAAATATGGATACTCTACAGTACAAATTTGTTTGTTCCCATTAATCATCCTAATTTTCTTCTTCACAGAGTTCTAACTGAAAGATAAGGCTAGCATCAAAATATACACTATGACTGGACACGGGATCATATCTACAAAATTATTACATTCATTGAAAACATCCTATGAGATTATATGACTTAATTTTTCAAATTGTTGTACATAATATAATTATCCAAATTTTTTATAGAATTAAGTAATATTGAAGTGTACAATCCATTGTTATTTTGTACCTGAAAATAACAAAATTTGCACCTGAATCTTCCAAAGCACTGAATTGTTTTCTAGACATATTTGCATGTTAACTCATTTAAATGAAATTAACATTGCTAGTGAATAAAAATTAATATGATAAAATTTATATTTGATTCCCAAATCACAAGGAAAATGTAATTTAATAAATATTAAATATGTGTAAAAAACTAAACATTATGAAACTGGTGAAAAGGATGATTCAAGGTTCTCACGCACTTACATTTACTTATAAGCCAATCATAAACAAACCTGACCCCTATCTATAGCACTACAACCTAGACCTCGGATAGCATTGGTGGTGTCCCAAATTGCTTTTGAGAAGCAGAAGCTAAATAGGCGATAGCTCATAATAGAGTTGCTTTGGTCCTTTCCATTCCCATTCTTGTCATGGATCACTGTATAGATGTATAGAATCTGCAATTAGGACAATTTTTAGGAATTCTTTCTTTATTTGACCATTAATCATTGACAGTGATTATTTACCATCCAATATGTTTGATTGTTTCCATTTAATCTTTCACAAAGTCAATGACGTAATATTTTTGTCAATTTGTACATTATGAGAAAACATACCTGTAGCATATGAGGATTAATATGATGAAACTGATGACATATTATACCAATATAAATATATTTTAACTCAGCATTTTAAACTAATTTTATATCCATTTTCCTTTTTTTTAATTTTCTACATTCTTTGTTTACATTTCAAATTATTTATCCATTCCCAGTTCCCTGCTTCTGATAAGTTCCATAATCCCCATTCTCTCCACCCATTCCCCAATGACGAACTAACATTTTTCTTTCCTGTGTCCTGGTATTCCCCTACAATACTGCATCAAACAATTTCAGGACCAGTACTTTCTCTTTTCTTCCTTTTGGGAATCATTTGATATGTTAATTGTGTCATTAGTATTCAGAGCTTCTGGGTTAATAGCCACTTATCAGTGATTACAATCCATGTGTATTCTTTTGTGATTGGGTTACTCAATTAGAATGATATTTCTAGTTCCATCCATTTGTTAAAATAGTTCATGAATTCTTTGTTTTTAATTGCTGAGAAGTACTCCATTGTTTAAATATATCACATTTTCTTTTTACATTCTTATATTGAGGGACATTTGGGTTCTTTCAAGTTTCTGGCAATTTCTAATAGAAGTAGAAATTTGTTTTGGTGATTGTTAATTTAATTGTTTGTTTAATTTGTTTGGTGATTGTTATCTTCTAATTCAAAATTCAGAAATATAGAGTGAAGAGTTAGGACAGTGGAAAGCAAGTACACTACTTTTTTTCTTTTTCATTAGGAATATGAAATGATACAGCATATATAACCATGAAAATTTCATTTTATTTAGTTTAACTATTTTTCCTAGGTGTACAAATATCCTTTTTTTTTTATTTAGTAAGTAGGTCAGCATAAGAAGGATTTGTGACTTTGTAAAGTGAAAAAAAAAAAACTTATGAAGTGTTTCAAAATGCCTCTTTATGAATCACACTGCATATTTCATGCTGTGTAAGGGATAGATATCATACACACTTTTATTTTTATTTATATGGAAGATGAGAGATTGTATCCTTTTACTTTCGAATTTCAGGAAACAGCTCCTTAATATAAGTTAAAAAATAATACTGATATTTGAGTGTACAAACCTGGCACAAACATAAATTTCATTTGGTATAACAACTCAAAGGGAATGTTTCAAGATTACATTAAGGTTATCATTCTGTTGGTCATTTAATTCTGTGTATTGAAAAGGTCCTTTCTCTATTTTTCTCTTATTAAATGCCATTGATCCTATTGCTCCAATTGTATTTTCAATATAATCGTTCCCAATATTTTATGGAAGTTTTGTGTTTAAGTGTTTTTATTTTGTTTGTTTTTAATTTTCTTTTAGCATATTACTTTAATTGCCTGTTGTCTATTAAGAAGAGAAGTGTTGTGAATAGTATTTATGAATGATATCGGAAGGTAAAATATCCTTAGAGCAATTCATATGAAAAAATACTCTTATTTTAAATTTTAAAATGAAATAAAATTACAAAAGTCTTTTCTCCTTTCCGGACCTCTATGTTATGTTACATCAAGTCATTGGAATCAGTGCTAAGTGAAGACACAACTACATTGGTCCTCAAACTATACGCAACAGATATTTACAATACAACAATAACATATGCTCCACTCATGTTTTAGAAGTCATATTTGTAATAACCAGACTTTGTAGGCAACCCAGTTGTCTATTAGCTGAAAAATGAATACTGAAATTGTGGTTCATTTAAAATATAGAATTCTATTCAGATATAAAACACAAGTTGCTGACATCATGCATTTTATAGGAAAATGTGTCAAACTAGAAAATATCATACTGAGGGAATTAACTCGGACCCAAAAAGATTGGCAGGGCATGTGTTAACTAATAAATGGATACAAAATGTTCAGATCAGGAGTGACAATGCAAAGAGAGTAATTAGTGTATCAAGAAGTATGGTAGAAATGAGGAAGATTTAGTCCCACTTTAAAACAGGAAAACAACAATCACATGAAGGAGAGAAATGGGGAAACCTTTGTAGGATGCTGTAGAGTTAGGGGAAATGGCAGGTGCTAGATTAGTGGTGTTTAAAAATAGAATATCAAGGTTTCTGGATAATGAAAGGAAATTGCACTTGAATAATTTAACCTTCAATGAATGCCTGGGAGGCATCCAGAAATACATAGAGCTCTGAGATGGAAGATATTTCTAAGATCCAATAGGTGTGAATTTTCTTATTTCCTTATAAGTATATTTTGGTTATTTATGTGACATGTTTATGATTATTAGCATGCTTATTTTCAGAAGAATTTCATGATATTTTCTGCTAAACAAAAAACAAAAAACCTACCTTTAAATATCACCCATAGTGAGATGGAACCTGAAAATTACACCTCAAGTATATTTTTAAATCACCCTTCCGCAGAAAATGGATGGGATAATATTCCCGGCTTCAATATTTTTGACCCAGATTTCCTCATCTCTAAAAGTATTGCAGGAGAAAAAAATAATCTGACCTATCTTGGGTTCCATCCCATATGAATGAAGTGAACCCTGGTACTATTATTATTACTATGTTGTGCTTGCAGTTTGGAAATTAATAGGACTTCTTCTAAATGGCTGTGCCGGTAGAAAACAGAGAGGAATGTTCTTATTTATTACCAGACATCCGACTGAGGTCATGGAATACTATGTAAGAGTGAGGGAAAGAGGTTAAACTTCAAGTATCCTTGATCTCTGGGATTTCACAAAGTCTAAACCAGAAACATTCTTACAATTGCCGATCTAATACCCCAGGAAAACTAGGGTGAAGTGCACTGCCTTGGTCTCCTTTGGTTTTGGACTAAAACTAGTGGAAACTCTATGATTTAGGGAGCGGGAATGCAAGGTAGATTTGCTTTTAATCAGCCTGTTATTAAAATTATAAAAATCTAATTATTAATTTGAAAATAATCTTAAAGTGATTTTTAAACTTCTTAGCACATGGATCTTTGCTTATTTTAAAGGCACCATGCAGAAGAACTAAGTGTAATTAAAGAAACCCAGCTAAATTTTCTGACTCAAAGAACATTCTTCAGGTTTTCTTGGTTACTTCCTGTTGGATAAAGAAATGTGTCCATTTATTTAGAAAATAAATGACTGTTGAATTGGTTGATGGGAAATAGTTAGGATCAAAGTTTAGCTGGGTAGTTTAATCAAAAGTAAAATGTATTTTTTTTCTAATAAAATCTATTTCTTAACAATTTGAAAGTAAAGGTTAACGAATAAATACATGAAATTCCTTAGTCTTTACAGATCATTAGATTTTGCTTTTGCAATACTAATTTTATGTTTATAATGTCTATTAGTTTTGTACACAGTCCAAATTTCAATCCTATATAAAATACATATTTGAATTTAATTACCTTGCTTATAAACTGTGACATTTGATGACTTTCTTTATGACTTCCTTTTTTTTTAAGACCTCCAAGCAAAAAAATTTATAGATTTAGGGATAGGAAACAATGTCTTGTGTTCCTTCTCACAAATTTTTTATCACAAAATCACAAATGAAAACTTATATTTGATCATTTTGTTTAGTGAGAAAGTATGTTTGATAGGGATAAATGGAAGAAAGGGTAATGATTGCATTGTAATTCAAACAAAACTAAAATAAAAGAACAACAGGAGAATTTATATCAGTCTTCAGGTGTATAAAGTCAATTATCAGCCATTATAAAATTCTCTTATTCTTATATACTTCTGCTGCAATATTCTATTTCAATTTTCCCTTTTGAATATATTGATAATTATTATTTTACCACTAGTTTAGAAATCTGAAAAAAAATCAGCTTAAAATAAAAATGAGGTACTTTTTATATACAATTTTTGCAAATTCAATCCATGCAAAAAAATAACATTTTTCTATTCTTCATGGTGGTAATATTAAACATTTTTCTAGGCAACAAGACGAATGGATTCAATCTGATTTTGAGACAAGTCAATATCATATGCAAATGAGAAAAGATAAACAATATGGGTCTTTTTATTCATATCTAATTTTGAGATTATTTCTAACCTTATATTTATAATTAGATATAGTCTTTATTTACATTTCAAATATTATCCCATTTCCTGGTTATCCCTCTGATAACAGCTGATCCCTTCAATGCCTCCCAAATGGTCACCAAAGGAACAAATCCTACTTAGCTATGCCAACATTCCTCTATAGTGGTCATTGAGCCTTCACAGGACCAATGTTCCTTCTTTCCTTTGTTGTCCAAGAATTCCATCCTCTACTTTATATGTAGCTGGAACCATTGAACCATCCTGTGTATTCAAAGATAACTGGCTTTTTAGTCCCTAAAAGACCTGGGGTTACCTGATAGTTTCACTTCTTGTTCATCCTACTTAATCTCCTTATACAAGCTACTTAATCTCTTTGAGTCCTTTCTCTAGCTCCACCATTGGTAAACTTGTACTCAATTCAATAGGTGGTAGAGAGCGCGGTCCTCCATATTTGTGGTGGCAATACACAGTTCTATCATACTCACATTAGTGGCTGGTTTGGGGGATTGTATATGTGAAGGATCCCCAGAAGGGGCAGGCTCTTTTTGTTCTGTCTTTATTAGTATGCCTTTCATGACAAAAACTAATGGGCTTTAAAAAAGTACGGTGTAGAATTTTGGTCACACAGCTAGACTCAATTTCCTGTGTAAAACATTCTTTAAGATGGTCTATCAACATTTTCGTATCTTTGACTTTATGAAATTTGTTTTCTAAATGGAATCTCAGGGTGTAACTATTATGTTCGACAGGAAAAGAACACTGGTGTGCTCTCTTACCTTGTTGGCAATATTCATTCTTCTTTGAATCACCCCGGATGTTATTTTTCATTTGGTGGGGGGTTGTCTCAGAAAGACATGTTAAAAAATAAAGATAATTTAGTGAGACCATAGATGTTGAAGAGTACATTAATATGTGGATGTAATAAAACAAGTATGGAGAAATAATATTGAAAAATTAACTCTTTGAAACTAAAGCTTTTATTTCATATAAATATTTATATTAAACTCAGTTGATTTAGTAGTCCCGATTTCTCTTCACGTATTCCACCTCTCAATTTATTAAATGGCTTTAGTATAAACAGGGTATTTACTATCATCACTTTTCTTGCCTAGATGAAATGTTATTATTCATAGAGTGTTTTCAGAGTATTATAGCAAGCAAAATTGCGCAAAGAAGGAAGATTTATAAAAATCAAGGATCTGAATACCACTCTTTCCATTTGCAATTTTAGAAAATGTGAATTAGTGATAACAACCTAACTAAAAATTCTGATTTTAAGCAAAATCTACGAATGTTTTCAGCATGGCATATGTTGCAAATCACGATTAAATAATGAGAATTAAATAAATTGGTGCAATGATTATGTTGTATGAAATTAATCTTTACATTAAGCAAATGTTCTTTGATTATTTTGAATTTCAAAATGATAAATATATGCACATGTTAAGAACAGAGTCAGTGAAAATGGCTTGAACAAATTTTCTTTCATTGCATAATACAGGACATATAGATAAGCCAAATATGCTGAACTAATATATTTCTATATTTGTAAATAATGTCAACTTTTAACATACTTTCAACATAGATTACAGGTATCTTATAATGAATAGAAAATAAAATATATTTTATGACTAATATTTTCTGGAGTTTCTTGAAACAAAGAAACAGGGGGAGAATTGTACACTCCCAATGATTAATCGTCACTCAAAATGAGAATTCATTAATTGTATTTTCATTGTGGAATTGAGACAACTACAAAGTAATCGTTGCACAGAATGGGAATTCAAATGTTGAAAGCTACTCAAAAAGCAGACAGAGCCTATTTAAATTTTTCCTATAAAAGTTTGATTCTGATTGATTTATTAGTAAATGAGAGTTTGTAGGAATCTTAATTGTTTATTCCCAGTAATTTAATAAATCCTGGTTTATATATTTATTTTATAATACAAATACTATATTTGTACTATTTAATAAATTGTATTTACTTGGGAGTAAGGGAACTCAATTTTTAATTTCATGATATTTATTTTTTTACTACCAAGAATAATTCATTTCAATTAAAAATTGAATGTTCTCATATGTCTGCAAAAATATTAATTATTTTGGAATATTTCATAAATCAATGAAACAGAATTGATGACCAAACAATGAACCCACACAACTATGGTAACTTTACATTAGATAAAGAGCAAAATCCATGCAGTGAATAAAAGATAGCCTTTTCAAAAAACAGTGCAGGTGCAAGTGGATGTCAGTATGCAGAAGATTGTGAATAGATCCATTATCTTCTTGTACTGAACTCAAATCCACGTGGATCATGGACCTCAACATAAAACCAGATATATTTAAAGTAACAGAAAAGAAACTACGAAAGAGCCTGGAGCTCATGGTCACAGGGCGAATTTTCCTAAACAGAACACCAATGATTTATTCTTTTAGATGAAGAATTGGCAAATGCCAGACACTCTGAAGCTAATAGAAAAGAAACTGGGGAAGACCCTTGAGGACATCGGTACAGGGAGAAAGTTTCTGAACAGAACACCAATAGCGTATGCTCTAAGATCAAGAATTGACAAATGGGACCTCATAAAATTACAAAGTTTCTGTAAGGTAAAGGACACCATTAAGAGGACAAATCGGCAACCAACAAATTGGGAAAGGATCTTCACCAATCCTACATCAGATAGAGGGCTAATATCCTATATATATATAAAGAACTCAAGAAGTTAGACTCCAGAAAACCAAACAACCCTATTAAAAATGGGGTACAGAGTTAAACAAAGAATTCTCAACTGAAGAACTTCGGATGGCGGAGAAGCATCTTAAAAAAAATGCTCAACTTCATCAGTCATTAGGGAAATGCAAATCAAAACAACCCTGAGATTTCACCTTACACCAGTCAGAATGGCTAAGATTAAAAATTCAGGAGACAGCAGGTGTTGGAGAGGGTGTGGAGAAAGAGGAACACTCCTCCACTGCTGGTAGGGTTGCAAATTGTTACAACCACTCTGGAAATCAGTATGGCGGTTCCTCTGAAAACTGGGCACCTCACTTCTAGAAGATCCTGCTATACCACTCCTGGTCATATACCCAGAGGATTCCCCACCATGTAATAAGGTTACATGCTCTACTATGTTCATAGCAGCCCTATTTATAATTGCCAGATGCTGGAAAGAACCCAGGTATCCCTAAACAGAAGAGTGGATGCAAAAAATGTGGCATATCTACACAATGGAGTACTATTCTGCCATTAGAAACAATGAATTAATGAAATTCTTAGGCAAATGGCTGGAGCTAGAGAATATCATCCTAAGTGAGGTAACCCTGACTCAAAAGGTGAATCATGGTATGCCCTCACTAATAAATGGATATTAACCTAGAAAACTGGAATACCCAAAACATAATCCACACATCAAATGAGGTACAAGAAGAAAGGAAGAGTGGCCCCCTGTTCTGGAAAGACTCAGTGAAGCAGTATTCGGCAAAACCTGAACGGGGAAGAGGGAAAGGGTGGGTGGGAGGACAGGGGGACAGAAGGGGGCTTGCGGGACTTTCGGGGAGTGTGGGGTTAGAAAAGGGGAAATCATTTGAAATATAAATAAAAAATATATCGAATAAAAAAAATAACCCCCCCCCCCAAAAAAAGAATTGACAAATGACACCTCATACAACAGAAAGATACTGTAAAGCAAAAGGACCTTGTCAATGTGACTAAATGCAAACCAACAAATTGGGAAATATCTTTACCAAATATTTTACAGACAAAAGGACATATCCAGGATATAAGACTCCAGAGATCAAAATATCCTTTTTTAAAACAGGTTACAGAGCTAACAAAAAATGTTCACCTGAGGGATGTAGAATGGGTAAGAAGCCAAAGAAATGTTCAGCAATCTTAGTCATCAGGGAAATGCAAATCAAAACTACCTTGAATTTTCACCTCCCATAATTCAGAATGTCTAACATCAAAAATTTAGTAGAAAAGAGTTGCTGGCTAAGATATAGAGAAAGAGGAATACTTCTCAACTGCTGGTGGGTCACAAATTTGTACAATATCTCTGAAAAATCAGTCTGAAAGTTTATCAAAACCCTGGAAATGATTCTACCAGAGGATCCTACTATACCAGTTCTGGGCATATAACTGGAAGTTTCCCCAGCATGTAATGAGGACACATGCTCCACTATGTTCATAGCAGTCAAGTTTATAATAGCCAGAAGCCAGAAAAAACACAGATGTCCCCTAACAGAGGAATGGATGCAATAATTATGACAAATATATCTATACATAATGGAGCACCATTCAGCTATTTATAAGAATGAATTCTTGAAAATTTCCAGCAATTGGATTGAAATGGAAAAGACAATCCTGGGTGTGGTAACCCAACCAAAAAAGAACACACTCACTGCCAAATGGATATTATTAGCCCAGGAGCTTGGAATTCCCAAGACACAATTCACATCTAAAATTAACCTCAAATTTAAAAATAAGCAAAGTAAGTAGACATGTATTCATTGCATTATAAAGGAATATACATACATCAAAAATGCTGAGCTAAATTATTTTTACTTTTCTATATACTACAAGAAATTACAACATAATTTTCCACATATTTACAGGTATCTTAAATTATAATCAACACAATGTCAAATATATTTCATCACTAATATTTTCAGGATGTACTAGAAACAGTCAAACTAACAGGATGAGAAAAGAACACTACCAATGATTAATGGTCTCAGAAAAAGAGAAATCCTCCGTGTATTTTCATTTCTGAATTGATACAACTATAGAATAATCCTTGTCCAGAATGGGGGTTCAAATGTTAAAATCTAGTCATAGAGCAGACATAGACTCCCTACCATATTGAAATTCCTTTATTCATTCTTTTGGAATATTTAATGTACAGCATTATTAAATTTTAGAAAATGAGAAAGGAGTGTACTCTTCAATTTTTCTTAATTATGTACAAACTTTTTAAAAATGTATATATCGGTTGATGAGCATAGATGTTGGTCTTAAAACTTGGTTATTGTATGAATGTGAAAGATTCCTCAAGTATTTAACTTAGATTCCTTTATATCTACTTTAGGTGTGGTATATCTCAATCATATCATAGTTTCACTTTTAGGAATTTTTAAATAATTATTTTTATAAATTCTTTGCGAGTTTTATGCAACATATTTTGATCATATTCAGCCCCTTCCCCAACTGTTTCTCATTTTACCAACCTTACTTTTGTGTCATTAAAAGAAAATCCACTGAGAAAAAAAAAACAAAAAACAAAAAAACAATATAGCAAGTGCTATGAGGACGACACACACCTGTAGTCTCAGCACTTAGAAAGCTGAGGCAGGAGAATCATAAATTTGATACCATCTTGGGCATTGAATTACATAGAATCTGCCTCAAAAGAAATAAAAATAATCCAATGCTGGGGAAAATCATTTCTGCTTGTATCATTTTGTGGATCAGTGAGGATATCTGCAGACTAGCTGTCTAGCTGGGGGGCTGCTGCCAACACAGCTTGTACTTCTGATTGATGTTGACTGACTAATTGCCCTACTAAGACCTGATACCAGGTCTCATTTGCAGTGTGTGAAAGTAATTGCTTTCCCCACAGCCCTAGAGTTGCAGGCATCCAACACTTTTAACTTTCCCAATGCAATGGTTGGAACACAGGAACTCTGTGAGTGAGAGCAAACATGGTTACCCAGTTGGTCAAAGAATAAATATTTTTCATGAACTGTGATGATGTCCTTTGGCCATCTGTGGCAAACAGTTGGGCCTTATTGTTTTCAAAGAACTGCCCATATGTAAAATTGCTTAGGCCTTTGTCCATCATATAAATTGGATCCTACTCTGCACTATGTTATGATTTGTAAGATGTGTCTCTTGACAGAGCCCTCCCTGCCACCCTCCTCACCCATGTCATGGTTTCCACTGCTGTGCCTGGAGGAGGGGTTTGGAGGAAGTGGAGAGATCACAGATCATGAGCATTCTGATCTATCAAAGGATCTGATCTATTGATGGGATTGCAATCTGATCACATGACTGAGAGCAGTTAGAAACCAGAAAGTTGAACCTTTTTGGAGGAAATGCCTCATTGAAGGCATGCTCTTGAGGGATTGTCTGTCTCCTATCCCCAGCTTCATCTCCACTCTGTCCCATTCGGCTTTCAAACCTGCTGTGAAGAATAGACCTGCACCTCATCACTCATACTCCACTGTGAGATTTACTTCAAACCCAAAACCATGGGGTTATCCAAGGATGAACTGAGTTTGCAATGATGAAACAAAATAAATTTTTTCGTACTTAAGTGATTTCCTTGGGAGTTTTTTTTTTTTTCACTATAAAGAAAATGGTCTCCCCTCTCTGCGTATTGCATTTAGTACTATATAACTGTCTCACTTTCCCAGGTCTTTCCAGCCTTGGGAAGGTTTTCCACACAAAACAACCATATTTTTGTGCATGTAAGCACCTATATGAGACTGTATATGCATGTATATTTATTCATAGCCACCCCACGTTCTAGTACTTTACTCATTTATTTTTTTAATTAAATTATTTGTAGCTGTTGGAAAAAAAATAGAAAATGAGAAACGAGTGTACTCTTCAATTTTTCTGAATTATGTATAAACTTTGATAAAATATATTATTTACATCCCTTTGAAAAATTAATTCAAATAATATCACAGGGTGTTTTGAATAAATGTATGTTGAACAAATGATCATGTGTCCAGTCATATGTTTTAATTTGTTTCTAGTCTTATCTTTTAATACAAATCTGTGAAGAAGTAAATGACAATGAAGAAAAAGTATTAGTAAACTTGGTACTATTGAGCATGTTAATTTTGAAAATCTAAAGTGGAAAATTGAGATTACTTTAGAAATTCGGTTGTTATGTAAAAGTTTTGCTGTGGGAAACAAATGAAGAAACAAATGAGAAATAATTTACTTAGACTTAATAAAGCACGGGAAGAAAGTTTTTTTGCTAATGACATTCTTGAATTGTCTACCTAACATTGAATAGTTTATGTCTATTTGGAGTAACAAAATAATGAAAAATATAGCAAAACATTCTCCAGATATATGTCCCAATTATTTCTACTATTGCATATGGTGGGTTATTTTCAACAATCTCATTTCAGTCAGGATCACAAGGTGAGTCAAGGCATATGATAATGCAAAACTTGTTCCAGACTAGTAATATTTTGAAGGAGAATATATTTTCAATGGATACTCACTAAATCTTAGATAGGGTTCCTTATATTGCTAGCTTTGCAAAGAGTCTTTGGAACATATCTTCACTGATCTTCAATTTGCAGAAAGAGGCACAGTTGAAAACGTGTCATGGCGTGCCTTCAAATTCCTGCTGCTAATTTGTATGTTGATACTTCCTAGACGTCTTTGGTAGGTAAGGTTACCACAGCTTATTATTTGCTAAGCTGACACTACTGACCTGGACTGATGGTATATGTGTGAAGTGTTTGTCAGTGGCTCAGTGAAGCATCCTATAAAAATAAAAATAAATAATAAACTTTTATCCACAAATCCAACACTTCAGAGCATAATCAAGAGAAAACATCAACCAAAAGAGGGATACCACACTTTAGAAAAAGCAATAAGTTAATCTTCTATTAACAAACCCAAAAGAAGAATATAATTACACAAACATAAAAATTTTATCAAAAATTACAGGAAGCAGCAAACACTATTTCTTCATATCTCACATCTGAAATGCTCTCTATTCTCCAATAAAAGATATAGACTAAAAGACTGAATATGTAAACAGGACAAATCATTTTGCTGCATTTAAGGATTGCATCTCAGTGTCAAATACAACCTCTACCACAGAATTAAAGGTTGGTAAACAATTTTCCAAACAAGTAGTCACCAAAATCATGATGGATTATGCATTCCAATAAACAATAAAATAGACTGCCTAACAAAATTCTTAAAAAATGATATGGAAGGCCACTTTGTAAACATCAAAGAAAAATTACAGGATGAAGAACTTTCAATTCTGAACATCTGTGCTCCAAATGCAAAGGTACTATCATTCATGAAAGAAACTTTACTGGAGCTCAAAGAATGCATTACACCTCAGGTAGTAATTGGGCGTGACTTCAAAAATTGACTCTCCTAGTTGTACAGGTCACGGAAACATAAACTGTACAGAAGCACAGTAAAAATAACAGCAGTTTTTTACCAAATGGATTTAATAGATATCTATTGAACATTTCATCCTAAATCAAGAGAATATAACATCTTCTCAGCACACCATGATACCTTCGCAAAAGTAGACAAAATTACGGGTCAAAAGACAGACTTCAATAGATATAAGTAGATTGAAATAATTCCATGCATCTTTTCAGATCACTATAGAATAAGGGTGACCTTCAATAGCAAAAAAAAAAAAATGAAAGCAAACCTTGACCTGTAAGGTAAACAATGCTCTCCTTAATAATACATTGTTCAAGAAGGAAATAAGGATAGAAATCAAAGACTTTTGTGAATATAATTAAAATAAAGGCTCAACAAACAAAAAATTTGTGACACAAAGAAAGCAGTACAAAGACCAAAATTCATAGCTCTATGTGCCTAGAAGAAGAATCTGGAGAGAACACATATTACCAGATTAACCATATACCTGAAAGATTTAAAACAGAAACCAATACACACAAGAAGAGTAGAAGGAAGGAAATCATTCAACTCATGACTCAATCCAAACAAATAGAAGGAGAAATACCTAGACAAGGAGCCACAAAACTATGAGCAGATTTTTTGATTAAATCAGCAATATAGAAAACCATTGTGTAAAAACCGGAGAACACCATATACTTTATTTATAGAGCAATAGGAAACTAAAGCAAGGTTGTCCTCTGGGCTTACTGGGTACTATCTTAATATCTTGTGTTCTCTAGTAGATTCTGAATACTTGTCTGAAGAGAATTAGACATTTTTCAACTGTCAGGAACAATAAATAATAGTAGAGTAATATATATATATATATATATATATATATATCCTAGGACACAAAGTAAGTATCCAAATTAACACAACAAAAAAAAAAATGAAAAGGGAGAAAAAACAACTGAAAAAAGGAAATCTAAAAAAAATAAATAAAAAATCATCAAATCCTATTACAAATGCATATATCAATAAAAAGTGGAAAATCTGGATGAAATGAACAATTTCCTAGCCAGATACTAATTAGCAAATTTAAATCATGATCTGACAAACCCTCTGAACAGTTCCAAAGCTCTAAAGGAAAAGATGTGCTCATTGAAAGCCCCTGTACCAAATAAAAAGACAATACAAGATGGTTTCTTTGCAAAATTCTATTAGAACTTCAACATGGAACTAAAACCAATATTAAGCAAACTATTCTACTAAATAGAAGGAGACGGAACTTCGCCCAACATGCTGTATGAAGCCAAAATTACATTGATATCAAAACCAAATATTCAACAAATACTCAACCAAATATTCAAAAAATAAAAAAGAACTTAAGACCAATATCCCTTAATAACATCTATGCAAAAATGCTCAATAAAATATTTGACAGCTGAATCAAGAACATATGAAACTGATCTTTGATCCCAATCATGTAGACTTCATCCTTAATCTTTCAAATGCAGAGCTGTTTCAATATATGGAAATCCATCAATGTTATTTAATAGGTAAACAAACTCAAGGAAAAAAAAATCACATGGTCTTTTTTTTAGATGTTGCAGAAACCTTAGAAAAAATTCAGCATCCCTTCATATTAAAAGGCTTGGATATAACAGGAATTCAAGGCCTATAAATAAACATAATAAATACAATATAAAGCAAACCAATAGCCAACATGAAGCTATGTGGAGAGAAACTTGAAGCAATTACTTTAAAATAAGTGACTAGACAATGCTGCCCTCTCGCTTTCTCTGTGTACTTACTCAATATAGTACTAGAAATTCTAGTAAAAGAAAAAAGGAAAACAAATTTGTGTCACAGGGATATGAATTCAAAAGAATGAAGTAAAATTGTCATTATTAACAGTTGATATGATAGTTTACTTAAGGGAACTATAAAACTCCACCAGAAAATACCTACAGCTGATTAACAAATTAAGCAAAGTGGCTTGTTACAGAATTAACTCAAACAAATCAGTATCCTTCCGATACTCAAAGGATAAACAGGCTGGGAAAGTAATTAGGGAAATGACACCTTTTGTGATAGCCACAAACACTATAAAGTATCTTCGTTTGACTCTAACCAAGCAAGTGAATGATCTGTATAGTAGGTACTTCAAATCTCTGAATAAAGAAATCGAAGATGACCTTAGAATTTGGAAAAACATCCCATCTTGCATTGGAGAGTATAAGGTCGATGTTTCCAAAAGTCATCTACAGATTTAGTGCAATGCCTATTAAAAAATCCCATCAAAATTATTCAAAACTTAGTAAATCATTTCTTAAATTCTTCTTGAATAAAAATAATCCCAATATAGATAAAACTAATTTCATAAGTAAAAGTAGTTCTAGGGGAATCAGTACCCTGGACCTCAGGCCGTACTAAAAAGCAATAGTGTTAAATACTGCATGGTAATAGCACAGTGACTGATAGGTAGGTTAATAGAATAGAATTGCTGAACAAGCAACGAACCCACCAACTATGGTTGCTTGATCTTTGACAAAGAGTAAAATCCATGCAGTGAGGAAAAGGTAGCCTTTCCAAGGAACTGTGTTGTTCAAGTGAAGGTCAGCATGGATAGGAATGTGAATACATCGATTCTAATCTCCTTTTAATAACCTTAATATGTTCATTGCAGCCCTATTTATAATAGCCAGAAGCTGGAAAGAACCCAGGTATACCTCAAACGAAAAATGGATGAAAAAAAAAAAACATATTAAATGCAATATATAGCAAACTAGTAGCCAACATCAAGCTACATGGAGAGAAACGTGAAACAATTCCCCTAAAATAAGTGAATAGACAATGCGGCCCTCACACTTTCTCTGTGTACTTATTCAATATAGTACTATATGTTATCGTGAGAGCAATAAGAAAACAAATGGAGGTCTCAGGGATATGAATTCAAAAGAATGAAGTAAAACTGTCATTATTTACAGATAATATGATAGTTTAATTAAGGGAACCATAAAACTCCACCAGAAAACACCCACAGCTGATAAACAACTTCAGCAAAGTGGCTGGCTATCAAATTGATTCAAGCAAAACAGTATCCTTCCAATTCTCAAAGGATAAACAGGCTGAGAAAGTAATAAGTTAAATGACACACATTGTAATAGCCACAAACAATATTAAGTACCTTGGTTTGACTCTAAGCAAACAAGTGAATGACCTGTATGACAGGTAGTTCAAGTCTTTGAATATAGAAATCAAAGATGACCTTAGAATTTGGAAAAATCTTCCATCCTCTGGTTTGGAGAGAATAAGGTAAATCTTGACAAAAGCAGTTTAGAGATTTAGTGCAATCCCCATCAAATCCTGTCTAAATTTTTCAAAAGATGGTTAAAACATTTCTTAAATCTTCTGAATGACAATAATCCCAATATAGGGTAAAACTAATTTCATCAGTAAAAGTAGTTCTAGGGAATCAGCACCCTGCACCTCATGCCGTACTACAAAGCAATACTGTTAAATTCTGCATGGTAATAGCATAGTGACAGATAGGAAGATCAATAGAATAGATTTGATGAGCAAGTAACGAACCCATGCAACTATGGTCTCTTGATATTTGACAAAGAATAAAATCCATGCAGTGAGAAAAAGATAGCCTTTCCCAACAACCTGTGCTGTTCAAGTGAAGGTCAGCATGCAGAAACATGTGAATACATCGATTCTTATCTCCTTTTAATAAGTTCAAGTCCCCATAGATCAGGAGCCTCTACATAAATCGAGACATTTTGATACTAATAGAAAAAAAAATGGGGAAAAGCCTTGAGATCAAAAGCTCAGGGAAATTTTTCCTAAACAGAACACCAATAGTTTATTCACTTAGATCAAGAATTGACAAGAGACCACATAAAATTACAAATTTACTATAAATCAAAGGACTCTTTCAATGTGACAAAATGGCAACCAACTAATTGGGAAGAGATCTTTATCACCATATAACTGACAGAGGGAAATGTCCAGTATATATGATTCAAGATTATCAAATAAACCTATTAAAAGTGGGGGTACAGAGCTGACCAAAGAATTCCACAGGAGCAATATAGAATCGCTGAGACACGGCTATAAATTGTTGAAGAACCTTAATCATCAGGAAAATGCGAATCAAAATGACTCTGAGATTTCACCCCCACAATTCAAAATGGCTAAAAATTAAAAACATAGGAGATAAGAGGTTCTGGCTAAGATGTGGAGAAAGAGGAATCTTCTTCACTGCGAGTAGGTCGCAAACTGATACAACCAATCTGAAAAATCAGTCTGGTGTTTCATAAAAAGCCAGTGTATGATACTACTGGAGAACCCTGATATACCACTCCTGATCATATACCCAGATAATTCCACAGCATCTAATAAGGACACATGCTCTTCTATGTTCTTAGCAGCCCTGTTTTAATAGCTAGAAACTGTAAAGATCTCAGATGACTTTAGACTGACAAATAGATACAGAAAATGTGGCATATGTACATAATTGAATATTCCTCAGCCATTAAAAGAGGAGAATTCATTAAATTTTCCAGCAAATGGATAGAGCTGGAAAATATGATCCTGAGTGAGGGAACCCAATCTCAAAAGAACACACATGGTATATCCTCACTGATAAACGGATATTAACCCAGAAGCGTGGAATTCCCAAGACACAAGTCACATATGAATTAATATCAAATAGAAGGGCAAAATATGGATACTCTGGCCCTTCTTAGAGTGGGAACAAAATACCCAGCAAAGGAGATTCAGGGACAAATTGTGCAGCATAGGCTGAAGGAAAAAAAAATAGAGACTACCCAACTTAGAGATCCATCCCATATTCAGTTAGAAAACACAAATAAAATTAATGATGCCCACAAGCACTTGCTGACTGGAGATGGATAGAGCTGTCACCTGGAATGCTTTGCTAGTACATGACAAATATAGAGTGGGATCATCTCACCCAGCCATTGAACTGAGCACAGGGACCCATGTTGGGTTTCTAGAAAAAGGACCCAAAAAGATGAAGGGGTTTGCCTCACCATAGGAGGAACAATATGAGCCCCGATACTCCCAGAACACACAATGTAAAAGACATCAACCAATGAATAGACATGGCTCCAGAGAAAAAGGCAGCAGAGGATGAACTTGCTGGACATCAAAGGAAGGAAAGACAAATTGTCCTGGAAAAGTTTGATGGAGCAGTGTAAGGGAATACCAGGACAGGGAAGCTGGAGGTAGTTGATTGCACAAGTGGGGAGGGGAGAGGTTTATACTACTTTCAGAGGTGGGTCAGAAAGAATAGGCAAAATCCTTTGAAATTTAAATAAATTATTTATTAAATAGAGGAAAAAAGAGAGGAAAAAAGAAAATGACCATAAACTTTTATTACAGGCTACATTTAATCATCATTTTGTCAAACACTTTATATATATAGAAATTACATATTACAAAATATAACATACTTCATGCTCTCATATACATATTCAGTACATTCCTATCAAACTAATATGCCATCATCCATAACCAATTCTTTTATTTTATTACATCTTCTTTATATCATTATTTGTTCCTTTTAAACTTTTTTTTTAAGTTTTAGGTTATTGAAGGTTTAATTAATTTATTATTGGGTCCAGCTGAAGGGCCATCAGCGGTGGAACCAAGGCGACACAGGGTCCAGTTAGGCCCTGCGCCCATGACCACTGACCTTCGCTGACCAGCCGGGCGGCAAGCAGCTGTGGTTCTGCGGAGCCTTTCGCTGCACGGAAGCCATTTCAGAACTCGGCTTCCCGCCAGTCGGGAGAGACTCACCTACATCTTGATTCCGGGCTCCAGAGATCGGACAGACTGAGGTACACAAACATAATCCTAGGCCCAACACCGCAGGGGTCTGAGCCTGAAGGGCGTTGGCCTGCACCCAGGCCCTGGGCTGTTCGAGTGGCCATCGGGGCGCCAACAGATCCAGGAGTTTTTTTTTGCCCTGGCCAGCGCACGCGCTGCCATTTTGCCTACAGGACCCAGAGTGCTCAGGAGGGCAGAGACGGCTAGCAAGCGTAGTCTGAGGCTAACAAAACGGGGGTATAGGCCCCAAAAGACACAGGACTGACCCCAAGAACTGGGCGGCTTGGTGGGCCATCTGTGGGTCAACCCGCCCAGGAGGTTATTAGCACATCAGACTCTCCCCGTGCTTTCGGGGAGCGCGGACGTGCACGCCCGCCATCTGGGTCACCTGGCAGACCCAATTAACAGTCATAGCCCTAGGGGAACTTTGCTCAGACCCTGGCCTCCAAGGCTTTAGCCTGGACTCAGGGCCTGGGCGACAAGGCTAACCTAGTGTGCGCCAGCACGGTTGGGGAAATCGGCTGCCCAGCGGAGTGAGCGGAACACAGGGGAGGTCACAGCAGCATACACCTTCGGAGCTCCCTGGGGGTACACACGGGTTCCATCTGGTCCACAGACACAATCTGGGGCAAGGCCTCAGGGGGAAGCCCTCAGGTCAACTCTCTCCACTTCAGATCAGCCTGGGCGGCCGCACCACATCTCCAGGTCCATCAAGAGGCTAGTGGGGGCTTCCGGGCGGCCAGCTGGGAGAAGTCGGTGTGCTCCAATAAATCCTGCGGGCCCCAGCGGGAACCTTCAGGTGCCTGCTTCGGGATCTGAACAGCCTGGACAGCAGCACCCTGTCTAGAGGCAGTGCAGGGTGTAAGCTGTGCACCAGAGGCCAACGGGGAAGGGGCAGCTTGCACTGGTGAGTCCAGCACTGACAAGACCAAGTAACACCAGTGAGAGCTAGATGGCAAAAGGTAAACGCAGGAACGTCACTAACAGAAATCAAGGCAATATGGCAACATCTGAACCCAATTCTCCTCTACCAGCATGTCCTGCATACCCCATCACACCAGTAAAACAAGATTTGGATTTAAAATCACTGGTCATGATGCTGGTACAGGAACACATGAAGGACATACTTAAAGAAATGCAGGAGAAAATGGATCAAAAGTTAGAAGCCCTTGCAAGGGAAACACAAAAATCATTGAAAGAAATCCAGGAGAATACAAAAGCCAACAAGGAGGAAATGCAAAAAACACTTAAAGAAATACAGGAGAAATTTGGTCAACAGGCTGAGGTCATGAAAGACGAAACACAAAAATCTCTTAAAGAAATACAGGAGAACCTTGGTCAACAGGCTGAGGTCATGAAAGAGAAAACACAAAAATCTCTTAAAGAATTACAGGAAAGCACAAAAAAGCAAGTGAAGGAGCTAAGCAAAACCATCCAGGATCTAAAATCAGAAGTAGAAACAACTAAGAAAACTCAAAAGGAGACAACTTTGGAGATAGAAAGCCTTGGGAAGAAACCAGGGGACAGAGATGCAAATATCAACAACAGAATACAAGAAATAGAAGAAAGAATCTCAGATGCTGAAGATTCCATAGAAACCATGGACTCAACAGTTAAAGAAAATGCAAAATGCAAAAAGCTTGTAACCCAAAATATCCAGGAAATCCAGGACACAATGAGAAGACCAAACCTAAGGATTATAGGCATAGATGAGAGTGAAGATTTACAACTTAAAGGGCCAGCAAACATCTTCAATAAAATTATGGAAGAAAACTTCCCTAACCTAAAGAGAGAGATGACCATGAATATACAAGAAGCCTACAGAACTCCAAACAAACTGGACCAGAACAGAAATACTTCCCGTCACATAATAATCAAAACACCAAATGCTCTAAACAAAGAAAGAATATTAAAGGCAGTAAGAGAAAAAGGCCAAGTAACATATAAAGGAAGACCTATCAGAATCACAGCAGACTTTTCACCTGAGACTATGATGGCTAGAAGGTCCTGGGCAGATCTCATGCAGACTCTAAAAGAACACAAATGCCAGCCAAAACTACTATATCCAGCAAAACTCTCAATCACCATAGATGGAGAAACTAAGATATTTCACGACAAAACCAAGTTTACATAATATCTATCCACAAACCCAGCCCTAAAAAGGATAATAGGAGGACAACACCAATACAAGGAGGGAAACTTCACCCTGAAAAAAGCAAGATAGTAACCTTTCATCAAACCCAAAAGAAGTTAAGCAATCAAATTTAAAAAATAACGTCAAAAATGATAGGAAGTAACAATCACTATTCCTTAATATCTCTTAACATCAATGGACTCAATGCCCCAATAAAAAAGACACAGACTAACTGACTGGATACGTAAACAGGACCCTACATTTTGCTGCTTACAGGAAACACACCTCAGGGTCAAAGACAAACACTACCTTAGAGTAAAAGGTTGGAAGACAATTTTACAAGCAAATGGTCTCAGGAAACAAGCTGGAGTAGCCATTTTAATATCAGATAAAATTGACTTTCAACCCAAAGTCATCAAAAGAGACTCTGAGGGACACTTCTTGCTGGTCAAAGGAAAAATACAACAAGAAGAACTCTCAATCCTGAACATCTATGCTCCAAATGCAAGGGCACCCTCTTTCATAAAAGAAACTTTATTAAAACTCAAAGCACACATTGCACCTAACACAATAATTGTGGGTGACTTCAACACTGCACTTTCCTCAATGGACCGATCAGGAAAACAGAAACTAAACAAGGACACAATGAAACTAATTGAAGCTTTGGACCAATTAGATTTAACTGATATATATAGAACATTCTATCCTAAAACAAAAGAAGATACCTTTTTTTCAGCACTTCATGGTACCTTCTCCAAAATCGACCATATAATTGGTCACAAGACAGACCTCAACAAATATAAGAAGATAGAACTAATCCCATGCCTCCTATCTGATCACTATGGAATAAAAGTGGTCTTCAATAGCAACAGAAACAATAGAAAACCCACATACACGTGGAAATTGAACAATACTCTACTAAATGATACCTTGGTCAAGGAAGAAATAAAGAAAGAAATTAAAGACTTTTTAGAACACAATGAAAATGAAAACTCAACATACCCAAATCTATGGGACACAATGAAAGCAGTGCTAAGAGGAAAACTCATAGCCCTGAGTGATTCCAAAAAGAAAATGGAGAGAGCATACATTACCAACTTAATGACACACCTGAAAGCCCTAGAACAAAAAGAAGCTATTTCACCCAGGAGGAGTAGAAGGCAGGAAATCATCAAACTCAGGGCCGAAATCAATCAAGTAGAAACAACAAGACCCATACAAAAAATCAACAAAACCAGGAGCTGGTTCTTTGAGAAAATCAACAAGATAGATAAACCCTTAGCCAGACTGACCAAAGGGCACAGAGAAAGTATCCAAATTAACAAACTTAGAAATGAAAAGGGAGACATAACAACGGAAACCGAGGAAATCCAAAAAAATCATCAGCTCCTACTACAAGAGCCTGTACTCAACACAACTGGAGAATCTGGAGGAAATGGACAATTTCCTTGACAGATACCAAATACCAAAATTAAATCAGGACCAACTAGACCATCTGAACAGTCCCATAAAGCCTAAAGAAATAGAAGGAGTCATAGAAAGTCTTCCAACCAAAAAAAGCACAGGACCAGATGGTTTCAGTGCAGAATTCTACCAGACCTTCAAAGAAGAGTTAACACCAATACTCTTCAAACTATTCCACAAAATAGAAACAGAAGGAACACTACCCAATTCCTTCTACGAAGCCACAATTACGCTGATACCAAAGCCACACAAAGATCCAACAAAGAAAGAGAACTTCAGACCAATTTCCCTTATGAACATCGATGCAAAAATACTCAATAAAATTCTTGCCAACCGAATCCAAGAACACATCAAAACGATCATCCACCATGATCAAGTAGGCTTTATCCCGGGAATGCAGGGTTGGTTCAATATACGGACATCCATCAGTACAATCCACTACATAAACAAACTCAAAGAACAAAACCACATTGTCATTTCATTGGATGCTGAAAAAGCATTTGACAAAATTCAGCATCCTTTCATGCTTAAAGTCTTGGAGAGAACAGGAATTCAAGGCCCATACCTAAATATAGTAAAAGCAATATACAGCAAACCGGTAGCCAGCATCAAACTAAATGGAGAGAAACTTGAAGCAATCCCACTGAAATCAGGGACCAGACAAGGCTGCCCCCTTTCTCCCTATCTTTTCAATATTGTACTTGAGGTACTAGCTCGGGCAATTCGACAACATAAGGAGGTCAAAGGGATACAAATTGGAAAGGAGGAAATCAAACTATCATTATTTGCAGACGACATGATAGTCTACCTAAGTGACCCAAAAAACTCCACTAGAGAGCTCCTACAGCTGATAAACAACTTCAGCAAAGTGGCAGGTTATAAAATCAACTCAAGCAAATCAGTGGCCTTCCTATACTCAAAGGATAAGCAAGCTGAGAAAGAAATTAGGGAAATGACCCTCTTCACAATAGCCACAAACAGTATAAAGTATCTTGGGGTGACTCTTACCAAACATGTGAAGGATCTGTATGACAAGAACTTCAAGACTCTGAAGAAGGAAATGGAAGAAGACCTCAAAAAATGGGAAAACCTCCCATGCTCATGGATCGGTAGAATCAATATAGTTAAAATGGCCATTTTGCCTAAAGCACTATACAGATTCAATGCAATACCCATCAAAATCCCAACTCAATTCTTCACAGAGTTAGAAAGAGCAATTATCAAATTCATCTGGAACAACAAAAAACCCAGGATAGCTAAAACTATTCTCAGCAACAAAAGAAAATCTGGGGGAATCAGTATCCCTGACCTCAAGAAATACTACAGAGCAATAGTGTTAAAAACTGCATGGTATTGGTACAGTGACAGGCAGGAGGATCAATGGAACAGGATTGAAGATCCAGAAATGAACCCACACACCTATGGCCACTTGATCCTCGACAAAGAGGCTGAAAACTTCCAATGGAAAAAAGATAGCCTTTTCAACAAATGGTGCTGGTTCAACTGGAGGTCAGCATGCAGAAGAATGCGAATTGATCCATCCTTGTCTCCTTGTACTAAGTTCAAATCCAAATGGATCAAGGACCTCCACATAAAGCCAGACACTCTGAAGCTAATAGAAAAGAAACTGGGGAAGACCCTTGAGGACATCGGTAGAGGGAGAAAGTTTCTGAACAGAACACCAATAGTGTATGCTCTAAGAGCAAGAATTGACAAATGGGACCTCATAAGGTTACAGAGTTTCTGTAAGGCAAAGGACACCATCAAGAGGACAGATCGGCAACCAACAAATTGGGAAAAGATCTTCACCAATCCTACATCAGATAGAGGGATAATATCCAATATATATAAAGAACTCAAGAAGTTAGACTCCAGAAAACCGAACAACCCTATTAAAAAATGGGGTACAGAGTTAAACAAAGAATTCTCACCTGAAGAACTTCGGATGGCGGAGAAGCATCTTAAAAAATGCTCAACATCCTTACTCATTAGGGAAATGCAAATCAAAACAACCCTGAGATTTCATCTTACACCAGTCAGAATGGCTAAGATTGAAAATTCAGGAGAAAGCAGGTGTTGGAGAGGGTGTGGAGAAAGAGGAACACTCCTCCATTGCTGGTGGGGTTGCAAATTGGTACAACCACTCTGGAAATCAGTCTGGCGGTTCCTCCGAAAACTGGGCACCTCACTTCCAGAAGATCCTGCTATACGATTCCTGGGCATATATCCAGAGGATTCCCCACCATGTAATAAGGATACATGCTCTACTATGTTCATAGCAGCCCTATTTATAATTGCCAGATGCTGGAAAGAACACAGGTATCCCTCAACAGAAGAGTGGATGCAAAAAATGTGGTATATCTACACAATGGAGTACTATTCAGCCATTAGAAACAATGAATTCATGAAATTCTTAGGCAAATGGATGGAGCTAGAGAACATCATACTAAGTGAGGTAACCCAGACTCAAAAGGTGAATCATGGTATGCACTCACTAATAAGTGGTTATTAACCTAGAAAACTGGAATACCCAAAACATAATCCACACATCAAATGAGATACAAGAAGAAAGCAGGAGTGGTCCCTGGATCTGGAAAGACTCAGTGAAACAGTATTTGGCAAAACCAGAACGGGGAACTGGGAAGGGGTGGGAGGGAGAACAGGGGAAGAGAAGGGGGCTTACGGGACTTTCGGGGACGGGGGGGGGGGTGGGCTAGAATAGGGGAAATCATTTGAAATGTAAATAAATTATATCGAATAAAAAAATTAATTGAACTGAAAAAAAAGAAAGAAAACATGAATAGTAAAAAAAATTATTATTATTGTTTAAATATCTGTTTACATGTACAGTTTGATAGCATGTGTAAAGAAGTTACAGTGAAGTTTTAAATATTCTGAACATCACTGATCTATATTCATTCACCCAGTGTATCTAAGTACATGTTTATAAGTTGGGTAAGAACTTATATTGAGAAAGGATACCTAAGCCTATGTAGGCGTTGGTTTATTTTCTTTATTTTTGTAAAGACCATATTGGCTACAGTTCGTGGTGATCTCGTCAGTGCTAAAACTGTACATATCACATGGACATACTAACTTATGCCTTTCTGTAACAACACACACTGATAAAAATCTATTCCTCACATAAGAATCTTACGCATATTTTACTTAGATTTTTTGATCAACTTATCAGCTAAAAGTTTTGTAAAATTTAATTGCCACAATATTGGAACTAAGCTTCTGTCACAAAAAATTTCCGAGGCATGTCGTTCTGGAGTTCACTTCTCTTCTTGGGAGGTTATCTTCCTTATTTCCTATCCTTATGGTCCAATAGTTGTGAGATGCTACAGATAAGTCACTCAGGGAAAATTAAAGAGAGCTTAAATTATTGGTTCAAGACCATGTTTCTTCTAGTGACAATCATGGTGCCTTGGAGTCTTCTGGTGAGCACATAGGGTTTCCGTGGTCTAGATTAACTCAGGACATATTACAAGAGGGCAGAGTGGCATAGCATGGTATGATGAATAACTTGGCATGACATGGTATGAAGAAGACTCACTTTTCCTCTGACCATGTGTGATGGTCCTTAGTGAGAGGCATAGATCTTGCCTGTTCAGACAATGTATTTATCATTGGAATGGATGCACTGGCTTACTCATTGTGAACATGGCATTAAACATATTTTGGAGAAAGAAATCCCCAGCAATGGAAGTTGATAGATTTAAAGCCAGGTCTATATACATATATTATTAGCATGGAGAAGTCTAGGTTCTATGTTTCCTCTTCTGTAAACAAGATTTGTGTCTGGTCAAAGCCATAAATCTCCTGTCATTCTGACTTAAGAATTTGGATACTGAATTTTGCAAATATTAAATATATTTTCTTTTTCTAGTTTGCCATCATGCCCATAAATCATTTAGCATTATTTAAAACATATTGAAGATATTTTAAAAACAATAGACCACTGTCTGCAAAAAGAGGCATGTTAAGATTTAGGTTTGTATATAGTGTGGATAACGGAAGAATTTTACATCTCTCAATGAAGCAAATTGTTGCAATTTCCAATCTTATCATAGAACCCATCAATAAACACAGAAAAGAGAAAAAAAAATTATTGAAGGATGGTTTGGGAGCAGAAGGAAATATCACCTTATTGGTAGGAGAGTATATGCAAAGGATCAATGTTGTTGTACCATCCACAGATTTATGTGTCAAAATGTTTGATATTGAGTTTCATTAACAAATGTCCTAGGATGAGGTAGCAGAACCTGTTAGACATGCCATTGAATAGAAACAGATGGCTCATTTTCTCATGGAATATTTTCTTACATAATGTTTCTAGTACATGTCTTTGATGTAGATTTAATTGCAAACAAACTGATAGCACCTTGTATTAAGAAGAAATGAATTATTTTTGTATTTTCTGTGAGTTTTTGCAGCTCTTTTTACTTAGATTTTGCCAGATGTAATCCTGTTATATTTTTTGACTGGAATTTATATATCAACAGAGTGTACAAGACCATGGAAGATTGAAAAAGTGCTCAAGTGACATTCTTGATGCCTTGAAAGCTTTTGAGTATGATAAGCTGTATGACAACACCTGCAGTATGGTTCATACAGAGAAATCATACAGCTAGACTGGCTTTTTATAGAGTTTCAAGAACTTTTCTCTCAGTATTCCAATCTTCATTTATATCTTATCTTTGACTTTAGTGAGAACTGTTATTTGAAACCGTCAATGAATTTTAAACTACACGTAATAAACTCAGATATTTTAGCCTGTAAAACATCATATTTATTACTGGATTAATAAAGGTGAGTGAATGGATGAGGAATATTTTATCCTATTTAGATGGCCGGTGACTACAGAATTAGAAAAATTGAATGAAAAAAATAATATTCTGCTTTGGCAGAACCTGTATTTTTCTTATGTGGATCAGATGTGTTTATCATTGCTGGATATCTCTGCAATTCAGAGGATAGTGAAACTTGAACTCATCTCTAACAAGGTCTTGTGGCTAAATCAGAGGTAGAAAGAAAATATCACTAGATTTCTGCTACCAAATTGATTGGTTGGCTTATCTTTCCATCTATTCAAAAATTTTGCTAGTTAACATATATGCATCCAGAACTCATACACACACATACATACATACACACCCCAGAATTCCTAGACTCTAAGCCCCCAAAGAAGGAGTACACAGGGAGGATCCCATGGTTCTCATATTTAGCTGAGGATGACAATATGTGTTATCAATGTGAGATGGTACCATTAGTTACCTCATTTAGTATGATGTTCTCCAGCTCCATGAATTTGTCTAAGAATTTCATGAATTAATTGTTTCTAATGGCTGAATAGTACTCCATTGTGTAAATATACCACATTTTTTGTATCCATTCCTCCATTGAAGGACATCTAGGTTCTTTCCACCTTCTGGCTATTACAAATAGGGCTGCTATGAACATAGTGGAGCATGTGTCCTTATTGCATGCTTAAGAATCCTCTGGATATATGCCTAGTAGTGGTATAACAGGGTCCTCAGGAAGTGTCATGCCCAGTTTTCTGAGGAACCGCCAGACTGATTTCCAAAGTGGTTGCACCATCTTGCAATCCCACCAGCAGTGGAGGAGTGTTCCTCTTTCTCCACATCCTCGCCAACACCTGCTGTCTCCTGAGTTTTTGACCATAGACATTCTGACTGGTGTGAGGTGAAATCTCAGGTTGTTTTGATTTGCATTTCCCTAATGACTAATGATGTTGAACATTTCTTAAGGTGTTTCTCAGCTCTCCGAAGTACTTCATGTGAAAATTCTTTGTTTAGCTCCGTACCCCACTTTTTAATGGGGTTATTTAGATCTCTGCTTCTACTTTCTTGAGTTCTTTGTATATATTAGATATTAGCCCTCTGTCGGATTTAGGGTTGGTGAAGATTCTTTCCCAGTCTGTTGGTTGACGTTTTGTCCTTTTGACGGTGTCCTTTGACTTACAGAACCTTTGCAGTTTTATGAGGTCCCATTTGTCAATTCTTGATCTTAGAGCATAAGCTATTGGTGTTCTAGTCAGGAACTTTTCCCCTGTGCCCATGTCCTCCAGTGTCTTCCCCAGTTTTCTTTTCAGTTAGTTTCAGTGTGTCAGGTTTTATGTGGAGGTCCTTGATCCATTTGGAGTTGAGCTTGGTACAAGGAGATAAGAATGGATCGATGCGCATTCTTCTGCATGCTGACCTCCAATTGAACCAGCACCATTTGTTGAAAAGATTATCTTATTTCCACTGGATGCTTTCAGCCCCTTTGTCGAAGACCAAGTGACCATAGGTGTGTTGGTTCATTTCTGGGTCTTCAATCCTATTCCATTGATCTGCTTGCCTGATGTTGTACCAATACCATGCAGTTTTTATCACTATTGCTCTGTAGTAGAGTTTAAAGTCTGGGATATTGAATCCCCCTGAAGTTCTTTTACTGTTGAGAATAGTTTTAGCTGTCCTGGGTTTTTTTGTTATTCCAGATGATTTTGAGAATTGCTCTTTCTAGCTCTATGAAGAACTGGGTTGGGATTTTTATGGGAATAGCATTGAATCTGTAGATTGCCTTTGGCAGGATGGCCATTTTAACTATATTAATCCTGCTAATCCACGAGCATGGAAGATTTTTCCATTTTCTGAGATCTTCTGCGATTTCCTTCTTCAGAGATCTGAAGTTCTTGTCATATAGATCTTTCACTTGTTTGGTTAGAGTCACTCCAAGATACTTTATGTTGTTTGTAGCTATTGTGAAGGGGGTCATTTCCCTAATTTCTTTCTCAGTCTGCTTATCCTTTGAATATATAAAAGCTACTGATTTGCTTGTGTTGATTTTGTAGCCAGCCACTTTGCTGAAGTTGTTTATCAGCTGTAGGAGTTCTCTAGTAGAGTTTTTTAGGGTCACTTAAGTTTATGATCATATCATCTGCAAATAGTGATAATTTGACTTCTTCCTTTCCAATTTGTATCCCTTTGACTTCCTTCTGTTACCTAATTGCTCTAGCTAGGACTTCAAGAACTATATTGAAACGATATGGAGAGAGGGGGCAGACTTGTCTAGTCCCTGATTTTAGTGGGATTGCTTCAAGTTTCTCTCAATTTAGTTTGATGTTGGCTACCGGTTTGCTGTATATTGCTATTACTATGTTTAGGTATGGACCTTGAATTGCTGTCCTTTCCAAGACTTTTAGCATGAAAGGATGCTGAATTTTGTCAAATGCTTTTTCAGCATCTAATGAAATGATCATGTGGTTTTTTTTTCTTTCAGTTTGTTTATGTAGTGGATAGCATTTATGGATTTCCATATATTGAACCATCCCTGCATCCCTGGGATGAAGCCTACTTGATCATGGTGGATAATCGTTTTGATGTGTTCATGGATTCGGTGGGCAAGAATTTTATTTAGTATTTTTGTATTGATATTCATAAGGGAAATTGGCCTGAAATTCTCTTTCTTAGTTGGGTCTTTGTGTGGTTTTGGTATCAGCGTAATAGTGGCTTCGAAGAAGGAGTTGGGTAGTGTTTCTTCTGTTTCTATTTGGTTGAAGAGTTTGAAGAGTATTGGTGTTAAGTCTTCTTTGAAGGTCTGAGAGAATTCTGCACTGAAACCATCTGGTCCTGTGTGTGTGTGTTTTTTTTTTTTTTTTTTTTTTTTTTTTTTTTTTTTTTTTTTTTTTTTTTTGTTGTTGTTGTTGTTGGAAGCCTATCTATGACCCCTACTATTTCTTTAGGGGTTATGGGTCTGTTTAGATGGTCTATTTGATCCTGGTTTAATTTTGGTAATTGGTATCTGTCTATGAAAATGTCCATTTCCTCCAGATTCTCCAGTTGTGTTGAGTACAGTTTTTTGTAGTAGGATCTGATGATTTTTTGAATATCCTCGGTTTCTGTTGTGATATCTCCGTTTTCATTTCTAATTTTGTTAATTTGGATACATTCTCTGTGCTCTTTGGTTTATCTATCTTGTTGATATTTTCAAAGAACCAGGTTTTGGTCTTGTTGATTCTTTGTATGGTTCTCTTGGTTTCTACTTGATTGATTTCAGCCCTGAGTTTGATGATTTCCTGTCTTCTCCTCCTCCTGGATGAATTAGCTTCTTCTTGTTCCAGGGTTTTCAGGTGTTCCGTTAATCTTCTAGTGTAAGCTCTCTCGAACTTCTTTTTGAAGGCACTGAAAGCTATGAGTTTTCCTCTTAGCACTACTTTCAATGTGTCCCATATATTTGTGTATGTTGTGCCTTCATTTTCATTAAATTCTAAGAAATCTTTGATTTCTTTCTTTATTTCTTCCATGACCAAGGTGTCATTGAGTAGAGTAGTATTCGGTTTACATGTGTATGCGGGCTTTCTGTTGTTTTTGTTGCTATTGAAGACAACTTTAACTCCATAGTGATATGATAGGAGGCATGGGATTAGTTTGATCTTCTTATATTGGTTGAGGTCTGTATTGTGACCAATTATATGGTTGATTTTGGAGAAGGTACCATGAGGTGCTGAGAAAAAGGTATATTCTTTTGTTTTAGGATAGAATGTTTTATATATATATCTGTTAAATCTAATTGGTCCAAAGCTTCAATTAGTTTCATTGTGTCCCTGTTCAGTTTCTGTTTTCCTGATCGGTCCAAGGAGGAAAGTGCAGTGTTGAAGTCACCCACAATTATTGTGTTAGGTGCAATGTGTGCTGTGAGTTTTAATAAAGTTTCTTTTATGAAAGAGGGTGCCCTTGCATTTGGAGCATAGATGTTCAGGATTGAGAGCTATTCTTGTTGTATTTTTTTTTTTTTTTTTGACCAGCAAAAAGTGTCCCTCAGTGTCTCTTTTGATTACTTTGGGCTGAAAGTCAGTTTTATCTGATATTAAAATGGCTACTCCAGCTTGTTTCCTGAGACCATTTGCTTGTAAAACTGTCTTCCAGCCTTTTACTCTAAGGTAGTGTTTGTCTTTGACCCTGAGGTGTGTTTCCTGTAAGCAGTAAAATGTACGGTCCTGTTTACATATCCAGTCAGTTAGTCTGTGTCTTTTTATTGGAGCATTAAGTCCATTGATGTTAAGAGATATTAAGGAATAGTGATTATTACTTCCTATCATTTTTGACGTTATTTTTTTAAATTTGATTGGTTAACTCCTTTTGGGTTTGATGAAAAGTTACTATCTTGCTTTTTCCAGGGTGAAGTTTCCCTCCTTGTATTGATGTTTTCCTCCTATTATCCTTTGTAGGGCTGGGTTTGTGGATAGATATTGGGTAAACTTGGTTTTGTCATGAAATATCTGGTTATCTTCTTTTGGGTTTGATGAAAGACGGTAACTATCTTGCTTCTTCCAGTGTGTCGTTTCCCTCCTCGTATTAGAGTTGGTAAGGCTAGGCTTGGAGAAAGATATTGTGTAAATTTCGATTTGTCATATAATATCTTGGTTTTTCCATCTATTGTGATTGAGAGTTTTGCTGGGTATAGTAGTCTTGGCGGACATTTGTGTTCTGTTAGAGTCTGCATGAGATGAGCAGGTTGAGAAAGAAATTAGGGAACTGACAATCTTCACAATAACCAAAAACAGTATAAAGTACCTTGGGGAGACTCTTACCAAACATGTGAAAGATCTGTATAACAAGAACTTCAAGACTCTGAAGAAGGAAATAGAGGAAGATCTCAAAAAAAGGAAAAACCTCCCATGCTCATCGATCAGCAGAATTAGTATAGTTAAAATGGCTATTGTGCCAAAAGCAATATATAGATTCAATGCAATACCCATCAAAACCCCAACTCAATCCTTCATAGAGTTAGAAAGAGAAATTATCAAATTCATCTGCAATAACAAAAAAACCAGGATAGCTAAAACTAGTCTCAACAACAAAAGAAATTCTGGAGGAATCAGTATCCCTGACCTCAAGCAATATTACCGAGAAATAGTGTTAAAAACTGCATGTTATTGGTACAGTGACAGGCAGGAAGATCATTGTAAGAGGATTGAAGTTGCAGAAATGAACCCAAACAGCCTTTGTTCACTTTAAGAGCTGCTTGTGTAGATAGCTAGCCCCTAGCAGGATTTCTCTAGTTGTAGGGTAACTTACCAGTTTCTCTTATGCTAATTGAAACTTCCTTTTAAACAAGATAACTAAATCAAACCGCGGATAGCCAGCACATAAAGTTTTAATCATTTTTTAACATAAAACACATAACAATTAATCATTTACACAGCAAGAACTAACATAAAATGACAGCTGTATGGACAGACATATGGTGCACAAAGGACAAACAATAGACAGAGAGAGAAGAGAACTTGATGTCTCAAAGAGATCCAGATATCCTAACAAGAACAAAGGATATCTCCCATAGGATCCAGAGAGGAAGCAGGACATATCCTGCTTTCCTTTCTTCTCCAGTAGACACCTGAAATTGCAAAAGAACATTTTCCTACTTTTGATATAATATCACAGACAAGGAACATTTGCAATTTTGAAACCTACTCTCTCTCTTTCTCTCTCTCTCTCTCTCTCTCTCTCTCTCTCTCTCTCTCTCTCTCTCTCTCTCTCTCTCTCTCCCCCCTTTGTTCCATATCTAACACTTTACGTCCTTCTTCTTCTGGGAATTATGCCATAGAATGGAGTGGAGGCACAGAGATTTGGCAACCCTAGGAATGCTTTTTGAGGGTGAAGTAGAGAGTCCTTACAAGACGGGAATTTTTTAACTTTCTAAAAGTAAAATGGAGAGACATTTATGTCACACTCAGTAGTATTATATGTTTTGTAAGGCAATATATGATACTTTTGACACACTGAACATATGTCAGTAGATAAAGGCTAACAATCTGGTGGTATGTACTAATTCATCAGACACTATGTTGTTGAAACACAGTAGAATAAGTCATATCCAAAATTGGAGTCTTACCAGTACAATGATGGAAATGGAGAAAACTTTATATGACATTACCCAGGATGTGTTCTATAATCACATCTCATCTACTGTGTAAGGTAAATTTATATGTCCCTTTCTTTTTCAGAGTTAGAGACAGTAATAAACATTAGGTGACTTAAGATCATAGATTAATCAAATATTCTCAATTCGGTGCTATTTATAGCCATCTTCTACCCACTCGAAATGTCATAGGATACATGCTATACACATGAGTCACAAAGTAAATATTCACTCAAAACTCTGGGTATATCATCCCACCAATTAAGAGATGCAGTTTCACATCAATTTCCCTTATAAATGTTGATGCAAAAATACTCAATTTAATTCTTGCCAACTTAATCCAAGAACACATCCAAATGATCATTCAACGTGATCAAATTTCTTAATCCCAGGGATGCAGGGATGATCCTATTGTAAATACATATGGTAGTTTTATGAAGGAACTTGCACATAAGCGCACAGACAGATACACAAACACACACTCAGAGGCACACACACAGAAAAAGACACATAAAGTCCTTTTTCTATAGGAATTTTCTGTACTTCTAATTGTGGGTCTGAGAAGTAGCTCTGATTTTGGACAAGGCAGCAAGTATCAATACTACTGACAATCACATTATTTGAATTATTTTTTCAAGGAGTTTCATAAGTTATATGTTTTTATGATTTTCAAACACTATCTGTATTTAAATTTGCATTATTCTCGCTATTTTTTGTCTTTCCTAACTTCTTTATCTCTCTCTGATTGTATATTTCTGCATATGTATATCTCTAAATATGCATGAATTGATAATATAATTGATAATAAATTATATATATGTGTGTGTATGTGTGTGTGTGTGTGTGTGTGCTTTATTGATAATTTACTTATTATTCCACCCAAGATTGATGGTTTCTCCTAATAATAATACACAAGGAAATTTGGAAACCATGGAGGATGTGATGAGGTGGCTGGAACTTAGAGTGACTTAAATTTACTTATAGGGATATTACTTTTGTTGTAATCTATGAGTCATATGCAATTGAGTTTATGTTAGTTCCCTGAATGGCCCTAGATCTGAATTTGTTTCTGAGGAATTACTCACACTAGGGAAATACTATGCCAGTGAACCACACTATATGCCTATCACCCCATTCATCTTCTACAATTATGGGACAGGCTGTTTTATGTGAAGTTACTGGTTTGGCAATCCTGAAATTGGTCCTTTGGTATGGCTGATAAAATATTTTAAAGACTTTGAATATTTAGCTATGTTGCAGAGAATAGATAGGCTTTAGTCCCCATGGTCTACTAAAGACAGTTTAGTCTGTGAAATACTGATTTTAAAATATAGTATACAGAAGATGGCACTAGTAGAGGAAGGTAGTTCAATCTATCCCTCTGATAAAATTTACCAAAGCAAATAACCACTATAGAGAAGATTCCAAGTGAGTAACGCATGGGCAGTATAATGCTATTAACAGGTACTAAGAGGCTAAATGTGTTTTGGGACTTGTACTATTTTAATCTAGTTTCTAATGTGTTCATTAGTAGTAATTTCTGTGTCTATGTTAATTCACAAAGCCTAGGTGATTTACTGTATAGAGTAAACAAAGTATCTACCATATTTTATGGGTGCTAATGTTTTAAAAAGTCCTGAGTTGCAATCTTAAATGGCACTTTCAACTCGCCCTCATATATTCCAAACATATCCAGAAAGGCATTCCAGCAGATATATTTTAATTTGTCTTCTCCACCCATTGGAGCTATACAAAAAGTTACTGTCAACAAGCCTTATATTATTTCAGATTCTATGTCCTTGAAATTTATGGCAGTTCTAAAACTTTTTCCAGAAAGAATTCCACTGAAGAATTTGCCTGGGCTCTCTCAGTGGGATATTGGATAAAGTATTTTCTATTGTGTTATCAGTAGAATATACTTCAGGTCTTGGCCCACAGTGAACAACAATTCTTTTTTCTGATTTTTATAAACCTGTGTAACTATTCTAGGAATGAGGCTCTGATGAAGGAAAGCTTTAAAAATTGCCAAGATATTCCAAAGCTCATTCATTATGATCATGTACACCATATGTGGTGTTTACTAAAAAGGGGTTCAAACAATTCAACACTCTTTGAACCTTAGAAGTGTTCAAAAGTATAAGTTATTGTTCCTAACATGGAACACTCACTGTCAGATTATGGGAGTATGTACATACATGAAAATGTATATCACAAAGCAAAATGGAGAATAGTATAAAAAGACAATAAGAGCAGAGAGAGAAGTAGAGAGAAAGGGAGAGAGAGTCAGAGAGAGAATGAGAGAGACAGGACAGAGAGAGAGAGAGAGAGAGAGAGAGAGAGAGAGAGAGAGAGAGAGAGAGAGAGAGAGAGAGAGAGAGAGAGAGAGACAAAGGCATAGGGAGATAATGAGACACTGAAAGAGGGACAGAGAATGAAACTGTGCTTACAATGGGATAGAAAACAGAAGAATGGTGGAATATTGTCAAGGATTATAAGGCCTAATATCGGATTGGTGTACAGATCAAAGGCTTTGCATTATAATTCTGATTTTCAGTTGATGAATTTCAGTGCCCTCATTCCAGTGTCATAATTGCTCATGTATTTAAAAACACAAAATTAAAGTAAAATATAAAATAAAGAAGGTTTTCAGTAGGATTTCCAGAAATATCTTCATGATAAGTAGGTTTGGGCAAATTCAGGGATAACAGGTTTGATAACTGCTAGACTAATTTCAAATATTTATAGGTCTTGAACACAGAACTTTTCCATTAATAAAAGTATATAAGTCTGTATGGCTTTAAAAATCTGATTCTTTTGAGTGATCTTGATTTGTACCTCGATCTTTGAAAGAGGTAGAATTGGAAAGCTTTGGATATTGCTATATCTTATTTCGTAATGTGATTCAGATGTGTCTTCAGCAGCATCACTCTGAACTGAGTTCATGGATTTGGTTAATGGAAATGGGCTGTGGTTTCTCTTGTCTGTTTTTTGGCAGCAATCACCAAATCCAGAACGTTCCACTGCTTTAAGAATGGCAAATTTAAATGAAGATATTGGAGGCACTATGTTGGAGAAGTGAGCTTATATCAGCTAAGCTTGGGGACATAGGATAATGAGTGGACACAGCATTCACAGGTGCATGATCTTCATTGCTGAGGAAGTGAGTTTGAGCTCTTCCACTTTGGTTCCCAGGTGTTGACCTACGCTCATTGGGATGTTCTCTAAAGTATCTACACCTCCGGTTTTTAAACCATATCAGGATCTGGTATTCTGTCACACAAATACTTTCTGCCAGTTCCTTACGTTGTTCAATGGAAGGATACTTGGAAATTTCCAAGAAGAATTTCTCCAGCTTATTCTTATGTTCTGTACTATACGTAGTTCGCCCTCTCCAAGGTCTTACAGAAGTCTTTCGGGGAACATGTACTCTTGGACAAACTTCAGGACCCACAATCTGAACGAATGGAGAGGTTAAAACCTGAGAGCTTTGATTCATTGTCGATCCAGGAGACAATTGTAGGCCATCAAGAAATGGAATCATTTGTGGTCTTTGGTGATACTGAGGCATTTGTGGTTCTGGAGGCTTTAGAAGATTGTCAGGTAATACAAGGGTATTGGGCATTTGGGGACAAAGAGACAATACTAGAACTGGAGGCCCCTTCAGATCGGAGGGTAGTAGAGGAATAGAAATCCATTGGTTCCGTAGCATTGTTGTGGGAGCTTTCTTCATTGGACAAGCTGGAAAAATCAGTAGACTCCTGCATGTTGTCTTACACTTTCTTGATATTTCTTGTGTCCCTGTTTCTCTCTTCTTTAGAGATGTCTGCCTTGAAAACATTGATAAGGTTGAACCCTGTTGAGACTCAGTGATGCATAGGAACAGTTGACATTGTTACAACACTGGTGACATCACAGGAGATAGCAAGAGTTCTCCAAGAAACAGTAGAATGTTCCGATAGGGGAATGTTTATCTCTCATAGAGTGTCTTTACTTTCCTGGTAATAATAACCCTGTACTGTTTTGTTCTGAAGTGCTATTTTTTCAGGACCCTACAGACACACAGTTATAGAAATCCTCTTTCACTCCAAGCTAGAGCTCTTGGCAACAGAGTTTTTACAATTTTCATTCAATGACAATGTGATGTGTTTATTTTCTCCCCTTCCATATTATTCCATTGAATATCTCCTTTCTTTATTTACATTTTAAAAGTTAGCATATATTCAGCAATAACTATAAAAGTTATCTCTATCCCATGTCCCCTCTCCTATTTCTATGAGCGTTTTCATATACCCAGTCACCTACTACTTCCTCCCTATCTCACTTTTACTACTTTTGTCTTCCAGCCTTCTTAGAACCAAGGGTACCATCTCACATTGATAACACACAATGTCATCCTCAGTGAAGATCAGTGAAGATATGATCCAAAGAATCATTGCAAATCCAGCTCTATATGGAACTCTAAGCCTGAATGAGTATGAATTGAAATTATAATCTCTTTCAAGATAACACTGGTTTTGCCTTATCACATGTCTTACCTCACCTTGTGATCCTGACTGAGATGAGATTGTTGAAACTCTCCCACTATATGCTACAGCAGAAAGAACTGGGAAATACACCCAGAGAATGTTGTAGTTCACTTCTCCTTATTTTATTCCTTCAAATGGATGTTAAATATTCATTGTTAGGTGAACCAATGCAAGAATGTCATTTGCAAGGAATCTTTCTTCTCCTGCTTTATTTAGCCTATATAATTATTTCTCATTTGTTCCTTCATTTGTTTCCCCCAGCAAAACTGTTTCCAGAATAACTTATTTTCTTTAGAAATTTGAAATTTCCACTTTAGATTATCAAAAATAAAAATGCTCAATAGTACAAATTTTAGCAATCCTTTTTCTTCATTGTCTTTGTCTTCTTCACAGATTTGTAATTGAAACATTTGTAATTATAAAAACAAAAAAAAAACATAGGACTGGACACCTCTTCAGGTGGGCAAATCACTTACATTTATTCAAAACACCAATGATTTTATTTTTAATAATTTCTCAAACAACTCTAATTAAAATATTTTATCAAATTTTTTATATAATTAAAAAAAACCAAAGAGTACACTCCTTGTAATTTTTGGACAATTTAATTATGCTCTACCTGAAATATTCCAAAAGATTTAATATTTTTGCGGGCATATGAGTACATTTAATTTTTAATTGAAATGAATTATTCTTGGTAGTAAAAAATAAATATCATAAAATTAAAAATTGTAATCCCTTACTCCCAAGTAAATGCAATTTATTAAATAGTACAAATATAGTATTTGTATTATAAAATAAATATTAAAACCTGGATTTTATGAAGTTACTGGGAAAAAACAGTAAAGGTTCTTACACAGTCACATTTACTAATAAATCAATCAAAATCATATTTTTAAAAGAAAAATTTAAAAAGGCTCTGTCTGCTTTTTGAGTAGCTTTCAACATTTGAATTCCCATTCTGCTCAAGGATTACTTTGTAGTTTTATTGATTCGACAGTGAAAATACAATTAATGAATTCTCATTTTGAGTGACCATTAATCATTGGGAGTGTAAAATTCTCATCCTATTTGTTTGTTTCAAGTACCTCCAGAAAATATTATTCATAAAATATATTTTACTTTCTACTCATTATAAGATATCTGTAGTCTATGTTGAAATTACGTAAAAATTTGTGACATTATTTACAAATATAAAATTATATTAGCTCAGCCTATTTGGCTTATTTATATGTTCTTTATTATGCAAGGAAAGAAAATGTGTTCGAGCCATTTTCACTAACACTGTTCTTTACGTGTGCATATATTTATCAATTTGAAATTCAAAATCGTCAAAGAACAATTGCTTAAAATAATGATTAATTTCATACAACATAATTTATTCCACCAATCTATTAAATTCACATTATTTAATCGTGAATTGCAACATATGCCATTCTGAAAACATTACTAGATTTTGCTTCAAATCAGAATTTTAGCTCGTTTGTTATCACTAATTCACATTTTCTAAAGTTGCAGATGGAAAGAGTGGTGGTCAAGTCCTTGAATTTTATAAATCTCCCTTTTCTGTGCAATTTTGCTTGCTATAATACTGTGAAAACACTCAATAATAACATTTCTTTTTTTAGTTATTGATATATTTATTTACATTTCAAATGATTTCCCCTTTTCTGGACCCCCTTCTCGGAAAGTCCCATCAGTCCCCTTCCCTCCCCCTGTTTTCCCACCCAACCCTTCCCACTCCCCTGTTCTGATTTTGTTCTATACTGCTTCACTGAGTCTTTCCAGAACAAGGGGCCACTCCTCCGTTCTTCTTGTACCTCATTTGATGTGTGGATTATGTTTTGGGTATTCCAGTTTTCTACGTTAATATCCACTTATTAGTGAGTGCATACCATGATTCATCTTTTGAGTCTGGGTTACCTCACTTAGTATGATGTTCTCTAGCTCCATCCATTTGCCTAAGAATTTCATGAATTCATTGTTTCTAATAGCTGAATAGTACTCCATTGTGTATAAATACCACATTTTTTGCATCAACTCCTCTGTTGAGGGATACCTGGGTACTTTCCAACTTCTGGCAATTATAAAAAGGGCTGCTATAAACATAGTAGAACATGTATCCTTATTACATGCTGGGGATTATTTTGGGAATATGCCCAGGAGTAGTATAGCAGGATCTTTTGGCAGTGAGGTGCCCAGTTTTTGGAGGAACCGCCAGACTGATTTCCAGAGTGGTTGTATCAATTTGCAACCCCACCAGCAGTGGAGGAGTGTTCCTCTTTCTCCACATCCTCGCCAACACCTGTTGTCTCCTGAATTTTTAATCTTAGCCATTCTCCCTTGTGTAAGGTGAAATCTCTGGGTTGTTTTGATTTGCATTTCCCTAATGACTAATGAAGTTGAGCATTTTTTAAGATGTTTCTCCACCATCCGTTATTCTTCAGGTGAGAATTCTTTGTTTAACTCTGTATCCAATTTTTTAATAGGGTTGTTTGGTTTTCTGGAGTCTAACTTCTTGATTATTTTATATATATATTGGCTATTAGTCCTCTATCTGATGTAGGATTGGTGAAGATCTTTTCCCAATAATAACATTTCATCTAGTTAAGGGAAGTGATGATAATAAATACCTTGTTTATATTAAAGCCATTTAATAAATCGAGAGGTGGAATACATGAAGAGAAATTGGAACTACTAATTCAATTGAGTTTAATATAAACATTTGTGTGAAATAAATGCTTTATTTTGAAAAAGTTTATTTTTCTACATTATTTCTTCATACTTGTTTTATTACCTCCACATATTAATGTACTCTTCAACATCTATGGTCTCACTAAATTATGTTCATTTTTTAACATGTCTTTCTGAGACAACCCCCCACAAAAAGGAAAAAAAAATGGAGAGATTCAAAGAAGAATGGATATGGCCAACAAGGTAAGAGAGCACACCAATGTTCTTTTCCTGTCGAACATAATAGTTACACCCTGAGATTCCATTTAGGAAACACATTTCATAAGGCCAGAGGATCAAAAATGTTGATAGACCATCTTAAGGAATGTTTTCACAGGAAATTGAGTCTAGGTGTTTGACCAAATTTCTACACCGTATTTTTTTTAAGCCCATTATTTTATGACATGAAAGGAATACTAATAAAGACAGAACAAAAAGTACCTGCCCCTTCTGGGTATCCTTCACATAAACAGTCCCCCAAACCAGACATTATTGTGAATATCAACAAGCACTTGTTAACATGAGTATGATAGAACTGTGTATTGCCACCACAAATACAGAGGTGGGTGCTCTCTACCACCTATTGAACTGAGTACAAGTTCCCCAATGCTGGAGCTAGAGATAAATAGCTTGTACCCCATAGGATGAATAAGAAGCGAAACTATCAGGTAACCCCAGGTCTTTCAGGGACTAAGCCAATTACCTTTGAATACACAAGGATGGTTCCTTGGTTCCAGCTGCATATATAGTAGAGAATGTATTTCTTGGACAACATAGGAAAAAAGGAACATTGTTCCTCTGAAGGCTCAATGACCACTTATAGGGAAATGTTGGCATAGGTAAGTAGGATTTGTTCCTTTGGTGACCATTTGGGAGCCAGTGAAGGTATCAGGTCTTATCAGAGGGATAACCAGGAAATGGGATAATATTTGAAATGTAAATAAAGACTATATCTAATTATAAATATAAGGTTAGCAATAATCTAAAAATTATATATGCATAAAGAGACCCATATTGTTTCTCTTTTCTCATTTGCATAACACATTGACTTGTCTCAAAATAAGATTGAATCCATTCATCTTGTTGTCTACAAAAATGTTTTCTATTACCAGCAAGAATACAAGAAAAATGTTATTTGTTGCATGGATTGAATTCGCAAAAATTGTATATAAAAAGTGCCTCACATTTTTATTTTAAACTGATTTTTTTCTGATTTCTAAACTAGTGGTAAAATATTATCAATGTACTCAAAAGGCAAAATTGAAATAGAACATTGCAGCAGAAGTATATAAGAATAAGAGAATTTTATAATGGCTGATAATTGACTTTATACACCTGAGGACTGATATAAATTCTCCTCCCGTTGTTCTTTTATTTTAGTTTTGTTTGAATTACAATGCACTCATTACCCTTTCTTCCATTTATCCCTATCACACATATTTCCTCACTTAACAAAATAATCAAAATATAAGTTTTCATATGTGATTTTGAGATAAAAAAACTTATGAGAAGGCATACAAGACATTGTTTCATGTCCCTAATCTATAAAATATTTGCTTGGATGTCTTTAAAGAAAAGGAAGTCATAAAGAAAATCTCTTAATGACAGAGTTTAAAAGCAAGGTAATTAAATTCTAAAACGTATCTTAAATAGGATTGAAATTTGGACAGTGTACACAACTAATATAGACATTACAAACATAAAACTAGTTTTGCAAAAGAAAAATCTAATCATCTGTAAAGTGTTAGGGATTTCATGTATGTATTCATTCACTTTTACATTCAAATTGTTAAGAGAATATATTTTAGTGAAAAAAATACATTTTAATTTTGATTAAACTATCCAGCTAAACTATGATCCTTAGTATTTCCTGTCAACCAACTCAACAGACATTCTTTTTCTAATTAAATGGACACATTTCTTTATGCAACCAGAAGTAACCAAGAAAACCTAAAGAATGTTCTATTAATCAGAAAATTCAGTTGGGTTTCTTTAATTACACTTAGTTCTTCTGCATGGTGCCTTTAAATTAAAGGAAGATCCATGTGCTAAGCAGTTTAAAAGTCACTTTAAGATTATTTTCAAATTAATAATTAGCATTTTTATAATTTTAATAATATTGAAACTTAAATATCTTCAAAATTTTACCTCTTCCCTGATTCTGTATTTTCTGATATTCCTTCTGTACAACATTCACTATATTAACATATTTTCCTTTTTTGTTTATAACACATAATAATGGATATTATAATTAATTCAGAATTCAATGAATCAGATTTTTATAAAGAATTATTTGCTAACTCTTAATTTTTTCTTCGATCACACAAAACTGGATTTGGCCATTTTCCATGTCTTCCATTTAAGTTGAGAATGATATACAATTAAAATTCCTTATTTTTGTTGAAGACAAGGCCATAGGAAAAGAGTAGCCATGAATATCCATATCATGAATTGTTTTGGGAACTACTATGATGTGAAATAACTTAAAATATTGAGATTTGACAAATATTATTAAATTTTTTGACCCTTCAACGAAGTGTACAAAAATATTAAATGATGGTATGAATGTTTATTAAATATATATTTGTATCAAAAATGTTTTCCTCTATTCCCAGTATTTCTTACAACTTCCCTTCTTCATTGTCCTGTGAGAGGCTGATCCCAAGCAAATATACCTCGCATTCCCGTTCCCTAAATCACAGAGTTTCTACTAGATTGACTCTACAACTAAAGGAGACCAAGGCAGTACACTTCACCCTAATTTAACTGGGGGTGTTAGATCAGCAACTGTAAGAATTTTTCTGGTTTATACTTTTTGATATCCCAGGGATCAAGGATACTTGAAACTTAATCTCTTTCCCTCACTCTTACATAGTATTTCATGACCTCAGTCGAATGTCTGGTAATAAATATGTATGTTTATCTGTTTTCTACTGGTACAACCATTCAGAAGAAAGTCCTATTAGTCTCCAAACTGCAATCCCAAGATATTAATCATAATAGTGCAAGGGTTCAATTCCTCCAACTGGGATGGAACCCATGTTAGGTCAGATGTTATTTTATTTTTCCTTAACTTTCAGATTACTTTTTTTTCCTGCAGTACTTCAAGAGATGAGGAGAAATCTCGGTCAAAATTTTGAAGCCGGGAATATTATCTGATCCATCTACTGGGGCTGGGGGTTTTAAAAATATACTTGAGGTGTAATCTCCAGGTTCCATCTCACCATGGATGATATTTAAATGTAGGATTTTTGTATGTTGTTTTGCATAAAATACCATCTTATACATTTATAAGATATATATACATTTTTAAAACAGGTTCACTTTATTTAATTTAATTATTACTAGATTTTGGGAGAATTGAAAGGAGTTTAACACATTAAAAACCATAAGTAATCTAGGTTTCAAATAGTTTAAGTTTTAAAACTGAATGTTGTTCAACCAAAAATAATTATGTTATATTCTACTTTTTAAAATATTTTGAAAATATCTTCTATGATTTTAATGTTTATAGATTAGAAATGAATTTTCAAAGCTAAGCATTTTTTTCTAATTTCATGTGCGGAAATCAGACAAATTGAAGACTGTATGTGTTGTGGAAGACAAGGCAATGTTTGCCTTACAGGTTTATTTTGGATTTTTATTTTCAAAATTTCTGAAATGTTATTAAGACTTACTTAGTAGCTAATGAAGAAAAAGCATTAGGAGAACTTCTGCATATATGTAGGTTCGAATTTTTCATTAATTTTAGTGATTATGAGAAATTAGCCATAACATTCGATAATAGTGAAAAAAACTTTAGTCATTTTATGTTGTCAAACATAATTTTTTATAAATTACAAATTGGAAAATATAAAGTCATTCACTCTCATACATATATTCAGTATATTCAAATCAGATTAATGTGACATTCTCCTTAACTCCTTTAAATGTTTTATCACCTCTTCCTATATAACATCACATTTAAATCTTTTCTATTTATTTATTTAATTTTTCTTATATTTAAATATATTTAATTTATAGTTATGTCTTTAAATATATATTTACATTCATATATAATGAATATATACATTACATTCAAATATAATTTATATATACATATATGCATATGTATAAATATGTATACATATATATAATGTAATTTATATACATGTATATATTTATACTTATGCCTCAAATGTCTTAAGAAGCTTCAGTGTAGTTTTAGATGCCCTGGACACCACTGATTTAAATTCATTCTGCCACTGTAAATACAAGAATGCTTTCATCCAGCAAACTATGTGATTTCCACAACTCAGTACACTCCTACACATTATTCCCATTTCAAAATACATAAAAAATTAAGAGCAGCTCTTATTGTCGATTGTGAATTCAGTAGTTATTCTCTTATAAATATATAAATTTGGAACTGATTTCAAAAGTTCAAGTGTGCATTAACAGTGATTAAGACAAACAGCAAAATTTCACAGAAAAGTTTCAATCTAATGCTCTCTACGAATCTTGCCAGTCTCACTGATTTGTTGTTTCCCAGGCTATTAACAATAGAATATCATTTACCTTCATGATAATTCAAGATAAATTAGGCAAAAGTTCTTACTTTCTGTTTGTTTGCTTGTTTGTTAGTTTTGTGGGAGACAGGGTTTTCTCTGTATTGCCCTGGTTGTCCCGGACCTCACTCTGTAGACCAGGCTGGCCTCAAATTCAGAAATCTCATGCTTGTGCCTCCTAGAGTGCTGGGTTTAAAGGCGTGCACCACCATTGCCTGGCTTAAGATCTTATTTTCAATTCATGATATTGGAGATCATTGGAAGTCTTTTGAATATATTTCAAGCAAATTAACAATTGAAAATGTTCAAGAAAGTCATAATATATACATATATATATTAAAAATTTTATAATATTATATATATATATATATATATATGTGTGTGTGTGTGTGTGTGTGTGTGTGTGTGTGTGGGTGCGTGAGTGTGTCTGTGTGTGCGTGTGTGTGTGTGTCTGTGTGTGCGTGTGTGTCTGTCTGTCTGTGTTTCTGTGTGTCTGTGCGTCTGTGCGTGTCTGTGTATGTTCTGGGGTGGATTGTATTGATATCCACTGAGTGATGGACACTTTGTGATAAGTCAGTGTTTTATTGGTAACAGTGTGGTGGTCCCTGTGTGGTGGTCATTTTCAGTGGTACAATGTGGTCTGAAAACTGATTTTTGTGGTCAGTGTGGCATGTTCACTGAAATATTGTTACATTCCAATGTCCACAATGTGATTATGGTTGAGAGCTCATCTTTTGATTGATTGTCACTGTTTATAAATTGTAATATAGCAATGATTATAATGGGAACAATATATGTCACTGTCAGATGGTCAATGGCAATTGACCACTGAGTGTTGGCTACCATTTAATAGACAGTGCATAAAAATCAATTATTGATAGTCACCCTGTGACCGCTGAGGGATGACAAACTCTTTTATTTCTATGAAGTGCTTCAACACGTGGTTGTATATGTTTATAGAGGTCACATTGGGATAACTAATGACTCCCTAATTCTTGGCCACTGTTGTGATGTCCTAAAATATACTGGTAAATTTGTAATGATCTGAATTAGGAGGTTATGAAAATTACGAGATCTTTTATGTTGGTTTACAAGAATTAGATCTCTACTGTGGTGTTCTGTCTTTATAAAAATTAGTTTGTGATCACTCAAATTTGGTGACATTCATATAGAGCTCATTCTGGGCTCTATAAAATGTATATCACAGAGCAGTTCTTCCAGATTTAATACAAGAGAGGGCATCTCACAGTGGCTATCTCTTGGTAACCACATATTGAAAGATGTACATAAGTGGTTAAGATAACATATTCCCTCACAGAGGATCCACCTTATGGCTGGCATCAGAGAATTATTGCCCCAAGCTGTGTATTTCCCTGTGACCATTTCTGTGGGAGCATCATACAGTGACTATTTTCAATGGCTATGACAATAAATAGAACTAGTTCATAAGACAATCACACAATGTGGCATTACATAGTAGCCATTAACAATTCACTATTACACTGAGGTCATCACACATATACAGTAAGGCAACTTTTGTAATTTTTTTCTCCCTTATCAATTATGTCCTTGTTCCCCGTATTACCATTTTGTTCTGTCCTGTAGTGTGAAAAATTGTCTCAGCAGGGCAATAAGTATTTTACTTTTCCAGTGATAAATAAGAGTGAAAGGAGAGGGGCACACAATGCAACAACTTTCACAATGGGTTTTTTTTTTCTTTTTTCGAAAGAAGGGGACAAACAATTTGTCTCTGGGAAAGAGAGTTAGGTTGGAAAGCCATGGTACTTTAGTGGACCATGTTTCATATACAATCAAATATTATATGTGTTGCTGTATATTGCCTCTGAGCAGCTAATTTAGAAATTCCTTTCCTCTTCAGTTCCTGTTAGTTTAAATCAGTTAATATTTCAGATTTTGACATTTTCAGTTCTCCATGTGTGTTCTGATTGCTGAAAAACAATACTATATCATTCCAATTCCACTTTTCCTAATTTTATGAGTTTTTGTTTTTTAATTGTTGATTTGAGAGTTTAGTTACTTGTGTTCTCATAGTGGTTTTGCATACCACATTCTTTGCTGTAGGTTTCTGAAATTTAAAAAAATGAGACATTAGTAACATAGAAGTGCAAAGGTCTCTTATTTTTTTATACATAACTCCCTTTGTAACTTAAATTATATGGAGGGTTCTATGTACTCAGGTGTGCATACAATATGATCAACAAGTAGGTTATGAGGAAGTCATTTTTTCGACCCTGTGACTTATAACAAAGAATTTATGCATTGTAGGTTTCATTACATATATATATATATATATATATATATATATATATATATATATATATATATATATATCCACAGTTTCATAAGTTTCATATATCAGTCTATATATTTTTGTTTCTCATGGTTGTGTCTCGGTGTGTGACTATTTGTATAAACAGGTATGTGTTTGGAGTCGTGTGTGCATAAGTGTAATCATTCATAATTTCTAAATAATTGTTCCTCAATATCTAAAGTCTGGCGTCATAAAAAACAAATAAGAAATGGAGTTCATGTAGGGGTCACTGCTGATGTTGTATGTTGCAGGACTAAAAGCCTAAATAGTAAATCGTGTTTTTTTTTTTTTTTTAAGAATTCACCTTGTTATGTATCTTCTTAATTTTTTTCGCTGTATGTCCTAGTGTTGGAATTACAACAATGCATTGTATTTAGTAGGAATGACTTTACCACTGAGTCACAACCAAGGCTAGGGACACAATTTTTTTTCCAATGTTACAGGGAAGCATCGATGATTTTACTCACCTAAAAATTTTGCCACCATAAAATAATTGAGAATGATGGACAGAGTACTTTCAAGACTGGAAATTTTCAGGTCTCAGGAAGACAATTAGAGAAACACTCAGATCATATTCTGTACTATCATTTTAGAATGGCAAGATATGATACCCTTCCAACCCTGTACATATATCAGTAGAGGAAGTCATTTGAGGCTACACATCTGGAAGCATGTACTTATTCATCAGACACTATGTTGAAGAGACAGATGTGAGTAAGTCATATCCAGAGCCACACACCTTCCAGTACAATGATGGCAAAGGAGACAAAAACAACCTAATATTACCTTGGGTTTATGACCTAAAACATATGTCACCTAGTTTGTAATGTAAACATAGTTTTCCATTTCTGTGTCAGACTTATCTTCTTAAGCATGAGTTGACATGTGACCATAGAGTAATCAAAGCCTCAATGATGAGATTTTGTCCCTACAAGACATTTCCCACATTTAATGTCACATGATCCATAACAGGATACATGAGTCACAGGATGATTACTCAACTAAAAGGTTTGAGTAGAACATCCTACCTATCAAAAATTATAGGTACGTGTATGATATGTTATTAAAATATCATCTACATCATCAGGATATACTTCCCAAAAATATGGATATGTGCACAATCCTAAGATTGGAGAATACATGTGAAAATAAAAAGAATTGAACAATCACCATGAATGGTATTGTAAATTATTTTCAGCTTCAAGCAAAGAGTGCAGATGATCAGATAGTAGGTTCAAAGATCAAATGATTCCAGACCAAACTTCCTGCTCTATTGTTGTTCTTTGGGTCTGATTGTTGCTGGTCTACTTCTGTTTGTCCATGTACAGTAGAATGACATTCCTTTAATGGTGTAGCTTCAGGACCTGACCTTTTCTCTTATTTCTCCACGTAAGTATCATCACTTTCTTCTTCAGCTAATCTGCTGAATCAGGAGTGGGCTGTGGATGTGGCTAAAAACAGGTTCTTCACAATAATGCTTTCCAAGCACCCACTCTCTTTATTGATTTAAAACTTCATTAATCCCAACAAACACAGGAACTAATGAACACTGAGGTACTGTCCCAAAAGAGTCTTGACAGCTGACTATTCAAGAACATAAGTAGATTACACCCAAACATAGGGAGAAATAAGAAATCAGAAATAATCTGTGCAATAAGGGATCAAATTGGAATACATTTCGAAAAAAAAAGAGAGAAAAAGAGGAATCTCCATTTTTTTAACTTACTGCTCATGGTCATGGATATATATTAAACAGTACAGTTCAAATAACAGCAAAGTAGGGCAGTGGATCCAAAAATTATGTACATTTTGTACGATAACAATCTATATTTTACAAAGAAATAGAGACTCTCCTTAAATGAAAAAATATATATCGTGTTGTATATTGTATAGAAGGTTTACCTGTCTATAAAAGTATATACCTTATTCCTATTGTACCAACATACTATAAAAATATACCAAGGTAGTGTAATATTCACTTTTTGTATTATTATATTAAGATCGTTATTAAAAGTAATGTTATGGCAATAAAATATTTATTTTAAGAATACATTCCTTATTTGGCCAGTGGTGGGACATGCATTAATCCCAATATTTAGGAGGCAGAATGTGTATTTCTAAGTTCGAGGTAAGATTATACTATTGAGTTAGTCCCAGGATATCCAATGTTATACTAAGAAACCCTATTTCAAAAAACAAAACAAAACAAATTAAAACAAAATTATTTTAAACATCTATTTCTATTTTTCTAAATGTTAAATATTACTGTATACTCCTTTTATTTTTTTAATCACAAACTCATGAAGAAATAAGATAATAAATGTTTGAGGTACAGACCGGGAAAAATTGACAGGCCAACAATTAGAATAGTAGATTAGATTTATGCCCCAAATTTGTTATGGACAAATAAAACAACCAAATTCTGGGTCTCTCTCCTTTGTTAATAAGTCAGGAGGGAAGTTTAAATTGTTTGTTATGCAGGCTGCTGAAGATCAGAAAGAGAGAATAACCTGTTTAGTGAGAAATTATTGAATTTCGATGTCCCAAGGAACAGTAAGAATTTACTATGAGACTATACTCTTCTGAATTAAAGATCAATATCAACCTGCCTTTGATTGTTCAAGGCCATAGTGAAGTATCAATACTAGGAATCAAGAAACCTACACATAGGATGAGAGACCCCATGAAATTACAAAGTACCAGTACCCTAAAAATCAACATCCTGACCTGCCTCTCATAGTGTATTGTGGTCCTTGATCCACTTGGAAATAAACCTTTCACAAGGTTACAATTGTGTTTCTATTTTCATTTTGATACATACTGGTTTCCATTTATGTCAGCACCATTTATGGAAGATACATTTTATTCCATTGTGTATTTTTGGCTTTTTTTTCTCAAGATCTAGTATCCCTATGTGGTTTTATTTCTGGGTCTTCAGTTCTACTCTATGAGTTATTCTCTCTGTCTCTATATCAGCACCATTCTTTTCACATCAGTATTACTCTGTAGTGTAACTTGAGTTTATGGATAATAATTCCTCCATAATGCTTTTTATGCTTAAGAATATTTGCTACTCTGAATTTTTTCAGATAAATTTCAGAATTGCTCTTTCTAAATTCACGAAGAATTGTGTCAGTGTTTTGATGGGGATTTGGATGAACGTGTGGAATGCTCTTGGTACAATTGCTATGTTTATTATCTTTTATCTACCTTTCCATAAGAGTGGGAAAACTCTCCCAACTAAGCTGGACAGTTGAGAACATGCAGAGACTGAGCTACCTACCAGGGAAAAACATGGTCAAAAGCCCTTGACACATATATACCCGAATCTGCATGGTCTTGCCTCAGTTGGAGAAGATGCGCCTGATTGTTGAGGAACTCCCCTCCCAAGAGGTGGGAGGATGCCAGGTGTGAGGGGAATAGCGTGAACACTCTATTCGAGGCAAAAGGGCGGAAAAATATGATGACAATATATGGGAGTTAGGAATAAGAGGGAGGTCAATGTCTAGAATGTAAATAAATAAAATGATATTTAAAAATCCAAAAACTTTCAGAATGCCTAATATCAAAATTTCACCTAATAGCACTTGCTGCCAGTGATGTAAAGAAAGAGGAGCACTCACCCATTTCGTATAGGATTGCAACCTGAAATAACCATAAGGTTATAAATCAATCTGGAGATTCCTCATTAAATGTAATGGGTTCTACCAGAAGACAAATGTACACCATTCTTGGGCATGTTTGCCCAAGTTGGCCCACCATAAAACAGGATAACTAGAGGATTTATGGTCACAATGACCTCATTTGTGATGGTACAGCCTGGAAACAAGCCAGATATTCCACAGTGGAAGAATGGATACAGAAAATATTCATTTACAACATGGAATATCAGTAAGGTATAAAGAGTGAAGATATCATGAGTGTTGCAGTTACGTGGAGGGAACTAGAAAACAATATCTTCAGGGAAGTTACTGCAACCCAAAATGACATGCATGGAATGTACTCATGATATTATTAGTCGAAAAAGTACAGAAAAGCTACACAACCCACAGGATTCAAGAAGTTTAACAAGCCAAATACCCAAATGACAATGACTAAATCAACCTGGGACTGAAAGAAAGACCCATGTGTGTGAAGTGGAATATGTGGGAGGGAAAGAATATAGTGAAAGAGGAGACAGAGAGAGGAAGGGGAAAACATGAAGAGATAATGGAAAGGGAATTGGACTGATGTCCTGAGCAGGAACAGAATGGACACAGGCAACATTGGAATTTAATGTGGGGGACATCCAGAATGCACAAGAGATCTCAGATGTGAGAGATGCTCTGGTGTCACACAAAGGGACATTGCTTAAAATGCTCATAATGGGAAGGGCGAACATATAGAGCAAACCACCAGCAGAAAGAAAGGAGAACAAGTGTAGGAATGGGGTTGCAATTCTACCTTCAAGCTCTGACCCAGAAATGTTCCTGTTTGCAAGAACTGCAGGGATACAAATGGAAAAGTCATGAGATAAAGGAAGTCAAGTGACAGGCCCAAATTTGGTTCCAGTATCATTGGATTCTGGGGTCTGACACACTTTTCTGATGCTGTTGTTTGCTTGTAGACCTATAATGTTTGCTCTCTGAGAGGTACAACAAACAGCAAAAATTAGATGAAGATACTAGCACACAGAAATGGAGACAATCTGGACAAACCTATGATTGAATAAGGAATATATGGGAGAAGATGAGGAGGAGGGACAGTCCCATGGGAAGGTCAGCAGTCTCACTTGACCTAAATCTCCAAGATGGTTCAGAAACTGCGCCACCAACCAGTCAGCAACAGTGCCTACTCATGTCACATTGTGAGAAAATGTGCCTAACCAGTGCAACCCATGAGGATAAAGACTGTTGGTATGTCTGCAGGTTTGAGCGTAATGCATGAGGTCATTCGTCTGGAGACTGAGTATACGTGGCCTTTAAGAGAAGGGGAGTAATCAGGGGGCAGACTGGGAAGAAGGTAATATCTGAACTATAAATAGTAATTTTTAAAAAGTAGTTTAGAACAAGTTCTCTTATGCAAAATGATGCAAAACTACTGAAAAATGCTCAAAAACTGAATTTAGAAACACATCAAAATAATCATCCAACATATTTATGTATCTTCATCTCAAGGATGTAGGGATGTTTAAATAAACAAAAAAAAAAAAATCCTTTGAATACAATGTACAAACAAAGTATAGGAAATCAGATGACCAAATCTTGATACTGAATACACTGTGACAAAAATTAATACCACGTACTGCCCAAAGTATTTTATAAATGAGGGATAGGAGTTTCAGAAATAAAGATAATCAATAAAGATAATTAAGGCAATATAGAGCAAGCCAATAGACAAATTTGAGCAAAGTTCAGAGAATATAAAAAAATTCCTCCAAAATGAGGCACAAAGCAAGACTGCCTATTCTATCACTTTCATAAAGAGCTTGAAGTTATGTCCCGAGAATGAAAATAACTAAAGGAAATCGATGGAATACACATTAGAAAAGAAGAAATAAAAGAATCTGACTTGCAAATTATAGCATCATATATGAGATTAATGCATTCATTTTAGGAGAGAATATCTGAATCTGATAAAACATGTATCAAAGTGCAATTTAGACACAATGGAGACACAAAAATAGACTATGTAGCTGATTAAAAAATTTGTTGTCATTCATAATACAAATTAAATATGTTCTGAGAAATAAATCAGAGAAACAACACACTTGACAATAGCCAAAAATAATTTCAATATATCTTGGACAGAGTTAAAACAAGAAAGTGTAAGACCTGTAGGAAAAGAAATATAACTTCCTGTAAAAAAAATACCAAATATGTAAATGTAAATTAGGATTAACATTGTGAAAACAGATGTATTTCCAAAGTAATCTATAGATTTAAGTCGATTTCCATGAAAATTTAACACATTTTTTTTTAGTTGATAATATTGAAGTTTTATTTTCAAAGAACTCAGATAAATTAATAGGCATACAAATACTTTTAGGATATAATTGATAGTTGAATTGGCAACATTTTCTGATAAAAATGAAGATTTTCATATAACACATGCCTCACAAAATTGAGGATTACATAGGATAATTTGTAATATATACATATATGAAAAATTCTCTGATACAAATCTAAGCATACAAATGCATTAAGAATATAAATGAAAAATGAAGTGGATATATTTCCTGAAAAAACTGAAGATTTTCCTTCAACATATGTATGATAAAATTGAGGCTTACATAGTGTTTTTGATAAAATTGAAGGTTTATTCAGAAAAACACTCAGAAAAATTCTAGGCATAAAATCCATTAAAATATAATTAAAAATATGTATAGATATTTTGGAATGAAGATTCACATCTCTCCTTTGTGTGAAATTTGAAGATAGCAAAGAATAGTTGATAATATCCAAGTTTATTTTTGAAAAAACTCATAAATAATAGGCATATATGATATAATTGATAAATGAAGTAATAACTTTTTCTGATAAAACTGAAGATTTTCATATCACATTTGTAGCACAAAATTGAGTATTGCATAGGATAATATAAGAAAGTTAACAGATATATATATAGAAATTTTTATACCAAAACAAAAGAATGTACCTTTTTCTCAGCACCTCATGGTCCCTTCTCCAAAATAGATCATAGAGTTGTTCACAAGACAGACCTCAACAAATATAAGAAAATTGAAATAATCCCATGAATCCTATCAGACCACTATGGAATAAAAGTGGTCTTTAGTAACAGTAAAATCAACAGAAAACCCACACACACATGGAAACTGAATAATACTCTACTCAATGATACCTTGGTCAAGGAAGAAATAAAGAAAGAAATCAAAGATTTCTTAGAATTTAGTGAAAATAAAGGCACAACATACAAAAATATGTGGGACACATTGAAAACAGTGCTAAGAGGAAAACTCATAGCTTTGAATGCCTTCAAAAAGAAATTCGAGAGAGCTTACACTAGAAGATTAAAGGAACAACTGAAAACCCTGGAACAAGAAGCGAATTCACCCAGGAGGAGGAGAAGACAGGAAATCATCAAACTCAGGGCTGAAATCAATCAAGTAGAAATCAAGAGAACCATACAAAGAATCAAATCTGGTTCTTTGAAAAAATCAACAAGATAGATAAACCCTTAGCCAGAATAACCAAAGGGCACAGAGAAAGTATCCAAATTAACAAAATTAGGAATGAAAATGGAGATATCACAACAGAAACCGAAGAAATTCAAAAAATCATCAGATCCTACTACAAAAACATGTACTCAACAAACTGGAGAATCTGGAGGAAATGGACATTTTCTTAGACAGATACCAATTACCAAAATTAAACCAGGATCAAATAGACCATCTAAACAGACCCATAAGCCCTAAAGAAATAGAAGGGGTCATAGATAGGATTCCAACCAAAAAAAAAAAAAAAAAAAAAAACCCAGGACCAGTGCAGAATTCTATCAGACATTCAAAGTAGACTTAACACCAATACTCTTCAAACTCTTCCACCAAATAGAAAAAGAAGGAACACTACCCAATTCATTCTTCGATGCCACTATTAAGCTGATACCAAAACCACTCAAAGACCAACTAAGAAAGAGAATTTCAGGCCAATTTCCCTTATGAATATCGATGCAAAAATACTAAATAAAATTCTTGCCCACCGAATCCAAGAATACATCAAAATGAAAATCTACCATGATCAAGTAGGCTTCATCCCAGGGATGCAAGAATGGTTCAATATACGGAAATCCATAAATGCTATCCACTACATAAACAAACTCAAAGAAAAAAACACATGATCATTTCATTACATGCTGAAAAGCATTTGACATAATTCAGCATCCTTTCATGCTAAACGTCTTGGAAAGGACAGGAATTCAAGGCCCATATCTAAACATAGTAAAAGCAATATACAGCAAACCGGTAGCCAACATCAAACTAAATGGAGAGAAACTTGAAGCAATCCCACTAAATTCAGGGACTAGACAAGGCTGCCCCCTCTCTCCATATCTTTTCAATATAGTTCTTGAAGTCGTAGCTAGAGCAATTAGACAACAGAAGAAAGTCAAAGGGATACAAATTGGAAAGGAAGAAGTCAAATTATCACTATTTGCAGATGATATGATCGTATACTTAAGTGACCCTAAAAACTCTTCTAGTGAACTACTACAGCTGATAAACAACTTCAGCAAAGTGGCTGGCTACAAAATGAACGCAAGCAAATCAGTAGCTTTTATATATTCAAAGGATAAGCAGACTAAGAAAGAAATTAGGGAAATGACCCACTTCACAATAGCTACAAACAACATAAAGTATCTTGGGGTGACTCTAACCAAACAAGTGAAAGACCTATATGACAAGAACTTCAAATCTCTGAAGAAGGAAATCAAAGAAGATCTCAGAAAATGGAAAAACCATCCATGCTCATGGATTGGCAGGATTAATATAGTTAAAATGGCCATCTTGCCAAAGTCAATCTACAGATTCAATGCTATTCCCATAAAAATTCCAACCCAGTTCTTCATAGAGCTAGAAAGAGCAATTCTCAAATTCATCTGGAATAACAAAAAAACCCAGGACAGCCAAAACTGTTCTCAACAGTAAAAGAACTTCAGGGGGGATTCAATATCCCAGACTTTAAACTCTACTACAGAGCAATAGTGATAAAAACTGCATGGTATTGGTACAATATCAGGCAAACGGATCAATGGAATAGGATTGAAGACCCAGAAATGAACCAACACACCTATGGTCACTTGGTCTTCGACAAAGGGGCTGAAAGCATCCAGTGGAAAAAAGATAGTCTTTTCAACAAATGGTGCTGGTTCAATTGGAGGTCAGCATGCAGAAGAATGTGCATCGATCCATTCTTATCTCCTTGTACCAAGCTCAACTCCAAATGGATCAAGGACCTCCACATAAAACCTGACACACTGAAACTAATTGAAAAAAAAAAAAAAACTGGGGAAGACCCTGGAGGACATGGGCACAGGGGATAAGTTCCTGACTAGAACACCAATAGCTTATGCTCTAAGATCAAGAATTGACAAATGGGACCTCATAAAACTACAAAGTTTCTGTAGGCCAAAGGACACCGTCAAAAGGACAAAACGTCAACCAACAGACTGGGAAAGAATCTTCACCAACCCTAAATCCGACAGAGGGCTAATATCTAATATATTATTATCCCATTAAAAATTTTATCCCATTAAAAAGTGGGGTACGGAGCTAAACAAAGAATTTTCACATGAAGTACTTCGGAGAGCTGAGAAACACCTTAAGAAAGGTTCAACATCATTAATTATTAGGGAAATGCAATTCAAAACAACCTGAGATTTCACCTCACACCAGTCAGAATGGATAAGGTCAAAACTCAGGAGAGAGCAGGTGTTGGCGAGGATGTGGAGAAAGAGGAACACTCCTCCACTGTTGATGGGATTGCAAGATGGTGCAACCACTTTGGAAATCAGTCTGTCGTTTCCTCAGAAAACTGGGCATGTCACTTCCTGAGGACCCTGTTATAACACTACTGGGCATATATCCAGAGGATTCTTAAGCATGCAATAAGGACACATGCTCCATTATGTTCATAGCAGCCCTATTTGTAAAAGCCAGAATCTGGAAAGAACCTAAGTGTCCTTCAACGGAGGAATGGATACAAAAAATGTGATATATTTATACAATGAAGTACTATTCAGCCATTAGAAACAATGAAATCATGAAATTCTTAGACAAATGGATGGAGCTGGAGAACATCATACTAAGTGAGGTAACCCAGTCTCAAAAAATCAATCACGGTATGCACTCACTGATAAGTGGATATTAGCCTACAAACGTTGAATACCCAAGACATAATCCCCATATTAAATGATGTCCAAAAAGAATGGAGAAGTGGGCCCTAGTTCTGGAAAGACTCAGTGCAAGAGTATAGGGGAATTCCAGAACAGGGAAGTGGGAAGGGGTAGATGGAAGAATAGGGGGACAGAAGAGGGCTTATGGGACTTGCGGGGAGTGGGGACCCAGAAAAGGGGAAATCATTTTCAATGTAAATACAAATAAATAAATAAATTAAAAAAAAGAAAGTTGCATATGATTGCATAACATAATTTTGGGGAAGGATAAAATAGGAAAGATATGTATGCCTATTATTTTATCGAAGTTTTTTTTTTTTTTTAAAACTTTAATATTATCAATTATCCTATGTAATCCTCAATTTTCTCACACACAGGTTAGATGAAATCCTTTAGGATATTCAAAAATATTTACTCTTAATTTTTAATTATTTTCTAAATGCATTGGTATGCCTAGATTGTGTCTGAGTGTTTTTCTGAAACATTTCTTCATTTTTTTTCAAAAACACTATGTAATCCTCAATTTTATCATACATATGTTGTATCAAAATCTTCAATTTCTTCAGAAAATAACTCCACTTCATTTTTTATTTATATTCTAAATGCATTTGTATGCTTAGGTTTGTATCAGAGTGTTTTTCCAGAAAAAAAAAATCATTTTATCAATCATTTTATAAACACTTTTTAATAAACCTTAAAATTACCATACTCAACATCTAATGGAAAAACTTTAGGATAGCTAAAAGTATGCAAAATAATCAAAGAACTTTGTGAGAAATTGCCATCGCTTACCCCTAGCAGTTCTACTATAAAACAGTAATAAATGCTAGGCATTTGTACAGAAACATACTGGTTGATAAATGGAATTGAAAAAAAAATCCCCCAAATAAACACATGTACGAACATTTAAACTTTGATAAAATATTCAGTCATTCAACTGACACAAGAAGCACCCTCATCAAATTGTGCTCCTATACCTGAATGTTCATATATAGGAGAATGAAAATATATCCTATTTATCAGCCTGTACAAAAGTAACATCCAACAGAATAAATGAACTTAATATAAAAGTAGGAACTTTGGATCTCATAAAAGAGAAAGTAAAACATAGCAATGAATTGCATTGATAATTCTGCAAGAGTCCATTTTCTGAGTAGATGATAAATGTCTAAGCTAGTAATATCAACAATTGATAAATCAAGCCTCATGAAATTACAAGATTCCTGTAAGGCAATAATAATTAGACAAAATTGAAGCCTATAAATTAGGAAAAGTTCTTGACAAACTGTCTGTTTGAAACAGGGCTCTTTTCCAAAATATGTAAGGAACAGAAGAATGATTGCAATTCAGTTTCATTACATCTTTCCGTTTTTTAAAAGTTTACCCAAGATTGTAGCCTAGGGGAATGCACTAGAAAAACCCCTGAACACTTGTCTTTCTACACAAATTAAATCCCTCACCTCTCCCTGCCTCTACTAAAGAAAATGTAAAAGTTCAAAATCCATAGATTTGGACTAGTCAGACTCTGTATTGGAGAAGGCAACACGTAATAGTTTTCACTCTTTAATTTTCAGAAATATTGATAAGCAGTGAATTATTTTTTATCCGGACAGGCTAAAATTATTGAGCCTCATTGGATTGCCCAGCTCAAGGGCACCTGCTTCAGAAGATCCATATTCCTGCTTAAACATCACTAGGCAGACACTAGGACCACTTCTTACATGTTGATTTTATTGAAATAGAACCCAAGCTTACTTCTGCCTCATGCTCAAACCTCTACTCCCCCAATTTTTTCTTCTAAGTATACATAGGCTTTTCCACATGTATATGGATGTATCCAGAAAGAACTGTTTTAAAATCGTAGGAGCTGTTGTTGCTGTAACACTGGTAACATCACTGGGGATGACAATAGTTCTCCAGGATATAAGAGAAATTCAGATAATGTCTTGTTGATGTCATGGGAAATAACATATCACATGGGAACTGAGTCCTTTTTTACAAACTAAGATGGAATGTTTCATCCCTCCTTTAAACTCAGATATTAATCAACACAAAATGCCAAATAGAGCTACAAATCCATACCATGTGGAAGCACATGTTGATACACTCTGTCTCATACAAGTTTCTGAACAATCATCCTTGAAAAGCAGGCAAGACAATTTTCATTGTGAGATGTTGGGTAGAATAATATTCATAGAAGCTATTCAATTCTTAAAAGATGCCCACATTTCCTTAACTGACAGATAATGCAGCAGTGATGGTGCTGGCAACCTTTTGATTAATTCTACACAGAGGAAAATGAAATAGTGGAGAAACAGAAAAAAAAAATTCCTTGAGCTGAATTAGGTTTTCTCTTTTGTACACCAAATATACGAAAGTGTGCCTGGATAAAGGTCTCTGTAAGTTATATATTATCTGTCTAAAGTCAGATTTTGGCTAAAGGAACAATAAGGTTGAGACAAGAGAATTGACACATCGAGTACATAGCATGAAGGAATCCCAAACGTAAGTGACTAGTAATTTCCTCATTATTTTGGTGGCACCATTTCTTTTTTATTCTTTGTTTACATCCCAAATGATTTCAACTTTCCCAGTTCCCCATCTCCTCAGATGCCCTATAAGCCTTCTTCTCTCCACCCATATTCTTGGGAAGTAGAAACAGGCTGATTGTGTCTCAAGGATAACCTTTAGAGGCAAGGGACATCAACACTCATTTTAGAGTAGAACATTCTTGTGCTTTCTAATTTGTTATATATATAAAAATATAATATAATATATATTTTTTTCTATATTGGATTATGGGTTTTGTGTGTGGGTATGTATTTATACTTGAAATCACACTTACCATGGGTCCATATGGAACTCAGAGTACTAATGGTATGATGTGGTTCTCTTCTTTAGTAAATGGTTTAGCTATTCACAAATTTTCCATAGGAGAGAGTTCACTAGTCTCATTGATATATTGCTAGAACAAGACCATTTTAAAAATTTATTGGTTTATATACAATCCTGTATTCCGCTAAAGATATAACTAAAAACCCTTCAAAGTAATATAATATAGAATACTACACTAGAACATTATGAAAAGAAATACTTCCTAAGTTGAGAATATTTTTCTCGTTTTTGCCATAGAGACTGTGAGTGAACACAGTTTATTTTATATCCATCTATTCTGACTTTCTTTCTTTTTTTCATTTAATATATTCTCTCATATAACATTCTATAACTTTATCTCTTCTATGGCATAAACCATACACAACGCCAGTCATTTGACTATATTAAAAAAAATATTCCTACTAGTGATAAAGGTGCAATGAATCTATTTCTTCCTAAGGATGTTAGGCTAGAAAAACTATTAGGTAGACATGGATATTAAAAGAGCAAAAGGATAAGGAACAGTAACTACTCCCTCTTTCTGAGACCCATATAAACATAAAGTACAACATAAATATGCATTGTGAACCACTATTAGCAGAGTAAGGTTGATTCTTTAGCTTTGATTTTTATATCCTTGATATCTGTGGCTATTAAAATCCTTTTTTCTCCCCTTCAATAAGGTATGATAATCTTCTGACTTATATTGGGTTGTTGGTCTTTACATATGAGTCCATTGTTTTTTTGTGGTGTCATCTAAAATAACAGTTGTAATATATGTCAATCCAGGAGTATAAGAGAATATCTTTACACATGATATTAGTGACTTTTTTAACAATTGTGGTTGGTTCATGTGGTTGGTTCAGATGATCTTCAGAACATCTGAATTTATTTACGTTTCTCTCAAAACAGTGATTGTGGCTTCATTTTATGTCACAGACATTAGACTGGTAATAATCTATATATCCCTGAATAGAAGAATTTAAAACAATCATATATGACTCTTACACTAAGCAGAATAACAGAGTTGATAAATGCAATGATATCTTAAATCTTTGTGGAGGTTTTTTTTTTTTTTCTTTAAAAGTTTGATTTTGATTGATTTATTAGTAAATGTGAGTTTGTGAGAACCTTAATTGTTTTTTACCAGTAATTTAATAAATCCTGGTTTTTATATTCATTTTATAATACAAATACTGTATTTGTACTATTTGATAAATTGCATTTACTTGGGAGTAAGGGAATGCAATTTTTAATTTTATGATATTTATTTTTTTACTACCAAGAATAATTCATTTCAATTAAAAATTAAATGTTCTCATATGTCTGCAAAAATATAGACTACTATACCCAGCAAAACTCTCAATCACAATAGATGGAAAATCGAAGATATTCCATGACAAATCGAAATTTACACAATATCTTTCTACAAGTCCAGTCTTACAAACTCCAATACGAGGAGGGAAACGACACTTTGGAAGAAGCAAGATAGTTACAGTCTTTCATTAAACCCAAAAGAAGATAACCACTCAAATATAAAAATAACATCAAAAATGACAGAAAGTAATAAGCACTACTCCTTAATATCTCTTAAGGTCAATGGTCTCAACTCCCCCAAAAAAGACATTGACTAACAGATTGGATAAGGAAACTAGACACTACTTTTTGCTGCATACAGGAAACACACCTCATTGTCAAAAACAAAAACTACCTTAAATACTGGAAGACAATTTTACAAATCAATGGTCTCAGGAGTCAAGCCGGAGTAGCCATTCTCATATCAGATAAAATTGACTTTCAACCTAAAGTCATCAAAAGAGATACAGAAGGACACTTTTTGCTGGTCACAGAAAAAATCCACCAAGAAGAACTTTCAATCCTTAAGATCTATGCACCAAATACAAGGGCACCCTGATCCGTAAAAGAAACTTTACCAAAGCTCAAAGCACACATTTCTCCCAACACAATAATTGTGGGTGACTTCAACATTCCACTCTCCTCAATGAACCGATCAGGAAAACAGAAACTAAACAGGGACACAATGAAACTAATTGAACCTTAGGACCAATTGGACTTGACTGATATTTATAGAACATTTCACCCTAAAACTACAGAATATATACCTTTTACTCAGCACCTCATGGTACCTTCTCTAAAATTGACCATATAGTTGGACACAAGACAGTCCTCAACAAATATAAAAAGATCGAACTAATCCCATGCCTCCTATCAGATCACTATGGAGTAAGAGTGGCCTTCAATAGCAACAAAAACGAAAGAAAACCCACATACACATGGAGGCCGCACAATACTCTACTCACTGACAACTTATCCAAAGAAGAAATGAAAGAAATCAGAGACCTTTTAGATTTTAATGAAAATGAAGGCACACATACCCACATCTTTGGGACACAATGAAAGCAGCTAAGAGGAAAACTCATACCCTGAGTGCCTACAAAAAGAAAATGGAGAGTGCATACATTAGCAGCTTAATGACACACCTGAAAGCCCTGGAACAAAAAGAAGCCAATTCACTCAGGAGGAGTAGAAGAGAGGAAATCATCAAACTCAAGGCTGAAATCAGTCAAGTGGAAACAAAGAGAACCATATGCAAGCAACTCTTAAAGAGGCCAAAAGCTTTTTTGAAAGCTTTAGTAAGAGAGCTGATAACTGTTTTTCCTAGAAAAATCTCTGTGATTGTGAATTTTGGTTTCAACAATGTGCATTTTCACTTGACATTACAGTTAAAAAATGTAAGAAGCTTTTGTCTGGTGTAAGTACATATATGTTTATAGCAACTTCACTTTTCTTCCTGACTAGATGTAAGAAATAAATATGTTCTGCATGTCTCAATTATAGAGTATTGATTTATAAGTTATTGATATGATTAAAAATATATAGCATTGGTCACAGAAATTTAGCTTAAAATTGGTAACTCAGGGTTCGAGTTATTCTAAAAAACAGGTGGCATGAGTCATCCCAGAAAAACAGGTCTCTGAAGATAATTCTAAATTGAGATAACATTTTATGTAACACTTATCCTAGAAACAAGACTTATAAAACATAGAATTTAAAACAATGTCTCCTAACTGATGCAATAAAAGCTGAACTGTCATGCATTTAAAAGTAAGAACTGGCAGTCAAACTTTATATGTGAAAATAATGCTCTTGATATTAATTTTAAAGAAAATAGATTGTTTATAACTGACATTTGTTCTTCAAAATAATGGGCATGCTCTAATATTACAAAAAGACATTGAAGCATATTTAAATTGCCAATGTTCCATTAGTTGCAGTTTAAAATTCTAACACAAGCTCAAGATTTTAACTCATCCATAGTTTTCATTTAAAAATATCAGGCAAGTGGATCCTTTATATCCTAAACAAACTGTGGAATATTAAACTCAATAAAAAAGATAGTTATTTAATTTAAATGCCTTTAAAAGCTTTGAGATAGTGTTAATTTTTTAAGACCTCACCTCAAGCTTGCCACAAGAGTACATAAACCTCTGTTTGGTAGTCTCAAGGGAAATGCAAATCCTAATCCCATAGACAATTAACTGATGTGGGATAATTTACTTTACAAGAAAGTCAATTGTTGGCTCCTTCACAACAGTCCTTTTGTAAATGGACCATTAATGTAAATCCATATTTCTTTACCTCCAAGTAAAGTTTAAGCACCGGATTATTGCTCTGTTGCTATGTTAGCACAAAATTATGAGATAGAATCAGAAAAATGTTTAATAAAAAAAACTTTATTTATTCCTTAGTCCAAAGAGCCTTTACATTGTTTTTTGAAGAATACTCATAGTTGGTCTTTTGCTAAGAAAACCTTTTAGGCAAATTTGATAATCATTATTTCTAACACAAATTTTTAAAATTTGCCTCTCTATTTATTTTTGTAAATGTATGCATACAGTCAGTAAATAATACATTTACTATATTTATAAACAGCTCCTCTATGATAGAGAAATATAAACATTTAGATTGTATGTTTATTATCTTAAATATTTCTCCTGCTTCACAAATAATTAAATCATGTTCAACAGCAACTCTTTATTAAAACGTTAAATAATCAAGGTTTTAATTTGTAGACTTATTTAAATAAATATCTCATGACTTACAATTGCTTAAAATTATATTTTATAGATATTGCTAATTTTCAAATTTAATATGAATATGAATTATAGTTTAATTTTAGAAAAATATACTCTGTCTTCCTTCTAAGACATTTAAAACTCATCCTACATTTTCCAACAATGCCACAGCAGATTTACATATCAGTCAGATTACTAACTTTACATAAAGGTTTCCTTCTCTATATCATCAAAATAATAGTAGCATAAGACAATAATTGAATGATTCTAGAAATGCACAACTCAAATTACAAAGACGTGTCCTCAGTGTCCACAAGTTCTTCATATACCACACAATAGTGTTAATACTGGAGGATTTGTACCTAATCAAAAGAAACAGATGTAACTCATATTTGTGATTTAAAAAAAAATAAAAAATGTACATATGGCTATTTACAGGTTTTCAAGCTTTCTAATTATAATTGTGGTAACAAGAGAATCACCTAAAATTGAATTAGTCATTGCCTATGTTGTTTTTCTATACTAGATGTTTCAATAATTTTATTACAAATATTATAATTGACTTTAACAATAAGTCATTTTAGATGTTTTGCTAACAATATAATATTAGGCAAATTACTGAGATTCCTTATAATGCTCAATGGCAGGATATTTTGGAACAGGCCCATAGAACTTTAAAATAATATTATTATAAATAAAAGAAAGGAGAATCATACCTCCATACAACACAATTTTTTTTAGAACTTCAAATTCAAGGAGCTCTGAGTGTGGGAAGAGGATAGGTTTGTGTTTTTTTTCTACAGTATTCTCAAGTAGCATGCTAGAAGCCACGGTGGTTAACGAGATATGCAGATCATTGAAAATGGTATCTGTACTTAACACTTTTAGACAACTTCTTCTAATGCTTACAGAACAGACAACTGTAGACTCAACATCCCCCTGCACAATTTTAAGTCTTCTGTACATTTCAGAAGAAACATGCATTCCCTTGGTAATTGGCCTTTCCTTGACTACCACTGTGGTGGCTCCTTGAGTGTCAGGTGGATGATTAGGACATTCCATTGTAATCACCCTTAAATTAGCTAAACATTTTCACTTAGCTATAGGGTCTTCTACTGAATCTCTGGCTTCCCTGCAAAGGCAAATAACTCCACTTTCCTAAGTTACAGAATCTAAGTTAACACAAATGAAAACCAGCACTGTTATCTCCAGCAAAACTTTAAATTACCATAGATGGATATACCAAGGAATTCCATCACGCACAGACACACGCACACACACATACACACACAAATACACACACACACATACACCCTCATGCACGCATGCACACATACACACACACGCAGGTGCACATACACACACACAAACAAAAACAAAAATAATAACAAAAAACAAATATATACAGCATCTTTGAAAAAATCCAGCATTTCAAATGATACTGAAAGAAAACCAAAATAATAATAATTGAAATAATAAAGGAAGGAAACCATGCTTTAGAAAAGCAAGAAACTACTGAATAGTAATTTTCAACACATCCACAGCGAGATAACCACAGACTCAAAGAAAATTACAACAGAAATAGCAGGAAGTAAAAATCACTATTCCTTAATATTCCTTAATATTCCTTAAAATCAATGTACCCAATTCCCCCAATGGAAAGACATAGAATAATAGACTGGATATGTGAACAGGACACAATATTTTGCTGTATACAGGAAACTCATCTCAGTGTCAAAGACAAACACTACTTCAGAGTAAAAGGCTGGAATTTTTTTCCAAGCAAATGTTCCCAGGAAATGAGCTGGATTTGCCATTCAAATAAAAGTGACTTTCAACCTAAAGTTGTCAAAAAAAGACAGAGAAGGACACTTCATGCTCATAAAAGGAAATATCCACCAAGAAGAACTCTCAATTTTGAATATTGGTCACCTGCATTCATAAGGGAAATTTACTAAAGCTTAAAGCACACTTCACATCCCACAATAATTGTGGGTGACTCCAACACCCCATGCTCTTCAATGGACAGATCAGGAAAACACAAAATAAACAGACACAGATTAAAATAACAGGTTTTGGACCAAATCGATCTAATAGATCAAAAGAACATACCTTTTCAGCACCTTATGTTACTGTCTCCAAAAGATGACCATATCATTATTCACAAAACAGACCTCAACAGATGTTAGAAGATCCAAATAATCCCATGCGTCCTGTCAGATCACTATGGAGAAACGGTTGTATTCAATAGAAACAATAACAACAGAAGCCTACATACACATGCAAGCTGAACAATGTTCTACACAATGATATATTGGTCAATTTCAAAATATAGAAATACAACAATTTGTTAATAAATAAATTAAATTTTTAGAATTTAATGAAAATGATGGCAGAGCATTCCCAAATTTATGGAATACTATGAAAGCTGTCCTAAGAGGAATATCCTTAGGTCTGTGTGCCTCCAAAATAAGCTGGAGGAAAAACATACTAGCAACTTAACAGCACAACTGGAAGTTTTAAAACAGAAAGATGCTAATACACCAAAGAGGAATAGAATGCACGAAATCATTGACTCTCTGCTGAAATCAAATAAGTAAAAGCAAAAAAAAAAAAAAAAAAACAAAAACAAAAAAAAAACAAAACAAAAAAAAACACTACAAAGAATTAAAATATCATTGAATTTATCAACTCTGTTATTCTGCTTAGTGTAAGAGTCACATATGATTGTTTTAAATTATTCTATTCAGGGATATCTAGATTATTACCAGTCTAATGTCTGTGACCTAAGATGAATCCACGATCACTGTTTTGAGAGAAACATAAATAAATTCAGATGTTCTGAAGATTTACATGAACCAACCACAACTGTTAAAAAAAGTCACTAAGATGATGTGTAAAGGCATTTTCTTATACACCTGGATTGAAATATATTACAACTGTTATTATAGATGACACCACAAGAAAACAATGGACTCATATGTAAAGACCAACAACCCAATATAAGTCAGAAGATTATCATACCTTATTGAAGGGGAGAATAAAGGATTTTAATAGCCAGAGATGTCAAGGATATAAAAATCAAAGCTAAAGAATCAACCTTACTCTGCTAATAGTGGTTCACCATGCATATTTATGTTCTACTTTCTGTTTAGATGGGTCTCAGATCAGAGGGAGTAGTTACTGTTCCTTATCCTTTTGCTTTTTTAATATCCATGTCTACCTAATAGGTTTTCTAGCCTAGCATCCTTAGGAAGAAATAGATTCATTGCAACTTTATCACAAGTAGGCATATATATTTTTTAATATAGACAAATGACTGGAGTTGTATATGTTTTATGCCTTAGAAGAGATAGGATATAGAATGTGATATGAAAGAATATATTAAATGAAAAAAAGAAAGAGAGAATGTATGGATATAAAAATAAACTGTGTTCACTGACAGTCTCTATGGTAAAAATGAGAAAAAAAATTCACAACTTAGGAAGTATTTCTTTTCATAATGTTCTAGTGTAGTTTTCTATATTACTTTGAAGGGTTTTTAGTTATATTTTAGCTCAGTACAGGATTGTATATAAATCAATAAATCTTTAAAATGGCCTTGTTCTAGCAATATTTCAATGAGACTAGTGAACTCTCTCCTATGGAAAATTTGTGAATAGCTAAACCATTTGCTAAAGAAGAGAACCACATCATACCATTAGTCTTCTGACGTCCATATGGACCCATGATAAGTGTGATTTCAAGTATAAATACATACCCACACACAAAACCCATAATCCAATATAGGAAATATATATATATATATATATATATATATATATATATATATATAACAAATTAGAATGCACTAGAATGTTCCTCTCTAAAATGAGTGTTGATGTCCCTTGCCTTTAAAGGTTATCCTTGAGACACAATCAACCTGTTTCTACTTCCCAAGAATATGGGTGGAGAGAAGAAGGCTTATAGGACATCTGAGGAGATGGGGACTGGGAAAGTTGAAATCATTTGGGATGTAAACAAAGAATAAAAAAGAAATGGTGCCACCAAGTATAATGAGGACATTACTAGTCACTTAGGTTTGGTCTTCCTTCATGCTATGCACTTGATGTGTCAATTGTCTTGTGTCAACCTTATTGTTCCTTTAGCCAAAATCTGACTTTAGACAGATAATATATAACTTACAGAGACCTATATCCAGGCACACTTTCATATACTTGGTGTACAAAAGAGAAAACCTAATTCAGCTCGAGGAATTTTTTTTTTTCTGTTTCTCCACTACTTCATTTTCCTCTGCGTAGAATTAAACAAAAGGTTGCCAGCACCATCACTGCTGCATTATCTGTCAGTTAAGGAAATGTGGGCATCTTTTAATGATTGCATGGCTTCTATGAATATTATTCTATCCAACATCTCACGATGAAAATTGTCTTGCCTGCTTTTCAAGGATGATTGTTCAGAAACTTGTATGAGACAGAATGTCTCTCCTCATGATTCAACATGGTAATGATTTGTAGCTATATTTGATGTTTGCATTGATTAATATCTGAGTTTAAAGGAGGGATGAAACATTCCATCTTAGGTTTCTAACTAAGGACTCAGTTCCAACGTGATATGTTATTTTCCATGACATCAACAGAACATTAACTGAATTTCTCTTGTATCCTGGAGAAATATTGTCATCCCCAGTGATGTAACCAGTGTTATAGTAACAACAGCTCCTACGATTTTCAAACAGTTCTTTCTGAGTACATTCATATATATTTGGAAAAGTCTGTGTATAAATAGAAGAAAAATTGGGGGTGTAGAGGGTTGCGCATGAGGCAGAAATAAGATTGCATTCTATTTCAGTAATGTCAACATGTAAGAAGTGATCCTGGTGTCTGCCTAGTGATGTTTAAGCAGGAATATGGATCTTCCTGAAGGAGGTGCCCTTGAGCTGTGCAATCCAATGAGGCTCAATAATTTTAGCCTGTCCGGATAAAAAAATAATTCACTGCTTATCATTATGTCTGAAAATTAAGGAGTGGAAAATATTACGTGTTGCCTTCTCCAATACAGAGTCTGACTAGTACAAATCTATGGATTTTGAACTTTTACATTTTCTTTAGTAGCGGCAGGGAGATGTGAGGGCTTTAACTTGTGTATAAAGACAAGTGTTCAGGGGTTTTTCTAGTGCATTCCCCTAGGCTACCATCATGGGTAAACTTTAAAAAAACGGAAAGATGAAATGAAGCTGAATTGCAATCATTCTTCTGTTTCTTATATATTTTGGAAAAGAGCCCAAATAGGCAGTTTGTCAAGAACTTTTCCTAATTTATAGGCTCCAATTTTGTCTAATTATTATTACCTTACAGGAACCTTGAAATTTCATGAGGCTCGATTTATCAATTGTTGATATTACTAGCTTAGACAATTATCATCTACTCAGAAAATGGACTCTTGAAGAATTATCAATGCTATTCATTGATATGTCTTACTTTCTCTTTTATGAGATCCAAATTTCCTATTTTTATATTAAGTTCATTTATTCTGTTGGATGTTACTTTTGTACAGGCTGATAAATATGATATATTTTCATTCTCCTATATATGAACATTCAGATATAGGAGCACAATTTGATGAGGATGCTTCTTGTGTCAGTTGAATGACTGAATATTTTATCAAAGTTTAAATGTCCACACATGTGTTTATTTGGGGGATTTTTTTTTTAATTCCATTTATCAACCAATATGTTTCTGTACAGATGCCTGGCATTTATTACTATTTTATAGTAGAACTGATAGAGGTAAGCGATGGCAATTTCTCTCAAAGTTCCTTGATTATTTTGCATTCATTTAGCGATCCCAAATTTATGTCCATTAGATGTTGAGTATTGTAATTTTAAGATTTATAAAAAATGTGTTTATAAAATAATTTATAAAACAATTTTTTTTGGAAAAACACTCTGATTCATAACTAGGCAATCAAATCAGTTAGAATATAAATAAAAAATGAAGTGGAGTTATTTTCTGAAGAAACTGAAGATTTTGATACAACATATGTATGATAAAATTGAGGATTACATAGTGTTTTGAAAAAAAATGAACTAATGTTTCAGAAAAACACTCAGACACAATCTAGGAATACCAATCCATTTAGGAAATAATTAAAAATGAAGAGTAGATATTTTGGAATATACTGAAGAATTTCATCTAACCTGTGTGTGAGAAAATTGAGGATTACATAGGATAATTGATAATATTAAAGTTTAAAAAAAAACTTTGATAAAATAATAGGCATACAAATCTTTCCTATTTTATCCTTACCCAAAATTATGCTATGCAATCCTATGCAACTTTCCTAAATTATCCTATGCAATTCTCAATTTTGTGTTACAAATGTGATATGAAAATCTTCAGTTTTATTAGAAAAAGTTACTACTTCATTTATCAATTATATCATGTATACCTATTATTTAGGAGTTTTTTCAAAAATAAACTTCAATATTATCAACTATTATTTGTTATCCTCAAATTTCACACAAAGTATAGATGAGAATCTTCATGATATTCCAAAATATCTATACATATTTTTAATTATATTTCAATGCATTTGTATGCCTAGAATTTTTCTCAGTGTTTTTCTGAATAAACCTTCAATTTTATCCAAAACACTATTTAAGCCTCAATTATATCATACATATGTTGTAGGATAATCTTCAGTTTTTTCAGGAAATTTATCCACTTCATTTTTCATTTACATTATAAATGCATTTGTATGCCTAGATTTGTATCAGAGTGTTTTTCAAACATATATAAATTATCCTATGTAATCCTTAATTTTGTAAGACATGTGTTGTATGAAAATCTTCATTTTTATCAGAAAATATTGCCACTTCAATTATCAATTATATCCTAAAAGTATTTGTATGCCTATTAATTTATCTGAGTTCTTTGAAAATAAAACTTCAATATTATCAACTAAAAAAAATGTGTTGAATTTTCAAGGAAATCAACGTAAATCTGTAGATTAATTTGGGAATACATCTGTTTTCAGAATTTAATCCTAATTTTCATTTACATATTTGGTATTTTTTTTCAGGAAGTTATATTTCTTTTCCTACAGATCTTACACTTTCTTGTTTTAACTCTGTCCAAGATATATTGAAATTATTTTTGGCTATTGTTAAGTGTGTTGTTTCTCTGATTTATTTCTCAGAACATATTTAATTTGTATTATGAATGACAACAAATTTCTTAATCAGTTACATAGTCTACTTTTACATCTCCATTGTGTCTAAATTGCACTTTGATAAATGTATTATCAGATTCAGATATTCTCTCCTAAAATGAATGCATTAATCACCTATATGATGTTATCATTTCCAAGTAAGTTTCTTTTATTTCTCCTTTTCTAATGTGTATTCTATCAATTTCGTTTAGTTATTTTCATTCTCGGGACACATCTTCAAGCTGTTTATGAAAGTGATAGAACAGGCAGTCACTATGAGAGGCATGTCAGGATGTTGATTTATAGGGTACTGGTACATTGTACTTTCATGGGGTCTCTCATCCTATGTGTAGGTTTCTTGGTTCCTAGTATTGATACTTCACTATTGCCTTGAACAATCAAAGGCAGGTTGATATTGATCTTTAATTCAGAAGAGTATAGTCTCATAGTAAATTCATACTGTGAGGACATCAAAATCAATAATTTCTCACTAAACAGGTTATTCTCTGTTTCTGATCTTCAGCAACCTAAATAACAAACAATTTAAACTTCCCTCCTGACTTATTAACAAAGGAGAGAGACCCAGAATTTGGTTGTTTTATTTGTCCATAACAATTTTGGGGCATAAATCTAATCTACTCTTCTAATTGTTGGCCTGTCAATTTTTCCTGGTCTGTACCTCAATCATTTACTGTCTTATTTCTTCATGAGTTTGTGGCTAAAAAAATAAAAGGAGTATACAGTAATATTTAACATTTAGACAAATAGAAATAGATGTTTAAAATAATTTTGTTTTGATTTGTTTTGTTTTGTTTTTTGAAATAGGGTTTCTTAGCATAACATTGGATATCCTGGGACTCACTCTATAGTATAGTCTAACCTCGAACTTAGAAATACACATTCTGCCTCCTAAATATTGGGATTAATGCATGTCCCACCACTGGCCAAATAAGGAAGTATTCTTAAAATAAATATTTTATAGCCATAACATTACTTTTACTAATGATCTTAATATAATAATACAAAAAGTGAATATACCTTGGTATATTTTTATCGTATGTTGGTACAATAGGAAAAAGGTATATACTTTTATAGACAGGTAAACCTTCTATACAATATACAACACGATATATATTTTTTTCATTTAAGGAGTGTCTCTATTTCTATGTAAAATGTAGATTGTTTTCAAATTAAATGTAAACAATTTTTGTATCCATCTTATTTGCTGTTATTTGAACTGTACTGTTTAATATATATCCATGACCATGGGCAGTAAGTAAAAAAAGATGGAGATTCATCTTTTTCTCTTTTTTTTTTTCGAACTGTATTCCAATTTGAGTCCATATTGCACAGGTGTTTTCTGATTTCTTATTTCTTCCCATTTTGGGTGTTATCTACTTATGTTCTTGAATACTCAGCTGTCAAGACACTTTTGGGACAGTACCTCTGTGTTCATTAGTTGCTGTGGCTTGTTGGGATTAATGAAGTTTTGAATCAATAGAGAGAGTGGAAGCTTGGAAAGCATTATTGTGAAGAACATGTTTTTAGCCATATCCACATTCTTTCAGTCCACTCCTCATTCAGCAGATTAGCTGAAGTAGAAAGTGTTGATACTTACGTGGAGAAATATGAGGAAGGATCTGGTTCTGAAATTACACCATTAAAGGAATGTCATTCTACTGTATATGGACTAACAGATGTAGACCAGCAACAATCAGACCCAAAGAACAACGACAGAGCAGGAAGTTTGGTCTGGAATCATTTGATCTTTGTACCTACTATCTGATCATCTGCACTTTTTGATTGAAGCTGAAAATAATTTACAATACCATTCATGGTGATTGTTCAGTTCTTTTCATTTTCACAAGTATTCACCAATCTTAGGATTGTGTACATATCCATATTATTGGGAAGTATATCCTGATGATTAATTTGCATCTGTGGACAAATGAAGATGATATTTTAATAACATATGATGTCACATGTATCATGTGACATTAAATGTGGGAAATGTCTTGTAGGGACAAAATCTCATCATTGAGGCTTTGATTACTCTATGGTCACATGTCAACACATGCTTAAGAATATAAGTCTGACACAGAAATTGAAAACTATATTTACATTACAAACTAGGTGACATGTTTTAGGTCACAAACCCAAGGTAATATTAGGTTGTTTATGTCTCCTTTGCCATCATTGTACTGGAAAGTGTGTGGCTCTGGATATGACTTACTCACATATGACTCTTCAATATAGTGTCTGATGAATAAGTACATGATTCTAGATGGGTAGCCTCAAATGACTTCCTCTACTGACATATGTACAGGGTTGGAAGAGTATCATATCTTGCCATTCGAAAATGATAGAATGTGATCTGAGTGTTTCTCCAATTGTCTTCTTGATACCTGAAATTTTCCAGTCTTGAAAGTACTCTGTCCATCATTCTCAATTATTTTTTGGTGGCAAAATTTTCAGGTGAGTAAAATCATCGATGCTTCCCTGTAACATTGGAAAATAAATTGTGTCCCTAGCCTTGATCGTGACTCAGTGGTAAAGTCATTCCTGCTAAATGCACTGGTGTAATTCCAACACTAGGACATACAGTGAAAAAAATTAAGAAGATACATAACAAGGTGAATTCTTTAAAAAAACACAATTTACTATTTAGGCTTTTAGTCCTGCAACATACATCAGCAGTGACCCCAACATGAACTCCATTTTTTATTTGTTTTTTATGATGCCAGACTTTAGATATTGAAGAACAATTATTTAGAAATTATGAATGAATTACACTTGTGAACACACCACTCCAAACACACACCTGCTTATACAAATAGTCACACACCGAGACACAACCATGAGAAACAAAATATATAGACTGATATATGAAACTTATGAAACTGTGGATATATATATATATAATGAATTCTACTATGCATAATTTCTCTGCTATAATTCACAGGTTGGAAAAAATTACTTCCTCATAACCTAATTGCTGATCATATTGTATGCACACCTGAGTACATAGTACAACAAAAGTTGTCTTACTGTCTATGTGTGATGACCTCAGTGTAATAGTGAATTGTTAATGGCTACTATGTAATGCCACATTGTGTGATTGTCTTATGAACTAGTTCTATTTATTGTGATAGCCATTGAAAATAGTCACTGTATGATGCTCCCACAGAAATGGTCACAGGAAAATATAATTGAAGATACAAAGAGAGTTATGTATAAAAAAATAAAAGACCCATGCACTTCGATGTTACTAATGTCTCATTTTTTAATTTTCTGAAACCTGCACTTGTCTATTATTTGCAAGGAATGTAGTATGCAAATCTACTATGGGAACACAAGTGACTAAGCTCTCAAATAAACAACTAAAAAATAGAAACTCATAAAATTAGGAAAAGTGGAAGTGGGATGATAATGTATTGTTTTTCAGCAATCAGAACACACATGGAGAACAGAAAATGTCAAAATCTGAAATATTAACTGATTTTATAACCAGCTAACAGGAACTGAAGAGGAAATGAATTTCTAAATTACCTGCTCAGAGGCAATATACAGCGACAATTATATAATATTTGATTGCATATGAACCACTAAAGTACCATGGCTTTCCAACCCATCTCTCTTTCCCAGAGACAAATTGTTTGTCCCCTTCTTTAGAAAAAAAGAAAAAAACTCAATTGTGAAAGTTGTTGCATTGTGTGCCCCTCTCTCCTTTCACTCTTATTTATCACTGGAAAAGTAAAATACTTATTGCCCTGCTGAGACAATTTCTCACATTACAGGATAGAACAAAAGGGTAATACGGTGAACAAGGACATAATTGATAAGGGAGAAAAAAATACAAAAGTTGTCTTACTGTCTATGTGTGATGACCTCAGTGTAATAGTGAATTGTTAATGGCTACTATGTAATGCCACATTGTGTGATTGTCTTATGAACTAGTTCTATTTATTGTGATAGCCATTGAAAATAGTCACTGTATGATGCTCCCACAGAAATGGTCACAGGGAAATACACAGCTGGGGGCAATATTTCTCTGATGCCAGCCATAAAATGGATCCTCTGTGAGGGAATATGTTGTCTTGACCACTTATGTACATCTTTCATCATATGGTCACCAAGTGATAGCCACTGTGAGATGGCCTCTCTTGTATTAAATCTGGGAGAACTGCTCTGTGGTATACATTTTAAAGCGCCCAGAATGAGCTCTATATTAATGTCACCAAATTTGAGTGATTACAATCTAATTTTTATAAAGACACAACAACACAGTGGAGATATAATTCTTGCAAACCAACATAAAAGATCTCGTAATTTGCATAACCTCCTAATTCAGCTCATTACAAATTTACCAGCATATTTTGGATATCACAACAGTGACCAAGAATTAGGAGTCATTAGTAAATCCAATGTGACCTCTATAAACATATACTACCACGTGTTGAAGCACTCCATAGAAATAAAACAGTTTGTCATACCTCAGCGGTCACAGGGTGACTATCAATAATTGATTATTATGCACTGTCTATTAAATGGTAGCCAACACTCAGTGGTCAATTGCCATTGGCCATCTGACAGTGACATAAATTGTTCCCATTATAGTCATTGCTATATTACAACTTATAAACAGTGACAATCATTCAAAAGATGAGCTCTCAACCATAATCACATTGTGGACATCGGAATGCAACAATATTTCAGTGAACATGCCACACTGACCACAAAAATCAGTTTTCAGACCAAATTATATAACAGAAAATTACCACCACAGAGGGACCACCACACTGTGACCAATAAACAGTGACTTATCAAAGTGTCCATCACTCAGTGGATATCAATACAACCCACCCCAAAACATACACAGACACACACAGACGCACAGACACACAGACACACACACAAACACACACACATACACACACACACACACATATATATATATATATATGTGTGTGTGTGTGAAAATTTTTAAACACTAGTCATCAATTAAAAGAAGGTAGTCTAAGAAATTTCTCTTTGAGATTTTGAAATGTACAGCTTATTCTCTAGGTTTCTATTTCATATCTCTCTCGCCCACACACTCACAGATACAGAAATATTTATGACTTTCTTGAACATTTTCAATTGTTAATTTGCTTGAAATACATTCACAATACTTCCAATGATCTTTCATGAATTGAAAATAAGATCTTAAGCCAAGCAATGGTGGTGCACGCCTTTAAACCAAGCACTCTAGGAGGCACAGGCATGAGATTTCTGAATTTGAGGCCAGCCGGGTCTACAGAGTGAGTTGCAGGACAACCAGGGCATTAAAGAGAAAACCTGTCTCCAAGAAAACTAACAAACAAGCAAACAAACAGAAAGTAAGATGTTTTGCCTAATTTATCTTGAGTTATCATGAAGGTAGATTATATTCTATTGTTCACAGCCTAGGAAACCACAACTCATTAATACTGGCAAGATTGTAGAGAGCATTAGATTGAAAACTTTTCTGTGAAATTTTGCTGTTTGTATTAATCACTGTTAATGCACACTTGAACTTTTGAAATCAGTTCCAAATTTCTATATTTATAGTAGAATAACTACGGAATTCACAATAGACACTAAGAGCTGCTCTTAATTTTTTATGTATTTTGAAATGGAAATAATGTGTAGGAGTGTACTGAGTTGTGGAAATCACATAGTTTTCTGGATGACAGCATTCTTGTATTTACAGTGGCAGAATGAATTAAAATCAGTGGTGTCCAGGACATCTAAAACTACACTGAAACTTCTTAAGAAATTTGAGCATAAGAATAAATATATACATGTATATAAATATACATTATATATATATATATGTATACATATTTACACATATACATATATGTATATATAAATGATATTTGAATGTAATGTATATATACATTATATACGAATGTAAATATATATTTAAAGACATAACTATAAATTAAATATATTTAAATGTAAGAAAAATTAAATAAATAAATAGAAAAGATTAAATGATGTTATAAGGAAGAGGTGATAAAACATTTAAAGGAGTTAAGGAGAATGTCACATTAATCTGATTTGAATATACTGAATATATGTATGAGAGTGAATGACTTTATATTTTCCAATTTGTAATTTGTAAAAAATTATGTTTGACAACATAAAATGACTAACGTTTGCTTCACTATCATCGAAGGTTTTGGCTAATTTCTTATAATCACTAAAAATAATAAAAAAATTTGAACCTACATATATGCAGAATTTCTCCTGATGCTTTTTCTTCATTAGCTACTAAGTAAGTCTTAATAACATTTCAGAAATTTTGAAAATAAAAATTCAAAATAAACCTGTAAGGCAAACATTGCATTGTCTTCCACGACACATACAGTCTTCAATATATCTGACTTTCCTCACATGAAATAAAAAAAAAAAATGCCTAGCTTTGAAAATTCATTTCTAATCTATAAACATTAAAATCATAGAAGATATTTTCAAAATATTTTAAAAAGTAGAATATAACATAATTATTTTTGGTTGAACAATATTCAGATTTATAACTTAAACTATTTGAAACCTAGATTACTTATGGTTTTTAATGTGTTAAACTCCTTTCAATTCTCCCAAAATCTAGTAATAATTAAATAAAGTGAACCAGTTTAAAAATGTATATGTATATATATGGTTCACTGCTCCACTCACAAACACTTCACTCATATATCAGCAGTGTAAATCAGTAGAGTCAGAATAACACACAAGAATCATCTGTGGTAGCACAACCTAGAAGATACTGCCAGGACTCAGTACAGGTTAGCATGAGGAATTATCAAGCAGACCTATAGATAATCTCAGCAGAGCTTCTCTCTGCAAAGTGAAAATTAATGAAGATATGAGAACTGTAATGTTTGCACAGCTTTCTGTATAAGCACTGCTATCTAAGTTTTAGTGAGTAAACTTTGAAGTGTTTTGATTTTCCCTCCAAATATCAAATGTACTCCACAGGTTTTCATCAACAGAGGTCTTACCTCAGCATGTGAATGTTACCAATATGACATTGCTGCCAAGCACTCATCGTATGCTGAAACAGAAACAATTTGACACATCTCCAGAAATATTCTTAATGTATTTCTGGTTATGGTATTCATACAAATGCATGTCACCTGTTCAATGTAAAGTGGAACAATTATAAGCTAAGAATCCCCCCATACCTTCATCCTTTAACCTAATATCACTTCACCTATCTATCATCATGTGCTAACATCACTTCTCTGTATCTTCATGTGTTTGTTCCAGCAAAACACCTTCCAGTCCAACTGATTTTCTAAGGAACCTTTAATATTATACTGCACGATTATGAAATATGCAAATTCTATAGTACAAGTTTGTGTGTTCCTATTAATCATCCTATTTTTCTTCTTCACAGAGTTCTAACTGAAAGATAAGACTAGCATCAAAATACATGCTAGGACTGAGCACATGATCAGACCTACAAAATTATTACATATATTGAAAACATCCAATGAGATTATATGACAAAATTTTTCAAATTTCAGTACATAATATATTTTATCCAAATTTTTTATAGAATTAAGAAAAATTGAAGTGTACAATCCATTCATATTTTGTACCTCAACAAAAGTTGCACCTGAATCTTCCAAAACACTGAATTGTTTTCTAGACATATTTGCAGGTTAAATTATTTAAATGAAATAACAATGCTAGTGAGTAAAAATAATTTGATAAAATTAATATTTGATTCCCATATCACAATGAAAATATAATTTAATAAATATTACAAATGTGTAAAAAACAGAACATTATGAAACTCCTGAAAAAAGTGATTCAAGGTTCTCATGCACTTACATTTACTTTTAAATCAATCATAAACAAACCAGACCCATATCCATAGCACTACATCCTAAACCTGGGGTAGCATATTGGTGGTGTCTCTAAGTGCTTTTGAGGAGCAGAAGCTAAATAGGTTATAGCTGGTAAGAGAGTTGCTTTGGTCCTTTCCATTCCCATTCTGGTCATGGATCTCTGTATGGATGTATAGAATCTGCAATTAGGACACTTTTTAGGAATTCTCTCTTTATTTAACCACTAATCATTGACAGTGATTATTTACCATCCTATATGTATGATTGTTTCCATTTATTCTTTCACAAAGTCAATGATGTAATATGTTTGTCACCTTGTACATTATGATGTAACATAACGGTAGCAAATGAGGATTAATATGATGAAACTGATGACATAATGTACCAATATAAATATATTATAACTCAGCATTTTAAACTAATTTTTATATCCATTTTCCTTTTTTTAATTTTCTATATTCTTTGTTTACATTTCAAATGATTTCCCCTTTCCCAGTTCCCTCCTACTGATAAGTCCCATAATCCCCATTCCCTCCATCCTTTCCCCAATCACCCACTTCCATTTTTCTTTCCTGTGTCCTGGTATTCCTCTACAATGCTGCAGCAACATTTCCAGGACCAGTACCTTCTCTTTCCTACTTTTTGGGAATCATTTGATATGTTAACTGTGTCTTTAGTATTCAGAGCTTCGGGATTAATAGCCATTAATCAGTGATTACATTCCATGTGTATTCTTTTGTGATTGGATTACACGATTAGGATGGTATTTCCAGTTCCAACCATTTGCCAAAAAAAAATAAATAAATAAAAAAAAATCATGAATTCATTGTTTTTAATTGCTGAGAAGTACTCCATTGTGTAAACACCACATTTTCTTTATACATTCTTCTATTGAGGAACATCTGTGTTCTTTCCAGTTTCTGGCAATTTCTAATAGAAGCAGAAACATGCTAATTTTTGGTGACTGCTATATCCTAATTCAAAATTTATATATATATATATATATGTGTAGTGAAGAGATATGAGAGTGGATTGTAAGTATGCTACATTTTTTCTATTTCATTAGAAACATGAAATGATACAGCATATATAACCATGAAAATTTCCTTTTATTTAGTTTACCTATTTTTTGTAGATGTACAAGTATCCTTTTTTTTTATTTAGTAAGTAGGTAAGCATAGGAAGGATTTGTGACTTTGTAAAGAGAAAAAAAAAACTGTAGTGTTTCAAAATGCCTCTCTATGAATCACACTGCATATTTCATGCTCTGTAAGGGATAGATGTCATACACACTTGTATTTTTAATTATATGGAAGATGAGAGATTGTGTCCTTTTACTTTCGAATTTCAGGAAACAACTCCTTAATATACGTTGAGAAATAATACTGATACTTTAGTGTACAAAACTGGCACAAACATAAATTTCATACAGTATAACAAATCAAAGGGAATGTTTCACGATTACATTAAGATTATCATTCTGCTGTTCATTTAATTCTGTCCATGTAAAAGGTTCTTTCTCTATTTTTCTCTTATTAAATTAATGCCATTGATCTTATTGCTCCAATTGTATTTACAATATAATGGTTCAAAATATTTTATGGAAGTTTTGTTTTTAAGTGTTTTTATTTTGTTTGTTTTTATTTTCTTTTAGCATTTTACCTTAATTGCCTGTTGTCTATTAAGAAGAGAAAAATGAGTTGTGAATAGTATTTATGAATGATATTTGAAGGTAAAATTTCCTTATAGCAATTCATATGCAAAAATACTCTTATTTTAAATTTTAAAATGGAATACAATTACACGAGTCTCTTCTCTATTCTAAGGACTTGTTTCCTATGCAATATGCTTTTTTTTTTTTTTTTTTTACAGAAACGTTGTAGTTTTTTTTTTTTTTCTTGGTCTTTTTATTTTTTTCGATATATCTTTTATTTTGCATTTCAAATGATCTCCCGTTTTCTAGACCCCACTCCCCAAAAGTCCCATCAGCTCACTTCCCTCCCCCTGTTTTCCCACCCAACCCTTCCCACTTCCCTGTTCTGGTTTTGCCCTCGACTGCTTCACTGAGTCTTTCCAGAACAAGGGGCCACTCCTCCTTTCTTCTTGTACCTCATTTGATGTGTGGATTATGTTTTGTGTATTCCAGTTTTCTAGGTTAATATCCAATTATTAGTGAGAGTATACCATGATTCATCTTTTGAGTCTGGGTTACCTCACTTACTATTATGTTCTCCAGCTCCATCCATTTGCCTAAGAATTTCATGAATTCATTTTTTTATTGATATTTTTTATTTACATTTCAAATGATTTCCCCTTTTCTGGGTTCCCACTCCTCGTAATTCCCATAAGCTCTCTTACCTCCCCCTGTTCCTCCATCTACCCCTTCCCACTTCCCTGCTCTGGAATTCCCCTATACTCTTGCACTGAGTCTTTCCAGAACCAGGGGCCACGCCTCCATTCTTTTTGGACATAATTTAATTTGTGGATAATGTCTTGGTTATTCCAATTCTCTAGGTAAAAACCACTTATCAGTGAGTGCATACCATGATTTATCTATTGAGACTGTGTTACCTCACTTAGTATGATGTTCTCCAGCTCCATCCATTTGTCTAAGAATTTCATGAATTGTTTATAATGGCTGAATAGTACTCCATTGTGTAAATATACCACATTATTTTTTTATCCTTTCCTCCGTTGAAGGACACCTAGGTTCATTCCTGCTTCGGGCTACTACAAATAGGGCTGCTAGGAACATAGTGGAACATGTGTCCTTATTGCATGCTGAAGAATCCTCTGAATATATGTCCAGGAGTGGTATAACAGGGTCCTCAAGAAGTGTGTCATGCCCAGTTTTCTGAGGATCCGCCAGACTGATTTCCAAAGTGGTTGCACCATCTTGGAATCTCCAGCTCCATCCATTTGCCTAAGAATTTCATGAATTCATTGTTTCTAATGTCTGAATAGTACTCCACTGTATGTGTGTATATATATATATATCACATTTGAACATATATATATATATATATATATATATATATATATATATATATATATATATATATATATATATATATATATATATCACATTTTTTGCATCTACTCTTCTGTTGAGGATGCTTTTATTGGTTAGGTATATTCGAGGAGTAAATATTTATTTATTCTGTGGAAAACCCCTAACATCCCTGAACAAAGAAGCATGATTTGGAATTGATGTTGAAAATATTTCCTGTTTCTCATGACTGCACTTGTATATGTCCATGTAACACTTAAACTATTCAATAATATAAACATACCTATTGAAATCCTAATGTTGAATCTACTGTAATAGTAAAACCTGAAAATAAATCATTACTGGCTAAATCATAAAAATTTCTGTGTAGAATTTGAATGGCAATTTCAAAAAATGTTAAATTATAACTCTATTACATCACATAAAGAATAGTTTGTCATCTTTTAATACACTATGATATAAAACACATAAAGCAAAATTGAATAATTATTTGAAATGAATGTCTTCTTTTCAATTTCCAAGAATTGTAAGTTGTCACAGTAAGGAAAGTAAATGACTATACAAATTATTACCATATCATATATTATGGATTTTGAAAACCAATGTTCAGAATAAACATTTAAATTTTACTAAAATAGCAATTTATAAGACTCATGTAGAAGAATAATTTTATTTTTGATTTTCAGTTACATATGATAAGAGTATGTAAATCAGTACCATTTTACCATGCACAATAGTAGATTTAATACAAATAACAGGCAGGGTAGTGGTGGCACACGCCTTTATCCCAGCAATTGGGAGGCAGAGGCAGGAGGATTTCTTTATTCAAGGCAAGTCTGGTCTACACAATGTGTTCCAGTACAACAATGGCTACACAGAGAAAACCTGTCTCCCAAACACAAACAAGCACACAAACTGACAAGAAAACACAAACAAAAAAAAAGAGAGAGAGAAAACAGAAAATTGACACCACATTAAATTTTTTCTTTCCAGAAAGAACTTGCTTATATATTGGATATAATGAAACAAAGCAAATATTTAGGGAAGTCTGTCTTAAATATTTCTTTCTGATTTTAGGTGAAGATTGTTGAAATAACATACAAAGAAACAAACAAAACCTCTAACACCAAAATTGCACTAGAGAAATTTGGTCTTTCCAGAAAGAACTTGCTTATATATTGGATATAATAAAACAAAACAAATATTGGGGAAAGAGTGTCCTAAATATTTCTCTATGACTTTAGGGAAAGATAGTCAAAATGACATACAAACAAACAAACAAACAAAAAAAAACAAAAAACAAAAACACAAACCTCGAAGTGACACCAGAGAAATTGGGTCTTTCCAGAAAAAAACTGGCATATTCCTATAATATAATAAAACAAAACAAATATTGATGGAAGTATGTCCTAAATATTTCTCTATTAATTTTTGTTAAAAGGATTAAAAATAAAGAAAAATGAATGGAAGAGCTTATTAATAGTAAAATAAATAATAATAACAAAAGAAAATCCTTACACAGCACATGGCTAATGCGTGAGAACTTTTGCAGTGAGAACTCATCATAATTATTGCATGTTTGCCTTGGGTACATAGAAATTAGAAGGATTTATAATTACTTAATCTATAAGTATCGTAGATAGAAAATTGGAATGTGATATGTATGAGGAGTCGAGTTCATTGTAAAAGTTTTAAAACAAGAAACTGACAGATACACCACTGCTGAGTTACGGCAAGAAATTTGACATTCTCTTCAGCAAAATGAAATGAGATTATATATGATGAAAACATGATACCTAAAATTGAATAAAAAAGAAAATGGAGAAGTCTTAAACACATAGGCAAAGGGGAAACATTCTTTAATAGAACAGTTTTGTCTCAGGTAGGATGAGCATCATATAAATGGCAGTAAAAGAACCTGAAATGCTTTTATAAGGCTAGTTCTCATGTCCATAGTACACAGAAACCATATATAGATTTTGAAAATATGTTCACTATACGTACATCTACTAGTGGGCTAATATCAAAAATCTTTACAAATTGGAAGGAATTAAACTCTCAGAAACAAATTTATCCAAATAAAAACTTGGATAAAAAATGTAAAGAGAATTCATCATCATAGAAGATTATGAAATGGCCAGGAAATATGTACATCAATATACAACATCGAATGGCTAGAAAAATGTACAAAAATTTGCATTATCATTATTCCTTAGAGAAATTAAAAGAGGAATCACCCTGAGATTCCATCTAACATTTGTCACAATGGGTTATATTAAATATAGTAGAGAGAATATTGAGATAAAGTAACAATCATTTTAAATAAAAAAAAAAAAAAAACTGGTACAACCTTTCCAGACTTCTATGTAATGTTACATCAAATAATTGGAATTAGTGCTAAGTGAAGACACAGCTATATATGTCCTCAAACTATATCCAAAAGATGCTTTATAATACAACAATAACATTTGCTCCATGCATGTTTTAGAAGTCATATTTGTAATAGCCAGAGTTTGGAGGCAAACCAGTTGTCTATTAGCTTTAAAATGAATACTGAAATTGTGGCACATGTAAAATATAGAATTCTATTCAGCTACAAAAACAAGTTGCTTTCATCATGCATTTTATAGGCAAATGTGTCAAACTAGAAAATATCACACTGAGGGAGAAAACCCAGACCCCAAAAGATTGGCAGGGCATGTGTTATCGAATAAATGGATATAAAAAGTACAGATTAGTAGTGACAACCCAAAGTTCATTATTAGTGTATCAGGAAGTATGGTACAAATGAGGAGGATTTAGTCCCACTTTAAAAGAGGAACACAACAATCACATGAGGGAGAAAAATGGTGAAACCTTTGTAGAATGCTGTAGAGTTAGAAGAAATGGCAGGTGCTAGATTAGGGATGTTTAAAAATAGAAGATCAGGGGTTCTGGAAAATGAATGGAATATGCACATGAAGAATTTAAACTTCAATGACAAAGGCATCCAGAAATACATAGAGCGGCGAGATTTAAGACATTCCTAAGAACCATTAGGTGTGAAAGTTGATTTTTCCTTATAGGTAAATCTGGGTTATTTATGTGACATTCTTATGATTATTAGCATGCTTATTTTGAGAAGAATTTCGTGATATTTTATGCAAAACAACATACAAAAAGCCTACATGTAAATATCATCTATGGTGAGATGGAACCTGGAGATAACACCTCAAGTATATTTTTAACTCACCCAGCCCCAGTAGATGGATCGGATAATATTCCCGGCTTCAAATTTTTTGACCCAGATTTCCTCATCTCTTAAAGTATTGCAGGAGAAAAAATTAATCTGAGATTTATGGAAAAGTAAAATAATATCTGACCTAACATGGGTTCCATCCCATGTGGAGGAAGTGAACCCTGGCACTATTATTATTACTATGTTGTGATTGCAGTTTGAAGATTAATAGGACTTTCTTCTGAATGGTTGTACCAGTAGAACACACACAAACATACATATTTATTACCACACATTCGACTGAGGTCATGAAATACTATGTAAGAGTGAGGGAAAGAGGTTAAGCTTCAAGTATCCTTGATCCCTGGGATTTCACAAAGTATAAACCAGAAAAATTCTTACAGTTGCTGATCTAACACCCCAGTTAAATTAGGGTGAAGTGCACTGCCTTGGTATCCTTTAGTTGTAGAGTCAATCTAGTAGAAACTCTGTGATTTAGGGAACGGGAATGCGAGGTAGATTTGCTTGGGATCAGGTTCTCACAGGACAATGAAGAAGGGAGGTTGTAAGAAATACTGGGAATAGAGGAAAACATTTTTGATACAAATATATATTTTATAAACATTCACACCATTATTTAATATATTTGTTCACTTCCTAGAAGGGTCAAAAAATTTAATAATATTTGTCAACTCTCAATAATATAAGTTATTTCACATCATCGTAGTTCCCAAAACAATTCATGATATGGATATTCATGGCTACTCTTTCCCTACAGCCTTGTCTTCAACAAAAATAAGGAATTTTAAATATATATCATTCTCAACTTAAATGGAGAACATGGAATATAGCCAAATCCAGTTTTGTGTAATTGATGAAAAAATTACGAGTTAGCTAATAATTCATTATAAAAATCTGTTTCATTGAATTCAGAATTGATTATAATATCCATTATTATGTGTTATAAACAAAAAAGGAAAATATGTTAATACAGTGAATGTTGTACAGAAGGAATATCAGAAAATACAGAATCAGGGGAGAGGTAAAATTATGAAGGTATTTTACTTTCAATATTATTAAAATTATAAAAATGCTAATTATTAATTTTAAAATAATTTTAAAATGACTTTAAACTGCTTAGCACATGGATCTTTATTTTAAAGTCACCATGCAGAAGAACTAAGTGTAATTAAAGAAACCCAACTGAATTTTCTGATTTATAGAACATTCTTTAGGTTTTCTTGGTTACTTCCTGTTGCATAAAGAATTGTGTCCATTTAATTAGAAAAATAATGACTGTTGAGTTGGTTGCCAGGAAATACAAAGGATCAAAGTTTAGCTTGATAGTTTAATCAAAATGAAAATGTATTTTTTTCACTAAAATATATTCTCTTAACAATTTGAATGTAAAGGTGAATGAATACATACATGAAATCACTAACACTTTACAGATCATTAGATTTTTCTTTTGCAATACTAGTTATTTGTTTGTAATATCTACTATTAGTTGTGTACACTGTCTAAATTTCAATCTTATTTAAGACAATTTTAGTACTTAATTACCTTGCTTTTAAACTATGTCATTAAGGTACTTTATGACTTCCTTTACTTTAAAGACCTCCAAGCAAATATATTATAGATTAGGGATATGAAACAATGTCTTGTGTTCCTTCTCATAAAAGTTTTATCTCAAAATCACATATGAAAACTTATATTTTGATTATTTTGTTTAGTGGGGGAGTGTGTGTGATAGGGATAAATGGAAGAATGGGTAATGAGTGCATTGTAATTCAAACAAAACTAAAGTAAAAGAACATTGGGAGGAGAATTTATATCAGTCCTCAGGTGTATAAAGTCAATTATCAGCCATTATATAATTCTCTTATTCTTATATACTTCTGCTGCAATATTCTATTTCAACTTTGCCTTTTGAGTACATTGATAATTAATATTTTACCACTAGTTTAGAAATCAGAAAAAAATCAGTTTAAAATAAAAATGTGAGGCACTTTTTATATACAATTTTTGCGAATTCAATCCATTCAACAAATAACATTTTTCTTGTATTCTTGGTGGTAAGAGAAAACATTTTTCTAGACAAGTTGAATGGATTCAATCTTATTTTGAGACAAGTCAATATGTTATGCAAATGAGAAAAGAGAAACAATATGGGTCTCTTTATGCATATATAATTTTTAGATTATTGCTAACCTTATATTTATAATTAGATATAGTCTTTATTTACATTTCAAATATTATCCCATTTCCTGGTTATCCCTCTGATAACACCTGATCCCTTCACTGCCTACCAAATGGTCACCAAAGGAACAAATCCTAGTTACCTATCCCAACATTCCCCTATAAGTGGTCATTGAGCCTTTACAGGACCAATGTTTCTTTTTTCCTTTGTTGTCCAAGAAATCCATTCTCTACTATATATGCAGCTGGAACAAAGGAACCATCCTGTGTACTCAAAGGCTTAGTCCCTGAAAGACCTGGGGTTACCTGATAGTTTCACTTCTTGTTCATCCTATGGGGTACAAGCTACTTAATCTCCAGCTCCAGCATTGGGGAACTTGTACTCAGTTCAATAGGTGGTAGAGATCACCCACCTCTGTATTTGTGGTGGTAATACACAGTTCTATCATTCTCATGTTAACAAATGCTTGTTGACATTCCCAATAGTGTCTGGTTTGGGGGACTGTTTATGTGAAGGATACCCAGATGGGGCAGGCTCTTTTTGTTCTGTCTTTATTACTATTCCTTTCATGGCAAAAAATAATGGGTTTAAAAAAAAGTACAGTGTAGAAATTTGGTCAAACACCTAGACTCAATTTCCTGTGAAAAACATTCTTTAAGATGGTCTATCAACATTTTTGTTTCTCTGGCTTTATAAAATTTGTTTCATAATTGGAAGAGTGTCACTATTATGTTCGACAGGAAAAGAACACTGGTGTGCTCTCTTACCTTGTTGGCCATATTCATTCTTCTTTGAATCTCTGCGATTTTTTTTTTCTTTTGGTGGGGGGTTGTCTCAGAAAGACATGTTAAAATATGAAGATAATTTAGTGAGACAATAGATGTTGAAGAGTACATTAATATGTGGAGGTAATAAAACTAGTATGAAGAAATAATATTGAAAAATAAACTTGTGTTGTAACAATGTCAACTGTTCCTATGCATCACTGAGTCTCAACAGGGTTCAACCTTATCAATGCTTTCAAGGCAGACATCTCTAAAGAGACAGAAACGGGGACACAAAAAATATCAAGAAAGTGTATGAAAACATGGAGGAGTTTATTGGTTTTCCAGCTTGTCCAATGAAGAAAGCTCCCACAACAATGCTACCAAACCAATTGATTCCTATTCCTCTACTACCACCCTCCGATCTTCAAGGGCGTCAAGCTCTAGTATCGTCTCTTTGTCCCCAAATTCCCAATACCCTTGTATTACCTGACAATATTCTAATGCCTCCAGATCTACAAATGCCTCAGTATAACCAAAGACCACAAATGATTCCATTACTCGATGACCTACAATTGTCTCCTGGATCGACAATGAATCAAAGCTCTCAGGTTTTATCCTCTCCATTCGTTCAGCTTGTGGGTCCTGAAGTTTGTCCAAGAGCACATGTTCCCCAAAAGACTTCTGTAAGACCTTGGAGAGGGCGAACTATGTATAGCACAGAACATAAGAATAAGCTGGAGAAATTCTTGGAAATTTCCAAGTAACCTTCCATTGAACAACGTAAGGAACTGGCAGAAAGTATTTGTGTGACAGAATACCAGATCCTGATATGGTTTAAGAACCGGAGGTATAGATACTTTAGGGAACATCCCAATGAGCATAGGTCAACACCTGGAAACCAAAGTGGAAGAGCTCAAACTCACTTCCTCAGCAATGAAGGTCATGCTCCCGTGAATGCTGTGGCCACTCATTATCCTATATCCCCAAGCTTAGCTGATTTAAGTAACATTCTGTATGTGGTGATGGCTGCCAATAACCAGACAAGAGTAACCACTGCCCATTTCCATTAACCAAATGCAGGGACTCAGTTCAGAGTAATGTTGTTGAAGATACATCTGAATCACATTAAGAAATAAGATATAGCAATAGCCAAAGCTTTCCAACTCTACCACTTTCAAAGATCGAGGTACAAATCAAGATCACTCAAAAGAATCAGATTTTTAAAGCCATACAGACTTATATAATTTTATTAATGGAAAAGTTTTGTGTTCAAGACCTATAAATATTTGACATTAGTCTAGGAACTGTGCAGTTATCAAATCTGTTATCCCTGAATTTGCCCAAACCTACTTATCATGAAGATATTTCTGGAAATCCTTCTGACTGCCTTGTTTATTTTATATTTTACTTTAGTTAATTTTGTGTTTTTAAATGCATGAGCAATTATGACACTGGAATGAGGGCACTGAAATTCATCAATTGCAAATCAGAATTATAATGCAAAGCCTTTGATCTGTACACCAATCCGATATTATGCCTTATAATCCTTGACAATATTCTACCATTCATCTGTTTTCTATCCCATTGTAAGCACAGTTTCATTCTCTCTGTCTCTCTTTCAATGTCTCACTATCTCCCTATGCCTTTGTCTCTCTGTTCTCTCCCTCTCTGTCTCCTGTATCTTTCTCATTCTCTCTCTCTCTCTCTCCCTTTCTCTCTACCTCTCTCTCTGTTCGTAATCTCTTTTTATACTATTCTCCATTTTGCTTTGTGATATACATTTTCATGTATGTACATACCCCCATAATCTGACAGTGAGTGTTCCATGTTAGGAACAATAACTTATTCTTTTGAACACTTCTAAGCTTCATAGAGTGTTGAATTGTTTGAACCCCTTTTTAATAAGCACCACCTATGGTGTACATGGTCATAATGAATGAGGTTTGGAATGACTTGGCAATTTTGAAAGCTTTCCTTCATCAAAGCTTCATTCCTAGAAAATGTGCCATATCTGCTTCTTCGGGAATAGTTATCCAGGTTTATAAAAATCAGAAAAAAGAATTTTTGTTCACTGTGGGCCAAGACATGAAGTATATTCTACTGATAACATAATAGAAAAGACTTTATCCAACAACCCACTGAGAGAGCACAGGCAAATTCTTCAGTGGAATTCTTTCTGGAAAAAGAGTTTTAGAACTGCCATAAATTAAAGGACATAGAATCTGAAATAATATAAGGCTTGTTGACAGTAACTTTCTATATAGCTCCAATGGGTGGAGAAGACAGATTAAAATACATCTGCTTGGAACGCCTTTCTGGATATGTTTGGACTATATGAGGGGGAGTTGAAAGTGCCTTTTAACATGGCAACTGAGGACTTTTTAAAACATTAGCACCCATAAAATATGGTAGACACTTTGTTTACTCCATACAGTAAATCACCTAGTCTTTGTGAATTAACATAGACACAGAAATTACTAATAATGAAGACATTAGAAACTAGATTTAAATAGTACAAGTCCCAAAACACATTTAGCCTCATAGTACCTGTTAATAGCATTATGCTGCCCATGCGTTACTCACTTGGAATCTTCTCTATAGTGGTTATTTGCTTTGGTAAATCTTATCAGATGGATAGATTGAACTACCTTCCTCTACTAGTGCCATCTTCTGTATATTATATTTTAAAATCAGTATTTCACAGACTAAACTGTCTTTAGTAGATCATGGGGACTAAAGTCTATCTATTCTCTGCAAAATAGCTAAATATTCAAAGTCTTTAAAATATTTTATCAGCCATATCAAAGGGCCAATTTCAGGATTGCCAAACCAGTAACTTCACATAATATAGCCTGTCCAATAATTGTAGATGATGAATGGGGAGATATGCATATAGTGTGTTTCACTGGTATAGTATTTCCCTAGTATGAGCAATTCCTCAGAAACAAATTCAGATTTAGGGCCATTCAGGGAAATAACAAGCTCAATTACACATGACTCATAGATTACAACAAAAGTAATATCCCTATAAGTAAATTTAAGTCACTCTAAGTTCCAGCCATCTCATCACATCCTCCATGCTTTCCAACATTCCTTGTGTATTATTATTAGGTGAAACCATCAATCTTGGGTGGAATAATGAGTAAAGTATCAATAAAGCACACACACACACACACACACACACACACACACACACACACATATATATAATTTATTATCAATTATATTATCAGTTAATGCATATTTAGAGATATACATATGCAGAAATATACAATCAGAGAGAGATAAAGAAGTCAGCAAAGACAAAAAACAGCAAGAATAATGCAAATTTAAATACAGATAGTTTTTGAAAATCATAAAAACATAAAACTTATGAAACTCCTTGAGAAAATAATTCAAATAATGTGATTGTCAGTAAGTATTGACACTTGCCGCCTGGTGCTACTTCTCGGACCCACAATTAGAAGTACAGAAAATTCCTATAGACAGAGGACTTTATGTTTCTTTCTGTGTGTATGCCTCTGAGTGTGCGTTTGTGTATCCATGTGTATGTTTACGTGCAATTCCTTCATAAAACTACCATATGCATTTGCAATAGAATCATCCCTGCATCCCTGGGATTAAGACAATTTGATCACGTTGAATGATCATTTTGATTTGTTCTTGGATTCAGTTGGCAGGAATTAAATTGAGTATTTTTGCATCAACATTTATAAGGGAAATTGGTGTGAAACTGCATCTCTTAATAGGTGGGATGATATACCCAGAGTTTTGAGTGAATACTTATTTTATGACTCATGTGTATAGCATGTATCCTATGACATTACAAGTGGGTAGAAGATTGCTATAAATAGCACCAAATTTAGAATATTTGATTAATCTATGTTCTTAAGTCACCTAAAGTTTATTACTGTCTCTAACTCTGAAACAGAAAGGGACGTCTAAATTTACCTTACACAGTAGATGAGATGTGATTATAGAACACATCCAGGGTAATATCATATAAAGTTTGTCTCCATTTCCATCATTGTTCTGGTAAGAGTCCAATTCTGGATATGACTTATTCTACTGTGTTTCAACAACATAGTGTCTGATGAATTAGTACATACCACCAGATTGTTAGCCTTTATCTACTGGCATATGTTCAGTGTGTCAAAAGTATCATATATTGCCTTACAAAACATATAACAGTACTGAGTGTGACATAAATGTCTCTCCATTTTACTTTAAGAAAGCAAAATATGTCCCATCATGTAAGGACTCTCTACTTCACCCTCAAGAAGCATTCCTTGGGTTGACAAATCTCTGTGCCTCCCCTCCATTATATGGCATAATTCCCAGAAGAAGAATGATGTAAAGAGTTAGATATGGATATCAAAGGAGAGAGTGAAAGAAAAAGAGAAAGAGAGAGAGAGAGAGAGAGAGAGAGAGAGAGAGAGAGAGAGAGAGAGAGGGGGGGGGTTCAGAAATGCAGATGTTCCGTGTCTGTGATATTATATCAAAAGAAGGAAAATGTTCTTTTTCAATTTCAGGTTTCTAGTGGGGAAGACAGGAAAGCACCTGCTTCCTCTCTGGATCCTATGGGAGATATCCTTTGTTCTTGTTAGGATATCTGGATCTCTTTGAGACATCAAGTTCTCTTCTCTCTCTGTCTATTGTCAGTACTTTGTGAACCATATGTCTGTCCATATAGCTGTCATTTTATGTTAGTTCTTGCTGGGTAAATGATTAGTTGTTATGTGTTTCATGTTAAAAAAATAATTAAAACTTTATGTGCTCGCTATCCGCGGTTTGATTTAGTTATCTTGTTAAAAGGCAGTTTCTATTACCATAAGAGAAACTGTTAAGTTACCCTACAACTAGAGAAATCCTGCTAGGGGCTAGCTATCTACACAAGCAGCTCTTAAAGTGAACAAAGGCTGTGTGGGTTCATTTCTGCATCTTCAATCCTCTTACAATATCTGCCTGCCTGTACTGTACCAATAACATGCATTTTTTAACACTATTGCTCGGTAATATTGCTAGAGGTCAGGGATACTGATTCCCCCAGACTTTCTTTTGTTGTTGAGAATAGTTTTAGCTATCCTGGGTTTTTTTTTTTTTTTTTTTTTTTTTTATTCCAGATGAATTTGAGAAATGCCCTTTCTAACTCTATGAAGAACTGAGTTGGGGTTTTGATGGGTATTGCATTGAATCTGTATATTACTTTTGGCACAATAGACATTTTAACCCTATTAATTCTGCTGATCCATGAGCATGGAAGATTTTTCCATTTTTTGAGGTCTTCCTCTGTTTCCTTCTTCAGAGTCTTGAAGTTCTTGTCATACAGATCTTTCACATGTTTTGTAAGAGTCTCCCCAAAGTACTTTACACTGATTTTGGCTATTGTGAACGGTGTCAGTTCAATAATTTCTTTCTCAGCCTTCTTATCTCATGCAACTTTCCTATATTATCCTATGTAATCCTCAATTTTGTGTTACAAATGTGATATGAAAATCTTCAGTTTTATCAGAAAATGTTACTACTTCATTTATCAATTATTTCATAAAAGTATTTTTATGTCTATTATTTATGTGAGTTTTTTCAAAAATAAACTTCAATATTATCAACTATTCTTTGTCATCCTCAAATTTCACACACAGGATAGATGAGAATCTTCATTATATTAAAAAATATCTATACATATTTTTCAATTATATTTTAATGCAATTGTATGCCTAGAATATTTCTGAGTGTTTTTTCTAAATAAACCTTCAATTTTATCAAAAACACTATGTAATTCTCAATTTTATCATACATATGTTGTAGGAAAATCTTCAGTTTTTTCAGGAAATATCTCCACTTCCTTTTTCACTTATATTCTAAATGTATTTGTATGCCTAGATTTGTATCACAGTGTTTTTCCAAAAAAAGTATATTTTTTAAATTATCCTATGCAATCCTCAATTTTGTGAGACATATGTTATATAAAAATCTTCAGTTTTATCAGAAAATGTTGCCAATTCAATTATCAATTATATCCTAAAAGTATTTGTATGCCTATTAATTTATCTGAGTTCTTTGAAAATAAAACTTCAATATTATAAACTAAAAAATAATGTATTGAATTTTCATGGAAATTGACTCACATCTGTAGATTACTTAGGAAAACATCTATTTTCACAATGTTGATCCTAATTTTCATTTACATAGTTGGTAGTTTCTTTTTTTTTTCCTTCAGGAAGTTATATTTCCTTTCCTATAGATCTTACACTTGCTTGTTTTATCTCTGTCCAAGATGTAGTGAAATTATTTTTGGCTAATGTTAAGTGTGCTGTTTCTTTGATTTATTTCTCAGAACGTATTTAATTTGTATTATGAATGACAACAAATTTCTTAATCAGTTACATAGTCTATTTTTATGTCTCCACTGTGTCTAAATTGCACTTTGATAAATGTTTTACCAGATTCACTTATTCTCTCCTAAAATGAATGGACCTATATGGTATTATCACTTGCAAGTAGAGATCCTTTTATTTCTTCTTTTCTAATGTGTACTCCATAGATCTCGTTTAGTTACTTTCATGCTCAGGACACAACTTCAAGCTGTTTATGAAAGTGATAGAATAGGCAGTCTTGCCTTGCGCCTTACGTTGGAGGAATTTTTTTTTTTTTATATTCTCTGAACTTTGATCAATATTGTCTACTGGTTTGCACTATACTGCCTTAATTATCTTTATTTATGAATCTTCTATCCCTCCTTTATAAAATACTTTGGGCAGTAAGTGGTACTAAACTTTCTTACAGTGTTATCAGTATCAAGAATTGATGATCTGATTTCCTAGACCTTGTTTGTACATTGTTTTCAAAGGATTTTATTTTGTTTATTTAAACATCCCTACATCCCTGAGATGAAGATACATAAATATGTTGTATGATGATTTTGATGTTTCTAAATTCAGTTTTTGAGCATTTTATTCAGTAGTTTTACATCAGTTTTCATAAGAGAACTTGCTCTGAACTACTTTTTTAAAATTACTATTTATAGTTCAGATATTACCTTTTTCCCAGTCAGCCCCCTGATTACTCCCCATCTCCCCTTTTTTAATATTTTTATTTTCTATATTCTTTGTTTACATTCCAAATGATTTCCCCTTTCCTGGACACACCCCTCCCCATATATCCCATAAATTTTGTTCTCTCCATCCCTACTCCAATCACCTCCCTCCATTTTCTCTGTCCTTATATTCCCTGCCAATGCTAGATCAATCCTTTCCAGGATCAGGACCCTCTCCATACTTCTTCATAGGAGTCATTTGTTATGCAAATTGTGCCTTGGGTATTCAGGGCTTATGGGCTAATTAATATCCACTTATCAGAGATGGCATTCCATGTGTATTCTTTTGTGACTGGGTTACCTCACTTAGGATGATATTTTCCGGATCAAATCATTTGCCTAAAAATTTTGGGAATTCATTGTTTCTAATTGCTGAGTAGTATTCCATTGTGTAAATATACCACACTTTCTGTATCCATTCCTCCTTTGAGGGGTATCTGGGTTCTTTCCAGTTTCTGGCTATTATAAGTAAGCCTGCTATGAACATAATGGAGCATGTGTTTTTATTGCATGCCGTGGAATCCTTTGGGTATATGCCCCAGAGAGGTATAGCAGGGTCCTCTGGAAGTGTCATGTCCAGTTTTCTGAGGAACCTCCAGACGGATTCCAACAGTGGTTGTACAATATTACAGTCCACCATCAGTGGAGGAGTGTTCCTCTTTCTCCACATCCTTGCCAACACTTGCTGTCTCCTGAGTTTTTGACGTCAGCCATTCTGAGTGGTGTAAGGTGAAATCTCAGGGTTGTTTTGACCTGCATTTCCCTAATGACTAATGATGTTGAGCACTTCTTAAGGTGCCTCTCGTCCATCAGAATTTCTTCAGGTGAAAATTCTTTGTTTAGATCTGTACCCCATTTTTTAATAGGGTTATTTGGTTCCTTGGGGCCTAACTTCTCTTAAAGGCCTCGTCTCCACAGTCTCCACACAAATGACCTCATGCATTACTCTCAACCCTGCAGACATACCAACAGCCTTTATTCTCATATGGTTCACTGGTTTGCCACATTTTCTCACACTGTGACATGAGTAGGCACGGCTGCTGACTGGTTGGTGGCTCAGTTTCTGAAACATCTTGGAGATTTAGGTCAATTGAGACTGCTGATCCTCTCATGGGACTGTACCTTCTCATTATCTTCTCCCATATTTTCCTTATTAAATCAGAGGGTTGCCAGGATTGTCTCCATTTCTTGTGTGCTAGTATCTTCATCTAACTTTTGCTGCTTGTTGTACCTCTCAGAGAGCACATATTATACGTCTACAAGCACACAACAGCATCAGAAAAGAGTGTCAGGCCCCAGACGCCACTGATACTGGAACCCAATTTGGGCCTGTCACTTAGCATCGTTTTTCTCATGACTTTTCCATTTGTATCCCTGCAGTTCTTGCAATCAGGAACATTTCTGGATCAGAGCTTGAAGGTAGAATTGCAATCCTGTTCCTACACTTGTTCTCTTTTTTTTTTTCTGCTGGTGATTTACTCTACATGTTTGCCCTTTCCAGTATGAGAACTTCAAGCAATGTCCCTCCATGTGAGTCAAGAGCATCTCTAACATCCATCCATTCTCAAATCACCTCCCTCTTTTTTCTCTGTCCTTATATTCCCCTCAAATGCTAAATCAATCCTTTCCAGGATCAGGACCCTCTCCATACTTCTTCATGGGAGTCATTGTTTATGCAATTTGTGCCTTGGGTATTCAGGGCTTCTGGGCTAATTAATATCCTCTTATCAGAGTTTGCATTACCTGTGTATTCTTTTGTGACTGGGTTACCTCACTTAGGATGATATTTTCCAGATCAAACCAATTGCCTAAAAAATTTGTGAATTCATTGTTTCTAATTGCTGTGTAGTATTCCATTGTGTAAATATAACACATTTATTGTATCCATTCCACCTTTGAGGCGCATCTGGATTCTTTCCAGCTTCTGACTATTATAAATAAGGCTGCTAAGAACACAGTGGAGCATGTGTCTTTATTGCATGCCGGGGAATCCATTGGGTATATGCCCAGGAGAGGTATAGCAAGGTCCTCTGGAAGTGTCATGTCCAGTTTTCTGAGGAACCGCAAGACTGTTTTCCAAAGTGGTTGTACTATCTTACAGCCCCACCAGCAGCGGAGGAGTCCTCCTCTTTCTCCACATCCTCGCCACACCTGCTATCTTCTGAGTTTTTGACCTTAACATACTGACAGGAGTCAGGTGAAATCTCAGGGTTGTTTTGATTTGCATTTCCCTAATGTCTAATAATGTTGAGCACTTCTTAAGGTGCCACTAGGCCATCCGAATTTTTCAGGTCAAAAGTCTTTGTTTAGATCTGTACACCATTTTTTAATAGGGTTATTTGTTTCCCCTAGGTATAACTTCTTGAGTTCTTTGTATATATTGGATATTAGCCCTCTATGCCCTCTATCAGATGTAGGGTTGGTGAATATCATTTCCCAATTTGATGGTTGCCGTTTTGTCCTATTAACAGTGTCCTTTGCCCTACAGAAACTTTGTAATTTTATGAGGTCCCATTTGTCAATTCTTGATCTTAGAACATAAGCTTTGGGTGAGCTGTTCAGTAACTTTTTCCCCGTGTTCATGTCTTCTAGGGTCTTCCCCAGTTTCTTTTCTATTAGTTTCAGTGTGTCTGGTTTTACATGGAGGTCCTAGATCCACTTGGAGTGAAGTTTCGTACATGGAGATAAGAATGGATCAATTCGCATTCCTCTGCATGCTGACCTCCAATTGAACGAACACCATTTGATGAAAAGCCTATCTTTTTTCCACTGTATGTTTTTGGGCTCTTTTGTCGAAGGTCAAGTTACCATAGGTATGTGGGTTCATTTCTGGATCTTCTATTCCATTGATCCACTACTCTGTCACTGTGCCAATACCTTGAAGTTTTTAACACTATTGCTCTGTAGTATTGCTTGAAGTCAGTGAAACTGATTTTCCCAGAATTTTTGTTGTTGTTGTTGTTGAGAACAGTTTTAGCTATCCTGGAATTTTTGTTATTCCAGATGAATTTGAGAATTGCTTTTTCTATTTCTGTGAAGAACTGAGTTTGGATTTTGATGGGGATTATATTGAATCTGTAGATTACTTTTGGCAAGATGGCCATTTTAACTGCATTAATCCTGCCGATCCACGTGAGCATGGCAGCTTTTTTCCATTTTCTGAGGTCTTCATCTATTTCCTTCTTAAGAAACCTGAAGTTCTTGTCATATAGATCTTTCACTTGTTTGGTTAGTGTTACACCAAGATACTTTATATTGTTTGTGGTTATTGTGAAGGGTGTCATTTCCCTAACTTCTTTCTCAAAGCTTATCCTTTGAATAGAGGAAGGCAACTGATTTGCTTGAGTTGATATTATAACCAGCCACTTTGCTGAAGTTGTTTATCAGCTGTAGGAATTCTCTGGTGGAGGTTTTCTGGTCACTTAAGTAGACTATCATGTCACCTGCAAATAGTGATAATTGACTTCTTCCTTTCAAATTTGTATCCCCTTGACCTCCTTATGTTCTCTAATTGCTCTAGCTAGAACTTCAAGTACTATATTGGAAAGATATGGAGAGAGAGGACAGCCTTGTCTAGTCCCTGATTTTAGTGGGATTGCTTCAAGATTCTCTCCATTTAGTTTGATGTTGGCTGCCGGTTTGCTGTATATTGCTTTAACGATGTTTAGGTATGGGCCTTGAATTCGTGTTCTTTCCAAGACTTTTAGCATGAAAGGATGCTGAATTTTGTCAAATGCTTTTTCTGCATCTAATGAGATGATCATATGGTTTTTTTCTATGAGTTTGTTTATGTAGTGGATAGCATTGATGGATTTCCTTATATTGAACCATCCCTGCATCCCTGGAATGAAGCCTACTTGATCATGTTGGATTATGGTTTCGATGTGTTCTTGGATTCAGTTGGCGAGATTTTATTAAGTATTTTGCATCAATATTCATAAGAGAAATTGGCCTGAAGTTCTCTTTCTTTGTTGGATCTTTGTGTGCTTTTGGTATCAGCATAATTGTGGTTTCATAGAACGAATTGGGTAGAGTTCCTTCTGTTTCTATTTTATGGAATAGTTTGAAGAGTATTGGTGTTAGGTCTTCTACGTAGGTCTGATAGAATTCTGCACTGAAGCCATCTGGTACCGTGCTTTTTTTGGTTGGGAGAATTTCTATAAACCTTTTTATTTCTTCAGGTGTTATGGTACTCTTTAGTTGACCTATTTGATCCTGATTTGGTTTTGGTGTTGGATATCTATCTAGGAAAATGTCCATTTCCTCCAGATTCTCCAGTTGTGTTGAGTATAGGCTTTTGTAGTAGGATCTAATGATTTTTTGAATTTCTTCAGTTTCTGTTGTTATATCTCCTTTTTCATTTCTAAGTTTGTTAATCTGTATACTGTCTCTGTGCCCTTTGGTTCGTCTAGCTAAGGGTTTATCTATCTTGTGGATTTTCTCAAAGAACCGGCTCCTAGTTTTGTTGATTCTTTGTATGGTTCTCTTTGTTTCTACTTGGTTGATTTAGGCCCTGAGTTTGATGATTTCCTGCCTTCTACTCTTCCTGGGTGAAATAGCTTCTTTTTGTTCCAGGGCTTTCAGGTATGTCATTAAGCTGGTAGTATATGCTCTCTACATTTTCTTTTTGGAGGCACTCAGGGCTATGAATTTTCCTCTCAGCACTGCTTTCATTGTCTCCTATAGATTTGGGAATGTTGTGTCTTCATTTTCATTAAGTCCTAAAAAGTCTTTAATTTTTTTCTTTATTTCTTCCTTGACCAAGGTATCATTGAGTAGAATATTGTTCAGTTTCCACGTGTATGTAGTTTTCTGTTGTTTTTGTTGCTATTGAAGGCTACGTTTGCTCCATAGTCATCTGATAGGAGGCATGGGATAAGTTCGATCTTCTTATATTTTTTGAGGTCTGTCTTATGATCAATTATATTGTCGATTTTGGAGAAGGTCCCATGAGGTGCTGAGAAAAAGGTATAATCTTTTGCTTTAGGATATAATGATCTATATATATATATCTGTTAAATCTAATTAGTCATAAGCTTCAATTAGTTTCATTGTGTCCCTGTTCAGTTTCTGTTTTCCTGATTGGTCCATTGAGGAAAGTGCAGTGTTGAAGTCACCCACAATTATTGTGTTAGATGGAATGTGTGCTTTGAGCTTTAATAAAGTTTCTTTTATGAATGAGGGTGCCCTTGCCCTGGCATTTGGAGGATAGATGCTCAGGATTGAGAGTTCTTCTTGTATTTTTCCTTTGACCAGCAAGAAGTGTCCCTCATAGTCTCTTTTGATGACTTTGTGTTGAAAATCAATTTTATCTGATATTAGAATGGCTACTCCGGCTTGCTTCCTGAGACCATTTGCTTGTAAAATTGTCTTCCAGCCTTTTACTCTCAGGTAGTCTTTGTCTTTGACCCTGAAGTGTGTTTCCTGTATGCATCAAAATGTAGGGTTCTGTTTATATATCCAGTCGGTTACTCTATGTCCTTTTATTGAGGCATTGAGTCCACTGATGTTAAGAGATATTAAGGAAGAGTGATTGTTAATTCCTGTCATTTTTGATATTATTTTTAAAATTTGATTGGTTAACTTCTTTTGGTTGGATGAGAGAAGAATACTATCTTGCTTCCTCCAGAGTGACGTTTCCCTCCTTGTATTGGTGTTTTCTTCCTCTTATCATTTGTAGGGCTGGGTTTGTGGATCGATATTGGGTATACTTGGTTTTGTCATTGAATGTCTTAGTTTCTCCATCTATGGGGATTGAGAGTTTTGAGGGGTATAATAGTTTTGGCTGACATTTGTGTTCTCTTAGAGTCTTCATGAGATCTGTCCAGGATCTTCTAGCTTTCATAGTCTCAGGTGAAAAGTCTGCTGTGATTCTGATAGGTCTTCCTTTATATGTTACTTGGCCTTTTTCCCTTAATGCTTTTAATATTCTTTCTCTGTTTAGTATATTTGGTGTTTTGATTATTATGTGACAGGAGGTATTTCTGTTTTGGTCCAGTCTGTTTGGAGTTCTGAAGGCTTCTTGAATATTCATGGACATTTCTCTCTTTAGTTTACGGAAGTTTTCTTCAATAATTTTATTGAAGATATTTGCTGGCCCTTTAAGTTGTAAATCTTCACTCTCATCTATGCCTATAATCCTTAGGTTTGGTCTTCTCATTGTGTCCTGGATTTCCTGAATATTTTGGGTTACAAGCTTTTTGCATTTTGCATTTTTTAACTGTTGAGTCCATGGTTTCTATGTTATCCTCAGCATCTGAGAATCTTTCTTCGATCTCTTGTATTCTGTTGTTGATATTTGCATCTATGTCCCCTGATTTCTTCCCAAGGTCTTCTATCTCCAAAGTTGTCTATCTTTGTGTTTTCTTAGTTGTTTCTACTTCTGATTTTAGATACTGGATGGTTTTGCTTAGCTCCTTCACTTTCTTGTTTGTGATTTCCTGTAATTCTTTAAGAGATTGTTGTGTTTCCTCTTTCATGACTTCAACCTGTTGATCAAAGTTCTCTATTTCTTTAAGTGATTTTTGCGTTTCCTCCTTATTGGCTTTTGTATTCTCCTGAATTTCTTTCAATGGTTTTTGTGTTTCCCTTGTAAGGGCTTCTAACTTTTGATCCATTTTCTCCTGAATGTCTTTAAGTATGTCCTCCATGTGCTCCTGTACCAGCATCATGACCAATGATTTTTCAATCCAAATCTTGTTTTTCTCGTGTGATGAAGTATCCAGGTCCTGCTGTTAAAGGAGAATGGGTTCAGATGCTTCCATATTGCCTTGATTTCTGTTAGTGACATTCCTGCATTTGCCTTTTGCCATCTAATTCTCACTTGGGTTAATTGGTCTTCTGAATGCTGGAATCACCAGTTGAAGCTGCCTCTTCCTAGGTGGACTCTGGTACACAACTGATCTCCTGCACTGCCTGCAAACAGGTTGCTGTGGCCCAGGCTGTTTAGATACATAAGCAGACACCGGAAGGATCCTGCAAGGGCCTGTTGGAATCACTAGAGCACACTGACTCCTCCCATCTGGACTTCCGGTTGCCCCTCTTGCCTCTTGCAAGACCTAGAGATGTGGTATGGCAGCCCAGGCTGTTCTGGGTCCTGAAGTGGTGATCTGAAGGCTCCTGCCAGAGGCCTCAGGACTGGAACCTAAGCTCCATGTTGGAGCAAGCTGTTCACTCCCAGTATGCTTCCAGGTGCACAACAGGCCTCTTGCACTTTCTGAAGGCTGAATGCTGTGGCCCAGGCTGTTCAGATACTGAAACAGGCAACTGAAGGCTCCTGCAGGGGCCTGCTGGACTCACCAGAGCACACTGACTACTCTCCCAACTGTCCTCCTGGCTGCCTCTCTGGCTTTTTGCAAGACCTAGAAATGTGGCATTGCAGCCACATCCAGAAGCCACATCCTGGATCCAGAAGTGGATATCAGAAGGCTCCTGCCAGAGGCCTCAGGACTGGAATGTAAGCTCCATTCCACCAGAGCAAGCTTTGCACTCCCTTAAGTTCTTTTTTATTTGTTGAATATTTGTTGAATATTTGGTTTTGGTATCAATGTAATTTTGGTTCATATAGCAAGTTGGGCAGGGTTCTGTCTCCTATTTCGTAGAATAGTTTGCTAAGTATTGGTATTGGGTCCATGTTGAAGTTCTGATAGAATTCTGCAAAAAACCATCTGGTATTGTCATTTTATTTGGTACGGGGGCTTTCAATGAGCACATCTGTTCCTTTAGAGGCTTTGGGACTGTTCAGAAAGGACTGTCTGATCATGACTTAAATTTGCTATTTAGTATCTGGCTAGGGAATTGTTCATTTCTTCCAGATTTCCCATTATTATTGATATATGCAATTGTAGTAGGATATGATGATTTTTTGTTTAATTTATTGAGACTTGCTCATTTTCTATTGTTCTTTCTCCCGTTTCATTTCTTGTTGTGTTAATTTGGATACTTACTTTGTGACCTCGAGTTTGTATACACAAGGTTTTTCTATCTTGTGGATTTAATCCAAGTATCTGCTCATGGTTTTGTTGGTTCCTTGTCTAGTTATTTCTCCTTCTATTTGGTTGCCTTCAGTCCTAAGCTAAATGATTTCCTTCCTTCTACTTTTCTTGTGAGTATTAGTTTCTGTTTTAACTCTTTCTGGTTTGTGGTTAAGCTGGTAGCATGTGCTCTCTCCAGCTTCTTCTTGGAGGCACTCATAGCTATGAATTTTGGTCTTAGCACTGATTTCTTTGTGTCACATAATTTTGGGTATGTTGAGCTTCTATTTTAATTAAATTCACAAACGTCTTTGATTTCTATCCTTATTTCCTTCTTGAACAATGTCTCATTAAGTAGGGCACTGTTTAGCTTACATGTATATGTTTGTTTTCAATTGTTTTTGTTGCTATTTAAGATCACCCTTATTCCACAGTGATCTGATAGAATGCATGGAATTATTTCAATCCACTTATATCTGTTGAGGTCTGTTTTTTGACCAGTTATTTTGTCTATTTTTGAGAAGGTATTATGGTGTGCTGAGAAGATGTTATATTCCTTTGATTTCGGATGAAATGTTCTATAGATATCTATTAAATCGATTTGGCAAAAAACTGCTGTTATTTTCACTGTACGTCTCTACATTTTATGGTTCCATGACTTGTCCATTAAGGAGAGTCATTTGTTGAAGTCATGCACCATTACTGCCTGAAGTGCAATGCATGCTTTGACCTCCAGTAAAGTTTCTTTCATGAATGATAGTGCCTTTGCATTTGGAGCACAGATGTTCAAAATTGCAAGTTCTTCATGGTGTAATTTACTTTGATGTTTACAAAGTGGCCTTCTATGCCATTTTTTTTTTGTTAATAACTTATAATAAGGATGCTTTATTTAAATGAAATTATGTAACTTGTATTGACTGAAATTGAATACAGATTTAAGATATAGTCAATTGAGGCTAGATAGTTGGCTCAGTGGTTAACAGTATTTGTTCTTGCAAAGGACCCAGCACCATCATAGATGCTCATCATTTCTTTTTTTTTAATTTATTTTATTCGATATAATTTATTTACATTTCAAATGATTTCCCCTTTTCTAGCCCCCAAAGATCTTCACCAATCCTACATCAGATAGAGGGCTAATATCCAATATATATAAAAAACTCAAGAAGTTAGACTCCAGAAAACCGAACAACCCTATTAAAAAATGGGGTACAGAGTTAAACAAAGAATTCTCACCTGAAGAATTTCAGATGATGGAGAAGCATCTTAAAAAATGCTCAACTTCATTAGTCATTAGGGAAATGCAAATCAAAACAACCCTGAGATTTCATCTTACACCAGTCAGAATGGCTAAGATTAAAAATTCAGGAGACAGCAGGTGTTGGAGAGGATGTGGAGAAAGAGGAACTCTCCTCCACTGCTGGTGGGGTTGCAAATTGGTATAACCACTCTGGAAATCAGTCTGGCGGTTCCTCTGAAAACAGGGCACCTAACTTCCAGAAGATCTTGCTATAACTACTCCTGGGCATATACCCAGAGGATTCCCCACCATGTATTAAGGATAGATGCTCTACTATGTGCATAGCAGCCCTATTTATAATTGCCAGATGCTGGAAAGAACCCAGGTATCCCTCAACCGAAGAGTGGATGCAAAAAATATGGTATATCTACACAATGGAGTACTATTCAGCCATTAGAAACAATGAATTCATTAAATTCTTAGGCAAATGGATGGAGCTAGAGAACATCATACTAAGTGACATAACCCAGATTCAAAAGGTGAATCATGGTATGCACTCACTAATAAGTGAATATTAACCTAGAAAACTGGAATACCCAAAACATAATCCACACATCAAATGAGGTACAAGAAGAAAGGAGGAGTGGCCCCTTGTTCTGGAAAGACTCAGTGAAGCAGTATTCCGCAAAACCAGAAAGGTGAAGTGGGAAGAGAAGGGGGCTTACGGGACATTTTTTTTGTTTGTTTGTTTGTTTTTTTTTAGTTTTTTTTTTTTTTTTTTTTTTTTTTTATGACTTTTGGCCAGTCTATTTTTCTGTTACTTGGAATGCATAATCCATCATGATTACGGGGACTAATTGTTTGAAAAATTGTTTACATTACTATAACTCTGTGGCAGAGTTTGTCTTTGACACTGAGATGGAATCCTTAAATGTCCCAAAATGTTGTGTCCTGCTTACATATTCAGTCTGTTAGTCTATATCTATTATTGGAGAATAGAGTACATTACAACTGTGAGATATGAAGGAATAGTGATTGTTGCTTCCTCTTATTTTTGATAAAAATGTTATGTTTGTGTAATTATATTCTTCTTTTGCTTTTGTTAATAGATTAATTTATTGCTTTGTACAGGGTGTGGTATCCCTCTATTGGTTGATGTTTTCCATTGATTATACTCTGAAGTGTTGGATTTGTGGATAAAAGTTTATTATTTATTTTTATTTTTATAGGATGCTTCACTGAGACACTTACAAACACTTCACACTTATACCATCAGTCCAGGTCAGTAGTGTCAGCTTAGCAAATAATTAGCCGTGGTAACCGTACCTATCACAGACGTCTAGGAAGCAGCAACATACAAATTAGCAGGAGAAATTTGGAGGCACACCAAGGCAAGTTTTCAGCTGTGCCTCTTTCTGCAAATGGAAGATCAGTGAAGATATGTTCCAAAGATTCTTTGCAAAGCTAGCAATATAAGGAACCCTATATAAGATTTAGTGAGTATTCATTGAAAATATATTCTCCTTCAAAATATCACTGGTCTGGAACAGGTTTTTCCTTATCATATGTCTTGCCTCACATTGTGATCCTGACTGAAATGAGATTGTTGAAAATAACCCACCATATGCAATAGCAGAAATAATTGGGACATACACCTGGAGAATATTTTGCTATATTTTTCATTATTTTATTACCCCTAATAATTTAAGATACCTGTAGTATATGTGGAAAAGTATGTTGCAATTGCTTGTAATATGTATAAAAGTAAAAATAATTTAGTTCAGCATTTTTGATGTATGTATATTCCTTTATAATGCAATGAATACATGTACTATACATTCTTAGCTTATTTTTAAAATTGAGGTTAATTTTAGATGTGAATTGTGTCTTGGGAATTCCAAACTCCTGAGCTAATATCCATTTGTCAGTGAGTGTGTACTTTTGTGATTGCGTTACGACACGCAGGATCTTATTTTCCATTTGTATCCAATTGCTCGAAATTTTCAAGAATTCATTCTTTTAAATAACTGAATGGTTCTCCATTGTGTATAGATATATTTGTCATAGTTTCGGTATCCAATCCTCTGTTGGGAGACATATGTGTTCTTTCCAGCTTCTGGCTATTATAAACTTGACTGCTATGAACATAATGGAGCACGTGTCTTTAATACAAGCTGGGGAATCTTCTAGTTATATGTCCAGAACTGGCATAGCTGGATCCTCTGGTAGAATTATGTCCATTTTTTTGATGAACTGTCAGACTGATTTTTCAGAGTTATTGTACAAATTTGCGACCCACCAGCAGTTCAGAAGTTAGGATATTTTGTTCTCTGGGGTTTTATATCCTGGATATTTCCTTTTGTCTGTAATATGGTTGATAAAGATCTTTTTCCAATTTGTTGGTTTTACATATAGTCACAGTGACAAGGTCCTTTGCTTTATAGTATCTTTCTATTGTATGAGGTGTCATTTGTCAATTTTTGATCTAAAAGAATAAATCTTTGGTGTTTTGTTTAGGAAAATTTGTTGGGAGCCGCTCAAACGCTCCTATGACCTCCATTACAAGAGGGCGCCTACATCCTGTTCTTGCTGAGCCATAAACAGGCCGAGTGTGCATGCCTGAGTGGAATTTCCCGCCACTGAGTCTCTGCCTACCTCATGGCATCATATGGGGTGATGAGCCGCAGCCTACCAGGGTATGCCACGTCCAAGGCGAGAGGACCTGCCTATATAAGACTTGGGTTCGTGCTCCCTCGGGGTCTCCGCCCTGTAAGTTTATGCTCTCTCTCTCAAGATGCATTAAAGCCTTCTGCAGAAGGATCCTAAGTGTGCCGCATCGTTCTTGCTAGCGAGACGGAAGCACGGGACATCTGAAACCAGGGAAACATGACCAGATCATCGTCAGCAGCATCGGAAACCCCTTGAATTCAAGGTGGATCCAGAACTGCAGGTGAAGTTGCCCAGAGAGGTATGCCTTTTTTGGACTTTGGGTTGAATTTCTCTCCATCTTGGGAAGGCAGTCTTGAGGCCTTGGTCATTGTCCCGGGGAGCGCTCCTACTTTCTCTGATAGTTTCCTTTTACATTCATAAAGGTTGGTGTTAGGTGTGGTAAGGCTGACGTAGATAAGCAGCAGCACCTGAGCCCGTGCCTCAGTCTCTCAAAGATAAGGGAGCAGCGCAAGGTCCTTTTACTTTCGGTTTCTCGCACCGGTAAGATGGACGTAGATAAGCCGCGAGTGTGCCCGTCCCAATCGGTTGTTGCCGCCTTAAAGGCTGTGCTGAAACAATGAGATATCAAGGTTGCCAACCGAACACTTAGGAACTTTGTATGAGAGGTAAATCGAGTGGCTCCCTCGTATGTCTGCTCCACGTCGCTGACCTTGGTCTCATGGAACAAGTTAGGTAGCATGACAGCTATATGGAAACTCATTAAAAACTGCTTGGAGGATAGGGACTGCCAGACTGTCCTTGCTGAGGGCCGAATTCTTCTCGAAGAAATTCAGGACAGCATATCAGAAACTGAGCGCAGTGAAAGGTTAGGTGCATGTAAGAAGAAATGGGCCCAGAATAAGGAAAATGGCCCTCCCAGAAAGTCCACGGATGAGGGAGCATATAAAAGAGAAGTTAAAAACTCCTCCAACATTGGAAAGAGGGACAGAGGGTTTAATCTATACCCTGTCCATCCGTCCGTGAGCTGCAAGCTCTGCAGATAAGCATATGTCCACAGCCTCTAAGAGCTGTTTAAAGAGGAAAATGGATGCAATTGCTTAACAAGCGTGCTTATCTTTCTGTGTATCTTTGCGTGTTTGTCCCGGTGCACCGACTATTTGTCTATGTGTACATTTATTTCCTCTCTCTGTTTTTGTGTGAATGACTGTTTGTTTCATGTTAAAAAGAAAAATTGGTAAGGATTTCTTCTGCCTGCAACCTCTTGAGCCAGCTGCGGTTTGTGTGAGGACTGATTTAAAGCTGCGCCACAGCAGCACAGTTCACTCACCCAAGAGGCAAACATAGCTGGGGAAAAAAACACTTTTAAAAGCCCAGAAGTCTCAAGGTTTGGGAAAACTTTGGTTTGGCTTGTGAAATTCGTATAATCGATTTATAATTGTTTCTAATTGGTTTTAATGGTATAAGGTTTCACATATCTTGACTAAAGAGTTTTAAATTAATTGGTTATTATTTAAAAGGTATAGTGTTATTAAGAAAAGGTTGGTTTTAAACTGGGGATTCAGTGTTAGAGCCATCTTAACTAGCTACACGTGACCCAATGCAACTCATGCTTTGTTCTTGTTTATAATTGGTATTAAAGATATATTTTGCATGTCTTGACTACGTACAGGATTGGCTTATAAGTCATTGAACATGATTTAAAGGGTTTATGTTATAAACAAAAAGTTAGGTTAAAGCTGGTAGTTTAGGGTAGACGCCATTTTTAAACAACACGTGGCATGACGCAATCCAGGAAATACAGGCCTTTAAGACGGTCCTAAATTGGCATGGTGTTTTGTGTGTATCTTGGCCTGGAGATTGGACTTATAAAGATTAAGATTTAAAATAATGTCTCTTTAATAAGTTACACTGGCAGACAAACCTTGTGCTGTGAAAATGTGTTTGTCATTGATTTTAAAGAAAATAGATTCTTTAAAATTGGGATTTACTTCCAAAGTTGTAGCTGTGCTCTAATATTGCAAGGAAAACTTGAGTTACAATAAAAATTGCCAGTGTGTCATTGGCTGCAGTTTTCAGTTTGCACGATTCTTAAAATGTCTTGTAATTAATATAATTTTAAGAGTGATACAGCTGTCTCCAAGATTAAAAAGGAGATCTCATTTAAAATGTATTTGATATTAAGCATGTTCCTTTGACCATGGAATTACAGGTTACTTTTGTTTAATCCTCAAAATGTCCTTGCAGGACAAGTAGTTTTGGGTCTGTTCTTAGATAAAAGGCTCAGATTAGAAGATATTTACATTCGAGGACTCTCATACAATGTCCTTGCCAAGGACTCAAGGTGGATCCTAGGGGAGATAAAAAAATTTACATTTGAGTTAATGCAAAGCTTAGAGCTGCCTCAGGGGAAGCTAGTGAGGAAGTTTTGAGAAGTTGTTTCTGCCTTACAGGCCCCACCTAGGGAGTGTTTGGCTTAAAAAAAAAGTTCTTGACTTATCCTGGTGTGGTTTAAAATGCTGTTCAAATCTATGAAAGGTCAAGGAGGCTATAAAGGCATTAACATTTGGACTGTCTACTACATACAAAATTTAGAGGGTGTTTTTTACTTTACATTCTAATAATTATAAAAGCATTTGCTTCTAACTTTAAAGAAACAAAGCAAAACAATTTCATTAGAAAGTTTTTGCCTCAAGGAATGGCTAACAGCCTTACGTCTTGTGAGAAAAAAAAAATGTTTGTCTCTGTTTCAATACAAGAGTTAGGATCTTACATATTTCAGTGTATAATGCTCATAGAATGTTTGTTACAGGCCTTTGCTCCTAACTATGGACTTTTAAAAATTTTTAGGTAAATGGTTTTCAAAGGTTGTTAGGATATATTACTTGGCTTTATCTTATATTTACCTTATTTTAAGCTTGCCACAGGAGGTCTTAAACCTCTGTTTTCAAGAAAACGTTTGTTCCTTGCTTCAAGCAGCAATCAAATTAATTATTAATGGTTGATCTATTACATGGCAAGCCTTTTTAGGCAAAATTAATAATTGCTCTCCAAAAGAATTTGTACTCTCAGATCACATGTTTATTCCTTTAAGTTTCTCCCTGCTTCAGCACAAATACTATAGCAGCTATTTTTGAGATGTTAATAATCAAGCTTTTAATAATAGTAAATATATATATATATGTATGTATATATATATTTACTATTATTAATTTACTATTAACTATATATATGTATGTATGTATATATATATGTGTATATATATATATATATATATATATATATATATATCATAGTTTGGGTGGAGTCGGAACCCTCACTTTGCCATGACCATTGCTAAGACACCCTCAGCGCCCCCTCCTTATGAGGCACGCCGCGGAACCTTCTCTTTCCTACCAGAGAGGGTGAGGAGAAAGCTCCGGATGTCCTTTCCGGTCTTCGAAAGCCTGGGGAACACTGATCGGGCGTATGACCCGGTGGAATATGGTATGATTAAAGAACTGGCTGAGGCCGTTATAAAATATGGGGTCTCAGCCAATTTCACATTGGCCCAGTTAGACCGGCTGGTAGGGGACGCCATGACACCCACCGATTGGCAGACGGTGGCCAAGGCCACGCTTCTCAGCATGGGGCAGTACCTAGAATGGAAGGCCTTATGGCACGAGGCAGCCCAAGATCAGGCTAGGGCCAATGCTGCCTCCCTAACACCCGAACAGCAGCAATGGACTTTTGACATGCTAACAGGACAAGGGCACTATGCCGCCAATCAAGCCAACTACCCATGTGGGGAATACCAACAGATATCAAGTACAGCAATCAGGGCATGGAAAGCTCTTTCAAAAAGAGGGGAGGGAAATAATCAGCTTACCAAGATCATACAGTGGACCCAGGAACCTTTCTGTGATTTTGTGGCTAGAATGACTGAAGCGGTGGGCCAAATCTTTGGGGACTCTGAGGCCACCATGCCCTTATAGAGCAACTCATCTTTGAGCAGGCCACGCAGGAATGCCTCACAGCAATAGCTCCCCGAAAGAACAAAGGCTTGCAAGATTGGCTCAGAGTGTGCCGGGAGCTAGGTAGCCCACTAACTAATGCAGGACTGGCTGCCGCCATCTTACAGTCTCAGAAACTCCCTCCTCGGGGCCCTGACAGGCACGTCTGCTTTAATTGTGGAAAGCCTGGGCACATGAAGAGGGATTGCAAGAGTCAGAAAAATTCCCCGACGCTTTGTACCAGAAAAGAAGCCGAGACATTGTTACTCAATGTCAGAACTGCTGTCAGTTCCTTCCCGCCCCCCATGCGGGCGTGAATCCTAGGGGGATTTCTCCCCTACAGGTCTAGCAGATGGATGTCACCCACCTGCCCTCATTTGGAAGACTCTAATATGTTCATGTGTCTATAGACACATGTTCTGGCATTCTCCATGCCACACCTCTGATGGGCGAAAAAAAACGCCCTGGTCATTCAACATTGCCTCGAGGCATGGAGCGCCTGGGGGAAACCTAAATGTTTGAAAACTGATAATGGACCTGCTTACACCTCTTAAACATTTAAACAATTCTGCTTACAAATGCAGGTTATCCATATCACAGGTCTGCCTTATAACCCTCAGGGACAAGGCATTGAGCTAGCCCACCGTATGCTCAAATCCTATTTAATAAAACAAAAAGGGGGAATAGCAGAGGACTTACCCCCTATACCAAGGGTTGCTATAGCGGTAGCACTCTTTACTATGAATTTTTTTGAATTTGGACGACTACTGTCGAGAACCACAAAGACCTAAAAGAACTTGTAAAGTGGAAGGATGTGCTTACCAATGAATGGAAAGGGCCGGATCCTATTCTAATAAGATCCAGGGGAGCTGTTTGTGTTTTTCCACAGAATGAAGAGAATCCTTTTTGGGTCCCCGAAAGGCTTACTCGAATCATATTGGACCAAGAAAATAAATACAACCCGGCCACTCGATAAAGATGAACAAGCCCCTTCTGCTGATGATCCTGATGATCGGAGTCGGGTTTGCTCAAGGAGAACCTCGCTGGGGGATCATGTCAACCTTTCCCCTACCCATGCCGGTGATGTATAATGCACAGGTCTTTCCCCGCTTCTTTGCAACTAAGGAGAATCTGGGTCTTGCTTACCTACCCAAGGATGTGCAGATAGAACAACTACAAGAGAACAGATCCCTGCATTTAGCAGGAAGCCTCTGCTTCCACATTAAGTAAGATGGCTTCAACAGTCCATGCATCATACTAGGCAATTCCTCTTCTGTATGGCTGAAGGAAGCCACAGTAGGCGGCCCCAGTTTTAAGATTGTCGCAAATGCGACGGTTCTCTATGGGTGGTGGCCACAATTCAATATGACCAGGAAAGCATCCTCCCCGCCAATCCAACCCAAGCTTGCTCCCTTCTGCACTGGACGGCAGGATGTTAAATTAGCCCTGCATTGGACTGGATTTCAATCCAGAGATGCTGGCTGGGCTATAGAAGGTTTGTTCTCCTTCTCTCCCTTCATTGGGCAGGGACACAATTTCACAAACGTGGATCCCAGCCAGGCTAATGCTAATCCCTTTGACCAATGGTTGTTGTGCGGGATTAATGGTAGCTGCACGGACCTCTGACCTTTAGCTATGATGAAAGGAGGCCGAGGGGAGATGGGCCAGTTGGAATTTGATTGGAAAGGGGCCGTAGGCGATTCTGGCTCAGGACAATGGACTATGAGTGATATGAAGTATAAGGCTTTTGCCCATGAGGAATTTCCAGCCGCCCCTGTCTGTGTGTGGCCACCCTTCATTTGGATAGTTAGCAACTTGAGTCGGGTGACTGAAGTGTTAGACTGTGGTCACGGGGGCTGTTTTTACACTCTGTGCTGGGATGTGCAGTGATTCCCCATGGCCGTGGTCACCCGAATGCCCCACTTTGTGACCATCCCTGTGGATGCACCTAACAGCATGACTCTGTTCAGGCAGAAAAGAGACTTTGGCATCGCAGCTATTATTGTAGCAGTGATAGCCACCACAGCGGTTGCCGCCTCAGTCATTGCCTCGGCCCTTCCGCTCTCTGAGTCTGTCCAAGCGGCCCAGAGCATTAATGATTCATCAGCCAATATGTCATTGGCGATTGACAAACAGAGTTCAGCCAATACCCAGATACAGGGAGGCCTTATGCTGGTCAACAAGCGCATTGATTTAGTTCAGGAACAATTGGATATCCTTTGGCAGATGGCTCAACTAGGCTGTGAGCAGAAGCTCCCTGGCCTATGCATTACCTCCATCCCTTATGAAAAATTTACCAGAGCTGCCAATCTTTCAAAGAATTTGTCTCAGTTCATGTTACAGAGTTGGACCTCCGAGTTCGAGCAGACGCTTCGCGAGCATCGAACTGCAGTACTCCAGATTAATTCCACACGACTTGATCTATCCTTCACAAGAGGATTGTCCTCCTGGGCCTCATCGGCTGTTTCCTACTTCAAGGAATGGGTGGGGGTGGAAATGTTTGGCATGGCTATCTGCTGCAGGCTGGTGTTACTGTTATGGTTGGTCTGTAAGCTCAGAACCCAAAGTAAACGAGACAAAGTGATCATTGCGCAGGCAATTGCGGCTCTGGAGAATGGAACCTCCACGGAAGTATGGCTGTCAATCCTGAGGCAATAGAAGACCGGCCCAAACAGCTCTTGCACGCCTGGAGTTAAGCTCATTGCACATGGCAGAGTGTTGGACTGGCACCTGGGGAAGGTTGTTGAACGAGGTATCGCATGGAGGCTAAATCACCTCCAGGAGGCATATAGCCCAGCATGGGGGTTACCTGCCCAAGTCTCCCCTCTCCCAAAAAACGGCAGAGGACAGGTCGAGGATACCCTGGACGTAGCAAGGAGTCTAGGAGATATCCCCGTACATGGTCTGATTTCCCACAGGGAGGGACGATCTCTGTCTCCACCTTCTAACCAGGTTATCTGTTAGCCCTCACAGTAAATCAAAAAGGGTGAGATGTCGGGAGCCGCCCAAAAGCTCCTACGACCTCCATTACAAGATGGCGCCTACATCCTGTTCTTGCTGAGCCATAAACAGGCCGAGTGCGCATGCCCGAGTGGAATTTCCCGCCACTGAGTCTCTGCCCAACTCATGGCGTCATATGGGGTGATGAGCCGCAGCCTACCAGGGTACGCCACGTCCAAGGCGAGAGGACCTGCCTATATAAGACTTGGGTTCGTGCTCCCTCGGGGTCTCCTCCCTGTAAGCTTATGCTCTCAATCTCAAGATGCATTAAAGCTTTCTGCAGAAGGATCCTAAGTGTGCCGTGTCGTTTTTGCTGGAGAGACGGAAGAGCAGGACATCAAAATTCCTCCTGTGACCATGACCTCCAGGCTCTTTCCTAGTTTCTTTTCTATTAGTTTAAATATGTCTGGTTTTATGTGGAGGTCCGTGATCCACATGGACTTGAGTTCAGTAAAAGAAGATAATGGATCTATTCACATTCTTCTGCATACTGACCTCCACTAGAAACAGCACCGTTTGTTGAAAAGACTATCTTTTATTCACTGCATGAATTTTGCTCTTTGTCAAATATAAAGTTGCCATAGATGTATGGGTTTATTGCTTGGTCATCAGTTCTGTTCCATTGATCTACCTACATGTCACTGTACTATTATGATTCAGTATTCAACACCATCACTTTTTAATATCACCTGAGATCCAGGATACTGATTTCCCCGGAAGTACTTTTAGTGATGAAAATAGTTTGACCTGTACTGAAAATTTTGCTATTCCAGTAGAATTTAAGAATTGCTTGTCTTACTTTGGAAGAATTTGGAAATGGTTTAATTAGAATTGCTTTAAATCTGTAGATTGCTTTTGGCAATATGTCCATTTTTAGTGTATCAATCCTGCCAACCAAGAGTATAGGAGATTTTTCCATATTCTGAGGTTTTGTCAATTTCTTTATTCAACAACCTAAGGTAACTTTCATAGAGACCATTCACTGTTTTGTTTAGAGTCATATCAAGACACTTTATATTATTCGTAGCTTTCACAAAAGGTGTCATTCCCCTAATTTATTTTGAGACTGTTTTTCCTTTGAGTATAGGAAGACTACTGATTACTTGAGTTATTTTTATATCCAGCCACGTTTCTAAAGTTGTTTATCAGTTGTTGGTGTTTTCTGGTGAAGTTTTATGTGTCCATTATGTATACTTTCTCATCATCTGCAAATAATGATAATTTCAATTCATGATTTATTCCATAGTAATCTGATAGGTGGCCTGGAATAATTTCTATCACCTTATATGGTTTGAGGTCTGTTATGTTGCAATTATATGCTCTATTATTGAAAAGGCATCATGATGCACTGAGGAGAAGGTATATCCTTTCGATTTAGGATAAAATTTTCTATAAATATCTTTTAACTCCATTTGGAACAAAACGTCAGTTAATTTTACTTTGTTTCTGAAAAATTTGTTTCTCTGATCTGTCCATTGAGGAGCGACAGGTGTTGAAGCCATCCACAATTACTGTGTGTGGTTCAATGAATGCTTTGAGTTCTAGTAAAGTTTCTGTCGTAGATGTGGGTGCCCTTGCTTTAAAAGCATATAAGTTCACAATAGAAAGTACTTCATGGTAGATTTTTACTTTGATGGGAATAAAGTGTCCTTTTGTATATTTTTTTGATGACTTTTGGATGACAGTCTGTTTTCCTGGATATTTGAATGCCTAACCCATCATGTTTCCAGGAAACACTTGTTTGGAAAATTGTTTTCTAAATTTTTACTCTGTAGTAGAGATTGTCTTTGACACTGAGATTCATTTCCTCTTTGGAGGAGAATGTTGGGTCCTTTTTATTTATCCAGTTTGTTAGTCCTATATCTTTTATGGGGACATCGAGATCATGGATGCTATAAAATATTAAGGACTAGGAAATGTTCCTTCCTGTTATTTTTCCTGGAATTTTTATATTTGTGAATTTTATAATCTTCTCTTGGATGTATTATTAGAGGATCAATATCTTGATTTTTCTAGGATGTGGTTTCCATCATTTTGTTGTTTTTTTTTTTTTTCATTGATTATGATTCGAAATGCCACATTAGTGGAAGTAATTTCTTATTTTTATAAAATGCTTCCCTGATCTATTCACATCAGTCTAGGTCAGGAGAATCAAGAAGCAATTGAGAATTAGCAATTTTTACCATACCAAGCATAAATGTCCAGGATGCAGCCAACATACAAGTTAGCAGGTGGAATTTGGATGAAAAGCAGGACAAGATTTCACATGTGCCTCTCTCTGCAAAGAGAATTACAGTGAAGATATGATCCAAAGAATCTTTGCAAAGCTAGCTCTATAAGGAACTCTAAGCCTGAGTGAGTATGAATTGAAAATATAATCTCTTTCAAGATAACACTGGTTTTGCCTTATCACATGTCTTACCTCACCTTGTGATCCTGACTGAGATGAGATTGTTGAAACTCTCCCACTATAAGCTACGGCAGAAAGAACTGGGACATACACCCAGAGAATGTTTTTGTTCATATCTCATTATTTTATTCCTCCAAATAGATGTAAAGTATTCAATGCTAGAGGGACCAATACAAGAATGTCATTAGCAAGAAATCCTCCCCCTGCTTTAATTAGCCTATATAATTATTTCTCATTTGTTCCTTCATTTGTTTCCCCCAGCAAAAGTCTTTCCATAATAACTTATTTTCTTGAGAAATTTTAAATTTCCACTTTAGAAAATCAAATACAAAAATGCTTAAAAGTACAAATTTTAGTAATCCTTTTTCTTCATTGTCTTTGTCTTCTTCACAAATTTATAATTTAAAGATTTGTAATGGTAAAAAAAAATAGACCTGGACACCTTTTCAGTGGTGCAAACCACTTATATTTATTCAAAACACCAATTATATTATTTTTACTAATTTCTCAAATAACTGTAATTAAAATATTTTATCAAAGTTTATATATAATTAAGAAAAACTGAAGAGTACACTCCTTTGCTTTTTTGGACAATTTAATTATGTTGTACCTGAAATATTCCAAAAGAATTAATATTTTGGCAGACATATGAGAACATTTAATTTTTAATTAAAATGAATTATTATTGGTAGTAAAAAAATAAATATCATATAATTAAAAATTGCTTTCCCTTACTCCCAAGTAAATGCAATTTATTAAATAATACAAATATAGTGTAACAATTAATGAATTCTCAATTTGAGTGACCAATAATCATTGGGAGTGTACAATTCCCATCCTGTTTGTTTCAAGTACCAACAGAAAATATTAGTCATAAAATGTATTTTACTTTCTATTCATTATATGATACCTGTAATCTATGTTGAAAAGTACGTTAAAATTGGTGACATTATTTACATATATAAAAATATAATAGATCAGCATATTTGGATTTTCTGTATGTCTTTTATTATGCAATGAACGAAAATTTGTTCGAGCCATTTTCATTGACTCTGTTCTTAATGTGTCCAAATATTTATCAATTTGAAATTCAAAATCATCAAAGAACAATTGATTAATATAAAGATTAATTTCATATAACATAACCATTGCATCAATTTATTTAATTCACATTATTTAATCGTGATTTGCAACCTATGCCATTCTGAAAGCAATCCTAGATTTTGCTCCAAATCAGAATTTTTAGATAGGTTGTTATCACTAATTCACATTTTCTTAAGTGCAGATGGAAAGAATTGTGGTCAGATCCTTGAATTTTATAAATCTCTCTTTGTGCAGTTTTGCTTGCTATAATACTCTGAAAACACTCTATGAATAAAAACATTTCATCTAGGCAAGGGAAGTGATGATAGTAAATACTCTGTTTGTACTAAAGCCATTTAATAAATCGAGAGGTGAAATACATGAAGTGAAATCGAAACTACTAATTCAATTGATTTTAATAAAAAACATTTGTGTGAAATAAATGCTTTATTTTCAAAGAGTTAATTTTTCAATATTATTTCTCCCTATTTGTTTTATTACATCCACATATTAATGTACTCTTCAACATCTATGGTCTCACTAAATTATCTTCATTTTTTAACATGTCTTTCTGAGACAACCCCCCACTAAAAGAAAAAAAAAAGCCGGAGAGATTCAAAGAAGAATAAATATAGCCAACAAGGTAAGAGGGCACACCAATGTTCTTTTCCTGTCGAACATAATAGTTACACCCTGAGTTTCCATTTAGAAAACAAATTTCATAAAGTGAAAGATACAAAAAAGTTTGATAGACCATCTTAAAGAATGTTGTACACAGGAAATTGAGTCTACATGTGTGACCAAATTTCTACACCGTACTTTTTTAAGCCCATTATTTTTTGCAATGAAAGGCATACTAATAAAGACAGAACAAAAAGAGTCTGCCCCTTCTTGGATTCTTCTCATATACAGTCCCCCAAACCAGCCACTATTGTGAATGTCAACAAGCACTTGCTATCATGATTATGATAGAACTGTGTATTGCCACCACAAATACAGAGGTGGGCGCTCTCTACCACCTATTGAACTGAGTACAATTTTCCCAATGGTGGAGCTAGAGGAAGGACCCAAGGAGACTAAGTAGCTACTACCCCATAGGATGAATAAGAAGTGAAACTATCAGGTAACCCCAGGTATTTCAGGGACTAAGCCAATTACATTTGAGTACACAAGGATGGTTCCTTGGTTCCAGCTGCATATATAGTAGAGGGTGGATTTCTTGGACAACAAAGGAAAGAAGGAATATTGGTCCTATGAAGGCGCAATGACCACTTAGAGGGGAATGTTGGCATAGGTAAGTAGGATTTGTTCCTTTGGTGACCATTTGGGAGGTAGTGAAGGGATCAGGTGTTATCAGATGTATAACCAGGAAATGGGATAATATTTGGAATGTAAATAAAGATTATATCTAATTATAAATATAAGATTAGCAATAATCTCAAAATTATATATGCATAAATAGACCCATATTGTTTCTCTTTTCTCATTTGCATAAGACATTGACTTGTCTCAAAATCACATTGAATCCACTCATTTTTTTGTCTAAAAAAAATTTCATGTTACCACCAATAAGAAGAGAAAATGTTATTTGTTGCATCGATTGAATTCACAAAAATTGTGTGTAAAAAGTCCCTCACATTTTTGTTTTAAACTGAGTTTCTTCTGATTTCTAAACTAATGGAAAAATATTAATTATCAATGTGTTCCAAAGGGAAAATTGAAATACAATATTGCAGCAGAAGTATATAAGAATTAAAGAATTTTATAATGTCTGAAAATTGACTTTATACTCCTGAGGACTGATATAAATTCTTCTCCTGCTCTTCTTTTATTTTAGTTTTGTTTGAATAACAATGAAATCATAATGTTTCTTCCATCTAACCCTATCACACACACTCTCTCATTAAACAAAACAATCAAAATAAGTATGCATATGTGATCTTGAGATAAAAAAATTGTGAGAAGGAACACAAGACAGTGTTTCATATCCCTAAATCTATAAAATATTTGCTTTGAGGTCTTTATACAAAAGGAAGTCATAAAGAATGTCTCTTAATGTGACAGTTTAAAAGCAAGGTAATTAATTTCTAAAATGTATCTTAAATAGGATTGAAATTTGGACAGTGTACACAAATAATAATAGACATTACAAACATAAAATTAGTTTTGCAAAAGCAAAATCTAATGATCTGTAAAGTGTTAGGGATTTAATGTATGTATTCATTCACCTTTACATTCAAATTGTTAAGAGAATAGATTATATTGGAAAAAATACATTTTATTTTTGATTAAATTACCCAGCTAAATTTTGATCCTTACTATTTCCCATCAACCAACTAAAAAATCATTCTTTTTCTAATTAAATAGACACATTTCTTTATCCAACAGGAAGTAACCAAGAAAACCTGAAGAATGTTCTTTGAATCAGAAAATTCAGCTGCATTTCTTTAATTACACTTAGTTCTTCTGCGTGGTGCCTTTAAATTAAGCAAAGATCCATGTGCTAAGCAGTTTAAAAGTCACTTTAAGATTATTTTCAAATTAATAATTAGCATTTTATAATTTAATAATATTAAAAGTTAAGTACCTTCATAATTTTACCTCTTCCCTGACTCTGTATTTTCTGATATTCCTACTGTACAACATGCACTACTTATTATTATTTTCCTTTTTCTGTTTTTAACACATAATAATGGATATTATAATTAATTCTGAATTCAACAAAACAGATTTTTATAAAGTTTTATTTGCTAACTCTTTTTTTTCTTTGATCACACAAAACTGGATTTGACCATATTCTATGTTCTCCATTTAAGTTGAGAATGATATATAATAAAATTTACTTATTTTTGTTGTAGAGAAGGCTGTAGGAAAAATGTAGCCATGAATATCCATATCATGAATGTTTTGGGATCAACTATGATGTGAAATAACTTAAAATATTGGGAGTTGATATATATTATTAAATTTTTTGAGCCTTTCTAATAAGTGTACAAAATGTTTAATGATGGTGTGAATGTTTATTAAATATATATTTGTATCAAAAATGATTTCCTCCATTCCCAGTTTTTCTTATCACCTCCCTTCTTCATTGTCTTGTGAGAGGCTGATCCCAAGCAAATCTAGCTTGCATCCCTGTTCCCTAAATCATAGAGTTTCTACTAGGTTGACTCTACAACTGAAGGAGATCAAGGCAGTGCACTTCACCCTAGTTTCCCTGGGGTGTTCGATCGGCAAATTTAAGAATATTTCAGGTTTAGACTTTGTGAAATCCCAGGGAACATGGATACTTGAAGCTTAACCTCTTTCCCTCACTCTTAAATAATATTTCATGACCTCAGTGCGATGTCTCGTTATAAATATGTACATTTGTCTCTGTTTTCTACTGGTAGAGCCATTCAGAAGAAAGTACTCTTAGTCTCCTAACTGCAAGCACAACATAGTAATAATAATAGTGCCTGGGTTCACTTCCTCCACATGGGATGGAACCCAAGTTATCTCAGATGCTATTTTGCTTTTCCTTAAATCTCAGATTAAGTTTTTTCTCCTGCAATACTTTAAGAGATGAGGAAATCTGGGTCAAAAATATTGAAGCCAGTAATGTTATCTTATCCATCTACTGGGGTTTTGCGATTTAAAAATATACTTGAGGAGTAATCTCCAGGTTCCATCTCACCATGGATAATATTTAAATGTAGAATTTTTTATGTTGTTTTGCATAAAATATCATGAAATTCTTCTCAAAATAAGCATGCTAATAATCATAAATATGTCACATAAATAACGCAAATTTACATATAAGGAAAAAAGAAAATTCACATCTATTTGGTCTTATAAATGTGTTCCATCTCACAGCTCTATGTATTTCTGGATGCCTCCCAGCCATTACAACTTCATTGAAGTGTAAATTATTCAAGGGCACATTCCATTCATTTTCCAGAACCCCTGATATTCTATTTTTTAAACATCCCTAATCTAGCACCTGTCATTTCACCTAACTGTGCAGCATCCTACAAAGGTTTCCCCATTTCTCTCCTTCATGTAATTGTTGTGTTCCTGCATTAAAGTGGGACTAAAGCCTCCTCATTTGTACCATACTTCCTGATACACTAATTATGGTCTTTAGGTTGTCACTACTAATCAGTAGTTTTTATATCCATTTATTAGTTAACACATGTCCTGCCAATCTTTTTGGGTCTGGGTTTGTTCCCTCAGTATGATATGTTCTAGTTTGACAGATATAATGCATGATGTCAGCAACTTGTTTTTTATAGCTGAATAGAATTCTATCTTTTACATTAACCACAATTTCAGTATTCATTTTTCATCTAATAGAAAACTGGGTAGTCTCCAAACTCTGGCTATTACAAAAATGATTTGTAAAACATGAGTGGAGCATATGTTATTGTTGTATTGTAAAGCATCTTTTGGGTATAGTTTGAGGTCCAATATAGTTGTGTCTTCACTTAGCACTAATTTCAATTATTTGATGAAACATTACATAGTGGTCTGGAAAGGTTGTACCAGTTTTTTCAATTTAAAGAAGATTGTTTCTTTATCTCAATATTCCCTCCAGTATATTTAATATAAGCCATTGTGAAAGATGTTAGTTGGAATCTCAGGGTGATTCCTCTTTGAATTTCTCTAAGGAATAATGATGATGTAAATTTTTGTAAATTTTCCTGACCATTTGATGTTTCATATTTCGTATATATTTTCCTTGCCATTTGATGTTGTTTATTTATGTACATGTTTCCTGGCTATTTCATAATCCTCTATGGTGAATTCTCTTAACATTTTTTATCCAAGATTTTATTTGCATTAATTTGTTTCTGAGAGTTTAATTCCTTCCAATTTGTAAAGATTTTTGATGTATTTTCAAAATCTTTATATGGTTTCTTTGTACTATGGACATGATAACTAGCTTTATAAAAGCATTTCAGGTTCTTTTACTCCCATTTATATGATGCTCATCCTATCTGAGACAAAACTGTTCTATTAAGCAAAGTTTTCCCTTTGCCTATGCGTTTTAGACTTCTCCATTTTCTTTTTTATTCAATTTGAAGTATCATGTTTTCATCATATATAATCTCATTTCATTTTGCTGTAGAGAATGAAAAATTTTCTCTGTAACTCAACAGCGCTGTGTTTGTCAGTTTATTGTTTTAAAAACTTTTACAATGAACTTGACTCCTCATACATATCACATTCCAATTTTTCATTTATGATACTTATATATTAACTAATTAAAAATCTTTCTAATTTCTTATGTACCAAAGGCAAGCATGCAATAAGTATGATGAGTTCTCTCTGCAAGAGTTTTAAAGGCACTCCTTAGTCATGTGCTGTGTAAGGATTTTCTTTTGTTATTATTATTTATATAACTATCAATAAGCTCTTTAATTTATTTTTCTTTACATTTTAATCCTTTTAACAATCTTCACAAAAAATAATAAATATTTATGACAGACTTCCATCAATATTTGTTTTGTGTTATTATATTATAAGAATAAGCACGTTTTTTCAGGAAAGACAAAATTTCTCTGTTGTCACTTTCATGTTTCAGTTGTGTTTGTTGGTTTGTATGTCATTTTAACTATCTTCCCCTAATAGAGAGAAATCTTAGGAGAGACTTCCCTCAATATTTGTTTTGTTTTATTATATCCAATATATAAGCAAGTTCTTTCTGGAAAGACAAAATTACTCTGGTGCAATTTTGGTGTTCGAATTTTTTATGTTTGTTTCTTTGTATGTCATTTCAACAATCTTCACCTAAAATCATAAAGAAATATTTTGGACAGACTTTCCTGAATATTTACTTTGTTTTATTATATCCAATATATAAGCAAGTTCTTTCTGGAAAGACAATATTGTCATGGTTTCTATTATCTGTTTTCTCTCTCTTTTTGGTTTTTTTTTTTTTTTTTTTTTTGATTTGTTTTCTTGTCAGTTTGTGTGTTTGTTTGTGTTTGGGATACAGGTTTTCTCTGTGTAGTTCTTGTCCTGGAACACATTGTGTAGACCAGACTTGCTGGAACTCAGAAATCCTCCTTCCTCTTCCTCCCAATTGCTGGGAAAAAGGCATATGCCACAACAACCCTGCCTGTCTTTTGTATTAAATCTAGTATTGTGTATGGTAAAATGGTAATGATTTACATACTTTTATAATATGTAACTAAAATTAAAAAAAATATTTTTATACATGTCTTATAAATTGCTAGTTTAGTAAAACTGAAATGTTTATTTTGAACATTTGTTTTCAAAAGCCATGATATATGCAATATGACATGACTTTAATCTCAGAATTGGAGTGATATGGTACTAATTTTTATAGTCATTTACATTCCTTACTGTGACAACTCATAAATCTTGGAAATTGAGAAACAGACACTCAATTCAAATAATCATTCAGTTTTGATTTATGTATTTTATATCACAGTGTATTAAAAGAGGCCAAACTATTACTTATCTGTTCTAATAGAGCTATAATTTAACATATTTTGAAATTACAATTCAATTTCAACACAGATATATTTATGATTTAGCCAGTAATCCTTTATTATCAGGTTTTACTATAACAGTAGATTCAACATTATGATTTCAATAGATATGTTTATATCATTGAGTAACTTAAGTGTTACATGAACACATACAAGTACAGTCGTGACAAACAGGAAATAAATTCCAAATCATACTTCTATGCTTAGGGATGTAAGGGGCTTTCCAAAAATAAATAAATATTTACTGCTCGAGTGTATATAACCAATAAAAGCATATTGCATAGGAACCAAATCCATAGAAAGGAGAAAAGACTTGTGTAATTTTATTCCATTTTAAAATTTAAAATAAGAGTATTTTTCATATGTATTTCTATAAGAATATTTTACCTTCCAATATCATTCATACATACTATTCACAACACTTTTTTCTCTTCTTAATAGACAACAGGCAATTGAAGTAAAATTCTAAAAAAATTAAAAACAAACAAATTAAAAACACTTAAACACAGAACTTCCATAAAATATTGGGAAGCATTATATTGAAAATACAATTGGAGCAATAACATCAATGGCATTAATTTAATAAGAGAAAAATAAAGAAAGGACCTTTTACATGGACCGAATTAAATGACCAACAGAAATATAATTTTAATGTAATCTTGAAACATTCCCTTTGATTTGTTATACCAAATGAAATTTTTGTTTGTGACAGGTTTGTACACTAAAATATCAGTATTATTTTTCAACTTATATTAAGGAGTTGTTTCCTGAAATTCGAAAGTAAACGGACACCATATCTCTTTTTCCATATAAATAAAAATACAAGTGTGTATCACATCTATCCCTTACACAGCATGAAATATGCTGTGCGATTCATAAAGAGGCATTTTGAAACACTACAAAGTTTTTTTTTTCTATTTACAAAGTCACAAATCCTTCCAATGCTGACCTACTTTCTAAATAAAAAAGGAAACTTGCACATCTAGGAAAAATAGTTAAACTAAGTAAATGGAAATTTTCATGGTTATATATGCTGTATCATTTCATGTTCCTAATGAAATAGAAAAAAAAGTAGAATACTTGCCTTCCACTGTCATATCTCTTCTCTATATATATCTGAATTTTGTATTAGAAGATAGCAAACACAAAACAAATTAGCATGCTTCTGCTTCTATTAGAAATTGGCAGAAACTGGAAAGAACCCAAATGTCCCTCAATAGAACAATTTATAAAGAAAATGTGGTATATTTACACAATGGAGTACTTCCCAGCAATTAAAAAATGAATTCATGAATTTATTTTAGCAAATGTTTGGAACTGTAAATATCATTCTAATTGAGTAACCCAATCACAAAAGAATACACATGGAATATTTTCACTTATAAGTGGCTATTAATCCAGAAGTTCTGAATACTAAAGATACAATTAACATATCAAATGATTCCCAAAAAGAAGGAACGATAAGGTACTGGTCCTGGAAATGTTTGATGCAGCATTGTAGGGGAATACCAGGACACAGGAAAGAAAAATGGGAGTGGGTGATTGGGGAATGGGTCGAGGGAAAGGGGAGTATGGGACTTATCAGGAGGAGGGAACTGGGAAAGGGGAAATCATTTGAAATGTAAACTAAGAATAAAGAAAATTAAAAAAAAAGGAAAATGGATATAAAAATTAGTTTAAATGCTGCGTTATAATATATTTAGATTGGTACATTATGTCATCAGTCTCATCATATTAATCCTCATTTGCTACAGGTATGTTTTATCATAATATACAAGTTGGCAAACAAATTACATCATTGACTTCGTGAAAGATTATATGGAAACAATCAAACATATAGGATGGCAAATCATCACTGTCAATGATTAATGGTCAAATAAAGAGAGAATTCCTAAAATGTGTCCTAATTGCAGAGTCTATACATCCATACAGTGATCCATGACAAGAATGGAATGGAAAGGACCAAAGCAACTCTCTTACCAGCTATAGCCTCTTTAGCTTCTGCTTCTCGAAAGCACTTTGAAACGCCACCAATATGCTACCCCAGGTTTAGGTTGTAGCGCTATGGATATTGGTCAGGTTTGTTTATGATTGACTTATAAGTACTTGTAAGTGTGTGAGAACCTTGAATCACTTTTTCCAGCAGTTTCATAATGTTCGGTTTTTTACACATTTCTAATATTTTTTAAATTACATTTTCATTATGATATGGGAATCAAATGTTAATTTTATCAAATTAATTTTTACTCACTAGCATTGTTAATTTCATTTAAATAATTTAACATGCAAATATGTCTAGAAAACAATTCAGTGTTTTGGAAAATTCAGGTGCAACTTTTGTTGAGGTACAAAATATCAATGTATTTTACACTTCAATTTTTCTTACTTCTATAAAAAATTTGGATAAAATACATTAAGTACAAAAATTTGAAAAATTTAGCTATATAATCTCATTGGATGTTTTCAATATTTGTAATAATATTGTAGATCTGATCACGTGTCCAGTCCTAGTATATAATTTGATGCTAGTGTTATCTTTCAGTTAGAAATCTTTGAAGAAGAAAAATAGGATGATTAATAGGAACACACAAACGGGAACTATAGAGTATCCATATTTTTAAATTTGCAGTTGTATATTAAAGGTTCTTTAGAAAATCAGTTGAACTAGAAGGTATTTTGCTGGAATAAACACATGAAGATACAGAAAAGTGATGTTACCACATGATGATAGAGAGGTGAAATGATATTAGGTTAAAGGACAAAGGTAAGGGATTATTCTTGGCTTATAATTTTTCCACTTTACATTGAAGAGTTGACATGCATTTGTATGGATACCATAACCAGGAATACATTAAGAATATTTCTGGAGAAGTGTCAAACTGTTTCTGTTTCAGCATATGATGGGTGCTTGGCAGCAATGTCATGTTGGTCATGTTCTCATGTTGAGGTAAAACCTGTGTAGATGAAAACCTGTGGAGTACACTTGATATTTGGTGGGAGAATCTAAACACTTCAAAGTTTACTCACCAAACCTTAGATAGCATTGCTTATAGAGAAAGCTGTGTAAACATTACAAGTCTCATATCTTCACTAATTTTAACTTTGCAGAGAGAAGCTCAGGTGAGATTATCTATAGGTGCTCTTGCTAATTCCTCATGCTGACCTGTACTGAGGCTGAGTTCTGGCAGTGTCTTCTACATTGTGCTACCACAGATGATTCTTGTTTATTATTCTGACTCTACTAATTTCCACTTCTGATATATGAGTGATGAGTTTGTGAGTGAAGCAGTGAACCATATTATATATATATATATATTTTATATATATATATATATAAATATGTTTATATATATATATATATATATATATATATATATATATATATATATATATATAAACATTTTTAAACAGGTCCACTTTCTTTAACATTATTACTCAAGCACTTGTGGAGAATTTGGCTGGAATTGATACAGGTCTGGTTTCTGATGTTCTACCATATACACCCCACATCCACTTTTTGATCCATCTCTAAATATATTGGGAGCATGTGGCATTGAACCTTATTAGGGGCAACAAACAATTGCTTTCTTCTCAATAATCTTATTAGCCTGATAATAATCAATAATTAATAATCTCAATAATCTTCATAAGCCTGATCCAAAACCTTCTCATCTTTATTACTCAGAAGCATATCATCCATGTAGTGGATGCATCTTACTCTGGAATATTGCTCTCTTAGAGGAGCGACGACAGCACTCACAAACACTTGACACATAGTGGGACTATTATCCATGCCCTGGGGTAACACTTTCCATTCATACCTATTATCAGGTTCCTCTTGATTACAGGAAGGGATGGTAAATGCAAACCGCTCCCTGTCTTTAATGAAGAGAGGGATTTAAAAGAAACAGTCTTTTATATCTATTACTATGACTGGCCAATGTCTAGGTAAGGCAGGCAATAAGGCAAGGCCTCGCTGCACTGGGCCCATCACTTGCATTTGTTGATTAATAGCGTGGAGGTCATGAAGCAGCCTCCATTTTCCTGTTTTCATTTTTATAACGAAAATGTGTGTGTTCCAAGGAGATACTGAGGTTTGAGTGTGCCCAAGGGAGAGCGGTTCACTTACTAAGGAATGAGCTACTGCAAGATTTTCAGTAGAAAGGTGCCATTGAGGAACACACACAGGTTGATCTGTCTTCCATGTGATTGGAATACCCTCCTCAATGGCCCCTAGGAAAAACCCAGACCTTGCCAATCTGGTCTTTGTTGAGCAACAACTGGGATAGTCTTTCCTTGTATAAATTTCCCAATTCCCCTTCCGGTGTAATGCCCCATCTGCTTCATGAGTTGTTGCAAGACTTCCGAATATTTATTGGTTAATTTATAGCTCATATTCTTCAGCAAATCCCTCCCACATATGGTGATTGGCAAATCTAGGACATACGGCTGTATTACACCAGAGTGTCCTTCCTGATCTTGCCACTTTAGCTGTCTTGCAGTAATATCCTGGTCCTTTGCATAACCCAAGCCCTGTAACGTGAGAGGAGATCTGGATTGGCCAGCTTTCTGGCTAATCCTTTTTAGCTATTATGCTTTTGTCAGCTCCAGTGTCCAGTAGTTCCTGAATCTGTCTATTTTCAATTTGCAACTCTACAATGGGGGCGCTGGTCTAAATCCAGTGCCAAAAATGTAAGGTGATTTCCAATGGATCTGAACACTTTTTCCCCCTATTTATTTTCTGAGCTGGACACTTTCCATGCAAACTAGGGAGCACAATGAGCTGAGCTATTCTATCTCCTGGGGAAATAACTATAATTCCTTTTGGGGACTCTACCTTTATCCTGACTATTTCTTTAAAATCTGGATCAATAATCCCCGGGTGCACTATAAAGCCTCTCAAAGCAGTGGGTGATCTACCAATGAGTAGGCCGATGGTATCAGGGTCAAGGGGTCCTTTAAAATCAGTATCAATTATTTGGACTCCCATTTGAGGAGTTAATACGAACCTGGAGGTGGAGCGGAGGTCCAATCCTGCAGAAACTAAAGTGGCTCTCCGCGGTCCCTTGGATGGCGAAAGGCGGCCATCTCTCCAATGCGGGACTCGTGGTTTGTTCCACTATGGCCCCATATATTTGTGGGCCCTGGGGACGAGGGCCATGCTAGCCGTTTTTGGCCAAGAGCCTCCATAGCCAGACGGAAGGGGCTGTCCATGTATGTCCTTAATGGATCTATACTCATTAGCCCAGTGATTTCCCTATTTGCACTTGGGACACAACCCAGGTTGTCTAGGGCGTGGAATTCCACCCGTGCCTGTGCTTCCTGTTTCCGGACATTGTTTTTTAAGATGGCCCAGCTTTCCACACCTGAAGTAAGCTCATGACGGTGACTTCCTGTTCTGTGTTAATTGTACCAGAGCCGTAGCAAGACCTGCATTAGTCAGTGGCCCTCCTAAATCTCTGCACACTTTCATCCATTCCTCTATCCCCTTGTTTTTGAACAGGGTTATAGCCGCACAGCACTCCTTTGTGCATTGTTCAAAAACAAGCTGCTTTATTAGGGAACCTGCCAAAAATTCTGGTGGCAGTCTCGAGGAATCGATCAACAAAATCAGAGAAAGGCTCCAGAGGCCCTTGAATAACCTTAGTAAGATTTACTGTTACCTCCCCTATCTTGGGGAGGGACTTCCAAGCTTTTATGGAAATATCATTGACTTGATTGTATACTTGCACTGGATAACCAGTCTGTTGGTTGTCGTACCTTCCTTGACCCAGGATCATATCCCTATCCCATCGTGGATTGCCCAGTACTATATTAGCGGCTTCCTGCTCAGTTGCAAATTCTAAAAGGAATGCTTTCCAATCAAGGCATTGTCCTGGGCTTAGGCAGGCACGGACCAATGATTTCCAGTCCCCAGAAGTCATACAGTGCCTAGTGAGAGCCTCAACTTGAGCCACCGTGAAGGCAGCGGATGATCCATAATTCCAAACTGATTCTGCCAGAGATTTGATAACTTTAAAGTCTAAAGGCTCATGACTCCTTTGCCCTTGTGGATCTTGAAACACTGTATAAGCTACAGAGAGCTTGGTGCGATTCTGTGACCAAACTTGTGGACAAAAGGAACTCCCTGTATACTGAGTAGTCTCTAGATAAGGTGGAGGAGTGGAAGTTGCTGGCAGGGTGGGGACGGCCACACCCATTGATGGCACCACCACCCCTGACTTATCTCTAAGTTTCTTCCTCTGTTTTAGGCTCTCTCCCTCCAACTGTTCAACCAGAGCATGTATCTCCTCCTCCTCAAGAGCAGAATCTTTGAAACTAAAATCTCCTAGCCCTTCTGAGGCAGGGTAGAGAGACTTTTCCCCTTTTTATTTAACCCTCTCTGCCTTTTCTGATCTTACCTCTTGTAAGATTTCTAAAGCAGTTTGTCCATCCTCTACGGCCTTACAGCATTTTTTTATCTTCTAAACAGCCCCTAACAAGCTTCCAAATAGGTCTTACTCCTCTTTTGAGTGTGCCCTGATCCCAGGCAAAGTCCAGATCCTTCCCTAACCTACCCCAGCAGGCGACCATTAGGCTGCCATAAACAGCAAACCAGGGTGCCACGGTTTCAAATTCATTAAGAAATTTCTCTAAGGTTGATTTCTTGATCTTTAAATTCTTTGATAAAAGCAGCTCCTGAAGAGCCGGAAAAATTGGATGAGACTGTGAGGTCTCCATTTTAAAAATTAAGGCTCTAAGTCTTTTTACTTGTGATCACTGGGACTGCCTGTCGGTCAGCAAAACCAGAACACGACTCTCCAAAAAAGAACACAGGCAAAAATGTAGGACACTACTATCAGAGCAGAGTCCAAAAATGTAACCCTTTAATTTTCACTATGTCTCTAATCTGCGAACTTAAACCCCTGTCCACAAGGCTGCGGACTTTACTTTCGGTTAGCTTTCCGCAAACTTTTTGCTCCCTCTTTGTTTACAGAGAGGAGCAGGCTACCCACGTTTAATGGTCCCTTATGTCCCAACGTACCTTGGGAACTTACCAGTGCACTACCCTGACTGCAAGAAATTCTGATCTTCGAACCCCCCGAACAAGAAGAGTTCCTGGGTTTCAGCACCAGTTGTTGCAACCACCCTCGCCAGCAAGGAGTGATGCAACACAGGAAGATCTCCAAGTAGTTTACTCAGGATCCCTGTACAAGCTTCTTCTGACCCCAGAGAGAACAAGCCAAGCCCTAAAATACTAATAGCTAGCCAATTAGGCTTAGCCACGTGGGCATTGCTGATAGGCTGTATCAATGGGGAAAGCACAAGCCTTGGGAACAGACTCCACCAAAATAAAAAGTTGTTTATGACGGGGAGCCCATCAGTGGGAAGGCGGAAAGCCGAAACCCGCACCATTTTAAGGGCACAGTAGCAAGCAGCTCCCTACATTGGTCCATCTAACATTGAATAGTTTACCTCCATTTGGAGGAATAAAATAATGAGAAATGAACTAAAACATTCTCTGGGTGTATGTCCCAGTTCTTTCTGCTGTAGAATAAAGTAGAGGAGTTTCAACAATCTCACCTCAATCAGGATCACAAGGTGAGGTAAGACATGTGATAAGGCAAAACCAGTGTTATTTTGAAAGATATTATATTTTCAATTACTACTCACTAAGGCTTAGATAGAGTTCCTTATAGAGCTAGCTTTGCAATGGTTCTTTGGATCATATCTTCACTGATCTTTCTTTGCAGAGAGAGGCACAAATGAAATCTTGTCCTGCTATTCATCCAAATTACTCCTGCTAACTTGTATGTTGGCTGCATCCTGGACATCTATGCTTGGTATGGTAAAAACTGCTAATTCTTAATTGTTTCCTGATTCTACTGATCTAGACTGATGTGAATAGATCAGGGAAACATTCAATAAAAATAAGAAATTACTAAACATATTTCCAATAATCCAGCAATTCAAAGCATAATCAATGGAAAACAAAAACAACAAAAAAGATGGGAACCACATCCTAGAAAAAGCAAGATATAGATGCTCTAATAATAAACCCCCAAAGAAGATTATAAAATTCACAAATATAAAAATTCCAGGAAAAATAACAGGAAGCAACAATCCCTAGTCCTTAACATTTTATAATATCAATGCACTTGATGTACAAATAAAAGATATAGACTAACAGACTGGATATATAAACAGGAACCAACAATTTCCTCCATAGTGGAAATGAATCTCAGTGTCAAAGACAATCTCTACCACAGAGTAAAAATTTGGAAAACAATTTTCCAAACATGTGTTTCCTGGAAACAAGATGGATTAGGGATTCCTATATCCAGTTAAATAGACTGTCATCCAAAAGTCATCAAAAAAGATACAAAATAATACTTTATACCCATCAAAGGGAAAATCTACAATGAAGTACTTTCAATAGTGAACTTATATGCTTTTAAAGCAAGAGCATCCACATCTATGAAAGAAACTTTACTAGAAATCAATGCACGCATTGAACCTCACACAGTAATTGTGGATGGCTTCAACACCTGTCGCTCCTCAATGGACAGATCAGAAAAACAAATTTTTCAGAAACACAGTAAAATTAACTGACGTTTTGTTCCAAACAGAGTTAATAGATATTTATAGAACATTTTATCCCAAATCAAAAGCACATACCTTCTCCTCAGCCCATCATGATACCTTCTAAAAATAGAGCACATAATTGCTAACAAAACAGACCTCAAATGATATAAGATGATAGAAATTATTCGAGGCCTCCTATCAGATTACTATGGAGTGAAGCATGAATTGAAATTATCATTATTTGCAGATGATGAGAGAGTATATGTAATGGACCCATAAAATTTCAGCAAAAAACACCTACAACTGATAAACAACTTTAGCAAACTGACTGGATATAAAAGCAACTCAAGCAAATCAGTAGTCCTCCTATACTCGAACAAAAAAACAGGCTGCAAAAGAATTGGGGAAATGATACCCTTTGTGAAATCTATAAATAATATAAAGTATCTTGGTTTGACTCTACCCAAAATAGTGAGGTTCTGTATGACAGTTACTTCAGGTTGTTGAATAAAGAAATAAACAAAACCTCAGAATATAGAAAATTCTCCTATGCTCTTGGATTGACAGGATTGATATACTAAAAATGGCCATATTGCCAAAAGCAGTCTACAGATTCAAAGCAATCCCAATTAAAATCATATCTAAATTCTTCCAAAAACAATTCTTAAATTCTACTTGAATAACAAAAATTCCAATACAGTTGAAACTATTTTCATCAGTAAAAATACTTCCAGGGGAATCAGTATCCTGGACCTCTGGTGATACTAAAAAGTGATAGTGTTGAATACTGAAGTGTAATAGTACAGTGACATGTACGTAGATCAATGGAACAGAATTGATAACCAAGCAATGAACCCAAACCCTTATGGTTACTTTATATTTGACAAAGCGCAAAATCCATGTGGTAAATAAAAGATAGACATTTCAACAAATGGTGCTGGTTCAAGTGGAGGTCAGTATGCAGAAGAATGTGAATAGAACCATTATCTTCTTTTACTGAACTCAAGTCCATGTGGATCATGGACCACCACATAAATCCAGACATATTTAAACTAATAGAAAAGAAACTAGGAAATAGCCTCGAGCTCATGGTCACAGGGGGAATTTTCCTAAACAGAACATCAAGGAATTATTGTTTTAGATAAAGAAATGACAAATGACACCTCATACAAGTAAAAAGATAATGTAAAGAAAAGGACCTTGTCAATGTGACTAAAGGCAAATTAACAAATTGGGAAAAGTTCTTTACCAACAATATTACAGACAAAAGGAAATATTCAGGATATAAGGATATAGAATGGGTGAGAAGCAGCCAAATAAATGTTCAACAGTCGTAGTCTTTAGGGAAATGCAAATCAAAACCACATTGGAATTTCACCTCCCATAATTCCGAATGGCTAACATCAAAAATCCAGTACATAAGAGTTGCTGGCTAAGATGTATAAAAGGAGGAATACTTCTCAAGTGCTTATGGGTCACAAATTGGTACAATATCTCTGAAAAATCAATCTGAAAGATCATCAAAAATCTGTACTTGATTCTACCAGAGGATCCTGCTATACCAGTTCTGGACATATAACTGGAAGATTCCTCAGCATCTAATAAGGACAAATGCTCCATTATGTTCAAAGCAGCCAATTTTATAATAGCCAGAAGCCAGAAATAACACAGATGTCCCCCAACAGAGGAATGGATACAGAAACTATGAAAAATATATCTATACACAATGGAGCACCATTCAGCTATTTAAAAGAATGAATTCTTGAAATTTTCAAGCAGTGTGATAGAAATGCAAAGTGTGTCGAAATCCAATCACAACAGAACACACTCACTGACAAATGGATATTAGCTCAGGAGCTTGGATTCCCAAGACACAATTCACATCTAAAATTAACCTCAATTTTAAAAATAAGCAAAGTATGTAAAGGACATGTATTCTTAAAGGAATATACATATGTCAAAAATTCTGAGCTAAATTATTTTTACTTTTGTATATACTATGAGCAATTGCAATATACATTTCCACATATACTACAGGTATCATAAATTATAATGAACACAATGTCAAATATATTTCATCACTAATATTTTCCGGATATACTAGAAACAGTCAAACTAACAGGATGAGAACAGAACACAACCAATGATTAATGGTCTCACCAAAAGAGAAATCCTTCCGTGTATTTCCATTTCTGAATTGATACAACTATAGAATAATCCTTGTCCAGAATGGGAATTCAAACGTTAAAATCTAGTCAAATAGCAGTCATATACTGTTTAGAATTTTCTTTTAAAAATCATTTGGCGACATCACAAATATGCTGTGCCATGCTTATATGGTAGAGGTATACACATTGGATAGTCTGTTTCTGATTGACTTATTAGTAAATGTGAAGGTGTGAGAATCTCACATTTTTTCCAATAATTTCATAAAATTCTGGTTTGTATTTACAAATAACATATTTATACTATATAATAATTTTCATTGGGTGTAAATAAGTATAATTTTTAATTTTATCATATTTATTTTGTACTCCATAGCATATTGAAATTCCTCATGAATCTGCAAAACATATTCATTCTTTTGGAAAATTTCATGTACAGCATTATTAAATTTTAGAAAATGAGAAAGGAGTGAACTCTTCAATTTATCTTAATTATGTATAAACTTTGACAAAATATATTATTCAGAGCTCTTTGAAAAATTAATTCAAATAATATCACTAGGTGTTTTGAAAAAATGTAAGTTGCACAAATGATCATGTGTCCAGTCATATGGTTTATTTTTTTCTAGTCTTATCTTTCAATATAACTCTGTGAAGAAGAAAATGACAATGAAGAAAAAGGTCAAGTAAAATTGGTACTATTGAGCATGTTATTTTTAAAAATCTGAAGTGGAAAATCGAGATTACTTTAGAAATTCGTTTGATATATAAAAAGTTTTGCTGTGGGAAACAGATGAAGAAACAAATGAGAAATAATTTACTTTGGCTAAATAAACACGGGAAGAAAGGTTTTTGGTAATGACATTCTTTTTTTTTTTTTTATTCGATATATTTTTTATTTACATTTCAAATGATTTCCTCTTTTCTAGCCCCCCTCTCCCCGAAAGTCCCGTAAGCCCCCTTCTCTCCCCCTGTCCTCCCACCCAACCCTTCCCACTTCCCCGTTCTGGTTTTGCCGAATACTGCTTCACTGAGTCTTTCCAGAACATGGGGCCACTCCTCCTTTCTTCTTGTGCCTCATTTGATTTGTGGATTATGTTTTGGTATTCCAGTTTTCTAGGTTAATATCCACGTATTAGTGAGTGCATACCATGATTCATCTTTTGAGTCTGGGTTACCTCATTTAGTATGATGTTCCTAGCTCCATCCATTTGCCTAAGAATTTCATGAATTCATTGTTTCTAATGGTTGAATAGTACTCCATTGTGTAGATATATCACATTTTTTGCATCCACTCTTCTGTTGAGGGATACCTGGGTTCTTTCCAGCATCTGGCAATTATAAATAGGGCTGCTATGAACATAGTAGAGCATGTATCCTTATTACATGGTGGGGAATCCTCTGGGTATATGCCCAGGAGAGGTATAGCGGGATCTTCTGGAAGTGAGGTGCCCAGTTTTCCGGGGAACCGCCAGACTGATTTCCAGAGTGGTTGTACCAATTTGCAACCCCACCAGCAGTGGAGGAGTGTTCCTCTTTCTCCACACCCTCTCCAACACCTGCTGTCTCCTGAATTTTTAATCTTAGCCATTCTTACTGGTGTAAGGTGAAATCTCAGGGTTGTTTTGATTTGCATTTCCCTAATGACTAATAAATTTGAACATTTTTTAAGATGCTTCTCCGCCATCCAAATTTCTTCAGGTGAGAATTCTTTGTTTAACTCTATTCCCCATTTTTTTTTAATAGTGTTGTTTGGTTTTCTGGAGTCTAACTTCTTGAGTTCTTTATATATATTCGATATTAGCCCTCTATTTGATGTAGGATTGGTGAAGATCTTTTCCCAATGTGTTGGTTGCCGATTTGTCCTATTGATGGTGTCCTTTGTCTTACAGAAACTTTGTAATTTTATGAGGTCCCATTCATCAATTCTTGCTCGTACACCATACGCTATTGGTGTTCTGTTCAGAAACTTTCTCCCTGTACCAATGTCCTCAAGGGTCTTCTCTAGTTTCTTTTCTATTAGCTTCAGAGTGTCTGGCTTTATGTGGAGGTACTTGATCCATTTGGATTTGAGCTTAGTACAAGAAGAAAAGAATGGATCAATTCGCATTCTTCTGCATGCTGACCTCCAGTTGAACCAGCATCATTTTTTGAAAAGGCTATCTTTTTTCATTGGATGTTTTCAGCCTCTTTTTGGAGGATCAAGTGGCCATAGGTGTGTGGATTCATTTCTGGATCTTCAGTCCTGTTCCATTGATCCTCCTGCCTGTCACTGTACCAATACCATGCAGTTTTTAACACTATTGCTCTGTAGTATTGCTTGAGATCAGGGATACTGATTCCCCCAGACTTTCTTTTGTTGCTGAGAATAGTTTTAGGTATCCTGGGTTTTTTGTTATTCCAGATGAATTTGATAATTGCTCTTTCTAACTCTGTGAAGAATTGAGTTGGTATTTGGATGGGTATTGCATTGAATATATATATTGCATTTGGCAAAATGGCCATTTTAACTATATTGATTCTACCGATCCATGAGCATGGGAGGTTTTCCCATTTTTGAGGTCTTCTTCCAATTCCTTCTTCAGAGTCTTGATGTTTTTGTCATATAGATCTTTCACATGTTTGGTAAGAGTCACCCCAAGATACTTTATACTGTTTGTGGGTATTGTGAAGGGGGTCATTTCCCTAATTTCTTTCTCAGCCTGCTTATCCTTTGAGTATAGGAAGGCCAATGATTTGCTTGAGTGGATTTTATACCCTGCCACTTTGCTGAAGTTGTTTATCAGCTGTAGGAGTTATGTAGTTGAGTTTTTTGGGTCACTTAGGTAGCCTATCGTGTCATCTGCAAATAATGATAGTTTGACTTCTTCCTTTCCAATTTGTATCCCTTTGACCTCCTCATGTTGTCGAATTGCCCGAGCTTGTACCTCAAATACAATATTGAAAAAATAAGGAGAAATGGGACAGCCCTGTCTAGTCCCTGATTTTAGTGGTATTGCTTCAAATTTCTCTCCATTAAGTTTGATGCTGGCTACCAGTTTGCTGTATATTGCTTTTACTATGTTTAGGTATGTGCCTTGAATTCCTGTTCTTTCCAATACTTTATGCATGAAACGATGCTGAATTTGTCAAATGCTTTTTCAGCATCCAATGAGATGACCATGTGTTTTTTTTTTTTTCTTTGTGTTTGTTATGTTGCGGATTGCATTGATGGATTTCCGTACATTGAACCAACCCTGCATTCCCGGTATAAGACTACTTGGTCATGGTGGATGATCATTTTGATGTGTTCTTGGATTCGGTTGGCAAGAATTTTATTAAGAATTTTTGCATCGATGTGCATAAGGGAAATTGGTCTGAAGTTCTCTTTCTTTGTTGGATATTTGTGTGGTTTTGGTATCAGCAAAATAGTGGCTTCGTAGAAGGAATTGGGTAGAGTTCCTTCTGCTTCTCTTTTGTGGAATTGTTTGAAAGTCTTGGTGTTAACTCTTCTTTAAATGTCTGATAGAATTCTGCACTGAAACCATCTGATCCTGTGCTTTTTTTGGTTGGAAGACTTTCTATGACTCCTTCTATTTCTTCAGGCGTTATGGGACTGTTTAGATGATCTATTTGGTCCTGATTTAAATTTGGTATTTGGTATCGGTCAAGGAAATTGTCCATTTCCTCCAGATTCTCCATTTGTGTTGATTACATGCTCTTGGAGTAGGATCTGATGATTTTTGGATTTCCTCAGTTTCCGTTGTTATATCTCCCTTTTCATTCATAAGTTTGTTAATTTGGATACTTTCTTTGTGCCCTTTGGTCAGTCTGGCTAAGGGTTTATCTATCTTGTTGATTTTCTCAAAGAACCAGCTCCTGATTTTGTTGATTCTTTGTATGGTTCTCTGTGTTTCTTCTTGATTGATTTCGGCCCTGAGTTTGATGATTTCCTGTCTTCGACACCTCCTGTGTGAAATAGCTTCTTTTTCTTCCAGGGCTTTCAGGTGTGTCATTAAGCTGGTAATGTATGCTCTCTCCATTTTCTTTTTGGAGTCACTCAGGGTATGAGTTTTCCTCTTAGCACTGCGTACATTGTGTCCCATAGATTTGGGTATGTTGTGTCTTCATTTTCATTGTGTTCTAAAAAGTCTTTTATTTCTTTCGTTATTTCTTCCTTTTTTTTGTTGCTATTAAAGACCACTTTTACTCCACAGTGATCTGATAGGAGGCATGGGATTAGTTTGATCTTCTTATATTTGTTGAGGTCTGTCTTGTGACCAATTATATGGTCGATTTTGTAGAAGGTACCTTGAGGTGCGGAAAAAAACATATATTCTTTTGCTTTAGGATAGAATGATTTACATATATATATATATATATATATATATATATATATATATATATATATATATATATATATATATATATATATATTTGTTAAACCTAATTGGTCCAAAGCTTCAATAAGTTTCATTGTGCCCCTGTTTAGTTTCTGTTTTCCTGATCGGTCCATTGAGGAAAGTGCAGTGTTGAAGTCACATACAATTATTGTGTTAGGTGCAATGTGTGCTTTGAGCTTTAATAAAGTTTCTTTTACAAAAGAGGGTTCCCTTGCATTTGGAGCACAGATGTTCAGCATTTAGAGTTCTTCTTGTTGTATTTTTCCTTTGACCAGCAAGAAGTGTCCCTCAGAGTCTCTTTTGAGGACTTTGGGTTGAAAGTCAATTTTATCTGATATTAAAATGGCTACTCCAGTTTGTTTTCTGAGACAATTTGCTTGTAAAATTGTCTTCCAGCCTTTTACTCTAAGGTAGTGTTTGTCTTTGACCCTGAGGTGTGTTTCCTGTAAGCAGCAAAATGTAGGGTACTGTTTGCGTATCCAGTCTGTTAGTCTATGTCTTTTTATTGGTGCATTGAGTCCTTTGATGTTAAGAGATATTAAGGAATAGTGGTTGTTACTTCCTGTCATTTTTGACGTTATTTTTTAAATTTGATCGGTTTTCTTTTGGGTTTCATGAAAGGTTACTATCTTGCTTTTTCCAGGGTGAAGTTTCCCTCCTTGTATTGGTGTTTTCCTCCTATTATCCTTTGTAGGGCTGGGTTTGTGGATAGATATTGGGTAAACTTGGTTTTGTCATGGAATATCTTAGTTTCTCCATCTTCGGTGATTGAGAGTTTTGCTGGATATAGTAGTTTTGCCTGGCATTTGTGTTCTCTTAGTGTCTGCGTGAGATCTACCCAGGATCTTCTAGCTTTCATAGTCTCAGGTGAAAAGTCTGCTGTGATTCTGATAGGTCTTCCTTTATATGTTACTTGGCCTTTTTATCTTACTGCCTTTAATATTCTTTCTTTGTTTAGTACATTTGGGGTTTTTATTATTATGTGACGGGAAGTATTTCTGTTCTGGTCCAGACTGTTTGGAGTTCTGTAGGCTTCTTGAATAATCATGGGCATCTCTCTCTTTAGGTTAGGGAAGTTTTCTTCCATAATTTTATTGAAAATATTTGCTGGCCCTTTAAGTTGTAAATCTTCACTCTCATCTATGCCTATAATCCTTAGGTTTGGTCTTCTCATTGTGTCCTGGATTTCCTGGATATTTTGGGTTACAAACTTTTTGCATTTTGCATTTTCTTTAACAGTTGAGTCCATGGTTTCTATGGTATCTTCAGCACCTGAGATTCTTTCTTCTATCTCTTGTATTCTGTTGTTGATATTTGCATCTCTGTCCCCTGATTTCTTACCAAGGCTTTCTATCTCCCAAGTTGTCTCCTGTTGAGTTTTCTTAGTTGTTTCTACTTCTGATTTTAGATCCTGGATGATTTTGCTTAGCTCCCTCACTTGCTTGTTTGTACTTTTCTGTAATTCTTTAAGAGATTTTTGTCTTTCCTCTTTCATGACTTCAGCCTGTTGACCAAAGTTCGCCTGTATTTCTTTAAGTGATTTTTGGGGTTTCCTCATTATTGGCTTTTGTATTCTCCTGGATTTCTTTCAATGATTTTTGTGTTTCCCTTGCAAGGGCTTCTAACTTTGATCCATTTTCTCCTGAATTTCTTTATGTATGTCCTTCATGTGTTCCTGTACCAGCATCATGACCAGTGATTTTAAATCCCAATCTTGCTTTACTGGTGTGATGGGGTATCCAGGACATGCTGGTAAAGGAGAATTGGGTTCAGGTTTTGCCATATTGCCTTGATTTCTTTTAGTGATGTTCCTGCATTTGTCTTTTGTCATCTAGTTCTCACTGGTGTTAGTTGGTCTTTTCAATGCTGGACTCACCAGTGCAAGCTGCCCCTTCCCAGGTGGCCTCTGGTGCACAGCTTACCTCTTGCACTGCCTGGAGTCAGGGTGCTGTTGCCCAGGCTGTTCAGATCTCAAAGCAGACAACTGAAGGCTCCCGCTGGGGCCCGCTCGATTCACTGGAGCACTCCGACTTCTCCCTTCTGGCCGCCCAGAAGCCCCTCTTGCCTCTTGCAGGACCTGGAGATGTGGTGTTGCTGCCCAGGCTGATCTGGAACCGGAAGAGGAGAGATCTGAGTGCTCCAGCCAGAGGCCTCAGGACTGGAACTTTAGCTTCTTGCCACAGGAGCGAGCTGTGCTGTGAGCTCCCAGACTGCTTCTGGGTGCACACCATGTCTCCCACACTTCCTGGAGACCAAATGCTGTGGCTCAGGCTGTCAGATCCAAAAGCAGGCACCTGAAGGCTCCTACTGGGGCCTGCTGAATTCACCGGAGCACACCGACTTCTCCCCCTGAAAACCCAGAAGCCCCTCTTGCCTCTTGCAGGACCTGGAGATGTGGTGTTGTTGCCCACAGTAATGACATTCTTGAATTGACTACCTAATATTCACTAGTTTAAATCTATTTGGAGTAATAAAATAAGGAAAAATATAGTAAAATATTCTTCAGGTATATGTCCCAATTATTTCTGCTATTGCATATGTTGGATTATATTTAACAATCTCATTTCTGTCAGGATCACAATTTGAGGATAGACATATAATAAGTCAAAACCTGTTCCAGACCAGTGATATTTTGAAGCAGAATATATTTTCAATGGATACTCACTAAATCTTAGATAGGGTTCCTTATATTGCTAGCTTTGCAAAGAATCTTTGGAACATATCTTCACTGATCTTCAGTTTACAGAAAGAAACACAGCTGAAAACTTGTATTGGAGTGCCTCCAAATTCCTCCTGCATATTTGTATGTTGCTGTTTCTTAGATGTCTATGATAGGTAAGGTTACCACAACTGATTATTTGCTAAGCTGACACTACTGACCTGGACTGATGGTATATGTGTGAAGTGTTTGTCAGTGGCTCAGTGAAGCATCCTATAAAAATAAAAATAAATAATAAACTTTTATCCACAAATCCAACACTTCAGAGCATAATCATTGGAAAACATCAACCAAAACATCATACCACACCCTAGCAAAACAATAAATTGCTCTTCCATTAACAAAACCAAAAGAAGATTATAATTACACAAACATATTTTTTTCAAAAATAACAGGAAACAACAATCACTATTCCTTCATATCTCACAGCCGAAATGCACTCTATTCCCCAATAAAAGATATAGACTAACAGACTAAATATGTAAACAGGACACAACATTTTTCGTTATTTAAGGATTGCATCTCCGTGTCAAAGACAAACTCTACTACAGAGTTAAAGGTTGGCAAACAATTTTCCAAACATGTAGTCCACAGAATCATGACATATTATGCATTCCAATTAACAGAAAAATAGACTGGCAAACTAAAGTCATAAAAAAAAAGACATGGAAGGGCACTTTGTAAACCTCAAAGAATAATTACAGCATGAAGAACTTTCAATTCTGAAAATCTGTGCTACAAATGCAAAGGAATATCACTAATGAAAGAAACTTTACTGGAGTTCAAACCATGAATTGCACCTCAGACTGTAATTGTACGTGCCTTAAACAACTGACTCTCCTTAATGGACAGGTCACAGAAACATAAACTGTACAGAAGCACAGTGAAAATAACAGCAGTTTTTTACCAATGGTATTTAATAGATATCTATAGAACCTTTCATCCTAAATCAAAAGATTATAACATCGTCTCAGCACACCATGATACCTTCTCAAAAATAGACAAAATAACTAGTCAAAAATAAGACCTCAACAGATATAAGTTGATTGAAATAATTCCATGCATCTTATCAGATCGCTATGGAATAAGGGTGATCTTCAATAGCAATAAGAACAATGGAAAACAAACATACACCTGTAAGCTAAACAATGCTCTACTTAATGAGACATTGTTCAAGAAGGAAATAAGGAGAGAAATCAAAGACTTTCTGTGAATTTAATTAAAATAAAGGTTCAACATAGCAAAAATTTGTGACACAAAGAAAGTAGCGCTAAGACCAAAATTCATAGCTCTGTGCACCTCCAAGAAGAAGCTGGAGAGAGCACATACTACCAGCTTAAACATATACCAGAAAGATTTAAAACAGAAACTAATGCACACAAGTAGAGTAGAAGGAAGGAAATCATTCAATTCAGAGCTGAAGGCAACCAAATAAAAAGAGAAATAACTAGACAAGGAACCAACAAAACCATGCGCAGATTCTTTGATTAAATCAGCAAGATAGAAAACACTTGCATACATAAACCCGAGGACACAAAGTAAGTATCCAAATTAACACAACAAGAAATGAAAAGGGAGAAAAAACAAAAGAAAATGAGGAAATCTAAAAATAAATAAATAAATAAAAAATCATCAGATCCTACTACAAATACATATGGCAATAAAAGTGGAAAATCTGGATGAAATAAACAATTTCCTAGCCAGATACTAAATAGCAAATTTAAGTCATGATCAGACAGACCCTCTGAACAGTCTCAAACCCTGTAAAGGAATAGATGTGCTCATTGAAAGCACCTGTACCAAATAAAAAGAATATACCAGATGGTTTCTTTGCAGAATTTTATCAGAATTTCAACATAGACCTAATACCAATACTAAGCAAACTATTTTACTGAATAGAAGGAGACGGAACCCTACCTTACTTGCTGTATGAAGCCAAAATTACATTGATAGCAAAACCAAATATTCAACCAAATATTCAACAAATAAAAAAGAACTTAAGACCAATATCCCTTAATAATATCTATGCAAAAATGCTCAATAAAATATTAGCCACCTGAATCAAGCACATAACAAACATGTGGGATGATCATTCAACCCAATCATGTAGACTTCATCCTTAATCCTTCAAATGTAGAGCTGTTTCAATATATGGAAATCCATCAATGTTATTTAATATATAAACAAACTTAAGGAAAAAAATCACATGGTCTTGGATATAACAGGAATTCAAGGCCTATAAAAAAATAGTAAATACAATATAGAGCTAACCAATAGACAACATCAAGCTACATGGAGAGAAACTTGAAGCAATTCCTCTAAAATAAGTGACTAGACAATGCTGCCCTCTCGCTTTTTCTGTGTACTTACACAATATAGTACTAGAAGTTCTAGTAAGAGCAAAAAGAAAACAAATGGATGTCACAAGGATATGAATTAAAAAGAATGAAATAAAATTGTCATTATTAATATATGATATGATAGTTTACTTAAGGGAACCATAAAACTCCACCAGAAAATACCTACAGCTGATAAACATATTAAGCAAAGTGGCTGGTTACTGAAATAATTCAAGCAAATCAGTATCCTTCCAACACTCAAAGGATAAACAGGCTGAGAAAGTAATTAGGGAAATGGCACCTTGTATGATAGCCACAAACAATATAAAGTATCTTGGTTTGGCTCTAATCAAGCAAGTGAATGATTTGTATAGCAGGTACTTCAAGTCTCTGAATAAAGAAATCGAAGATGACCGTAGAATTTGGACAAACCTCCCATTCTTGTTTTGGAGAGTATAAGGTCCATTTTTCCAAAAGCCATCTACAGATTTAGTGAAATCCCCATTAAAAATACTATCAAAATTATACAAAACTTAGTAAATCATTTCTTAAATTCTTCTTGAATAGCAATAATCCCAATATAGGTAAAACTAATTTCATAAGTAATAGTAGTTCTAGGGGAATCAGGACCCTGGACCTCAGGCTGTACTACAAAGCAATAGTGTTAAATACTGCATGCTAATAGTACAGTAACAGATAGGTAGATCAATATAATAGAATTGATGAGCAAGCAAGAAACCCACACAACTATGGTTGCTAGATCTTTGACAAAGAGTGAAATCCATGCAGTGGGAAAAAGATAGCCTTTCCAACAAACTGTGCTGTTCAAGTGAAGGTCAGCATGGAGAAGAATGTGAATACGTCGATTCTTATCTCCGTTTAATAACCTTAATATGTTCATAGCAATCCTATTTATAATAGCCAGAAGCTGGAAAGGAGCCAGGTATCCATCAACCGAAAAATGGATGAAAATATAAATAATCATAGTAAATGAAATATACATCAAAGTAGTTGTCAACATCAAGCTACATGGAGAGAAACTTGAAGCAATTCCTCTAAAATAAGAGACTAGAAAATGCTGCCCTCACACTTTCTCTGTGTACTTAGTCAATATAGTACTATAAGTTATAGTGAGAGCAACAAGAATACAAATGGAGGTTACAGGGATATGAATTCAAAAGAATGAAGTAAAATTGTCATTATTAACAGATAATACAGAAACTACAACAGCCTAATCCAAGCAGGATGACAAAGGACCCAGACCCATCAGGAATGAAGGTATGGGTCAATCTTCCAGGAAAAGAGCCAAGACTTGCTGAGGTGCTTGCCGAAGGTGAAGGAAATACAGAATGAGTAGGAGGGGAAGGTAGTGATAAATACCAGCTAAGGCCACATAACCAGTTGCAGAAATGAGGATTATCAGTAATATGAACGCTTCTATCTCATTTTGTTAAAGATACATTTGTCTTTCTTCCAATCACTTTAACTTCAATTGGTACTGAAATACTAAAAAAAAATGTTACTAAGGGACATTTCCCCATTATAAATTTACAAATGTGGTTGCAATTGTACAAAGAATAGTTATATCATGTTAGGCATATTCACAATCTTGTTACTGTTTCCTGTGGATATGAGATATTATTTGTGTCAAGTTGACAAGGGGTAGATTGTAGTGGCTATTCCTGGTTGTCAACTTGACTATATCTGGAATGAACTACAGCCTAGAATTGGAAGGCTCACCTGTGACCCTAATTTGGGGGCTCAGTGATATAAGTTTCTGACCTGGATCTTGGTATAGAGATCTTGAAGCATAGTGGCTAAGACAAGGAGATCTCTGAGTTCAAGATCATTTGGGATTAAAGGCATGGATGCACACAACTATAATCTGGGCCACACCTACTACTGGAGAACTAAAGCCTTTAATCTGGGCCACACCCTCTGTTGGAGACCTACAGCCTTTAATCTGGGCTACACCCTCTGCTGTAGATATATAAGGACATTGGAAAAAGGAAGATTTACTCTCTCTACCTTGCCTGCTTGCTTCATGGGAATGAGAAACTCCTAGATCCCTGTACTTCCATTCACAGCGGCTGCTGACCATTGTTATGGAGTTGGACTACAGACTTAGTCATCAACAAATTCCCTAACTATATGGAGACTGAACATATGTTCTGTGACTCTAGAGAACCCAAATTAATACAATACAGGTCTATATAAATATATTATTAACATGGAGAACTCTAGTTTCTATGCTTCCTCTCCTGTAAATAACATATTCTTAGTGGTTTTCAAGATCTCCAGATCCAGGATTTCGATCTGGTCAAAAGTAATATAACTCTTGTTCTGACTTAAAAATTTGGATATTGAATTTTGCAACTATTAAATAAATTTTCTCTTTCTGGTTTACCATCATGCCCATAAATCATTGAAGAGATTATTAAAAACAATAGACCACTGTCTGTAAAAAGAAGCATGGTAAAATTTAGGTTTGTGTATAGTGTGGATAATGGAAGAATTTTTCATCTCTTCAAGGAAGCCAATTGTTGCAATTTCATTTCCTATTGTAGAACCTCTCAATAACACAGAAGACAGAAAAAACTTTTATTGAAGAATGGTTTGGGAGCAAAAGGAAATATCACCTTATTGGTAGGAGAGTATATGCTAAGGGGCAATGTTGTTGTACAATCCACAGATTTATGTGTCAAAATGTTTGATATTGAATTTCATTAACAAATGACCTAGGATGAGGTGGCAAGCACCTATGACATGCCATTGAATAGAAAGAGATGGCTCAATTTCTCATGGAATATTTCCATACCTAATGGTTCTAGTATATGTCTTTGACTTAGATGTAATTGCAAACAAACTGATAGTAGCTTGTATTAAGAAGAAATGAATTATTCTTGTATTTTCTGTGACTTTTTGCTGCTCTTTTTACTTAAATTTTGCCAGAAATGATCCTGTTATATTTACCTGACAGGAATTTAAATATCAAAAGAATGAACAAGACCTTGGAAGATTGAAAAGGTGCTCAAGCAAGACTCTTATGCCTTGAAACTTTTGAGTATGATAAGCTGTATGACAGCATTCGCTGTCTGCTACATACAGAAAAATCATACAGCTAGATTGACTTTTTATAGAGTTTCAAGATCTTTTCTCTCAGTGTCCCAATATTGATTTATATCTTATCTTTGACTTTGTTTAGTGAGAACTTTTATTTGAAACCATCAATTGAATTTGAAACTTCACATAATAAACTCAGATATTTTAGCCTGTAAAACATCATATTGTTTACTGGATTAATCAAGGTGAGTGAATGGATGAGGGATATTTTATCCTATTTAGATGGTTGGTGACTACAGAATTATCAAAATTTAATAAAAAAGTTAATAATCTGTGTTGACAGAATCTGTATTTTTCGTTTGTGGATCAGATATGTTTACCCTTGCTGGATATCTCTACATTTCAGAGGATAGTGAACTTCTCATAAAAGTTTTGTGGCTAGATCAGAGGTAGAAAGAAAACATCACTAGATTTCTGCTACCAAATTGATGGGTTAGCTTGTCTTTCCATCCATTCACAGCTTTTGCAAGTTAACATATTTATATCCAGAACTCACACACACACACACCCGAATACCTAGACACAAAGCCCACAAAGAAGAAGTACACAGGAAGGATACCATGGTTCCTCATAATTAGCCGAGGAAGACATTTTGTGTTTTCAATCTGTCATGGTAACCTTGGTTCTAAGAAGGGTAGAAGCCCCAAGTAGTAAAAGTGAGGTAGGGAGGAAGTAGTAGGTGACTAGGTAGATGAAAACGCTCATAGAAATAAGAGAGAGAATATGGGATAGAGATAACTTTTATGGTTATTGCTGGATATATGCTAACTTTTGAAATGTAAATAAAGAAAGGAGATATTCAATGGAATAATGTAGTAAGGGAGAAAATAAACACATCACATTTTCATTGTATGAAAATTGAACAAACCCTGTTGCCAAGAGCTCTAGCTTTGAGTGTAAGAGGATTTCTAGAACTGTGTGTCTGTAGGGTCCTGAAAAAATAGCACTTCAGAACAAAACAGTATAAGGCTAGCATTAGCAGGAAACTAAAGACACTCTATGTGAGATAAGAATTCCCCTATCTCAACATTCTACTGTATCTTGGAGAACGCTTGCTATCTCCTGTGATGTCACCAGTGTTGTAACAATGTCAAATGTTCTTATGACTCACTGAGTCTCAACAGTTCAACCTTATTTATATTTTCAAGTCAGGCATCTCTACAAGAAGAGAGAAACAGGAACACAAGAAATATCATGAAAGTGTAAGACAACATGCAGGAGTCTACTGGTTTTACAGCTTTTCCAATGAAGAAAGCTCCCACAACAATAGTATCAAACCAATGGATTTCTATTCCTCTACTACCCTCCGATCTCCAAGGGCCTCCAGCTCTAGTATTGCCCTTTGTCCCCAAATGTCCAATACCCTTGTATTACATGAAAGTCTTCAAATGCCAAAAGATCCACAAATGCCTCAATATCACCAAAGACCACAAATGGTTCCATTACCCGATGGACTACAATTGTCTCCCGGATAGACAGTGAATCAAGGCTTTCAGGTTTTAGCCTCTCCATTCGTTCAACTTGTGGGTCCTGAAGTCTGTCCAAGAGCATATGTTCCCCGAAAGACTTCTGTAAGACCTTGGAGAAGGCGGACCAGGTATAGCACAAAACATAAGAATAAGATGGAGAAATTCTTCTTGGAAATTTCCAAGTATCCTTCCATTGAACAAAGTAAGGAACTGGCAGAAAGCATTTGTGTTACAGAATACCAGATCCGGATATGGTTTAAGAACCGGAGGTATAGATACTTTAGAGAACATCCCAATGAGCATAGATCAACACGTGGAAACCAAAGTGGAATAGCTCAAACTCACTTCCTCAGCAATGAAGATCATGCCCTCATGAATGCTGTGACCACTCATTATCCTGTGTTTCCAAGTTTAGCTGGCGTAAGCTTCCTTCTCCAACATGGTGCCTCAAATATCTTCATTTCCACTTGCCATTCTTAAGGCAGTGGAACATTCTGATTGTGGTGATGACTGCCAATAACCAGATAAGAGCAACCACAGCCCATTTCCATTAACCAAATACAGGGACTCAGTTCAGAGTGATGATGTTGAAGACACATCTGAATCACATAAAGAGATAAGATATAGCAATAGCAAAACTTTCCAACTCTACCACTTTCAAAGATCGAGGTAAAAATCAAGATCACTCAAAAGAATCAGATTTTTAAAGCCATAGAGACAAATATACTTTTATACCGGAATATTTCTGTGTCCAAGACCTGGGGGAGGGTATAAATTCCCCTTCTTTGTTTTAAAAAGCCAGTTTTTAAGGGTGCGATGAGCACACTCCACAATTCCTTGACCCATTGGGTAACAAGGAATTCCAGTTTTATGTTTAATACCAAATTCTTTACAAAATGAGATAAAGTTCTTACCAGAATAGGCTGGTCCATTGTCTGTTTTAATGACCTTGGGTTATCCCATGGTATTAAAGGCATGTAAACAATGATCGATTATATTTTTAGAGGCTTCTCCCGAATGTATAGAGGCAAAAAAAAGTCCTGAGCAAGTATCAATGCAAACATGTATAAATTTTAATTTTCTAAATTCTGCATAGTGAGCTACATACATTTGCCAAATTTGATTAGGTATAAGCCCTCGTGGATTAACCCCTAAGTGAGGCACTGGTGCTAAAGTAAGGCAATTAGGGCATTGTTTTACAAACATTCTTGCTTGCTCCTTTGTGATCTTATGATGGAGTCTTAATGTATGGCTGGAAAGATGAAATTTATCATGATCACGTCTAGCCATTTCTATAGGTTCTAAAACTAAAGCCTCTCCTGTTCGAGCTCTGTCAATGCATTGATTGCCTTCAGCTAAAGGTCCAGGAAGACCAGAGCGAGCTCTTATATTGCCAATGTAAAAGGATTTTTCCTAGCAAGAATGATACTTTGCAATTGTGAAAACAAGGGTCTTGCTGGCATATTAAAATTAAATGTGCCGCAGGTCTCTAATTGTGGTACAGAAAATGCAACGTAAGCACTGTCAGAAAAGAGATTAAAAGTACTATTTACAGATTGAAAGACACACAACACCACTGTCAGTTCTGATAACTGAGCAGAAAGCCTAGGGGTCTCTATAACCACCTGTTGATTATTAATAAGATATCCAGATCATGAAAATTAAAAGAGCATTATGCAATGGCTGTAAAGATGTCATTTTAGGAAATACAACCTCATGCATATATAAAACTTATAACAATTTGTCTTGAGGATAATGGTTATCTATAGTCCCTTCAAAGCCTATTTGAGCAAGCAATCAATCTTTGCTATGCTGTTTTAACCAAGCATCTTGATCTATGTTATAAGGCTGAATAATAACATCTGGTTCTTTGCCAAATAAAAGTTAGCACCTGCTTTCTTCCAAGCACAATTACTTGGGCTACTGCCCCATAATATTGCAAGTTATTACACCTTGAAGACACCCGCAAATGAATCCACATCAGAGGAGCCTTTTGCCATAATAAACCTGTAGGCGAATGAGTCGCATTAAAAATTAGCAGATGCAAAATTAAAGAATAATCTATAAAGAAATTGTAAGAAATTGATTTTCAATAGCTTTCTCCACTAGCTATAAAGCCAAAATTTTCTAAAGTTCATAATCTACAGGATGTAGGATCAGCATTCCCCTTTAGAATATCAAACAAAGGTTGTAATTCTCCTATAGTAAGCTTTAAATATGGCCGAAGCCAGTTAACCTCACCCAATAATTTCTGAAAATCATTTAAATTTTTAAATTGTCCCTGCGAATAATTATCTTCAGGGAAAAAAGCAGCATGATCTGTAATTTTGAAACCCTGATAATTGTACGGATCCTGGGTTTGTACTTTCTCTGTAGCTATTTCCAATCCTTTAGCCGCTAAAGCTTGCTGTAAATCTTCAAAGCATAAAAGCAAAGTCTGAGGATTTTTTCCCACACCAGATTCATTTGTGATAAAATGTCTCTCCCCCACACTTAGGACAGATTTCTGGGGAGCAAACTGATTGCCCACTTATAACACCCCTGATAGTAGGGCAGTCACTTTTAAAATAACCCAGACTACCACATTTATAACACCTTTTATTTCCTCATCTCTGCGAAAGTATTCCCTGCATGGTGGTCCCCTGCAACACTGCGGCCATTGCTAGACCCTGATTATACGAGGGACCAATTTCAGAACAGAGACGAAGTTAACCAGCAAAGTCTGTCTTCCCCCTGTGAGGTCTGATAGCCCCGCGGCATGCTGCATTTGCATTTTCATAATCTAGCAGAGTAACCAACTTATTTTTTGCCTGAGAATTTCCAAAAATTCTATTAGCTGTTTTTAACAATCTATCCACAAAATCTTGCAAAAGCTCATCAGGAGCCTGTTTGACACCTGTTAAGTTTCCACTAAGATCTCCCTTCGATAGTAAAAGATTCCAAGCACAACGGGCATCCATTGCAATCTCCTCATACACTGTGATGGGAAACCCAATCTGATTAGTATTTCCTTCATATACACCTTCTCCAAGTAACATATCAGCATTCCATTCTGAATGGCCTGCCTGAGTATTTATGGTGACAGTTCTTTTGCTAGCCTCACACCATTCAGAACTCCAAAGCAGGAAATCTCCTCCTCGCAAAGTAGCCTTACACAAAGTTCTCCAGTCCTGTGGAGTAAAATTTGACTCTATCACAGGATCCAATAAAGCTTGTGTAAAGGGGCTGTACAGCCATACTGAGCTACAGCTGCCTTTAATTCTTTTATTACTTAGAATTTCAATGTCTAATATTGTCTAATCCTATTCATCTGGTCTTCGATCTCAAGGACAGGAAAGTTAAGGGTGCTGACGTATCCTGCCCTTCTCCACGAGCCTGGCTTATCGCTCTTTCTAGTGGCGATTGGCACGTCTCAATATCATTGTTATCTCTAGTATTTGATACCCTTGTTAGCTCCTGTAATTCATTATTCAATTTCTGGAACTTAATCTCAAATTCCAATTTTTGTAACTGTATATCTCTCTGGATCTTGTCTCCTGACATCAAAGTCCTAGGCAGAGCAGAGGGCACAGTAGGGGCCCATTCTTCCCCATGAGATTGAGCTGTTCTCTTTTTGGGATGAGCTACCTTTTTTATAATTAGCTCATCAGCATTATCTCTGCATTTTTGTAACTTAGAGTGGGGAGGGTCCTTTTTTATGAAGGTCCTCTCTGGCAGGCTTTCTTCTTGAGATTCCCTCAAGTTCTTGAATAATATTCTAATTCCTCCAGGGCTCCTTCATCTATAATATCCTTTATAAGTGCCCAGAGGCAGAGGGTAATATTATCTGCCTTGGCTGCTTTTAGCGAATTACCAATTATTTCCCAGGTTCTCTCCTTTAATGTTCATTTTTTCTTGGAACAGCAAGAATATATTTGATCCAAAAAATCCTCTAACCTTCCTTCCTTAAACCCTATCCCTTTCGCCTGAAGCAGCCCTAGGATACTGTGTGGTGCAAGTTTCTTCACGAATTTTACTGTTCCATTTTTCTCTATCTATCTATCCCAAGCAGCTACTATGCCGGGTCAACACAATTCTGCTTGCCCACCCGTATCCATCTGCACCCCACAACAATAGTTTCAAGGAAAAATATTTTACACTAGCGCTAGCATTTAACTCCTATAGTTGTTTACCATGCGGATACCATCTTCTTTCCATTTTTTCTGCGAAGCTTTGCCAGATAGGGTCACCTCAGGAAATTCTCCTGTATCAGGTCGGTCTGTGTTCACGGCACCATTATGTAGCTGCCAGTCGGGCATTTGTGAACTGGAGACCTGAAAGATAATTCTGGGGATAAACGGGAAGGCGACAAAAGAGAAATGAATCAGGACGACATTTTGCCGATCAAGACTGACTTTACTATTATTTAGCCAATATATATAGTCTTTAGAAAACAACCCTGCCCCTGAATGGCAGCGAATTCCTTGGTTCCTCTTCTCAGCGGGTTGCCTGCTTCCAGTCAGGCAGGTCTCCAAGTGAGACTGCCCTGAGGCAGCCTTGGTTGTCAAGGTGATAATGGCTGTATTGTTCTCAACAGAACAAGGGACAGAGATAACACCAGCTGAAGGTTGGAGGCTGCCAGCCAGGAATGTCACAGTTTGAATGGGCTGAGAAGTCCAGCCCAATGCTGTGGTGGAAGGGATATATATATATATATATATATATATATATATATATATATATATATATATATATTATATATATATATATATATATATATATATTTGTGTGTGTGTGTGTGTGTGTGTGTGAGTGTGTGTGTGTGTGTAATTTAATGTATTATCAATAACATTATCAATGCATGCATATTTAGAGAGAAACATATGCAGAAATATACAGTCAGAGAAACATAAAGAAGTAAGAAAAGACAAAATACAGAAAGAATAATGCAAATATAAATACAGATATTTTCTTAAAATCATAAAAACATATAACTTATGAAACTCCTTGACAAAATAATTCAAATAATGTGGTATACTTGCTGCCAGGTCTAAAATCAGAGCTACTTCTTGGACCCACAAGTAGAAGTGAAGAAAATTCCTATAGACAAAGGACTTTATGTGTGTTTATGTGTGTGTGTGTGTGTCTGTGTGTGTGTGTCTGTGTGTGTGTGTTTGTGTATCTTTGTGTGTGTTTAAGTGCAACTTCCTTCATAAAACTACCATATGTATTTACAAAAGAAGCATCCCAGCTTTCCTGGGATTAAGACAACTTGATCACGTTGAATGATCCTTTTGATGTGTTCTTGGATTCAGTTGGCAAGAATTAAATTGAGTATTTTTGCATCAACATTTACAAGGGAAATTGGTGTGAAACTGCATCTCTTAATAGGTGGGATGATATACCCAGAGCTTTGAGTGAATTCTTATTTTGTGTTTCATGTGTATAGCATGGATCCTATGACATTACAAGTGGATAGAAGATGGCTATGCATTCATAGCACCAAATTTGGAATATTTGATTACTCTATGATCTTAAGTCACCTACTATTTATTACTACCTCTAACTCTGAAACAGAAAGGGACATCTAAATTTACCTTACACAGTAGATGAGATATGATTATACAACACACCCAGGGTAATATTATATAAAGTTAGTCCCCGTTTCCATCATTGTACTCATAAAACTCTAATTCTGGATATGACTTACTCAACTGTGTTTCATCAATATAGTGTCTGATGAATTAGTACATACCACCAGATTGTTAGCCTTTATCTACTGGCATATGTTCAGTGTGTCAAAAGTATCATATATTGCCTTGCAAAACATATAATAGTACTGAGTGTGACATAAATGTGTCTCCATTTTCCTTTTAGAAAGCTAAAAATTTTCCATCTCGTAAGAACTATCTTCTTCACCCTCAAGAATCATTTCTCGGGTTGCCAAATCTCTGTGCCTCCCCTACATTCTCTGACATAATTCCCAGAAGAAGGAGTACATAAAGAGTTAGGTATGGAACAAGGGAGAGAGAGAGAGAAAAAAAAAACATGAGTGAGAGAGAGAAAAAAAAGAGTGAGAGAGAGAGAGAGAGAGAGAGAGAGAGAGAGAGAGAGAGAGAGAGAGAGAGAGAGAGAGAGAGAGAGATTAGGTTTCAAAGATACAAATATTCCATGTCTGTGACATTATATCAAAAGAAGAAAAATGTTTTGTTTTGTTTTGTTTTGTTTTGTTTTGCAATTTCATGTGTCTACTGGAGATGAAAGGAAAGCAGGACATATGCTGCTTCCTCTCTGGATTCTATGGGGTATGTCCTTTGTTCTTGTTAGAATATCTGGATGTCTTTGAGACATCAAGCTCTCTACACTCTCTGTCTATTGTTTGTCCATTGTGCAGCATAAGTCTGTCCATATATCTGTCATTTTATGTTTGTTCTTGCTGTGTAAATGATTAATTGTTCTGTGTCTCATGTTAAAAAAATTGTTAAAACTTTATGTGCTGGCTCTCCACGGTTTGATTCAGTTATCTTGTTTAAAAGGCAGTTTCAATTAGCATAAGAGAAACAGTTAAGTTACCCTACACTATGGCTGGAAGTCAAGTACAACTAGAGAAATCCTGCTAGGGTTTAGCTGTCTACACAAGCAGGTCTTAAAGGGGCCAAAAGCTTTTCATCACCTTTAGTAAGAGAGCTGAAACCTTTTTTTCCTAGAAAAATGTCTGTGATTCTGAATATTGGTTTCAACAAGGTGCTTTTTCACTTGAAATTATAGTAAAAAATATAAGAACCTTTTGTATGCTTTAAGTACTTATGTGTTTATAGCAACTTCACTTTTGTTCCGGACTGGTTTTTAAGATATAAATATGTTCTGCATGTCTCAGATATAGAGTATTGATTTATAAGTTATTGATATGATTAAAAATTTATAGCATTGGCCACAGAAATTTAGTTTATAATTGGTAACTCAGGGTTGAAGATATTCTAAAAAACAGGTGACATGATCAAAAACAGAAAAAAACAGGTCTAGAATATAATTCTAAATTGAGATAATATTTTATGTACCTTTTATCCTAGAAACAAGACTTATAAAAGATAGAATTTAAAACAATATCTCCTAACTGATGCATTAAAAGCTGCACATTCATACATTTATAAGTATGAACTGGTAGTCAAGCTTTATATGTAAAAATAATGCTCTTGATATTAATTTTAAAGAGAATAAACAGTTTAAAACTGAGATTTATTCTTCAAAATAATGTGCATGCTCTAATATTACAAAAAGACATTTAAAAATATTTAAATTGCCAATGATCCATTAGTTGCAGTTTACTATTCTATCACAAGCTCAAGATTTTAACTCATCCATATATTTATTTAAAAATATCAGACAAGTGGATCCTTTATATCCTAAACAAAATGTGGCACTGGAAACACAAATAAAAGAGATAGATTATTTATTTAAATTATTTTAAAAGCTTTGAGAAAATGTTAATTTGTTAAGACCTCACCTCAAGCTTGCCACAAGAGAACATAAACTTCTGTTTGAGAGTCTCAAGGGGAATGCAAATCCTAATCCATTAAACAATTAACTGATGTGGGATAATTTACTTTACAAAAAAGTCAATTGTTGGCTATTTCACAAAAGTCCTTTGGAAAGGGACCATTAATGTAAATTTATATTTCTTTATCTCCAAGTAAAGTTTGAGCACCCTATTATGGCTTTGATACTATGTTAAAACAGAATTATGAGATAGAATCAGAAAAATGTTTATTTAAAGAACTATATTTATTCCTTAGTCCAAAGAGCCATTGCATTGGTTATTGAAGAATACTAATAGTTGGTCTTTTGTATAGAAATTTTTTTACGCAAATTTGATAATCATTTTTTTTAAGAGAAAATTTTAAATTTTGCCTCTCTGTATATTTGTGTAAATGTATGCATACAGTCATTAAATAATAACAGCAAAACAATAACAAAAAACAGCTCCTCTATGATAGAGAAATATAAACATTCATATTGCATGTTTATTATCTTAAATATTACTCCTGCTTCACAAATAATTAAATTATGTGCTACAGCCACTTTTTATTAAAGCATTAAATAATCAAGGTTTCAATTTGTAGACTTATAATTAAAATAAATATCTCATGATTTACAATTGCTTAAATTATATTTTTATAGATATTGCTAATTTTCAAATTATATACGAATATGAATTATAGTTTAATTTTTGGAAAATATACTCTCTCTAGCTTTTAAATCATTTAAAATTCATCCTACATTTTCCTGATTCATTAGTGAAAACAATGCCACTGCAGATTTAAATATCAGCCAGATTAAAGACTATACATAAATGTTTAATTCTTTATAACATCAAAATAAAAATAGCTTAAGACAATAATTTAATATTTCTAGAAATGTACAAGGCAAATTATAAAGACTGGTTCTCAGCGTCCACAAGTTCTTCATATACCACACAATAGTGTTAATCCTGGAGGTTTCGTACCTAATCAAGAGAAATAGATGTAACTCCTATTTGTGATTTAAAAAAAAATCATGAAATTAAAAAATGTACATATCACTATTAAAATGTTTTCAAGCTTTCTAACTAAAATTGTTATAACAGAAGAACATAAAACTGAATTAGTCATTTCCTGTGTTGTTTTTCTATACTAGATGTTTCAATAATTTTACTATTTACTACAAATATTATAATTAACTTTTACAGTCAGTCATTTGAGATGTTTTGTTAACAATATAATATTAGGCATATTACTGAGATTCCTTACAATCCTCAAGGACAGGATATTGTGGAACAGGCCAATATAACTTTACAACAATATTTTTATTAAAAAAAAAGAGAAGAGAATCATATTTTCATACAACACAATTTTTTTAGAATTCAAATCCAAGGAACTCTGAGTGTGGGAAGAGGACATGTTTGTGTTTTTTCAGTATGCTGATGGAGTGTGCTAGCAGCCAGAGTGGTTAATGAGATATGCAGATCATTGTAAATGGTCTCGGTCCTTGACACTTTTAGAAAACTTCTGCTACTGCTGACAGAATCAACAACTGTAGACTCAACATCCCCATGCAGAATTTTCATGTCTTCTTAACATTTCAGAAGAAACATGCATTCCCTTGGTAATCGGCCTTTCCTTGACTACCAGTGTGGTGGCTCCTTGAGTGGCAGGTGGATGATTAGGACATTCCATTGTAATCATCATTATATTAGCTAAACAATTTCAATTAGCTAAAGAGGCTTCTATTCAATCTCTGGCTTTCCGGCAAAGGCAAATAACTCTAGTTGCCTAAGTTACAGAAAGTAATGTAACAAAAGTGAAAACCTGCACTGCTATCTCCAGCAAAACTTTAAATTACCATAGATGGATATACCAAGGAATTCCATCACACACACACACACACACACACACACACACACACACACACTCATATACTCACGCACACAAACACATACATGCACGTGCACACACACACATGCACGTGCACACACACACACACACACACACACAAACTAACAAAATCAAAAACAAAAATAAAAATAAAAAAACAAATGTACGGAGTATCTTTGAAAAAATCCAGGATAACTGAATATTAATTTTCAACACATCCACAGGGAGATAACCATACAAACAAACAAAATTAGAATAGAAAGAGCAGGAAGTGAAAATCACTATTCCTTAATATTCTTTAAAATCAATGCACACAATTCCCCCAATAGAAAGACATATATTAATACACTGGATATGTGAGCAGGACCCAATATTTTGCTGTATACAGGAAACTCATCTCAGTGTCAAAGACGAACACTACTTCATAGTAAAAGGCTGGAATTTTTTTCCAAGCAAATGTTCCCAGGAAATGAGCTGAATTTGCCATTCAAATAAAAGTGACTCTCAACCTAAATTTGTCAAAAAAAGACACAGAAGGAAGCTTTATGCTCATCAAAGGAAATATCCACCAAGAAGAACTCACAATTCTGAATATTTTTGCTCCAAATACAAGGCCACCTGCATCCATAAGGGAAATTTTACTAAAGCTTAAAGCACACTTCACACCCCACAATAATTTAGGGTGACTTCAACACCCCACACTCTTCAATGGACAGATCAGGAAAACACAAAATAAACAGAGACAGAGTGAAAGTAACAAGATTTGGACCAAATGGATCGAATAGATCAATAGAATATACATTTTCAGCACCTCACATTACTGTCTCCAAAAAAATGACCATATCATTATTCACAAAACAGACCTCAACAGATATTAGAAGATCCAAATAATCCCATGCCTCCTGTCAGATCACTATGGAGAAAAGGTTGTATTCAATAGACAAAAACAACAGCAAGCCTACATATACATGCAAGCTGAACACTGATCTACACAATGGTATATTGGTCAAGTTAGAAATATAGAAATAAAACAATTTGTTAATAAAGAAATAAAACAAATTAAATTTTAGAATTTAATCAAAATAATGGCAGAGCATTTCCAAATTTATGGGATACTATGAAAGCTGTCCTAAGAGGAATATCCATAGTTCTGTGTGCCTCCAAAAGAAGATGGAGGAAACACAAACAAGCAACTTAACAGCACACCTGAAAACGTTAAAACGGAAAGAAGCTAATACACCAAAGAGGACTAGAATGCAGGAAATCATAGACTCACTGCAGAAATCAAATAAGTAAAAGCAAAAAAAAAAAAAAAAAAAAAAAAAAAAAAAAAAAAAAAAAAAAAAAAAAAAAAAACCTCTACACAGAATCAAGATATCATTGCATTTATCAACTCTGTTATACTGCTTAGTGTAATTGTCACATTTGTTTGTTATAAATTCTTCTATTCAGGGATATATAGATTATTTCTGTCCTAATGTCTGTGACGTAAGATGAACCACCCATCACTGTTTTGAGAGAAAGGTAAATAAATTCAGATGTTCTGAAGATGTACATGAATCAACCACAATTGTTAAAAAAAGTCACAAAGATGATGTGTAAAGACATTCTCTTAAACTCCTAGATTGGTATCTACTACAACTGTTATTATAGATGACTCCACAAGAAAACAATGGACTCATATGTAAAGACCAACAACCCAATATAAGTCAGAAGATTATCATAACTTATTGAAAAGGAGAATGTAGGATATTAACAGCCAGAGATGTTAAGGATATACAAATCAAAGCTAAAGAATCAACCTTACTCCGTTAATAGTGGTTCAGTTTGACTGTTACAATCAATGCATCTCTATGAAAACCCTGCATATTTATGTTATAGTTTCTGTTTATATGGGTCTCAGATCAGAGGGAATAGGTACAGTTCCTTATCCTTTTGCTTTTTTAATATCCATGTCTACCTAATAGGTTTTCTATCCTAGTATCCGTAGGAAGAAATCTGAATATATTCATTGCAAATTTATCACTAGTAGGTATATTTTTTTAATAAGGACAAATGAATGGGGTTGTGTATGGTTTATGCCATAGAAGAGAGAAGGTTATAGAATGTGATATGAAAGAATATGTTAAATGAAAAAAATGACAGAAAGTCAGCATGTAGGGATATAAAATGAACTGTGTTCACTATTAGTCTCTATGGTAAAAAAGAGAAAAAAAAATTCACAACTTAGGAAGTATTTCTTTTCATAATGTTCTAGGATAGTTTTCTATATTATATTACTTTGAAGGGTTTTTAGTTATATCTTTAGCTCAATGCAGGACCGTATATAATATAAATCGATAAATCTTTAAAATTGCCTTGTTCTAGCTATATCTCAAGGAGATTAGTTAATTCTCTCTTATGGAAAATATAAGAATAGCTAAACCATTTACTAAAGGAGAGAGCCACATCATACCATTAGTCCTTTGACTTCAATATGGACCCTTGGTAAGTGTGATTTCAAGTATAAATACATATCAAACACAAAACGCATAATCCAATATAGAAATTATATATATATATTATATACAATATATATATATATATATATATATATATATATATATATATATATATATATATATATTAAATTAGAAAGCACAAGAATGTTCCACTCTAAAAATGAGTATTGATGTCCCTTGCATTTACAGGTTATCCTTGAGACACAATTAACTTGCTTCTAATTCCCAAATATATGTGTGGAGAGGAGAAGGCTTATAGGGCATCTGGGGAGATGGTGAACTGGTAAAGTTGAAATCATTTGGGATGTAAACAAAGAATAGAAAAGAAATGGGGCCACCAAGTATAACGAGGAAATTACTAGTCACTTAGGTTTGGGTTTCCTTCATGCTATGCACTCAGTGTGTCAACTGTTTTGTCTCAACCCTATTGTTCCATTAGCCAAAATCTATTGTTTTCTGACTTTAGACAGATAATATATAACTTACAGAGACCTATATCCAGGCATACTTTTGTATATTTGGTGTACAAAAGAGAAAACCTAATTCAGCTCAAGGAATTTTTTTTTCTGTATCACCACTACTTCATTTTCCTCTGCGTAGAATTAATCTAACGGTTGCCAGCACCATCACTGCTGCATTATCTGTCAGATAAAGAAATGTGGACATCTTTTAAGGATTGAATGGCTTCTATGAATATTATTCTATCCAACATCTCACAATGAAAATTGTCTTCTCTGCTTTTCAAGGATGATTGGTCAGAAACTTGTACGAGACAGAGTGTCTCTCCTCATTATTCAACATGGTATGGATTTGTAGCACTCACTATTTGGCAGTTTGAGTTGATTAATAGCTGAGTTTAAGGGAGGGATGAAACAGTCCATCTTAGGTTTGTAACTAAGGACTCACTTCCCATGTGACATGTTATTTTCCATGACATCAACAGGACATTATCTGAATTTCTTTTGTATCCTGGAGTACCATTGTCATCCCCAGTGATGTTACCAGTGTTATAGAAACAACAGCTCCTACAATTTTCAAACAGTTCTTTCTGGATACATTCTTATACATGTGGAAAAGCCTGTGTTTACTTAGAAGAAAACATTGGGGGAGCAAAAGGTTGAACATGAGGCAGAAGTAAGCTTGTGTTCTATTTCAATAAAACCAACATGTAAGAAGTGGTCCTGGTGTCTAAATAATGATGTCTAAGCAGGAATATTGATCATTCTGAAGGAGGTGCCCTTGAGCTGGGCAATCCAGTGAGCCTCAGTAATTTTAGGCTATCATGATAAAAAATAATTCACTGCTTATCATAATTTCTGAAAATTAAGGACTGAAGAATATTACGTGTTGCATTCTCCAAAACAGAGTCTGACTAGTCCAAAGATAGCGATCTTGAATTTTTTCATTTTCTTTACTAGATTTGAGGGTTTTGACTTGTGTATAAAGACAAGTGTTCAGGGTTTTTCTGTACATTCCGCTAGGCTACAATCATATGTTAACTTTAAAAAAAAGGGAAAGATTAAATGAAACTGAATTGCAATCATGTTTTTGTTCCTTACATATTTTGGATAATAGCCTAATTTCAAACAGAGAGTTTGTCAAGAACTTTTCTAATTTATAGGCTTCAATTTTGTCTAATTATTTTTGCCTTACAGGAACTCTGTAATTTCATGAAGTTCGTCTCTTGCAGAATTATCAATGCAATTCATTGATATTTCTTACTTTCTCTTTTATTAGATCCAAAGTTCTTATTTTTATGTTAAGTTCATTTATTCTGTTGCATGTTCATTTTGTGCAGGGTGATTAATATGGTATATTTTCATTCTCCTATATACGAACATTCAGATAGAGTGGCACAATTTGATAAGGATGCTTCTTGTGTCAGTTGAATAACTGAATATTTTATCAAAGTTTAAATGTCCGTAGATGTTTTCATTTGGGGATTTTTTCAATTCCATTAATCAACCAGTATGTTCCCATACAAACACCAGGCAGTTATTATTATTTTATCGTAGAACTTCTAGAGGTAAGGGATGGCAATTTCTCACAAAGTTGTTTGATTATTTTGCATTCTTTTAGCGATCCTAAATTTTTGTCCATTTGATGTTGAGAATTGTAATTTTAAGGTTTATAAAAATGTGTTTATAAAATAATTTATAAAATGATTTTTTTCTGGAAAAACACTCTGATACAAATCTAAGCATACAAATGCATTTAAGATATAAATGAAAAATGAAGTGGAGTTATTTTCTGAAAAAACTGAATATTTTCGTAAAACATATGTATGATAAAATTGAGGATTACATAGTGTTTTTGATAAAAATGAAAAAATGATTCAAAAAAACACTCAGATACAATTCTAGGCATACAAATACATTTAGAATATAATTAAAAAAGAAGAGTAGATATTTTTGAATATACTGAAGTTTTCATCTAACCTGGGTGTGAGAAAATTGAGGATTACATAGGATAATTGATAATATTGAAGTTTTTAAAAAAAAAAAAACTCCGATAAAATAATATGCATACAAAGCTTTTCTATTTTATCCATTCCTAAAATTATCCTATGCAAATTTTCTAAATTATTGTATCCAATCCTTAATTTTGTGTTACAAATGTTATATGAAAATCTTCAGTTTTATCAGAAAATGTTACCACTTCATTTATCAATTATATCCTAAAAGTATTTGTATGCCTATTATTTATGTGAGTTTTTTCAAAAATTAATTTCAATATTATCAACTATACTTTATCATCCTCAAATTTCACACACAGGATAGATGAGAATCTTCATTATATTCCAAAATATCTATACAAAATTTTCAATTATATTTTAATGTATTTGTATGCCTAGAATTTTTCTATGTGTTTTTTTGAATAAACCTTCAGTTTTTTCAAAAATACTATGTAATCCTTAATTTTATCATACATATGTTATATGAAAATCTTCAGTTTTTTCAGATTTCTCCACTTAATTTTTCATTTATATACTAAATGCATTTATATGCCTAGATTTGTATCAGAGTGTTTTTACAAAAAAATATATTTTATAAATTATCCTATGTAATCCTCAATTTTGTGATTCATATGATATATGAGAATCTTCAGTTTTATCAGAAATGCTACCACTTCAATTATCAATTATATCACAAAATTATTTGTATGCCTATTAGTTTATCTGAGTTTTTTGAAAATAAACTTCAATATTTTCAACTAAAAAATGTGTTGAATTTTCATGGAAATAGACTTAACTCTGTAGATTACTTTGGGAAATATTTATTTTCACAATGTTAATCCTAATTTTCATTTACATATTTGGTAGTTTTTGTTTTTTTCTTTCAGGAAGTTATATTTCTTTTCCTACAGATCTTACACTTGCTTGTTTTAACTCTGGCCAAGATATATTGAAATTATTTTTGGCTATTAAGCTTGTTGTTTCTCTGATTTATTTCTCAGAACGTATTTAATTTGTATTATGAATGACAACAAATTTCTTAATCAATTACATAGTCTACTTTTACATCTCCATTGTGTCTAAATTGAACTTTGATGAATGTTTTATCAGATATTCTCTCCTAAAATGAATGCATCAATCAACTATATGATGTTATCATTTGCAAGTAGATATTCTTTTATTTCTTCTTTTCTAATGTGTATTCCAGGGATCTTGTTTAGTTATTTACATGCTCGGGACACAACTTCAAGCTGTTTGTAAAAGTGATAGAATAGGTAGTCTTGCCTTGTGCCTGATTTTGGAGGAATTTTTTTTTTTTTTTTTTTTTATATTCTCTGAACTTTGCTCAATGTTTTCTACTGACTTGCTCTATACTGCCTTAATTATCTTTATTTCTGAAAATTGTATCCCTCGTTTATAAAATACTTTGTGCAGTAAGTAGTATTAAATTTTGTCACAGTGTTCCTATACTTTGTACATTGTTTTTTTTTTATTCGATATATTTTTTATTTACATTTCAAATGATTTCCCCATTCCTAGCCCCCCCACTCCCAGAAAGTCCTGTAAGCCCCCTTCTCTCCCCCTGTCCTCCCACCCACCCCTTCCCACTTCCCCGTTCTGGTTTTGCTGTTTTTAAAGGATTTTTTTGTTGTTGTTTATTTAAACATCCCTACATCGCTGAGATGAAAAATATAAATATTTTGGATGACGATTTTGATGTGTTTCTAAATTCAGTTTTTGAGCATTTTATTCAGTAGTTTTGCATCAGTTTTCATAAGAGAACTTGTTCTGAACTACTTTGTTAAAATTACTATTTATAGTTCAGATATTATCTTCTTCCCAGTCAGCCCCATGATTACTCCCATCTCTTAAAGGCCCCGTCTCTGCAGTCTCCAGACGAATGACCTCATGCATTATGGTCAAGCCTGCAGACATACCAACAGCCTTTATCCTCATGGGTTTCACTGGTTAGACACATTTTCTCACACTGTGATATGAGTAGGAATTGCTGCATACTGGTTGGTGGTTCAGTTTCTGAAACATCTCAGAGATTTAGGTCAATTGAGACTGCTGATCCTCCCATTGGAGTGTCCCTCCTCATCATCTTCTCCCATATTTTCCTTATTCAATCATAGGGTTGCCCAGATTGTCTCCATTTCTTGTGTGCTAATATCTTCATCTAACTTTTTGCTGCTTGTTGTACCTCTTAGAGAGCAGACATTATAGGTCTACAAGCACACAACAGCATCAGAAATGTGTGTCAGACCCCAGACTCCACCGATACTGCAACAAAATTTGGGCCTGTGTCTTGACATCGTTTGTCTCGTGACTTTTCCATTTGTATCCCTGCAGTTCTTGCAAACAGGAACATTTCTGGGTCAGAGATTGAAGGTAGAATTGCAACTCCATTCCCACATATGTTCTCCTTTCTTTCTGCTGGTGGTTTACTCTACATGTTTGCCCTCCCCATTATGAGCATTTCAAGCAATATCCCTCCATGTGAGTCCAGAGCATCTCTCACATCTGAGATCTCTTGTGCATTCTGGAGGTTCCCCACTTTAATTTCCAGATGCCTGTGTCCATACTGCCTGCTGTTTCTGCTCAGGACATCAGTCCAATTCCCTTTCCATTATCTCATCATGTTTTCCCCTTCCTCTTTCTGTCTCTTCTTTCACTATATGCCTTCCCTCCCACATATTCTACATCACACACATGGGGCTTTCTTTCGGTCTCAGGTTGATTTAGTCATTTCATTTGTGAATTTGGCTTGTTAAACTTCTTGAATCCTGTGGGTAATGTAGGTTTTCAGTATTTTTTGACTAATAATACATATTATTGAGTTCATTACATGCATGTCCTTTAGGGTTGGAGTAACTTTCCTGAGGATATATTTTCCTTGTTACCTCCATGTGCCTGCAACACTCATGATATCCTCAATCTTTATACCTTATAATATTCCATGTTGTCAATGAACATTTTCTGTATCCATTCTGACATTGTGGAACATCTGGCTTGTTTCCAGATTCTACAATCACAAATGAGGTCATTATGACCATACATCTACTTGTTTTCCTGTTTTATGGTGGGCCAACTTGGGCACACATGCCCAAGAATGGTATACATTTGTGTTCTGGTAGAAACCATTCCCATTAATGAGGAATCTCCAGATTGATTTCCCGTGTGGTTTTCTCAGGTTGCAATCCTATCAACAGTGGGTAAGTGTTCCTCTTTCTCTACATCATTGGCAGCATGTGCTATTGGGTATAATTTTGATATTAGGCATTCTGATAGTTTTTGGATTTTTAAAAAATCATTTTATTTATTTACATTCTAGACATTGTCCTCCCTCTTATTCCTGACTCCAAAGAATATTTTGTCTTGACCACTTATGTACAAGCTTCATTATATGGTCACCAAGTGATAGCAACTGTGAGATGGCCTCTCTTGTATTACAGCTGGGAGAACTACTCTGTGGTATACATTTTATAGAGTCTAGAATGAGCTCTATATTATAATGTCACCAAATTTGGGTGATCACAAATTGATTTTTATAAAGAGACAACAACACAGTAGAGATCTAATTACTGCAAACCAACATAAAAGATCCCTTAATTTGCATAACCTCCTAATTCAGATAATTACAAATTTACTAACATATTTTGGGCATCACAACAGTGGCCAAGAATTATGAGTCATTAGTTATCCCAATGTGACATCTATAAACATATACAACCCCGTGTTGGAATACCCCATAGAAATAAAACAGCCTGTCAAACCTCAGCTCTCTCAGTGTGACTATCAATAATTGATTATTATGTACTGTCTATTAAATGGTAGCCAACACTCATTGGTCAAATGCCCTTGACCATCTGACAGTGACATGCATTGTTACCAGTATAATCATTGGTATATTACAATTTCTAAACAGTGACAATCATTGAAAAGATGAGCTCTCAACCATAATCACATTGTGGACATGAGAATGTGACAATATTTCAGTGAACATGCCACATTGACCACAAAAATCAGTTTTCAGACCACATAATCCCACAGAAATGACTACCACACAGGGACCACCACTCTGTCACCACTACACAGTGACTTATCACAAACTGTCCATCACTCAGTAGATATCAATACAATCCACCCCAGAACACACACACAGACACAAACAGACACACCCACACACACACACACACACAGAGACACAAAGACTCACACACACACACATTTATAATGTGTCTATATATATATGTAATGTGTCTATATATATTACTATATGTTAATCTGTATAATATAATATAATAATAATATATATTAATCTGTTAAAAATTTTTAACACTAGTCATCAATTAAAAGAAGGTAATCTCAGAAATTTCTCTTAGAGATATTGAAATGTACAGCTTATTCTCTGGGTTTCTATTTCGTATCTCTCTCTCTTACACATTCACAAATACAGAAATGTTTTTGACTTTCTTGAACATTTTCAAATGTTAATTTGCTTGAAATATCTTCACAAGACTTCCAATGATCTTCAAATATCATGAATTGAAAATAATATCTTACATCAGGCAATGGTGGTGCACGCCTGTAATCCAAGCACTCTAGGTGGCACAGGCATGAGATTTCTGACTTCAAGACCAGCCTGGTTTACAGAGTCAGTTTCAGAACAACCAGGGCAATACAGAGAAACCCTGTCTCCAAGAAAACTAACAAACAAGCAAACAAATAAAAAGTAAGATCTTTTGCCTAATTTATCTTGAGTCATCATGAAGTTAAATTATATTCTATTGTGAACAGCCCGGGAAACCACAGCTCATTAAGACGGGGAAGATTGTAGAGAGCATTAGATTGAAAACTTTTCGTGAAATTTTGCTTTTTGTATTAATCACTGTTAATGCACACCTGAACTTTTGAAATCAGTTCCAAATTTCTATATTTATAGTAGAATAACTATTGAATTCACAATTGACAATAAGATCTGCTCTAAAAATGTATTTTGAAATGGGAATAATTTGTTGGAGTGTACTGAGCTGTGAAAATCACATAGTTTTCTGGATGACAGCATTCTTATATTTACGGTGAGAGCATGAATTTAAATGAGTGGTGTCCAGGGAAACTAACACTACACTGAAACTCTTAACACATTTGATCATAAATTTATATATATATATTATATATATATTATATATATATAATATATATATTATATATAATATATAAATGCAATATACATATTATAAATGTAAATATATTTAAATATATAACTATAAATTAAATATATTTAAATATAGGAAAATTAAATAAATAATTATAAAACATTAAATGATGTTATAAGAAAGACATGATAAACCATCTAAAGGATCTACGGTGAATGTCACATTTATCTGATTTGAATATATTGAATATATGTATGAGAGTGAATTATTTTATATTTTCCAATTTGTAATTTGTAAAAAATTATGTTTGACAATATAAATTGACTAAAATTTGATTAACTCTTGTAGAAGGTTATGACTAATTTGTTATAATCACTAAAAATAATAAAAAAATTGAACCTACTTATATGCAGAATTTCTCCTAATGCTTTTTCTTCATTAGCTACTAAGTAAGTCTTATTAAAATTTCAAAAATTTTGAAAATAAAAATTCAAATAAACCTGTAAGGCAAACATTGCATTGTCTTCCATGACACATACAGTCTTCAATATGTCTGAATTTCCTCACAGGAAATAAAAAAAAATGCTTACCTTAGAAAACTCATTTCTAATCTATAAACATTAAAATCATAGGAGATATTTTCAAAATATTTAAAAAGTAGAATATAACATAATTATTTTAGGTTGAACAATATTCAATTTTATAAATTAAACATTTTGAAAGCTAGATTATTTATGGTTTTAATGTGTTAAACTCCTTTAAATTCTCCAAAAACCTAGTAAATAATGTTAAAGAAATTGGATCTGTGTGTGTGTGTGTGTGTGTGTATATATATATGTATATATATATGTGTGTGTGTGTGTGTGTGTGTGTGTTTGTGTGTGTGTGTATGTATATATGTGTGTGTGTGTATATATATAATGGTTTACTGCTCCAGTCACAAACACTTCACTCATATATCAGCAGTGAAAATCAGCAAAAGACTCTGTCAATGTGACAAAATGGCAGCCAACTAATTGGGAAAAGAAGTTTATTTACCATATAACTGACAAAGAAAAATATCTAGTATATAGGACTGAAGAGAATCAAATAAACCTATTAAAAAGTGGGGTACAGAGCTGACCAAAGAAATTTCACAGGAGCAATATATATTGGCTAAGATGCGGCTAAAAATTGTTGAACAATCTTAATCATCAGGGAAATGTGAATCAAAATGAATCTGAGATTTCACCCCCACAATTCAAAATGGCTAAGATTAAAAATGTAGGAGATAAGAGGTCTGGCTAAGGGATGGAGAAAGAGGAACACTTCTTCACTGCTAGTAGGTCGCAAACTGGTACAACCACTCTGAAAAATCAGTCTGGAACTTCATCAAAAGCTTGGGTATGATACTACTGGAGAGCCCTGATATACCACTCTTGAGCATATTCCCAGATGATTCCACAGCATGTAATAAGGCACATGCTCTGCTATGTTCTTAGCAGCCCTGTTTGTAATAGCTAGAAGCTGTAAAGATCTCAGATGACTCGAAACTGACAAATGGATTCAAAATATAAACACAATTGAATATTCCTCAGCCATTAAAAGAGGTGAATTAATTAAAATTTCCAGCAAATAGATAGAGCTGGAAAATATGATCCTGAGTGAGGGAACCCAATCTCAAAAGAACACACATGTTATGCACTCACTGATAAACGGATATTAACCCAGAAGCTTGGAATACCCAAGACACATCACCTATAAATTAATCTCAGATTGAAGGAAGGGCAAAATATGAATAATTTGGCCCTTCTTAGAGTGGGAACAAAATACTCAGAGAAGGAGATTCAGGGCCAAATTGTGCAGCACAGGCTGAAGGAAAAAAAAAAATCCAGAGACTACAAAACTTAGTGATCCATCCCATATACAGTTAGAAAACACAAATAAAATTAATGATGTCCACAAGCACTTGTTGACTAGAGATGGATAGAGCTGTCATCTGGAATGCTTTGCTAGTGCATGACAAATATAGTGCGGGGTTATCTCAACTACCCATGGAACTGAGCACAGGGACCCATGTTGGGTTTCTAGATAAATGACCCAAAAAGATGAAGGGGTTTGCCTCACCATAGGAGGAAAAATATGAGCCCCCTGATACTCCCAGAACATACAATGTAAAAAAAAAGAAAAATCAACCAATGAGTAGACAAGGCTCCAGAGAAAAAGGAAGCAGAGGATGGACTTGTTGGACATCAAAGGAAGGAGAGACAATTTGTCCTGGAAAGGTTTGATGGAGCAGTGCAGAAGAATACCAGGACAGAGAAGCTGGAGGTGGTTGATCGCACAAGTGGGGAGGGGTGAGGGTTATACTACTTTCAGAAGTGGGTCAGAAAGAATAGGCAAAATCTTTTGAAATTTAAATAAATAATGTATCTAATAGAGGAAAAAAGAGAAAAATGAAAATGACCATAAACTTCTATTACAGGCTAAATTTAATCATCATATTGTCAAACAACCTTTACTTATAGAAATTACAAATTTGAAAATATAAAATACTTCTAGCTCTCATACATATATTCCATACATTCCAATCAAACTAATATGCCTTCATCCATAACCAACTCTCTTATTTTATTACATCTTCTTTATATCATTATTTGTTCCTTTTAATCTTTTGTAAGTTTTCTGTTATGAAGGTTTAAATAATTTATTATTATTTTTGTTTAAATATCTGTTTACATGTACATGTTTGATAAAATGTGTAAAGAAGTTACAGTGAAGTTTTAAATATTCTGAATACCACTGAACTAAATTCATTCACCCACTTTATCTAAGTGCATGTTTATAGGTTGGTAAGAACCTATATTGAGAAAGGATACCTAAGCCTATGTAGGCGTTGGTTTATATTTTCTTTATTTTTGTGAAGACCATATTGGCCTCCAGTTTTGGTGATCTCCTCTGTGCTAAAATTGCACATATCACTTGGACATACTAATTTTTGTCCTTTCTGTAACAACATTCACTGAGAAAAATCAATTCCTCACATGAGAATCTTATGCATACTTTACTTATATTTTTTCAATCAACTTATCAGCTAAAAGTTTTGTAAAATCTAAGTGCCACAATATTGGAACTAAGCTTCTATCATAAAATTTTTCAGAAGCATGTAGTTCTGCAGTTCACTTCTCTTCTGGGGAGGTTAAAAGAGAGGGCCTTCATTATCTTCCTTATTCCCCATCTTTATGGTACAGTAGTTGTGAGATTCTAAAGATAAATCACTCTATTAAATGGTAGCCAACACTCAAGTGTAAAATTTCCATTGACCATCTGACAGTGATATACATTTTTACCATTATAATCGTTGGATAATTAAAATTTGTAAACAGTGACAATCATTCAAAAGATGAGCTTTCAACCTTTATCACATTGTGGACATGGGAATGTGACAATATTTCTTTGAACATGCCACATTGACCACAAAAATCAGTTTTCAGGCCACATTATACCATAGAAAATGACCACCACACTATTATCTGGGTTTCTATTTCGTATCTCTCTCTCACAAACACTCCCAGATACAGAAATGTTTGTTACTTTCTTGATCATTTTCAATAGTTAATTTGCTTGATTTATATTCACAAGACTCCCAATGACCTTCCAATATCATGAATTGAAAATAAGATCTTAATCCAGGCAATGGTGGTGCACGCCTGTAATACAAGCACTCTAGGAGGCACAGGCATGACATTTAGGAGTCTGAGGCCAGCCTGGTCTGCAGAGTGTGTTCCAGAACAACCATGGCAATACAGAGAAACCCTGTCTCCAAGAAAACTAACAAACAAGCAAACAAACAAAAAGTAAGACCTTCTGCCTAATTTATCTTGAGTTATCATGAAGGTAAATTATATTCTATTGTTAACTGCCTGGGAAACCACAACTCATTAAGACTGGCAAGATTGTAGAGAGCATTAGATTGAAAACTTTTCTGTGATGTTTTGTTTTCTATTAATCACTTTTAATGTACACCTGAACTTTTGAAATCAGTTTCAAATTTCTATATTTATAGTAGAATAACTATTGAATTCACAATCGACAATAAGATCTGCACTAAATTTTTTATGTATTTTGAAATGAGAATAATTTGTAGGAGTGTACTGAGTTATGGAAGTCACATAGTTTGCTGGATGAGAGCATTCTTATATTTACACTGACAGCATAAATTTAAATCAGTGGTGTCCAGGGCATCTAAAACGACACTGAAACTTCTTAACACATTTGAGCATAAATTTATTTATATATATAAATATACATATATATTTAAATACACATTATATATATGTATTCATATATCCATATATATACACATTATATTAAGAGGCTGTCCTTAAAATAATAAGGGAGCCTATTACCCCTCCTCTGAAAAAGACGTTACACAATATTTAAGAGGAATTACGGTCAATTCTTCCCCTCCTGGTTAAGGCCTACCTTCTTATGAAAGATATTTATCCACTTGTTTTCTCCCTCCTTGCTTTCAAATTAATAAAAAAAGCAGGAAATGTACAGAGCCATATTGGGGCAGTCATGCACATGGTCAGAGTTTGACTTTGGTCAAGGACAATCCCTGGCTTCAGGCAGGAATCTGCCATTAGGACATAATAGGGAAGCAGGTTAAAGCAGGAATTTTTATCCTTGGGTGGAGTGCTAAGAGTTTATTTGACTATGGTCAAGGTTAACTTCTCCCAGATAGCCAGGATCCTGCTCCACCTAGAGTGGAGTGCTGGAAGTAAAACATAAGTACATTGTTCCTCCAGGCATGGGAATCCCTGAATTAAGCAGGTGACCCAACCAGCTGCCAAAGCAGTCAAGACGAGGACCTTCAAGAAAAGCTAGACCACTTCCACCAGAACTCAGCCTGGAGTCGGGGGTGGGGGTGAATGGGTTGCCCAAAGTGTTAAAAGGTCTGGTGCTATTAAAGTTTCTAGCATCGATCAATGAAATATTGTCCTGGCCCTTCTTTCATTTCCCCCATTCCCTATCCATTCCTCATCTTCTGTTCCAGAAACCCACTTCATAATGGCTGCAGGCAGCTATGGAATCCAACATATTTAGTTTAACTATTTTTCCTAGATGTACAAGTATCCTTTTTATTTAGTAAGTAGGTCAGCATAGGAAGGATTTGTGACTTTGTAAAGAGAAAAAAAAACTTTTGAAGTGCTTCAAAATGCCTCCTTATGAATCACACTGCATATTTCATGCTGTGTAAGGGATAGATGTCATACACACTTGTATTTTTATTTATATGGAAGATGAGAGATTGTGTCCTTTTACTTTCAAATTTCAGGAAACAACTCCTTAATATAAGTTGAAAAATAATACTGATACTTTAGAGTACAAACATAGCACAAACATAAAATTCATTTGATATAACAAATCAAAGGGAATATTTCAAGATTACATTCTTGAAGATTACATTAAGATTATCATTCTGTTGGTCATACAATTTGGTCCTTGTAAAAGGTCCTTTCTTTATTTTTCTCTTATTAAATTAATGCCATTGATGCTATTGCTCCAATTGTATTTTCAATAGAATGGTTCCCAAAATTTTATGGAATTTTTCTGTTTAAGTGTTTTTATTATGTTTGTTTTTATTTTTCTTTTAACATTTTACTTTAATTGCCTGTTGTCTATTAAGAGAAAAAGTGTTGTGAATAGTATTTATGAATGATAATGGAAAGTAAAATATCCTTATAGCAATTCATATGAAAAAATACTCTTATTTTAAATATTTAAATGGAACAAAATTACACAAGTCTTTTCTCCTTACTAAGGATATGTTTCCTATGCAATAAGCTTTTATTGGTTATATATATTTGATTAGTAAATATTTGTTTTTTCTATGGAAAGCCCCTTACATCCCTGAACACAGAACTATGATTAAGAATTTATGTTGAAACTATTTTCTGTTTCTCACCACTGCACTTGAATGTGTACATGTAACACTTAAACTATTCAAAGATATGAACATATCTATTGAAATCATAATGTTGAATCTACTGTAATAGTAAAACCTTAAAATAAATGATTACTGGCTTAATCATAAATATATCTGTGTTGAATTTGAATGGTAATTTCAAAAATGTTAAATTATATCTCTATTACAACAGATAAGGAATAGTTTGGCCTCTTTTAATACACTGTGATATAAAATACATAAATAAAAACTGAATAATTATTTGAATTGAGTGTCTTGCTTTCCATTTCCAAGATTTATTAGTTGTCACAGTAAAGAATGTAAATGATTACACAAATAAATACCATATCACTCCAATTCTGAGGTTAAAGTCACGTCATAAAGCATCTATCATGGATGTTGAAAACCAATCTTCAGAATAAACATCTCAATTTTACTAAAATAGCAATTAATAAGACTCATCTAGAAAAATAATTTCATTTTTGCTTTTCAATTACATATGCTAAAAGTATGTAAATCAGTACCATTTTACCATGCACAATACTAGATTTAATACAAAAGACAGGCAGGATAGTGGTGGCACATGCCTTTTTCTCAGCAATTGGGAGGCAGAGCCAGGAGGATTTCTGAGTTCAAGGCAAGTCTGCTTTTCACAATATGTTCCAGAACAACAAGGGCAACACAGAGAAAGCCTGTCTCACAAACCCAAACAAATACGCAAACTGACAAGAAAACAGAAAAAAAAAAAAAGAGAGAGAGAGAAAACAGATAATTGACACCACGATAAATTTTGTCTTTCCAGAAAGAACTTGCTTATATATTGGATATATTAAAACAAAGCAAATATTGAGGGAATTCTGTCCTAAATATTTCTTTGGGATTTTAGGTGAAGATTGTTGAAGTGACATACAAAGAAACAAACATTCAAAAACTCAAACACGAAAATTGCACCAGAGAAATTTCGTCTTTCCAGAAAGAACTTGCTTATATGTTGGATATAATAAAACAAAACAAATATGGAGGGAAGTCTGTTCTAAGTATTTCTGTATGATTTTAGGGGAAGTTAGTTAAAATGACATACAAACAAATAAACAAAAACTCAAACATCAAAGTGACATCAGAGAAATTTTGTCTTTCTAGAAAAAAACTGCTTATTCCTATAATATAATAAAACAAAACAAATATTGATGGAAGTCTGTCCAAAATATTTATTATTTTTGTGAAGATTGTTAAAAGGATTAAAAATGTGAAGAAAAATATAGAAGATCTTATTGATAGTTAAATAAATAATAATAACATAAGAAAATCCTTGCACATCACATGGCTAAGGAGTGCCTTTAAAACTTCTGCAGTGAAAACTCATAGTAATTATTGCAAGTTAGGCTTGGGAACATAAGAAATCAGAAGGATTTATAATTAGTTAATATATAACTATCATAGATGGAAAATTGGAATGTGATATGTATGAGGAGGCAAGTTCGTTTTTATAGTTTTTAAAACAAGAAACTGACAAATACACCACCTCTGAGTTACAGCGAGATTTCAAATTCTCTACAGCAAAATGAAATGAGATTATATATGATGAAAACATGATACCTCAAATTGAATAAAAAAAGAAAATACAGAAGTCTTGAACGCATAGGCAAAGGGGAAATTTACTTTAATAGAACTGTTTTGTCTCAGCTACGATGAGCATCATATAAATGGGAGTAAAAGAAGCTGAAATGCTTTTATAAAGCTAGTTATCATGTCCATAGTACACAGAAGCCATATATAGATTTTGAAAAAGTTAATTAAACCTACATCTAATAGGGGGTTAATATCAAAAATCTTTACAAATTGGAAGGAATTAAACTCTCAGAAACAAATTTATCCAAATAAAAACTTGGATAAAAAACGTAAGGAGAATTCACCATAGAGAACTATGAAATGACCAGGAAACGTATATAAATATACAACGTCTTATGGCCCGGGAAAATATATAAGAAATATACAACATCGAATGACCAGGAAAATATATAAGAAATATACAACATCGAATGGCCAGGAAAATGTACAAAAATTTACATCATCATTATTCCTTAGAGTAATTCAAAGAGGAATTACCCTGAGATTCCAACTAACATCTATCACAATGGCTTATATTAAATATAGTGGAAAGAATTTTGAGACAAAGAAACAATCTTCTTTAAATTAAAAAAAAATGGGTACAACCTTTCCAGACCTCTATGTAATGTTACATCAAATAATTGGAATTAGTGTTAAGTGAAGACACAACTATATTGGTCCTCAAACTATACCCAATAGATGCTTTACAATACAACAATAACATATGCTCCACTCATGTTTTTGAAGTGATTTTTGTAATAGTCAGAGTTTGGAGGCAACCAAGTTGTCTACTAGCTGAAAAATGAATACTGAAATTGTGATTCATGTAAAATATAGAATTCTATTCACCTATAAAAATCAAGTTGCTGACATCATGCATTTTATAGGCAAATGTGACAATCTAGAAAATATCATACTGAGGGAACAAAACCAGACCCAAAAAGATTGGCAGGGCATGTGTTAACTAATAAATGGATATAATAAGTACAGATTAGTAGTGACAACCCAAAGACTGTAATTAGTGTATCAAGAAGTATGGTACAAATGAAGAGGCTTTAGTCCCACTTTAAAACAGGAACACAACAATCACATGAGGGAGAGAAATGGGGAAACCTTTGTAGGATGCTATAGAGTTAGGTGAAATGGCAGGTACTAATTAGTGATGTTTAAAAATAGAAATTCAGGGGTTCTGGAAAATGAATGGAATATGCACTTGAATAATTTAAACGTCAATGAAGGTGTAATGGCTGGGAGGCATCCAGAAATACATATAGCTCTGAGATGGAGGACCTTTCTAAGACCCCATATGTGTGAATTTTCTTTTTTCCTTATATGTAAATTTGGGTTATTTATGTGACATGTTTATGATTATGAGCATGCTTATTTTGAGAAGAATTTCATGATATTTTATGCAAAACAACATACAAAAAAAGCCTACATTTAAATGTCATCCATAGTGAGATGGAATCTGGTAATTACTCCTCATGTATATTTTTAAATCCCACAGCCCTAGTAGATGAATGGGACAATATTCCTGGCTTCAATATTTTTGACCCAGACTTCCTCATCTCGTAAAGTATTGCAGAGAAAAAATTAACATGAGATTTAAGGAAATGCAAAATAACATCTGACCTAACTTGGGTTCCATCCTATCTGGAGGAAATGAACCCTGACACCATTATTATTACCATGTTGTGCTTGCAGTTTGGAGACTAAGAGGACTTTTTTCTAAATGGCTGTACCAGTAGAAAACAGAGACAAACGTACATATTTATTACTAGACATCGGACGGAGGTCATGAAATATTATGTAAGAGTGAGTGAAAGAGGTGAAGCTTCAAGTATCCTTGATCCCTTGGATTTCACAAAGTCTAAACCAGAAACATTCTTACAGTTGCTGATCTAACACCCCGGGGAAATTAGGGTGAAGTGCACTGCCTTGGTCTCCATCAGTTGTAGAGTCAATCTAGTAGAAACTCTATGATTTAGGGAACGGGGATGTAAGGTACATTTTATTGGGATCAGCTTCTCACAGGACAATGAAGAAGGGAGGTGGTAGGAAATACTGGGAATAGAGGAAAATATTTTTGATACAAATATATATTTATTAAACATTCACACCATCATTTAATATTTTTGTACACTTCCTAGAATGCTCAAAAAGTTTATTAATAAATGTTAACTCTCAATACTTTAAGTTATTTCACATAATAGTATATCCAAAAAACATTCATGATATTGATATTCATGGCTACATTTTTCCTACAGCCCTGTCTACAACAAAAATAAGGAAATTTAATTATATATCATTCTCAACTTAAATGGAGAATATAGAACATGGCCAAATCCAGTGTTGTGTGATCCAAGAAAAAAATTAAGATTTAGCAAATAATATATTATAAAAATCTGTTTCATTGAATTCAGAATTAATTATAATATCCATTATTATGTATTATAAATAAAAAAAGAAAATAATGTTAATATAGTGAATGTTGTACAGAAGGAATATCAGAAAATACAGAGTCAGGGAAGAGGTAAAATTATGAATCTATTTAACTTTTAATATTATTAAAATTATAAAAATGCTAATTATTAATTTGAAAATAATCTTAGAGTGACTTTTAAACTGCTTAGCACATGGTTCTTTGATTATTTTAAAGGCACCATGCAGAAGAACTAAGTGTAATTAAGGAAACCCAGCTGAATTTTCTGATTCAAAGAACATTCTTCAGGTTTTCTTGGAACAGAGGGAAGGAAGAGAGCTTATAGGACTTGCGGGGAGTGGGGACCTAGAAAAGGGGCAATCATTTGAAATGTAATTAAATAATATATCAATAATTAAAAAAATAAATTATTCCAGGCCTCCTATTAGATTATTATGGAATAAAGCATGAATTTAAATTATCATTCGTATTTGCAGATGTTGAGAGAGTATATGTAAATGACCCATAAAACTTCATCAGAAAACACTTACAACTGATAAACAACTTTAGCAAAATGGCTGGATATAAAAATAACTCAAGGAAATCAGTAGTCTTCTTATACTCAAAGGAAAAACAGGCTGCAAAAAATTTAGGGAAATGACAACCTTTGTGAAAGCCACAAATAATATGAATTATCTTGGTTTGACTCTAACCAAAGTAGTAAATGATCTATCTGACAGTTACTTCAGGTTGTTGAATAAAGAAACCGATGAAACCTCAGAATATGGAAAAATCTCCTATGCTCTTGGATTGGCAGGATTGATATACTAAAAATGGCCATATTTCCAAAAGCATTCTACAGATTCAAAGCAATCCCAATTAAAATCATATCTAAGTTCTTCCAAAGTTAGAAAAGCAATTCTTAAATTCTACTGGAGTAACAAAAATTCCAGTACAGGTCAAACAATTTTCATCAGTAAAAGTACTTGCATGGGAATCAGTATCCTGGAACTCAGGTGATACTAAAAAGTAATAGTGTTGAATACTGAATTGAAATAGCACAGTGATATGTAGTTAGATCAATGGAACAGAATTGAAGACCAAGCAATGAACCCACACACCTATGGTAACTTTATATTTGACAAAGAGCAAAATTCATGAAGTGAATAAAAGATAGCCTTTTCAAAAACGGTGCTGGTTCAAGTGGAGGTCAGTATGCAGAAGAATGAGAATAGATCCATTATCTTCTTGTACTGAACTCAAGTCCATGTGGATCATGGACCTCCATATAAAACAGACATATTTAAACTAATAAAAATGAAACTAGGAAAGAGCCTGGAGTTCATGGTCACAGGGGGAATTTTCCTAAACAGAACAACAATGATTTATTCTTTTAGATCAACAATTGACAAATGACACCTCATACAAATAGAAAGATACTGTAAAGCAAAATTCCTTGTCAATGTGCCTAAATGCAAACCAACATATTGGGAAAAGATTTTTATCAACCACATTATAGACAAAAAGAAATATCCAGGATATAAGACTCCAGAGGGTGAAATATTCTTATTTAAAACAGGTTACAGAGCTAACAAAAGAATTTTCACCTGAGGCATATAGAATGGGTGAGAAGCAGCCAAAGAAATGTTCAACAATCTTAGTCATGATGGAAATGAAAATCAAAACGACCTTGAAATTTCACCTCCCATAATTCAGAATGGCTTACATCAAAAATCCAGTAGATAAAAGTTGCTGGCTAAGATATAGAGAAAGAGGAATACTTCTCAACTGCTTGTGGGTTGCAAATTTGTACAATAACTCTGAAAAATCAGTCTGAAAGCTCATCAAAAACCTGGACATGATTCTACCAGAGGACCCTGCTATGCCAGTTCTAGGCATATAACCAGAAGGTTCCCCAGCGTGTAATATGGACACATGCTCCATTATGTTCCTAGCAGTCAGGTTTATAATAGGCAGAAGATGGAAAGAACACAGATGCCCCCAACAGAGGAAAGGATACAGAAACTATGACAAATATATCTATACACAATGGAGCACCATTCAGCTTTTAAAACAATGAATTCTTCAAATTTTACAGCAATTGGATAGAAAGGAAAATACGATCCTGAATGTGGTAACACAATCACAAAGAACTCACTGACAAATGGATATTACATCAGGAGCTTGGAATTCCCAGAGACACATTTCACATCTAAAATTAACCTCAAATTTAAAAATAAGCATGTAAAGTATAAAAAGGACATGTAATCATTGCATTATATAGGAATATATATACGTCAAAAATACTGAGCTAAATTACTTTTCCTTTTGTATATACTACGAGAAATTCCAACATACTTTTTCACATATACTACAGGTATCTTAAATTATAATGAACAAAATGTCAAATATATTTCATCACCAATATTTTCATAATGTACTAGAAACAGTTAAACTAACAGGATGAGAAAAGAACATTCCCAATGATTAATGGTTTCACAAAAAGAGATATCCTTCCATGTATTTTCATTTCTGAATCGATACAACTATAGAATAATCCTTGTCCAGAATGGGAATTCAAATATTAAAATCTAGTCAAATACCAGACATAAACTATTTAGAATTTTATTTTAAAAATCATTTGGCAACATCACGAATATGATGTGCCACGCTTATATGGTAGAGGTATACACATTGGATAGTCTGTTTCTGATTGACATATTAGTAAATGTGAAGGTGAGAGAATCTCAACATTTTTTTTTTCAGAAATTTCCTAAAATTCTGGTTTGTATTTACAAATAACATATTTATACTATATAATAAATTTCATTGGGAGTAAAGAAGTATTTTTTTTTTTAGTTTTATCATATTTATTTTGTACTCCCTAGCATATTGAAATTCTTCATAAATCTGTAAAACATATTCATTCTTTTGGAATATTTCATGTAGAGCATTATTAAATTTTAGAAAATGAGAAAGGAGTGTACTCTTCAATTTTTCTTAATTATGTTTAAACTTTGATAAAAATATATTATTTACAGCTCTTTGAAAAATTAATTCAAATAATATCACTTGGTGTTTTGAATAAATGTAGGTTGCACAAATGATCATGTGTTGGGTCATATAGTTTATTTTGTTTCTAGTCTTATCTTTCAATACAACTCTGGGAAGAAGAAAATTACAATGAAGTAAAAAGAATAGTAAAATTGGTACTATTGAGCATGTTAATTTTGAAAATCTGATTTGGAAAATTGAGACTACCTCAGAAATTCTCTTGTTATGTAAAAAGTTTTGCTGGGGGAAACAAATGAAGCAACAAATAAGAAATAATTTACTTCGGCTAAATAAAGCACGAGAAGGTTTTTTGCTAATGACATTCTTGAATTCACTACCTAACAATGAATAGCTTAAATCTATTTGGTGTAATAAAATAATGAAAAATATAACAAAATATTCTCAAGGTGTATGTCCCAATTATTTCTTCTATTGCGTATGGTGGGTTATTTTCAACAATCTCATTTCAGTCTGGATCACTATGTGAAGCAAGACATATGATAAGGCAAAACCTGTTCCAGACCAGTGATATTTTGAAAGAGAATATAATTTCAATGGATACTCACTAAATCTTAGATAGGGTTCCTTATATTGTTAGCTTTGAAAAGAATCTTTGTAACATATCTTCACTGGTCTTCTATTTGCAGAAAAAGGCACAGCAGAAAACTTGTCTTGGCATGCCTCCAAATTCTTCCTGCTAATTTGTATGTTGCTGCTTCCTAGACATCTTTGATAGGTAAGGTCACCACAGCTGATTATTTGCTAAGCTGACACTATAGACCTGGACTGATGGTATAAGTGTGAAGTGCTTGTCAGTGGTTCAGTAAAGCATCCTATAAAAACAAAAATAAATATTAAACTTGTATCTTCAAATCCAACACTTCAGAGCATAATCAATGGAAAACATCAACCAAAAGAGGGATACCACACCCTCTAAAAAGCAATAAATTAATCTTCTATTAACAAACCTGAAAGATGAATATAATTACACAAACATAAATTTTTTATCAAAAATAACAGGAAGCAACAATCACTATTCCTTCATATCGCACAGCCTTAATGCACTCTATTCTCCAATAAAAGATATAGACTAACAGACTGAATAGGTAAACAGAACACAACATTTTCCGGCATTTAAGGATTGAATGTCAGTGTCAAATACTACCTCTACCACAGAGTTAAAGGACTGTAAACAATTTTTTTAAACAAGTAGTCTCCAGAATCATGATGGAATATGCATTCCAAGTAACAGTAAAATAGACTGGCAACCAAAAGTCATTAAAAAATCGCATGGAAGGACACTTTGTTAACATCAAAGAAAAATTACAGCATGAAGAACTTTCAATTCTGAACATCTGTGCTCCAAATGCAAAGGCACTATCATTCATGAAAGAAACTTTACTGGAGGTCAAAGCATGCATTGCACCTCAGGCAGTAATTGTGCATGACTTCAACAACTGACTCTCCTTAATGGACAGGTCACGGAAACATAAACTGTACAGAAGCACAGTGAAACGAACAGCAATTTTTTGCCAAATGGATTTAAGATATATATATATATATATATATATATATAGAATATTTCATCTCAAATCAAAAGAATATAACATCTTCTCAGCACACCAAGATATCTTGTCAAAAATAGACAAAATAACTGGTCAAAAAAGAGACCTTAACAGATATAAGTGGATTGAAATAATTCTATGCATTCTATCAGATCACTATGGAATAAGGGTGATCATCAATAGGAACAAAAAAAAACAATTGAAAACAAACATAAACCTGTAATCTCAACAATGTTCTACTTAATGATATATTGTTCAAGAAGGAAATAAGGATAGAAATCAAAGATTTTTGTGAGTTTAAATAAAATAAAGGTCAACATACCAAAAATTATGTGACACAAAGAAAGCAGTGCTAAGACCAAAATTCAGAGCTCTGAGTGCCTCCAAGAAGAAGCTGGAGAGAGCACATACTACCACCTTAAACATATACCAGAAAGATTTAAAACAGAAACTAATACACACAAGAAGAGAAGAAGGAAGGAAATCATTCAACTCAGGGTTGAAGCCCACCAAATAGAAAAAGAAATAACTAGACAAGGAACCAACAAAATCATGAGCAGATTCTTTGATTAAATCAGCAAGATATAAAATCCTTGTGTATACAAACCCGAGGACACAAAGTAAGTATCCAAATTAACACAACAAGAAATGAAAAGGGATAAAGAACAATAGAAAATGAGCAAATCTAAAAAAATTAAACAAAAAATCATCAGATTCTACTGCAAATGCATATATCAATAAAACTGAAAAATCTGGATGAAATGAACAATTTCCTAGGCGGATACTAAATAGCAAATTTAAATTATGATCAGATAGACCATCTGAACAGTCCCAAAACCTCTACAGGAACAGATGCGCTCATTGGATGCCCCGGTACCAAATAAAAAGACAATACCAGGTGGTTCCTTTGCAGAATTCTTTCAGAACTTCAACATAGACCTAATACCAATACTTAGCAAACTATTCTACTAAATAGAAGGAGACGGAACCCTGCGCAGCTTGCTGTATGAAGCCAAAATTACATTGATACGAAAACCAATATTCAAGCAAATATTCAACAAATAAAAAAAGAATTTAAGACCAATATCCCTTAAGAATATCTATGCAAAAATGCTCAATTAAATATTTGCCACCTGAATCAAGAACATATCAAACTCATCATTCATCGCAATCATGTAGACTTCATCCTTAATCCTTCAAATGCAGAGCTGTTTCAATATATGGAAATTCATCAATGTTATTTAATATATAAACAAACTCAAGGAAAAAAATCACATGGTCTTTTCATTAGATGCTGCAGAAACCTTAGAAATAATTCAGCTTCCCTTCATATTAAAAGGCTTGGTTATAACAGGAATTCATGGCCTATAAAGTAACATACAATATAGGGCAAACCAATAGCCAACATCAAGCTACATGGAGAGAAACTTGAAGCAATTCTTCTAAAGTAAGTGACTAGGCAATGCTTCCCCTCTTGCTTTCTCTGTGTACTTACTCAATATAGTACTAGAAGTTCTAGTAAGAGCAAAAATAAAACAAATGAATGTCATAGGATATGAACTCAAATGAATGAAGTAAAATTGTCATTATTTACAGGTGATATGATAGTTTACTTAAAGAAACCATAAAATCCACCTGAAAATACCTACAGCTGATAAACAAATTAAGCAAAGTGACTGGTTACCAAATTAACTCAAGCAAATCAGTATCCTTCCAATACTCAAAGGATAAACAGGGTGAGAAAGTAATTAGGGAAATGACACCCTTTGTGATGCCACAAACCATATAAAGTATCTTGGTTTGACTCTAACCAGGGAAGGGAATGATCTGTATAGCAGGTACTTCAAGGCTCTGAATATAGAAATCGAAGATGACCTTAGAATTTGGAAAAATCTCCTAATATTGGTTTGGAAAGTATAAGGAACATTTTTCCAAAAGCTGTCTACAGATGTAGTGCAATCCACATTAAAATATCCCATCAAAATTATTCAAAAATTAGTAAATCATTTCATAAATTCTTCTTGAATAACAATAATCCCAATATAAGTAAAACTAATTCAATAAGTAAAAGTAGTTCTAGGGGAATCAGTACCCGGGACCTCAGGCTGTACTACAAAGCAATATTGTTAAATACTGGATGTTAATAGTACAGTGACAGGAAGGTAGAATAGAATTGATGAGCAAGAAATGAACGCACACAGCTACGGTCGCTTGAAATTTGACAAAGAGTAAAATCCATGTAGTGGGAAAAGGATTGCCTTTCCAACAAACTGTGCTGTTCAAGTGAAGGTCAGCATGGAGAAGAATGTGAATGCATTGATTCTTATCTCCTTTTAATAACCTTAATATGTTCATAGCAGCCCTTTTTATACTAGCCAGCGGCTGAAAAGAACCCAGGCATTCCTCAACGAAAAAAACTGTATGCAAAAAATAAATAACCATAGTAAATGCAATATAGAGCAAAGTAGTAGCCACTATCAAGCTACATGGAGAGAAACTTGAAACAATTCCTCTAAAATAAGTGACTAGACAATGCTGCCCTCACACTTTCTCTGTGTACTTACTTAATATAGTACTATAAGTTACAGTGAGAGCAATAAGAAAACAAATGAGGTCACAGGGGTATGAAGTCAAAAGAATGTAGTAAAATTGTCATTATTAACAGGTAATATGATAGTTTACTTAAGATCACCAGAAAACTCCACCAGAAAACACCCGAAGCTGATAAACAACTTCAGAAAACTGGCTGGTTATCAAATTAATCCAAGCAAATCAGTATTATTCCAATTAGGTAAATGACACACCTTGTAATGGCCATAAACAATAAAAAGTACCTTGGTTTCACCCTAAGCAATTAAGTGAATGATCTGTATGACAGATACTTCAAGTCTTTGAATATAGAAAACAAAGATGACCTTAGAATTTGGAAAAATCTTCCATCCTCTTTTGTGTGGAGAATAAGTTCTATCTTGACAAAAGCAGTCTAGATATTTAGTGCAATCCCCATCAAAATACCATCTAAATTTTTCAAAGATGGTACAACATTTTTTAAATTCTTCTCGGATAACAATAATCCAAATATTGGTAAACTAATTTCATCATTAAGTAATTCTAGGGGAATCAGTACCCTGGACCTCAGGCCGTACTACAAAGCCACAGTGTTAAATACTGCATCATAATAGCACCGTGACAGATAGGAAGATCAATAGAATAGAATTGATGACCAAACCCACACAACTATGGTCACTTGATCTTTGAAAAAGAGTAAATCCATGCAGTGACAAAAAGAGCGTTTCCAACAAATTGTGCTGTCAGCAGGCAGAAGCATGTGAACACATCGATTCTTATCTCTTTATTAAGTTCAAGTCACAGTAGATCAGGGGCGTCCACATAAAATGAGACACTTTGACACTAAATATCCAGTATATATGACTCAAGAGAATCAAATAAACCTATTAAAAAGAGAGCTACAGAGCTGCCCAAAGAATTTCACTGAGCAATATAGAATGGCTGAGAAATGGATAAAAATTGTTAAACATTCTTAATCATCAGGGAAATGTGAATCAAAATGACTATGAGATTTCACCCCACAATTCAAAATGGCTAAGATTAAAAATGTAGGAGATAAGAAGTTCTGGCTAAGGTGTGGAGAAAGAGGAACACTTCTTCACTGCTAGTAGGTCGCAAACTGGTACAACCACTCTGAAAAATCAGTCTGGAGCTTCGTCAAAAGCTTGGGTATGATACTACTGGAGAACCCTGATATACCACACTTGAGCATATACCCAGAATATTCCACAGCATGTAATAAGGACACATGCTCTGCTATGTTCTTAGCAGCCCTGTTTGTAATAGCTAGAAGCTGTAAAGATCTCAGATGACTGGAAACTGACAAATGGATACAGAAAATACATACCCAATTGAATATTCTTCAACCATTAGAAGAGGTGAATTCATTACATTTTCCAGCAAATGGATAGAACTGGAAAATATGATCCTGAGTGAGGGAACGCAATCTCAAAAGAACACACATGGTATGCACTCACTGTTATACGGATATTAACCCAGAAGCATGGAATTCCCAAAACATATATAAATTAATCTCAAATTGAAGGAAGGGCAAAATATGGATACTCTGGCACTTCGTAGAGTGGGAACAAAATACCAAGAGAAGGAGATTCAGGAACAAATTGTGCAGCACAGGCTGAAGGAAAAATAAAATCCAGTGACTACACAACTTAGTGATCCATCCCATATACAGTTAGAAAACACAAATAAAATTAATGATGCCCACAAGCACTTTCTGCCTGGAGATGGATAGAGCTTTCATCTGGAATGCTTTGCTAGTGCATGACAAATATAGCGCAGGAACATCTCAGCCAGCCATTGGACTGAGCACAGTGACCCATGTTGGATTTCTAGATAAATGACCTAAAAAGATGTAGGGGTTTGCCTCACTATAGGAGGAAGAATATGACCCCACTGATACTCCCAGAACACACAATGTAAAAACAAAACAAAACAAAACAAAAACAAAACAACAACAACAACAACAACAAAAAAACAAAAAAACAAAAAAACAAATGAGTAGACATGGCGCCAGAGAAAAAGGCAGGAGAGGATGGACTTGTTGGACATCAAAGGAAGGAGAGACAACTTGTCCTGGAAAGGTTTGATGAAGCAGTGCAGAGGAATAAGAGGACAGGGAAGCTGGAGGTAGTTGATTGCACAAGTGGGGAGGGGAGAGGGTTATACTACTTTCAGAAGTGGGTCAGAGAGAATAGGCAAAATCCTTTGAAATTTAAATAAATAATGTATCTAATAGAGAAAAAAGAGAGAAAAATGAAATTGACCATAAACTTCTATTACAGGCTAAATTTAATCATCATATTGTCAAACAACATTTATTTATAAAAATTACAAATTTGAAAATATAAAATATTTCTAGCCCTCACACATATATTCCATATATTCCAATAAAACTAATATGCCTTCATCCATAACCAACTCTTCTATTTTATTACATCTTCTTTATATCATTATTTGTTCCTTTTAATCTTTTTTTAAGTTTTCTGTTATTGAAGGTTTAAATAATTTATTATTATTGTTTAAATATCTGTTTACATGCACATGTTTGATAACATGTGTAAAGAAGTTATAGTGAAGTTTTAAATATTCTGAACACCTCTCATCTAAATTTATTCACCTACTTTATCTAAGTGCATGTTTATAGGTTGGTAAGAACTTATATTGAGAAAGGATACCTAAGCCTATGTAGGTGTTGGTTTATATTTTCTTTATTTTTGTGAAGAACATATTGGCCTCCAGTTCATGGTGATCTCCTCAGTGCTAAAATTGCACATATCACTTGGACATACTAATTTTTGTCCTTTCTGTAACAACATTCACTGAGAAAATTCAATTCCTCACATGAGAATCTTATGCATACTTTACTTAGATTTTTCAATCAGCTAATCAGCTAAAAGTTTTGTAAAATCAAAAGCCACAATACTGGAACTAAGCTTCTATCATAAAAATTTTCAGAGGCATGTAGCTCTGCAGTTTACTTCTCTTCTGGGGAGGTTAAAGGAGAGGGCCTTCATTATCTTCCTTATTCCCTATCTTTATGGTACATTAGTTGTGAGATGCTACAGATAAATCACTCAGGAAAAATTAAAGAGAGCTCAAATTTTTGGTTCAAGACCATGTTTCTTCTAGTGACAATCATGGTGCCTTGGAGTCTTCTGGTGAGCACACAGGGTTTCCATGGTCAAGGTTCACTCAGGACATATTACAAGAGTGCAGAGTGGCATAGCATGGTATGATGAATAATTCGGCATAACATGGTATGAAGATTCACTTTTCCCTTTACCGTGTGTGATGATCCTTAGTGAGAGGCATAGAACTTGTTTTTCAGACAATGTATTTATGATTGGAATGGATGCAGTAGCTTAATCATTGTGAACATGACATTTAACACATTTTGGAGAAAGAAACCCCAGCAATGAAAGTTTATAGATTTAAATCCATGTAGTGGCTATTCCTGGTTGTCAGCTTGACAAATGTGTTTGCGATTGTACGAGGAATAGTTGTATGATATTAGGCGTATTCACAATCTTGTTATTGTTTCATGTGGACATGAGATATTATTTGTGTCAAGTTGACAAGGGATAGTTTTCAGTGGCTATTCCTGGTTGTCAACTTGACTATATCTGGAATGAACTACAGTCTAGAATTGGAAGGCTTACTTATGGCCCTAATTTGGAGGCTCAGAGATATAAGTTTCTGACCAGGATCTTGGTATAGAGATCTTGAAGCATAGTGGCTAAGACAAAGAGGTCTCCAAGTTCAAGATAATTTGAGATTAAAGGCATGGAGGCACACACCTTTAATCTGGGCCACACCCTCTGTTGGAGACCTACAGACTTTAATCTGGGCTACAACCTCTGTTGAAGATATATAAGGACATTGGAAGGAAGAAAGATTTACTCTCTCTCACTCTTCCTTGTCTGCTTGCCTCGTGGGACTGAGAAACTGCTAGATCCTTGTACTTCCATCCACAGCCGATGCTGACCATTGCTGGGGAGTTGGACTATAGAATGTAAGTCATCGACATATTCCCTAACTATATAGAGACTGCCCATATGTACTGTGACACTAGAGAACCCCAACTAATACAGAAGTTGGTACCAGAAATGGTTCTAGAGGAGCAGAAGTATAAGGATGAACGTTTCAAAATTTTGAACATGGTTGGTTGATCCAATAGCACCTTCAAATACTGAAACTTCTCCAAACTCAAGCAAATCAGTGGCCTTCCTATACTCAAAGGATAAGCAGTCTGAGAAAGAAATTAGGGAAATGACCCCATTCACAATAGCCACAAACAGTATAAAGTATCTTGGGGTGACTCGTACCAAACATGTAAAAGATCTGTATGACAAGAACTTCAAGACTCTGAAGAAGGAAATGGAAGAAGACCTCAAAAAATGGGAAAACCTCCCATGCTCATGGATCGGTAGAATCAATATAGTTAAAATGGCCATTTTGCCTAAAGCACTATACAGATTAAATGCAATACCCATCAAAATACCAACTCAATTGTTCACAGATTTAGAAAGAGCAATTATCAAATTCATCTGGAACAACAAAAAACCCAGGATAGCTAAAACTATTCTCAGCAACAAAAGAAAATCTGGGGGAATCAGTATCCCTGACCTCAAGCAATACTACAGAGCAATAGTGTTAAAAACTGCATGGTATTGATACAGTGACAGGCAGGAGGATCAATAGAACAGGATTGAAGATCCAGAAATGAACCCACACACCTATGGCCACTTGATCCTCGACAAAGAGGCTGAAAACATCCAATGGAAAAAAGATAGCCTTTTCAACAAATGGTGCTGGTTCACCTGGAGGTCAGCATGCAGAAGAATGCGAATTGATCCATCCTTGTCTCCTTGTACTAAGCTCAAATCCAAATGGATCAAGGACCTCCACATAAAGCCAGACACTCTGAAGCTAATAGAAAAGAAACTGGGGAAGACCCTTGAGGACATCGGTACAGGGAGAAAGTTTCTGAACAGAACACCAATAGCATATGCTCTAAGAGCAAGAATTGACAAATGGGACCTCATAAAATTACAAAGTTTCTGTAAGGCAAAGGACACCATCAAGAGGACAAATTGGCAACCAACAAATTGGGAAAAGATCTTCACCAATCCTACATCAGATAGAGGGCTAATATCCAATATATATAAAGAACTCAAGAAGTTAGACTCCAGAAAACCAAACAATCCTATTAAAAAATGGGGTACAGAGTTAAACAAAGAATTCTCACCTGAAGAACTTCGGATGGCGGAGAAGCATCTTAAAAAATGCTCAACTTCATTAGTCATTAGGGAAATGCAAATCAAACAACCCTAAGATTTAATCTTACACCAGTCAGAATGGCTAAGATTAAAAATTCAGGAGACAGCAGTGTTGGAGAGGGTCTGGAGAAAGAGGAACACTCCTCCACTGCTGGTGGGGTTGCAAATTGGTACAACCACTCTGGAAATCAGTCTGGCGGTTCCTCCGAAAACTGGGCACCTCACTTCCAGAAGATCCTGCTATACCACTCCAGGGCATATACCCAGAAGACTCCCCACCATATAATAAGGATACATGTTCTACTCTGTTCATAGCAGCCCTATTTATAATTGCCAGATGCTGGAAAGAACCCAGGTATCCCTCAACAGAAGAGTGGATGCAAAAAATATGGTATATCTACACAATGGAGTACTGTTCAGCCATTAGAAACAAGGAATTCATCAAATTCTTAGGCAAATGGATGGAGCTAGAGAATATCATACTAAGTGAGGTAACCCAGACTCAAAAGGTGAATCATGGTATGCGCTCACTAATAAGTGGATATTAACCTAGAAAACTGGAATACCCAAAACATAATCCACACATCAAATGAGGTACAAGAAGAAAGGAGGAGTGGCCCCTGGTTCTGGAAAGACTCAGTGAAACAGTATTCGGCAAAACCAGAACGGGGAAGTGGGAAGGGATGGGTGGGAGGACAGGGGAAGAGAAGGGGTCTTACGGGACTTTCGGGGAGGGGGGGCTAGAAAAGGGAAATCATTTGAAATGTAAATAAATTATATCGAATAAAAAAAAAGGTGGCTGAATTACAGCGAAAATTTAAGTCTCAACCTCTGAGGGTGACAGCAGTTAAAGTAAGGGCATTAATTGGCACAGAATGGGATCCTATAACTTGGGATGGTGATGTGTGGGAAGTCCCTGTTGAAATTGAGAATTTTGAATATTCAGATTTTCAAGGATTTAGTCCACCTGAAGAAATAGCACCCTCAGACCCACCCCTTGAAATAATGCCTTCTCCACTCCAGGAAATTAATCCCTCAGAACCTGTAAAACCAGCAGTGACTTTTGCCAACAATACTGAAGTTTCTCAAGGCTGACCAATAGTTTCTTCTAGACCTATAATCAGACTCAAGGCAAAGCAGGCCCCTAGAGGGGAGGTTGAAAGTGTAATCCATGAGGAAATACACTATACTAATAAGAAACTTAATGAGTTTGCTAATTCATTCAAGCAGAACTCTAGAGAATATGTGTGGGAATGGATTTTAAGGGTGTGGCATAATGGTGGAAGGAACATAAAACTAGAGCAGGCTGAGTTTATTGGCATGGGCCCTGAGTGGAGATTCTAGGTTTAATATGGAAGCTCACACAGTTACAAAAGGTGTCAAAAGTTTGTTTGATTGGTTGACTGAAGTAGTTATCAAAAGTTCACCTTCTGAAAAGGAGTTGGAGATGCCTGATATCTCTTGGCTTAGTGTTCTTGAAGCGATTTTAAGGCTTAGAGAAATTGCAATGCTAGAGTAGATACGTTGTGTAAAACGAAATCCTCCAGAGTGGGAAGGTACACAAGATATGCTCACCAGTCCTATAAGACGCGAACTGGTGAGAGGGGTATCAGCACATTTAAAGAGTTTTGTTCTTGCCCTTTTCCTTGTGCCAGACCTTAGAGTTTGGGATGCTAATGCTCAATTAGATGAATTAAATGCAATGGGTTTAATTGTACCCCGAGTTAACGAGGGTCAGTTGGCAGCATTGAATCACCAGAGACAAGGTGATCTTAATTATTAAAATGGACAGCATAGACAAAACAATGTTTATAATGACATACTCGGTAATGACTGAGAGGTGGAATTTATAATGGTATGACTCATTTGGACTTTTGGTGCTGGATAATCAATCATGGTATTTCCAGGGATGAAATTCGTAGGAAACCTACTGCATATCTGTTTGATCTGTATATGCAGAAAAATCCTCAAACAAATGATAGGAAGGCTGCTTTGGATCATGGAAAAAAGCAGTTTCAGCCAGTGAATAAATTTCCAGACTTGAGCCAGTTTACAGATCCAGAACCCCTTGAATGAAGGGGTGGTCGGCTTCCCCTGAGGAAGGATCTTAATAAGACACCTAAAAGTTTTGCTCTTAGTCTTTCTCCAATTCTTCCCCAGAGGGACCTACAGCCTTTTACAAGAGTAACTGTATACTGGGGGAAAGGAAATAATCAGACTTTCCGAGGGCTATTATATACTGGTTCTGAATTGACACTGATTCCAGGAGATCCCAAGAAACATTGTGGCATTCCAGTTAGAACAGGGGCTGATGGAGGACACGTGTTTAAAGAGTTATGACTAATGTGCGACTCACAGTAGGTACAGTGGGTCCCCGAGCACATCCTGTGGTCATTTCCCTAGTTCCAGAATGTAAAATTGGAATAGATAAACTCATAAATTTGCAGAATTCTCATATTGGTTCTCTGACCTGTGGAGTGAGGGCTATTATGGTTTGAAAGACAAATGGAAGTCTTTAGCGTTGTCTCTGCCAGAGAAAATAGTGACTCAAAAACAATATCGTTTTCCTGTAGGTATTGCAGAAATTACTGCCACAATCAAAGATTTGAAAGATGCATGGGTGCTGGTTCCCACCACATCTCCCTTTAACTCTCCCTTCTGGCCAGTGCAAAAGACAGATGGATAATGGAGGATGACAGTTGACTATCAAAAATTAAATCAGGTAGTAACTCCAATTGCAGCTGCTGTACCAGATATAGTTTTGTGGATTCACACACCTTCAATCTGGGCCACACCCTCTGATGGAGAACTACAGCCTTTAATCTGGGCCACACCCTCTGCTGGAGAACTACAGCTTTTAATCTGGGCTACAACCTCTGCTGAGATATATAATGACATTGGAAGAAGGAAGATTTACTCTCTCTCACTCTTTCTTGCCTGCTTTCCTCACGGGAATGAGAAACTGCTAGATCCTTGTACTTCTATCCACAGCTGCTGCTGACCATTGTTGGGGAGTTGGACTATAGACTGTAAGTCATCGACAATTTCCCTGAGTATATAGAGACTGCCCATACGTTCTGTGACTCTAGAGAACCCAAACTAACACAATCCATGTCAATATAAATATATTATTAGCATGGCGAACTCTAGGTTCTATTGCACCTCTCCTGTATACAAGGTGTTCTTAGTGGTTTTCAAGATCTTGAGATCCAGTATTTGGATCTGGTCAAAAGCAATAGAACTCCTGTCATTCTGACTTAAGAATTTGGATATTGAATTTTGCAACTATTAAATTAATTTACTCTTTCTAGTTTGACATCATGCCCATAAATCATTTGGCATTATTTAAAACATATTTGAAGAGATTATTAAAAACAATAGACCACTGTCTGCAAAAAGAGGCCTGGTAAGATTTAGGATTGTATATAGTGGGGGAAATGGAAGAATTTTTCATCTCTTCAAGGAAGCAAATTGTTTGCAATTTCAATTCTTATTGTAGAACCCATCAATAAACACAGAAGAGAGAAATAACTTTTATTGAAGGATGGTTTGGGAGCAGAAGGAAATATCACCTTATTGGTAGGAGAGTATATGCTAAGGAACAATGTTGTTGTACAATCTACAGATTTATGTGTCAAAATGTTTGATATTGAGCTTCATTACAAATGACCTAGGATGAGTTAGCAGAACACCTATGACATGCCATTGGATAAAAACAGATGGCACATTTTCTCATGGAATACTTCCTTACATAATGGTTCTAGTATATGTCTTTGACTTAGATGTAATTGCAAACAAACTGATAGTACCTTGTATTAAGAAGAAATGAATTATTCATGTATTTCTGCGACTTTTTGCTGCTCTTTTTACTTAAATTTTGCCAGATGTGATCCTGTTATATTTATCTGACTGGAATTTAAATATCAAAAGAGTGAACAAGTCCATGTAAGATTGAAAAAGTGCTCAAGGAAGACTCTTGATGCCTTGAAAGCTTTTGAGTACGATAAGCTCTATGACAACACCTGCAGTCTGGTGCATACAGAGAAATCATACTACTAGATTGGCTTTTTATAGAGTTTCAAGAACTTATCTCTCAGTGTCCCAATATACATTTATATCTTATATTTGACTTTGTTTAGTGAGAACTGTTATTTGAAACCATCAATTGAATTTTAAACTACACGTAATAAACTCAGATATTTAAGATGTAAAACATCGTATTGATTACTGGATTAATCAAGGTGAGTGAAGGGATGAGGGATATTTTATCCTATTTAGATGGTTGGTGACTACATAATTACCAAAATTTAATAAAAAAGTTTAATAATCTGTGTGGGCAGAACCTGTATTTTTCTTATGTCGATCAGATGTGCTTATCCTTGCTGGATATCTCTACAATTCAGAGGAAAGTGAAACTTGAACACTTCTCCAACAAGGTCTTGTGGCTAAATCACAAAAAGAAAATATCACTAGATTTCTGCTACCAAATTGATGGGTTGGCTTATCTTTCCATCCATTTTCAGCTTTTACTAGTTAACATATTTGCATCCAGAACTCACATATTCACACACACACAGACACACACACCTCGAATACCTAGACACTAAGCCCCTAAAGAAGGAGTACACAGGGAGGATCCCATCCAGCCGAGGATGACATTGTGTGTTATAAATGTGAGATGGTACCCTTGGTTCTAAGAAGGCTAGAAGTCACAAGTAGTAAAAGTGATGTAGGGGAGAATTAGTAGGAGAATAGGTAGATGAAAACGCTCGTAGAAATAGGAGAGGGGACATGGGATTGAGATAATTTTTATGGTTATTGCTGGATATATGCTAACTTTTGAAATGTAAATAAAGTAGATATTCAATGGAATAATGTCCTAGGGGAGAAAATAAACACATCACATTCTCATTTTTATGAAAATTGAAAAAACCCTGTTGCCAAGAGCAAAAAGCTTTGAGTGTAAGATGATTTCTTTAACTCTGTATCAGTAAAGTCCTGAAAAATTAGCACTTCATAATAAAACAGTACAGGGCTAGCATTAGCAGGAAAGTAAAGACACTCTTTGTGAGATAAACATTCCCCTATCTGAACATTCTACTGTTTATTGAAGAACTCTTGCTATCTCCTGTGATGTCACCAGTGTTGTAACAATGTCAACTGCTCCTATGCATCACTGAGTCTCAACAGGTTCAACCTAATCAAGGTTTTCAAGGCAGATGTCTCTACAAGAAGAGAGGAACTCCTGAACATCAAGAAAGTGTAAGACAACATGCAGGAGTCTACCGGTTTTCTAGCTTGTCCAATGAAGAAAGCTCCCACAACAATCCTATCAAACCAATGGATTTCCATTCCTCTACTACCCTCCGATCTCCAAGTGCCTCCAGCTCTATTATAGTCTCTTTGTCCCAAAATGCCCAATAATCTTGTATTACCTGAATGTCTTCAAATGTCTCCAGATCCACAAATGCCTCAATATCTCCAAAGACCACAAATAGTTCCATTACTCAATGGCCTACAATTGTCTCCCGGATCGACACTGAATAGAGGCTCTCAGGTTTTAGCCTCTCCGTTCGTTCAACTTGTGGGTCCTGAAGTCTGTCCAAGAGCACATGTTCCCCGTAAGACTTCTGTAAGTCCTTGGAGAGGGCGGACCAGGTATAGCACAGAACATAAGAATAAGCTGGAGATATTCTTCTTGGAAATTTTCAAGTATCCTTTCAATGAACAATGTAAGGAACTGGCAGTAAGCATTTGTGTGACAGATATGGTTTAAGAACTGGAGGTGTAGATACTTTAGGGAACATCCCAATGAGTGTAGGTCAACACTTGGGAACCAAAGTGGAAGAGTTCAAACTCACTTCCTCTGCAATGAAGATCATGCCCCCATGAATACTGTGCCCACTCATTATCCTATGTCTCCAAGCTTAGCTGATGTAAGCTCCCTTCTCCAAAATGGTGCCTCCAATATCTTCATTCCAATTTACCATTGTTAAGGCAGTCGAACATTCTGGATGTGGTGATGGCTGCCAATAACCAGACAAGAGCAACCACTGCCCATTTCCATTAACCAAATCCATGGACTCAGTTCAGAGTGATGCTGTTGAAGACACATCTGAATCACATTAAGAGATAAGATATAGCAATAGCCAAAGCTTTCCAACTCTACCACTTTCAAAGATCGAGGTACAAATCAAGGTCACTCAAAAGAAACAGATTTTTAAAGCCATAGAGACCAATATACTTTTATTACCGGAATAGTTCTGTGTTCAAGACCTATAAATATTTGACATTACTCTAGAAACTGCAGTTATCAAATCTGTTTTGCCTGAATTTGCCCAAACCTACTTATGAAGATATTTCTGGAAATCCTTCTGTCTGCCTTGTTTCTTTTATATTTCACTTTAGTTAATTTTGTGTTCTTAAATACATGAGCAATTATGACACTGGAATGAGGGCACTGAAATTCATCAATTGAAAATCTGAAGTAAAATGCATAGCCTTTGATCTGTACACCAATCTGGCACTGTGCCTTATAATCCTTGACAATATTCCTCCATTATTCTGTTCTCTATCCCATTGTAAACACAGTTTCATTCTCTCTGTCTCACTTTCAATGTCTCGCTGTCTGTCTCTCTCTGTCTGTCTCTCTATGCCTCTGTCTCTCTGTCTCTCCCCCTCTCTGTGGCTCCTGTCTCTTTGTCTTTCTCTCTATCTCTCTCGCTTTCTCTCTACATCTCTCTCTGCTCTCAATCTCTTTTATATTCTATTCTCCATTTTACTTTGTGATATACAATTCCATGTCTGTATATACACCCATATTCTGACATTGAGTGTTCCATGTTGGGAAAAATCACTTATTCTTTTGCACATTACTAAGGTTCATAGAGTTTTGAGTTGTCTGAGTCCCATTTTAATAAGCACCACATGTGGTGTACGTGGTTATAATGAATGAACTTTGGACTGTCTTGGCAATTTTTAAAGTTTTCCTTCATCAGAACCACGTTCCTAGAAAATGTCTAATAACTGCTTCTTTGGGAACAGTTACCCAGGTTTATAGAAAACAGAAAAAAGAAATGCTTTTCACTGTGGGCCAAGACCTGAAGTATTTGCTAATGAAAACATAATAAAAAAGATTTCATCCCCCATCCCACTGAGAGAGCACAGGGAAACAGAATCACATCCACCTGATATTCTTCAGTGGAATTCTTTCAGGAAAAAGTTTTAGAACTGCCCTAAATTTCAAGGACATAGAATCTGTAATAATATAAGGCTTATTGACAGGATATTTACTATAACTCCAAAGGGTGGAGAAGACAGAGGAAAGTACATGTGCTGGAACGCCTTTCAGGATATGTTTAGGATATATTAGAGGGAGTTGAAAGTACCTATTAAGATTGCAACTCAGGACTTTTTTTTAAAACATTTCCACCCATTAAATATGGTAGATATTTTGTTTACTCCATAAAGTAAAACACCTGCTCTTTGCGAATTAACAGAGACACAGAAAGTACTACTAATAAAGTCATTAGAAACTAGATTAAAATAGTACTAGGTCCCAAAACACATTTTGCCTCTTAGTACCTGTTAATAGCCTCATACTGCCCATGCGTTACTCACTTGGAATCTTCTTTATAGTGGTTGTTTGTTCTGGTAAATCTTATCAGATGTATAGTTTGAACTAGCTTCTTCTATTAGTGCCATCTTCTGTATACAATATTTTAAAATCAGTATTTCACAGACTAAAGTGTCTTTAGTAGACCATGGGGAATAAAGCTTATCTATTCTCTGCAACATAGCTAAATATTTGAAGTCTTTAAAATATTTTATCAGCCATACCTAAGGACCAATTTCAGGATTGCCAAACTAGTAACTCCACATAATACAGGCTGTCCAATAACTGGAGAAGATGAATGGGGTTATAGGCATGTAGTGTAATTCAGTGGTAGAGTATTTCCCTAGTGTGAACCTTTTGTCAGAAATAGATTGAGATCTAGTGCCATTCAGGGAAGTAAAATAGGCTCAATTACATTTGATTCATAGACTACAACAAAAGGAATATCCCTATGAATAAATTTAAATCACTCAAAGTTCCAGCCACTTCCTCAGGTCCTCCATGCTTTCCAACATTGCTTGTGAATTATTATTAGGAGAAACCATCAATCTTGGGTGTAATAATCAGTAAAATATCAATAAGGCATATATATATATATATATGTATGTATGTATATATATATGTGTGTGTGTGTGTATATATATATACATATATATATATATAGTGTCTGATTAATTAGTACATACCACCAGATTGTTAGCCTTTATCTACTAGCATATGTTCAGCATGTCAAAAATATCATATATTGCCTTGCAAAACATATAATAGTACTGAGTGTGACATAAATGTCTCTCCATTTTACTCTTAGAAAGCTAAAAATTACCCATCTTGTAAAAACTCTCTTCACCCTCAAGAATCATTCCTTGGGTTGCCAAAATTCTGTCTCTCCCCTACATTCTTTGGCATAATTCCAAGAAGAAGAAGGACATAAAAATTAGGTATGGACCAAGGGAGAAAGAGAAAGAGAGAGAAAGAGGGAGGGGGGAGAGGGACAGATAGAATAGGTTTCAAAATGAAAATGTTCTGTATCTGTGACATTATGTCAAAAGAAGGAAAAATGTTTTTTTTTTTTTCAATTTCAGGTGTCTACTGGAAATGAAAGGAAAGCAGGAGATGTCCCACTTCCTCTCTGGATCCTATGAGAGATATCTTTTGTTCTTGTTAGGATATCTGGATCTCTTTGAGATATCAAGTTCTCTACTCTCTCTGTCTATTGTCTGTCCTTGGTGCACCATATGTCTGTCCATATATCTATCATTTTATGTTTGTTCTTTCTGTGTAAATTGTTATGTGTTTCATGTTTAAAAAATGGATAAAACTCTATGCGCTGGCTGTCCAGGGTTTGATTTAGTTATCTTATTTAAAAGGCAGTTTCAATTAGCATTAAGAGAAACTGGTAAGTTAACCTACACTATGGCTGGGAGCCAAGTACAACTAGAGAAATCCTGCTAGGGGCTAGCTATATAAACAAGCAGCTCTTAAAGAGGCCAAAAGCTTTTAAACATCTTTAGTAAGAGAGCTGATAACTATTTCTTTCCTAGAAAAACCTCTTTGATTGTGAATATTGGTTTCAAAAAGGTGCTTTTTCACTTGAAATTACAGTTAAAAAATGTAAGAAACTTTTGTCTGGTTTAAATACATATATGTTTATAGCAACTTCACGTTTGTTCCTGACTGGTTTTTAAGATATAAATATGTTCTGCATGTCTCAGTTATAGAGTATTAATTTATAAGTTATTGATATGATTAATGATTAAAATTTTATAGCATTGGATACAGAAATTTAGCTTAAAATTAGTACCTCAGGGTTGGAGTTATTCTAAAAAACAGGTAACATGAGCCATCCCAGACAAACAGGTCTCTGAAGATATTTCTTGATTGAGATAATATTTTATGTAACTCTTATCCTTGAAATGGGACTTATAAAAGATAGAATTTAAAACAATGACTCTTAACTGATGCATTAAAAGCTGCACTGTCATGCATTTATAAGTAAGAACTGGCAGTCAAACTTTATATGTAAAAGTAACACTCTTGATATTAATTTTTAAAGAGAATAGATTGTTTAAAACAGATTTATTCTTCAAAAAATGTGCATGCTGTAATATAAAAAGACATTGAAAAATATTTAAATTGCCAATGTTCCATTATTTGCAGTTTACAATTCTATCACAAGCTCAAGGTTTTAACTCAACAATATTTATTATTTAAAAATATCTGACAAGTGGATCTGTTATATCCTAATCCAACTGTGGCACAGGAAACTCAAATAATAAAGATAGTCTATTTAATTGAAATGATTTTAAAAGCTTTGAGAAAATCTTAATTTGTTAAGACCTCACCTCAACCTTGCCACAAGAGAACATAAACCTCTGTTTGGTAGTCTCAAAGGGAATGCAAATCCTAATCCCAAAGACAATTAACTGCGGTGGGATAATTTACTCTACAAAAAAGTCAATTGTTGGCTGTTTCACAGCAGTCCTTTGATAAGGGACGATTAATGTAAATTCATATTTCTTTATCTCTAAGTAAAGTTTGAGTACCCTATTATGGCTCTGTTGCTATGTTAATACAAAATTATGAGATATAATCAGAAAAATGTTTAATTAAAGAACTCTTTATTCCTTAGTCCAAAGAGCCATTACATTCTTTTTTGAATTATACTAATAGTTGGTCTTTTGCATAGAAAACTTTTCAGGCAAATTTGATAATCATTATTTCAAACACAAATTTAAAAAATTTGCCTCTCTATATATTTTCGTTAATGTATGCATACAGTCAATAAATAATGCATTTACTATATTTATAAACAGCTCCTCTATGATAAATATAAACATTTAGATTGCATGTTTATTATTCTTAAATATTTCCCCTGCTTCACAAATAATTAAATTATGCGCTATAGAAACTGTTTATTAAAATGTTAAATAATCAAGGTTTTAATTTGTAGACTTACAATTAAAATAAATATCTCATGACTTACAATTGCTTAAAATTATATTTTCATAGATATTGCTAATTTTCAAATTTTATATGAAAATTGATTATAGGTTAATTTTAGAAAAAATATACTCTGTCTTGCTTTTAAGAAATTTAAACGTCATCCTATATTTTCCAGATTCATTAATGAAAATAATGCCACAACAGATTTACATATCAGTCAAATTATAGACTTTACATAAAGGTTTAATTATTTATATCATCAAAATAATAATGTTCCCACGAAATGAACTGGATTTGACATTCAAATAAAAGTGACTTTCAACCTAAAGTTGTCAAAAAAGTCACGAAAGGACACTTCATTCTCATCAAAGGAAAGATCCACCAAGAAGAACTCTCATTTCTGAATATTTATGCTCCAAATACAAGTTCACCTGCCTTCATAAGGGAAATTTTACTAAAGCATAGAGCACACTTCACACCTCACAACAACTGAGGGTGATTTCAACACACCACGCTCTGCAATGAACAGATCAGGATAACACAAAATAATCAGAGACAGATTGAAAATAATAAGTTTTGGACCAAATGGATCAAATAGATCAATAGAATATCCCTTTTCAACACCTCATGTTACTGTCTCCAAAAGATGACGATATCATTATCCACAAAACGGACCTCAACAGATATTAGAAGATCCAAATAATCCCATGCCTCCTGTCAGATTATTATGGAGAAAAGGTTGTATTCAATAGAAACAATAACAAAAGAAAGCCTACATGCACATGCAAGCTGAACAAAGCTCTACACAATGATATATTGGTCAAGTTAGAAATATAGAAATAAAACAAATAATTTGTTAATAAAGAAATAAATTAAATTTTTAGAATTTAATGAAAATTATGGCAAAGTATTCCCAAATGTATGGAATACAATGAAAGCTGTCCTAAGAGGTATATTCATAGGTCTGTGTGCCTCCAAAAGAAGCTGGAAGAAACACATACTAGTAACTTAACAGCACACCTGGATGCTTTAAAACAGAAAGAAGCTAATACAACAATGAGGAATAAAATGCAGGAAATCATTGACTCACTGCTGAAATCAAATAAGTGAAAGCAAAAAACAAAACAACAACAACAACAAAAAATCTACAACGAATCAAGGTATCATTGCATTTATAAACTCTGTTATTCGGCTTAGTGTAAGAGTCACATTTGTTTGTTTTAAATTCTTCTATTCAATGATATCTAGATTATTTTGAGCCTAATGTCTGTGACATAAGATGAAGCTTCTGTCACTGTTTTGAGAAAAAGGTAAATAAATTCAGATGTTCTGAAGATGTACATGAACCAACCACAATTGTTAAAGAAAAAATTCAATAAGATGATGTGTAAAGACATTCTCTTATACTCCCAGATTGGCATCTACTACAACTGTTATTATAGATGACTCCACAGGAAAATAATGGACTCATGTAAAGACCAACAACCCAATATACATCAGAAGATTATCATACCTTACTGAAGGGGAGAATGAAGGATTTTTACAGCCAGAGATGTCAAGGATATAAAAATCAAAGCTAAAGAATCAACCTTACTCTGCTAATAGTGGTTCACATTGACTCGTACAAAAATCAATGCATCTCTATAGAAACCCAGGATATTTATGTTCTAGTTTCTGTTTATATGGGTCTCAGATCAGAGGGAATAGGTACTGTTCCTTTTCCTTTTCCTTTTTTAATATCCATGTCTACCGAATAGGTTTTTTAGCTTAGCATCCTTAGGAAGAAATCTGAATAGATTCGTTGCTACTTTATCACTAGTAGGCATATATATATGTAATATAGATAAATGACTGGAGTTGTCTATGGTTTATGCTGTAGAAAAGATTAAGTTATAGAATGTGATATGAGAAAATATATTAAATGAAAAAAATGACAGAAATTCAGCATGTATGGATATAAAAATGAACTGTGTTCAGTTTAGTCTCTATGGTAAAAACGAGAAAAAAATTTCACAACTTAGGAAGTATTTCTTTTCATAATGTTCTAGGAGAGTTTTCTATATTATATTAGTTTGAAGGGTTTTTAGTTATATCTTTAGCTCAATACAGGATGGTATTTAAATCGATAAATCTTTAAAATGGCCTTGTTCTAGCAATATCTCAAGGAGACTAGTGAAGTCTCTCTTATTGAAAATATGTGTATAGCTATACCATTTGCTAAAGAAGAGAACCACATCATACCATTAATCCTTTGACTTCCACATGGATGCTTGGTAAGTGTGATTTCAAGTATAAATACATATCTACACACAAAACGCATAATCCAATATAGAAATTATATATAAAATATATATTATATATATACAATATCATACAATATATATGTTATATATTATATTTATATAATATATAATATATTATCTAATATATAATATATTAGAAAACATCTAATATATTAGAAAAAATATATTAGAAAATTATCTAATATATAATATATTAGAAAACACAAGAATGTTCCACTCTAAGATGACTGTTGATGTCCCTTGCCTTTACAGGTTACCCTTGAGACACAATTAACCTGTTTCTACTTCTCAAGAATATGGGTGGAGAGAAGAAGGCTTATAGGGCATCTGGGGAGATGGGGAACTGGGAAAGTTGAAATAATTTGTGATGTAAACAAAGAATAAAAAAGAAATGTGGCCACCAAGTATAATGAGGAAATTACTAGTCACTTAGTTTTGGGCTTCCTTCATGCTATGCAGTCAATGAGTCAACTGTCTTGTCTCAAACCTATTGTTCCTTTAGCCAAAATCTATTGTTTTCTGAATTTAGACAGATAATATATAACTTACAGAGACCTATATCCAGGCACACTTTCGTATGTTTGGTATACAAAAGAGAAAAGCTAATTCAGCTGAAGGAATTTTCTTTGCTGTTTCTTCACTATTTCATTTTCCTCTGGCTAGAATTAATCAAATGATTGCCAGCAGCATCACTGCTGCATTATCTGTCAGTTAAGGAAAAGTGGGCATCTTTTAAGGTTTGAATGGCTTCTATGACTATTATTCTATCCAACATATCACAATGAATATTGTCTTGCCTGCTTTTCAAGGATGATTGTTCAGAAACTTGTATGAGACAGAGTGTCTCTCCTCATCATTCAACATGGTATGCATTTGTAGCACGATTTGACAGTTTGTGTTGATTAATATCTGAGTTTAAGGGAGGGATGAAACACTTCATCTTAGGGTTGTAATTAAGGACTCAGTTCCCATGTGGCATGTTATTTCCCATGATATTAACAGGACATTATCTGAATTTCCCTTGTATCCTGGAGAACAATTGTCATCCCCAGTGATGTTACCAGTGGTATTGCAACAACAGCTCCTACGATTTTCAAACTGTTCTTTCTGGATACATCCATATACACGTGGAAAAGCCTGTGTATACTTAGAAGAAAAAATTGGGGGAGTAGAGGTTTGAGCATGAGGCAGAAGTAAGCTTGCATTCTATTTCAGTAAAACCAACATGTAAGAAGTGGTCTTGGTGTCTGCCTAGTGATGCTTAAGCAGGAATATGGATTGCCCTGTAGGAGATGCCCTTGAGCTGGGCAATCCAATGAGCCTCAGTAATTTTTCCTGACTTGATAAAAAATAACTCACTGGGACAAACTGCGGGGCAGAGAGGCGGCAGCAGCAGAAGCAGCAGCAGCAGCAGCAGCAGCGGCTGGTCCAGAGGAAGGGCCATCAGTAGTAGAACCAAGCGGACAGGGTCCAGGCAGACCCTGTGCCCATGACTACTGGCCATCGCTGGCCAGCCAGGCTGCGAGCAGCAGAGGATTTAAGGCGCCTTTCACCACACAGAAGCCACATCAGAACTCTGCCTCCCGCCAGTCAGTTACGAGGCCTCCATATTGGTTCTCGGTCGACAGAGAAATCAGACTGAGGTACGCAAATATAACCCGAGACCAACATCGCGGGGGTCTAAGCCCGACGGGCGTTGGCCTGCACCGAGGCTCTGGGCTGATCAGGGAGGGGGGGGTGGGCACCGGGGTGCAAACCCGGCCAGGAGGTTTTTTTCCCCCGGGCCAGCGCGCGCACCACTGCCATTTTGCCTAAGGGAAGCCAGAGAGACCTAGCAGGCAAAACCAAACCGGCTAGCAGGCATAGCCCGAGGCGGACATAGCAGGGGTCTCAGACGGTCAGGCCCTGGACTGCCCCCAGGTCCTGGGCTGCTCGGTGGGCCATCTGTGTGCCGACCCAGCAAGGAGCTTGTTTGCCCCTGGCCTGCGCACTCCGCCACCATTTTGCCTACAGGAAGCCAGAGAGACTAGCAGACAAAACCAAACCAGCTAACAGGCATAGTCCGAGGCGGACATTGCAGGGGTCTCAGATGGTCAGGCCCTGGACTGCCCCCAGGCCCTGGGCTACTCGGTGGGCCATCTGTGTGCTGACCCAGCCAGGAGGTTGTTTATCTGGGCCGGTTTGTGCACCACTGCCATTTTGCCTACAGGAAGCCAGAGAGACCTAGCAGGCAAAACCAAACCAACTAACAGGCATAGCCCGAGGTGGACATAGCAGGGGTCTCAGACGGTCAGGCCCTGGACTGCCCCCAGGCCCTGGGCTGCTCGGTGGGCCATCTGTGTGCTGACCCGGCCAGGAGGTCGTTAGCCCAGCGGACTCTCCCAGCACTCTCAGGGAGCGCGCCCACGCCACCATCCTAGCCACCTCACAGACCCAATTAACACTCACAGCTGAGGGGAACTTTGACCCGACATTGGCCTGCCAGGCTTTTGCCTAGACTCAGGGCCTGAGCAGCTAGGCTAGCCTTGTGTGCACCAACCCGGTTGGAAGTCCTGCTGCCCAGCAGAGAGATCAGCACACAGAAAAGGTCCCTGCAGCATACAGCCTCAGCGCTCCCTGAAGGAGCAAATGGGCACCTTCTGGCTCACAGACACAATCTGGGGCAAAGAACACTAGGGCTGCAAGGGCACCCAAGAGGAGGAAAGCACATCAGCAATCTGCAAAAGGGAAAACCATGCCCTCCAGTGTTGCAGAAATAGCCCTAGAGCCTCTCAGGAGGCTGTAACACCAGCTGGAGACAAGACCAATTAGCTCAAGAGAACAAGATGGCAAAGGGCAAATGCAGGAACGCTACTAATAGAAATCTAGGCAATATGGCAGCATCTGAACCAAACTCTCCAACATCAGCAAGTCCTGGTTATGCCAACACACCAGAGAAACAAGATTTGGATTTAAAATCACTGTTCATGATGCTGCTAGAAGAACACAAAAAGGACATGAATGAATCTCTTAAAGCGATACAGGGGAACATGAATAAGCTAGAAACCCGTTTAATGGAAACACAAAAAAACACTTAAAGAAATGCAGGAGAATAAGGCCCAAGAGATAGAAGCCAATAAAGAAGAAAGGGAAAAAAAAAAAAACTTAAAGAAATGCAGGAGAACTTGAGTCAACAGGTAGAAGTCATGAAAGAGGAAACACAAAAATCTCTTAAAGAATTACAGGAAAACACAGACAAACAAATGATGGAAATGAGCAAAACCATCCTGGACCTAAAAACTGAAGTAGAAACAACTAAGAAATCACAAAGGGAGACAACTTTGGAGATAGAAAACCTTGAGAAAAAATCAGGGGCCATAGATGCAAATATAAACAACAGAATACAAGAGATGGAAGAAAGAATCTCAGATGCCGAAGATACTATAGAAACCATTGACTCAACTGTCAAAGAAAATGCAAAATGCAAAAAGCTTGTATCCCAGAACATCCAGGAAATCCAGGATACAATGAGAAGACCAAACCTAAGGATTATAGGTATAGATGAGAGTGAAGATTTACAACAGAAAGGGCCAGCAAATATCTTTAGCAAAATTATGGAAGAAAACTTTCCTAACTTAAAGAGAGAGATGCCTATGAATATACAAGAAGCCTACAGAACTCCAAACAGACTGGACCTGAGCAGAAATACCTCCCGTCACATAATAATCAAAACCCCATATGCTCTAAACAAAGAAAGAACATTAAAGGCAGTAAGAGAGAAAGGCCAAGTAACATATAAAGGAAGACCTATCAGAATCACACCAGACTTCTCACCAGAGACCATGAAAGCTAGAAGATCCTGGGCAGATCTCATGCAGACTCTAAGAGAACACAAATGTCAGCCAAGACTACTATACCCAGCAAAACTCTCATTCACCATAGATGGAGAAACCAAGATATTCCATGACAAAACCAAATTCACACAATATCTTTCCACAAACCCAGCTCTGCAAAGAATAATAGGAGGAAAACTCCAATACAAGGAGGGAAACTACACACTGGAAAAAGCAAGATAGTTACCTTCCTTCATCAAACCCAAAAGAAGATAAACACTCAAATATAAAAAGAACATCAAAAATGACAGGAAGTAATAATCAATATTCCCTAATATCTCTTAACATCAATGGTCTCAATTCCCCAATAAAAAGGCATAGACTAACAGACTGGATAAGGCAACAGGACCCTACAATTTGCTGTATACAGGAGACACTCCTCAGTGTCAAAGATAAAAACTACCTCAGAGTAAAAGGCTGGAAGACAATCTTACAAGCCAATGGTCACAGGAAACGAGCAGGAGTAGCCATTCTAATATCAGATAAAATTGACTTTCAACCTAAAATCATCAAAAGAGACACAGAAGGACATTTCTTGCTGGTCAAAGGAAAAATCCACCAAGAAGAACTTCAAATTCTGAACATCTATGCGCCAAATGCAAGGGCACCCTCATTCGTAAAAGAAACCTTATTAAAGCTCAAAGCACACATTGCACCTAACACAATAATTGTGGGGTACTTCAAAACTCCACTTTCCTCAATGGACCGATCGGGAAAACAGAAACTAAACAGGGACACATTTAAACTAATTGAAGCTTTGGATCAATTGGATTTGACTGATATTTATAGAACATTTCACCCTAAAGCAAAAGAATATACCTTTTTCTCAGCACCTCATGGTACCTTCTCCAAAATCGACCATATAATTGGACACAAGGCAGACCTCAACAAATATAAGAAGATCGAACTAATCCCATGCCTCCTATCAGATCACTATGGAGTAAAAGTGATCTTCAATAGCAACAAAAACAACAGAAAACCCACATACACGTGGAAACTGAACAATATTCTATTCAATGATACCTTGGTCAAGGAAGAAATAAAGAAAGAAATTAAAGACTTTATAGAACACAATGAAAATGAAAACACAACATACCCAAATCTATGGGACACAATGAAAGCAGTGCTAAGAGGAAAACTCAGAGCCCTGAGTGCCTCCAAAAAGAAAATGGAGAGAGCACACATTACCAGCTTAATGACACACCTGAAATCCCTGGAACAAAAAGAAGCTATTTCACCCAGGAGGAGTAGAAGGCAGGAAATCATCAAACTCAGGGCCGAAATTAATCAAGTAGAAACAAAGAGAACCATACAAAAAAATCAACAAAAGCAGGAGCTGGTACTTTGAGATAATCAACAAGATAGATAAACCCTTAGCCAGACTGAGCAAAGGGCACAGAGACAGTATCCAAATTAACAAACTTAGAAATGAAAAGGGAGATATAACAACGGAAACTGAGGAAATCAAAAAAATCATCAGATCCTACTACAAGAGCCTGTACTCACTCAACAAAACTGAAGAATCTGGAGGAAATGGACAATTTCCTTGACAGATATCAAATACCAAAATTAAATCAGGACCAACTAGACCATCTAAACAGTCCCATGAAGTCTAAAGAAATTGAAGGAGTCATAGAAAGTCTTCCAACCAAAAAAAGCACAGGACCAGATGGTTTCAGTGCAGAATTCTATCAGACCTTTAAAGAAGAGTTAACACCAATGCTCTTCAAACTGTTCCACAAAATAGAAACAGAAGGAACACTACCCAATTCCTTCTACGAAGCCACAATTACGCTGATACCAAAGCCACACAAAGATCCAACAAAGAAAGAGAACTTCAGACCAATTTCCCTTATGAACATCGATGCAAAAATGCTCAATAAAATTCTTGCCAACCGAATCCAAGAACACATCAAAATGATCATCCACCATGATCAAGTAGGCTTTATCCCGGGAATGCAGGGTTGGTTCAATATACGGAAATCCATCAATGCAATCCACTACATAAACAAACTCAAAGAACAAAACCACATGGTCATTTCATTGGATACTGAAAAAGCAATTGACAAAATTCAGCATCCTTTCATGCTTAAAGTCTTGGAGAGAACAGGAATTCAAGGCCCATACCTAACCATAGTAAAAGCAATATACAGCAAACCGGTAGCCAGCATCAAAGTAAATGGAGAGAAACTTGAAGCAATCCCACTGAAATCAGGGACCAGACAAGGCTGCCCCCTTTCTCCTTATCTTTTCAATATTGTACTGGAGGTACTAGCTCGGGCAATTCGACAACATAAGGAGGTAAAAGGGATACAAATTGGAAAGGAAGAACTCAAACTATCATTATTTGCAGACGACATGATAGTCTACCTAAGTGACCCAAAAAACTCCACTAGAGAGCTCCTACAGCTGATAAACAACTTCAGCAAAGTGGCAGGTTAGAAAATCAACTCAAGCAAATCAGTGGCCTTCCTATACTCAAAGGATAAGCAGGCTGAGAAAGAAATTAGGGAAATGACCCCCTTCACAATAGCCACAAACAATATAAAGTATCTTGGGGTGACTCTTACCAAACATGTGAAAGATCTGTATGACAAGAACTTCAAGACTCTGAAGAAGGAAATGGAAGAAGACCTCAAAAAATGGGAAAACCTCCCATGCTCATGGATCGGTAGAATCAATGTAGTTAAAATGGCCATTTTGGCAAAAGCAATATATTCAATGCAATACCCATCAAAATCCCAACTCAATTCTTCACAGAGTTAGAAAGAGCAATTATCAAATTCATCTGGAACAACAAAAAACCCAGGATAGCTAAAACTATTCTCAGCAACAAAAGAAAATCTGGGGGAATCACTATACCTGACCTCAAGCAATACTACAGAGCAACAGTGTTAAAAACTGCATGGTATTGGTACAGTGACAGGCAGGAGGATCAATGGAACAGGATTGAAGATCCAGAAATGAACCCACACACCTATGGACACTTGATCCTCGACAAAGAGGCTGAAAACATCCAATGGAAAAAAAGATAGCCTTTTCAACAAATGGTGCTGGTTCAACTGAAGGTCAGCATGCAGAAGAATGCGAATTGATCCATCCTTGTCTTCTTGTACCAAGCTCAAATGCAAATGGATCAAGGACCTCCACATAAAGTCAGACATTCTGAAGCTAATAGAAAAGAATCTGGGGAAGACCCTTGAGGACATCGGTACAGTGAGAAAGTTTCTGAACAGAACACCATTAGCGTATGCTCTAAGAGCAAGAATTGACAAATGGGACCTCATAAAATTACAAAGTTTCTGTAAGGCAAAGGACACCATCAAGAGCACAAATCGGCAACCAACAAATTAGGAAAAGATCTTCACCAATCCTACATCAGATAGAGGGTTCATATCCAATATATACAAAGAACTCAAGAAGTTAGACTCCAGAAAACCGAACAACCCTATTAAAAAATGGGGTACAGAGTTAAACAAAGAATTCACACCTGAAGAACTTCGGATGGCGGAGAAGCATCTTAAAAAATGCTCAACTTCATTAGTCATTAGGGAAATGCAAATCAAAACAACCCTGAGATTTCATCTTACACCAGTTAGAATGGCTAAGATTAAATATTCAGGAGACAGCAGGTGTTGGAGAGGGTGTGGAGAAAGAGGAGCACTCCTCCACTGCTGGTGGGGCTGCAAATTGGTACAGCCACTCTGGAAATCAGTCTGGTGGTTCCTGCGAATACTGGGCACCTCACTTCCAGAAGATCCTGCTATACCACTCCTGGACATATACCCAGAGGATTCCCCACCATGTAATAAGGTTACATGCTCTACTATGTTCATAGCAGCCCTATTTATAATTGCCAGATGCTGGAAAGAACCCAGGTATCCCTCAACAGAAGAGTGGATACAAAAAATGTGGTATATCTGCACAATGGAGTACTATTCAGCCATTAGAAACAATGAATTCATGAAATTCTTAGGCAAATGGATGGAGCTAGAGAACATCATACTAAGTGAGGTAACCCAGACTCAAAAGGTGAATCATGGTATGCACTCACTAATAAGTGGTTATTAACCTAGAAAACTGGAATACCCAAAACATAATCCACACATCAAATGAGGTACAAGGAGAAAGGAGGACTGGCCCCTGGTTCTGGAGAAACTCAGTGAAACAGTATTTGGCAAAACCAGAACAAGGGAGTGGGAAAGGGTGGGTGGGAGGACAGGGAAGGAGAAGGGGACTTAAGGGACATTCGGGGAGTGGGGGGTTAGAAAATGGGAAATCATTTGAAATGTAAATAAATTATATCGAATAAAAAATAAAAAAAAAATAACTCACTGCTCATCATAATTTCTGAAAATTAAGGAGTGAAGAATATTACGTGTTGCATTCTCCAAAACAGAGACTGACTAGTTCAAAGATATCGATCTTGAACTGTTACATTTTCTTTACTAGAGGCAGGGAGATGTGAGGGATTTAACTTGTGGATAAAGACAAGTGTTCAGGGTTTTTTCTAGTGCATTCGCCTAGGCTACCATCATAGGTAAACCATCATATGTAAAAAAAAAAAAAAAAAAAAAAAAAAAAAGAAGAAGGAAAGATTAAATGAAGCTGAATTGCAATCATTCTTGTGTTCTTTATATATTTTTGATAATATCCCTGTTTCAAACAGAGAGCTTGTCAATAACTTTTCTAATATATAGGCTTCAATTTTGTCTATTTATTTTTGCCTTACAGGAAGCTTGTAATTTCATGAAGTTTAATTCATCAATTGTTGATTTTACTAGCTTAGACATTTATCATCTACTCAGAAAATGGACTCTTGCAGAATTATCAATGCAATTCATTGATATTTCTTACTTTCTCTTTTATTAGATCCAAAATTCGTATTTTTATATTAAGTTCATTTATTCTGTTGGATGTTACTTTTGTTTAGAGTGATAAATATGATATTTTTTTTATTCTCCTATATATGAACATTCAGGTAGAGGAGTACAATTTGATGAGGATGCTTCTTGTGTCAGTTGAATGACTGAATATTTTATCAAAGTTTAAATGTCTGTAGATGTGTTTATTTTGGCGATTTTTTTCAATTCCATTTATCAACGAGTATGTTCCCGTACAAACACCAGGCAGTTACTATTATTTTATAGTAGAACTGCTAGAGGTTAGCGATGGCAATTTCTCACAAAGTTTTTAGATTATTTTGCATTCTTTTAGCGATCCTAAATTTTTGTCCATTTGATGTTGAGAATTGTAATTTTAAGGATTAAAAACTCAAAGAACAAAACCACATGGTCATTTCATTGGATGCTGAAAAAGCATTTGACAAAATTCAGCATCCTTTCATGCTTAAAGTCTTGGAGAGAACAGGAATTCAAGGCCCATACCTAAACATAGTAAAAGCAATATACAGCAAACCGGTAGCCAGCATCAAACTAAACGGAGAGAAACTTGAAGCAATACCACTGAAATCAGGGACCAGACAAGGCTGCCCCCTTTCTCCTTATCTTTTCAATATTGTACTTGAGGTACTAGCTCGGGCAATTCGACAACATAAGGAGGTCAAAGGGATACAAATTGGAAAGGAGGAAGTCAAACTATCATTATTTGCAGACGACATGATCGTCTACCTAAGTGACCCAAAGAACTCCACTAGAGAACTCCTACAGCTGATAAACAACTTCAGCAAAGTGGCAGGTTACAAAATCAACTCAAGCAAATCAGTGGCCTTCCTATACTCAAAGGATAAGCAGGCTGAGAAAGAAATTAGGGAAATGACCCCCTTCACAATAGCCACAAACAGTATAAAGTATCTTGGGGTGACTCTTACCAAACATGCGAAAGATCTGTATGGCAAGAACTTCAAGACTCTGAAGAAGGAAATGGAAGAAGACCTCAAAAAATGGGAAAACCTCCCATGCTCATGGATCGGTAGAATCAATATAGTTAAAATGGCCATTTTGCCTAAAGCACTATACAGATTCAATGCAATACCCATCAAAATCCCAACTCAATTCTTCACAGAGTTAGAAAGAGCAATTATCAAATTCATCTGGAACAACAAAAAACCCAGGATAGCTAAAACTATTCTCAGCAACAAAAGAAAATCTGGGGGAATCAGTATCCCTGACCTCAAGCAATACTACAGAGCAATAGTGTTAAAAACTGCATGGTATTGGTACAGTGACAGGCAGGAGGATCAATGGAACAGGATTGAAGATCCAGAAATGAACCCACACACCTATGGCCACTTGATCCTCGACAAAGAGGCTGAAAACATCCAATGGAAAAAAGATAGCCTTTTCAACAAATGGTGCTGGTTCAACTGGAGGTCAGCATGCAGAAGAATGCGAATTGATCCATCCTTGTCTCCTTGTACTAAGCTCAAATCCAAATGGATCAAGGACCTCCACATAAAGCCAGACACTCTGAAGCTAATAGAAAAGAAACTGGGGAAGACCCTTGAGGACATCGGTACAGGGAGAAAGTTTCTGAACAGAACACCAATAGCGTATGCTCTAAGAGCAAGAATTGACAAATGGGACCTCATAAGGTTACAGAGTTTCTGTAAGGCAAAGGACACCATCAAGAGGACAGATCGGCAACCAACAAATTGGGAAAAGATCTTCACCAATCCTACATCAGATAGAGGGCTAATATCCAATATATATAAAGAACTCAATAAGTTAGACTCCAGAAAACCGAACAACCCTATTAAAAAATGGGGTACAGAGTTAAACAAATAATTCTCACCTGAAGAACTTCGGATGGCGGAGAAGCATCTTAAAAAATGCTCCACTTCATTAGTCATTAGGGAAATGCAAATCAAAACAACCCTAAGATTTCATCTTACACCAGTCAGAATGGCTAAGATTAAAAATTCAGGAGACAGCAGGTGTTGGAGAGGGTGCGGAGAAAGAGGAACACTCCTCCACTGCTGGTGGGGTTGCAAATTGGTACAACCACTCTGGAAAGCAGTCTGGCGGTTCCTCCGAAAACTGGGCACCTCACTTCCAGAAGATCCTGCTATACCACTCCTGGGCATATACCCAGAGGATTCCCCACCATGTAATAAGGATACATGCTCTACTATGTTCATAGCAGCCCTATTTATAATTGCCAGATGCTGGAAAGAACCCAGGTATCCCTCAACAGAAGAGTGGATACAAAAAATATGGTATATCTACACAATGGAGTACTATTCAGCCATTAGAAACAATGAATTCATGAAATTCTTAGGCAAATGGATGGAGCTAGAGAACATCATACTAAGTGAGGTAACCCAGACTCAAAAGGTGAATCATGGTATGCACTCACTAATAAGTGGTTATTAACCTAGAAAACTGGAATACCCAAAACATAATCCACACATCAAATGAGATACAAGAAGAAAGCAGGAGTGGTCCCTGGTTCTGGAAAGACTCAGTGAAACAGTATTTGGCAAAACCAGAACGGGGAACTGGGAAGGGGTGGGAGGGAGGACAGGGGAAGAGAAGGGGGCTTACAGGACTTTCGGGGAGTGGGGGGGGGCTAGAAAAGGGGAAATCATTTGAAATGTAAATAAATTATATCAAATAAAAAAAAAAAAAGAAAAAAATGTGTTTATAAAATAATCATTATATTCCAAAATATCTATACAAACTTAAATTATATTTTAGTGCATTTGTATGCCTAGAATATTTCTGAATGTTTTTCTGAATAAACCTACAATTTTATCAAAAACACTATGTAAGCTTCAGTTTTATCGTACATATCTTGTATGAAAATCTTCAGTTATTTCTTGAAATATCTACACTTCATTATTCATTTATATTCTAAATGCATTTGTATGCCTAGATTTGTAACAGAGTGTTTTTCCAAAAAAAAACTATATTTTATAAATTATCCTATGTAATCCTCAATTTTGTGATACATACGTTATATGAAAATCTTCAGTTTTAACAGAAAATGTTGCCACATAAATTATCTATTATATCCTAAAAGTATTTATATACCTATTAATTTATCTGAGTTTTTTTAAATAAAACTTCAATGTTTTCAACCAAAAAATGAGTTGTATTTTCGTGGAAATTGACAAAAATCTGTACATTATTTTGAGAAAAAATCTGTTTTAACAATGTTAATCCTAATTTTCATTTACATATTTGGTAGTTTTTTTTTTTTTCTTCAGGAAGTTATTTTTCTTTTCCTAAAGATCTTACACTTGCTTGTTTTTAACTCTGGCCAAGATATATTGAAAGAATTTTTGGCTATTGTTAAGTGTGTTGTTTCTCTTATTTATTTCTCAGAATGTATTTAAATTGTATTATGAATGACAACAAATTTCTTAATCAGTTACATAGTCTACTTTTACATCTCCATTGTGTGTAAATTGCAGTTTGATAAATGTTTTATCAGATTCAGATATTCTTTCCTAAAATGAATGCATCAATCATTTATATGATGTTATCATTTGCAAGTAGAGATTCTTTTATTTTTTCTTTTCTAATGTGTATTCCATGGATCTTGTTTAGTTATTTTCATGCTCAGGACACAACTTCAAGTTGTTTATGAAAGTGATAGAATAGGCAGTCTTGCTTGCACCTCATTTTGGAGGATTTTTTTTTATATTCTCTGAACTTTGCTCAATGTTGTCTACTGGCTTGCTCTATACTGCCTTAATTATCTTTACTTTTGAAACTTCTTTCCATAATTTATAAAATATTTTGGGCAGTAAGTGAGAGAAAGAGAGACAGAGAGAGAGAGAGAGAGAGAGAGAGAGAGAGAGAGAGAGAGAGAGAGAGAGAGAGAGAACAGATAATAGAAACCACGATAAATTTTGTCTTTCCAGAAAGAACTTGCTTATATATTGGATATAATGAAACAAAAAAAATATTTAGGGAATTCTATGCTAAATATTTCTTTAGGATTTTATGTGAAGATTGTTGAAATGACATACAAAGAAACAAACATAAAAATACTCAAACACCAAAACTGCACCAGAGAAATTTGGTCTTTCCAGAAAGAATTTGCTTATATATTGGATATAATGAAATAAAACAAATATTGAGGTACATTTGTCCTAAATATTTCTCTATGATTTTAGGGGAAGATAGTTAAAATGACATACAAAGAAACAAACAAACAAAAACTCAAACATTAAAGTGATACCAGAGAAATTTTGTATTTCCAGAAAAAACTTGCTTAATACTATAATAAAACAAAACAAAACAAATATTGATGGAAGTCTGTCCTAAATATTTATTATTTTTGTGAAGATTGTTAAAAGGATTAAAAATGTAAAGAAAAATGAATGGAAGAGCTTATTTATAGTTAAATAAATAATAATAACAAAAGAAAATCCTTACACAGCACATGACTAAGGAGTGCCTTTAAAACTTTTGCAGTGAGAACTCATCATAATTATTGCATGTTTGGCTTGGGTACATAAGAAACTAGCAGGATTTAAAATTAGTTATTATATAAGTATCATAGGTGGAAAATTGGAATGTGGTATGTATGAGGAGGCAAGTTCATTGTAAAAGTTTTTAGAACAAGAAACTGACAAATACACCACTGTTGAGTTAAGGTGAGAAATTTGACATTCTCTACAGCAAAATGAAATGAGATTATATATGATGAATACATGATACCTCAAATTGAATAAAACAGAAAATGGAGAAGTCTAAAACGCATAGGCAAAGGGGAAACTTTCTTTAATAGAACAGTTTTGTCTCAGGTAGGATGAGCATCATATAAATGGGAGAAAAAGAACCTGTAATGCTTTTATAAGGCGAGTTATCATGTCCATTGTACACAGAAACCATATATAGATTTAGAAAAAATGTTCACTAAACCTACATCTAATAGTGGGCTAATATCAAAAACCTTTACAAATTGGAAGGAATTAAACTACCAGAAATAAATATATCCAAATAAAAACTTGGATAAAAAATCTAAAGGGAATTCTCCATAGAGTACTATGAAATGGCTAGGAAACATGTACATAAATGTAAAGCGACTAATGGCCAGGAAAATATGTAAGAAATATACAACATCGAATGGCCAGGAAAATGTACAAAAATTTATATCATCATTATTCCTCAGAGAAATTAAAAGAGGAATCACCCTGATATTGCAACTAACATCTGTCACAAAGTCTTATATTAAATACAGTGGAGAGAAAATTGAGATAAAAAAACAAACTTTTTTTAAATTATAAAAACTGACACAACCTTTCGAGACCTCTATGTAACGTTCCATCAAATAATTGGAATTAGTGCTAAGTGAAAACACAACTATATTGGTCCTCAAACTATACCCAAAAGATGCTTTACAATACATCAATAGTATATGCTCCACTCATGTTTTAGAAGTCATTTTTGTAATAGCCAGAGTTCGGAGGCAACCCAGTTGTCTGTGACTCTTGAGAACCTAAAATAATACAATCCAGGTCTATATAAATATATTAGCATGGAGAACTCTAGGTTCTATGCTTCCTTTCCTGAAACAAGGTGTTCTTAGTGGCTTTCAAGATCTCTAGATCCAGCATTTGGATCTGGTCAAAAGCAATACAACTCCTGTCATTCTGACTTAAGAATTTGGATATTGAATATTTCAATTATTAAATAAATTTACACTTTCTAGTATGCCATCAGGCCCATAAATCATTTGGCATTATTTAAAACATATTGAAGAGATTATTCAAAACAATAGACTACTGAATGCAAAAAGAAGCATGGTAAGATTTAGGTTTTTTTTTACTCTCTTCAAGGAAGCAAATTGTTGAAATTTCATTTCTTATTGTAGAACCCATCAATGAACACAGAAGACAGAAAAAAACTTTTATTGAGGGATGATTTGGGAGCAGAAGGATATATCAGCCTATTGGTAGGAAGGTATATGCTAAGGCACAATGTTGTTGTAAAATCCACAGATTTATGTGTCAAAATTTTGATATTGAGTTTCGTTTACAAATGACCTAGGATGAGGTAGCAGAACACCTATGACATGCAATTGAATAGAAACAGATGGCTCATTTTCTCATGGAATATTTCCTTACTTAATGGTTCTAGTATATGTCTTTGACTTAGATGAAATTGCAAACAGACTGATAGTACCTTGTATTAAGAAGAAATAAATTATTCAAGTATTTTCTGTGAATTTTTGCTGCTCTTTTTGCTCAAATTTTGCCAGATGTGACCCTGTTATATTTATCTGACTGGAATTTAAATATCAAAAGAGTGAACAAGTCCATGGAAGATTGAAAAAGTACTCAAGCAAGACTCTTGATAACTTCAAAGTTTTTGGGCATGATAAGCGTATGACAACACCTGCAGTCTGCTATATACAGAGGAATCATACAGCTAGATTGGCTTTTTATAGAGTTTCAAGATCTTCTCTCTCAGTGTCCCAATATTCATTTATATCTTATCTTTGACTTTGTTTAGTGAGAACTGTTATTTGAAACCATCAATTGAATTTGAAACTTCACATAAAAAAATTCAGACATTTTATCCTGTAAAACATCGTATTGATTACTGGATTAATCAAGGTGAGTGAATGGATGAGGGATATTTTCTCCTATTTAGATGGTTGGTGACTACAGAATTACCAAAATTTATTAAAAAATTTAATAACCTGTGTAGGCAGAACCTGTATTTTTGTCATGTGTATCAGATGTGTTTATCCTTGCTGGGTATCTCTACAATTTAGAGGATAGTAAAACTTGAACATTTCTCCAACAATGTATTGTGGCTAAATCAGAGGTAGAAATAAAATATCACTAGATATCTGCTACAAAATTGATGGATGGCCATCCATTCACAGTTTTGCTAGTTAACATATTTGCATCCAGAACTCACACACACACACAGACACACACCCCCGATTACCTAGACACTAAGCCCCCAAAGAAGGAGTAAACAGGGAGGATCTCATGGTTCCACATATTTAGCAGAGGATGACATTGTGTATTCTCTATGTGTGTTGGAACTCTTGTTTCTAAGGAGGCTGGAAGCCCCAAGTAGTAAAAGTGAGGTAGGGAGGAAGTAGTAGGTGACTAGGTAGATGAAAACGCAGATAGAAATAAGAGAGGGGACATGGAATAGAGATAACTTTCATGGTTATTGCTGGATATATGCTAACTTTTGAAATGTAAGTAAAGAAAGATATTCAATGGAATAATGTGGTAGGGGAGAAAATAAACACATCACATTCTCATTGTATGAAAATTGAAACAACCCTTTTGCCAAGAGCTCTAGCTTTGAGTGTAAGAGGATTTCTATAACTGTGTATCAGTAGAGTCCTGAAAAAATAGCACTTAAGAAGAAAACAGTACAGGGCTAGCATTAGCTGGAAAGTAAAGACACTCTATGTGAGATAAGCATTCCCCTATCTGAACATTCTACTGTTTCTTGAAGAACTCTTGCTATGCCCTGTGATGTCACCAGTGTTGTAACAATGTCAAATGTTCTTATGCATCACTGAATCTCAACAGGGTTCAACCTTATCAATGTTTTCAAGGAAGAAGTCTCTACAAGAATAGAGAAACAGGAACAAAAGAAATATCAAGAAAGTGTAAGACATCATGCAGGAGTCTACTGTTTTTCTCGCTGGTCCAATTAAGAAAGCTCCCACAACACTCCTATCAAACCAATGGATTTCTATTCCTCTACTACCCTCTGATCTCCTAGTGCCTCCAGCTCTAGTATTGTCTCTTTGTCCACAAATGCCCAATAACATGGTATTACCTGAATGTCTCAAATGCCTCTAGATCCACAAATGCCACAATATCACAAAAGACCACAAATGGTTCCATTACTAGATGGCCTACAATTGTCTCCCAGATCGACAGTGAATCAAGGTTTTCAGGTTTTATCCTCTCCAATCATTCAACTTGTGAGTCTTGAAGTCTGTCCAAGAGCACATTTTCCACGAAAGACTTCTGTAAGACCTTGGAGAGGGCAGACCAGGTATAGCACAGAACATAAGAATAAGCTGGAGAAATTCTTCTTGGAAATTACCAAGTACCCTTCCATTGAACAACGTAAGGAATTGGCAGAAAGCATTTGTGTGACAATATTCCTTTATTGTTTTTGGTCTCTATCTCATTGTAAACACAGTTTCATTCCCTCTGTCTCTCTTTCAATGTCTCGCTGTCTATCTCTCTGTCTGTCTCTCTATGCCTGCCTCTCTGTCTCTCTCCATCTCTCTCTATCTCCTGTCTCTTTCTCATTCTCTCTCTCTGTCTCTCCCTTTCTCTCTACCTCTCTCTCTGCTCTCAATCTCTTTTTTATACTATTCTCCATTTTGCTTTGTGATATTCATTTTCATATATGTACATACTCCAATAATCTGACATTGAGTGTTCCATGTTAGGAAAAATAACTTATTCTTTTGCACACTTCTAAGGTTCGTAGAGTGCAGAATTGTCTGAGCCCCATTTTAATAAGGACCACATGTGTTGTTTGTGGTCATAATGTATGAGTTTTGGAATGTCTTGGCAATTATTAAAGCTTTCCTTCATCAGAGACTCATTCCTAGAAAATTTGCAATATCTGCTTCTTTGGGAATAGTTACACAAGTTAATACAAAACAGAAAACAGAAAAAAGAAATGTTGTTCACTGTGGGCCGAGCCCTGAAGTATGTGCTACTGATAACATAATAGAAAATACTTCATCCTCCATCACATCGAGAGAGCACAGGCAAACAGAATAAGATCCACTGATATCCTTCATTGGAATTCTTTCAGGAAAAAGTTTTAGAACTGCCATAAATTTCAAGGACATAGAATCTGTTAATAATATAAGGCTTGTTGACAGTAACTTTTAGTATAGCTCCAATGGGTGGAGAAGAAAGAGTAAAGTACATCTGCTGAAACGCCTTTCTGGATATGTATGGGATATATGAGGGGAAGTTGAAAGTGCGTTTTAAGATGGCAACTCAGGACTTTTTTAAAACACTAGCACCCATAAAATATGGTAGATACTTTGTTTACACCATACAGTAAATCACCTGGTATATATACGTATATGTATATGTATGTATATGTATATATATATATATAAATTAATTTATTATCAATAATATTATCAATTAATGCATATTTAGAGATATACCTGTGCAGAAATATACAGTCAGAGAGAGATAAAGAAGTGAGCAAAGAAAAAATACAGCGAAAATAATGCAAATTTAAATACAGATATTTTTTTGAAAATCATAAAATCATATAACTTATGAAACTCCTTGACAAAATAAATCAAATAATGTGATTGTCAGTAAGTATTGATACTTGCTGCTAGGTCTAAAATAATAGTGACTTCTCAGACCCACAAGAAGAAGTGAAGAAAATTCCTATAGACAAAGCACTTTATGTGTGTTTATGTGTATGTGTCTCTGTGTGTATCTGTGTATGTTTGTGTATCTTTGTGTGTGTTCATCTGCAAGTTTCTTCATAAAACTACCATATGTATTTACAAAAGAATCATCTCTACATCCATGGAATTAAGACAACTTGATCACTTTGAATGCTCATTTTGATGTATTCTTGGATTCAGTTGGCAGGAATTAAATTGAGTATTTTGCAACAACATTCATACGGAAAATTGGTGTGAAGCTGCATCTCTTAATAGCTGGGATGATATAGCCAGAGCTTTGAGTGAATACTTATTTTGTGACACATGTGTATAGCATGGATTCTATGACATTACAAGTGGGTAGAAGATGGCTATAAATAGCACCAATTTTAGAATATTTGATTACTCTATGATCTTAAGTCACCTAATCTTTATTACTGTCTATAACTCTGACACAGAAAGGGACATCTAAATTTACCTTACACAGTACATGAGATATGATTATACAATACATCCAGGATAATATCATATAAAGTTTGTCTCCATTTCCATCATTGTACTAGTAAGAATCTAATTCTGGATATGACTTATTCTACTTTGTTTTATCAACATTGTGTCTGATGAATTAGTACATACCAACAGATTGCTACCCTTTATCTACTGGCATATGTTCAGTGTGTCAAAAGTATCATATATTGCCTTGCAAAACATATAATAGTACTGAGTGTGATATAAATGTCTCTCCATTTTACTTTTACAAAGCTAAAAATTTCCCATCTTGTAAGAACTCTCTTCTTCACCCTCAAGAATCATTCCTTGGGTTGCCAAATCTCTGTGCCTCCCCTACATCTCTGGCATAATTCCCTGAAGAAGGAGGACATAAAGAGTTAGGTGTGGAACAAGGGAGACAAAGAGGGAGAGGGAGAGTGAGAGGGAGAGGGAGAGGGAGAGGGAGAGGGAGAGGGAGAGGGAGAGGGAGAGGGAGAGAGAGAGAGAGAGAGAGAGAGAGAGAGAGAGAGAGAGAGAGAGAGAGAGAGAGAGAGAGAGAATGTTTCAAAAATTCAAATGTTCCATTTCTGTGACATTATGTCAAAAGAAGGAAATTTTTTTTTTTTGCAATTTCAGTTGTCTACAGGAAATGAAAGGAAAGCAGGAAATGTCCTGCTTCCTCTCTGGATCATAAGGGAGATATCCTTTGTTCTTGTTAGGATATCTGGATCTCTTTGAGACATCAACTTCTCTTCTCTCTCTGTCTATTATCTGTCCTTGGTGCAACATATGTCTGTCCAAATATCTGTCATTTTATGTTTTTTCTTGCTGTGTAAATGATTAATTGTTATGTGTTTCATGTTAAAAAAAATGGTTAAAACTTTAGGTGCTGGCTGTCCACGGTTTGATTTTGTTATCTTGTTTAAAAGGCAGTTTCAATTAGCATAAGAGAAACTGATAAGTTACCCTACACTATGGCTGGGAGTCAAGTACAGCTAAAGAAATCCTGCTAGGGTTTAGCTATCTACACAAGCAGCTCTTAAAGATGCCAAAAGCTTTTCAACATCTTTAGTAAGAGAGCTGATAACTGTTTTTTTTCTCCTAGAAAAACCTCTGTGATTGTGAATATTGGTTTCAACAAGGTGCTTTTTCACTTGAAATTACAGTTAAAAAATGTAAGAAACTTTTGTCTGGTTTAAATACGCATATGTTCAGAGCAACTTCACCTTTGCTCCTGACTGGTTTTTAAGATATAAATATGTTCTGCATGTTTAATAATCAAGGTTTTAATTTGTAGACTTATAATTAAAATAATTATCTCATGATTTGCTACTGCTTATATTTTAGTGATATTGCTAATTTTAAGACATTTAAAACTCATCCTACATTTTCCAGATCCATAAATGAAAATAATTCCACAGCAGATTTACATATCAGTCAAATTATAGACTTTACAAAATGGTTTAATTCTTTATATCATCAAAATAATTATAGCTTAAGACAATAATTTAATATTTCTAGAAATGTACAAGTCAAAGTATAAAGACTTGTCCTCACTGTCCACAAATTCTTCATATACCACATAATAGTTTTAATCCTGGAGGATTCGTACCTAATCAAGAGAAATAGATGTAATTCATATTTGTGATTTAAAAAATTAATTAAAAAATGTACATATGCATTTCAAATGATTTCCTCTTTTCTGGGTCCCCACTCCCTGCAAGTCCCATAAGCCCTCTTCCATCCCCCTGTTCTTCCATCCAACTCTTCCCACTTCCCTGTTCTGGAATTCCCCTACACTTTTGCACTGAGTCTTACCAGAACCAGGGGCCACTCCTCCATTCTTTTTGGACATCATTTCATTTGTGGATTATGTCCTGGATATTCAAAATTTCTAGGCTAATATCCACTTATCAGTGAGTGCATACCATGGTTGATCTTTTGAGACGGGGTTACCTCACTTAGTATGATTTCTCCAGCTCCATCCATTTGTCTAAGAATTTCATGAATTCATTGTTTATAATGGTTGAATAGTACTCCATTGTGTAAATATACCACATTTTTTGTATCCATTCCTCTGTTGAAGGACACCTAGGTTCTTTCCAGCTTCTGGCTACTACAAATAGGGCTGCTATGAACATAGTGGAGCACGTGTCCTTATTGCATGCTGAAGAATCCTCTGGATATATGCCCAGGAGTGGTATAACAGGGTCCTCAGGAAGTGTCATGCCCACTTTTCTGAGGAACTGCCAGACTGATTTCCAAAGTGGTTGCACCATCTTGCAATGCCACCAGCAGTGGAGGAGTGTTCCTCTTTCTCCACATCCTCGCTAACACCTGCTGTCTCCTGAGTTTTTGACCTTAGCCATTCTGACTGATATGAGGTGAAATCTCAGCTTTGTTTTGATTTACATTTCCCTTATGATTAATGATGTTGAACATTTCTTAAGGTGTTTCTCAACTCTCCGAAGTTCTTCATGTGAAAATTCTTTGTTTAGCTCCGTACCCCACTTTTTAATGGGGCTATTTGGTCCTCTGTGTTCTACTTTCTTCAGTTCTTTGTATATATTAGATATTAGCCCTCTGTCGGATTTAGGGTTTGTGAAGCTCCTTTCCCAGTCTGTTGGTTGACGTTTTGTCCTTTTGACAGTGTTCTTTGCCTTACAGAAACTTTTTAGTTTTATGAGGTCCCATTTGTGAATTCTTGATCTTAGAGCAGAAACTATTGGTGTTCTATTCAGGAACTTTCCCCCTGTGCCCATGTCCTTTAGGGTCTTCCCCAATTTCTTTTTGATTAGTTTCAGTGTGTCAGGTTTTATGTGGAGGTCATTGATCCATTTGGAGATGAGCTTGGTTCAAGGCGATAAGAATGGATTGATGTGCATTCTTCTGCATGCTGACCTCCAATTGAACCAGCACCATTTGATGAAAAGACTATTTTTTTTCCACTGCATGCTTTCAGCTCCTTTATGTAAGACATATTGACCAATGGTGTGTTGGTTCATTTCTGGGTCTTCAATCCTGTTCCATTGATCTGCTTGACTGATATTGTACCAATAACATGCAGTGTTTATCACTATTGTTCTGTAGTAGAGTTTAAAGTCTGGGATACTGAATCCCCCTGAAGTTCTTTTTCTGTTGAGAATAGTTTTAGCTAACCTAGGTTTTTTGTTATTCCAGATGAATTTGAGAATTGCTCTTTCTAGGTCTTTGAAGAACTGGGTTGGGGTTTTTATGGGGATAGCATTGAATCTGTAGAATGCCTTTGGAAAGGCATTTTTTAAACTATATTAACTATATTAATCCTGCCAATCCACGAGCATGGAAGATTTTTCCATATTCTGAGATCTTCTTCAATTTCCTTCTTCTGAGATCTGAAGTTCTTGTCATATAAGTCTTTCACTTGTTTGGTTAGAGTTACCCCAAGATACTTTATGCGGTTTGTAGCCTTTTTCAAGGGGGTCAGTAAGACCACAGACATGGCTCTCAGCAGCAGCATAGACTCAGTCCTCACTAAGGTCTCAGGAGGGACCTCAGACTGCTCACATCATTATGGTGTCCTGAGGGCAGCACTGTCCATGGATATCATTCGGGCTCAGGCCACAGCATAGGCCATGAATATTCACATGCTGTTACATGAGGTGACATTTGGTGACAACAAAGTTCTCAGACATTAACCTGGACCTCAACCCTATCAGGGGCACTGACACACACATGGCTCTTATTTGCATCACAGACCACAGCGGTCCTTTGAGGAGGTCTAATCAAGAAAGTGGGCCATTCTTCATTTTGGGCATGCATCCTGGACAAGATCTAGGGTGATCTTGCATTTAGGCAGCTTGTTGGGGTGGGGCATGAGTCTACATCTGCTTAAGCTCCAGGCAGGTGCAAATCATCCCTTCTGCTCCTTTGGGCAAGGACATGATCCATACTTACCTTAGTGCTCTCTCTCTCTCTCTCTCTCTCTCTCTCTCTCTCTCTCTCTCTCTCACACACACACACATACACACACACACACACACACATTTGTGTACACCAGTTCAGACTCTCTCAAAGCAGTCATAGTGCCATCATTCCTTTTATCTTTGAACAGGATGCATAGATATCTTTTGTCTATATTTACCACTACAATTATGACACAGTTTGTAACTGGCTATCCTTTCACTCAAGGCTCAGTTTTCTGTGCTGCTGATTTGTTCAATTATGGTTAAGTCAAACACACTAGATCCAGAATTCAGACATTTGGTAGCGTTAGATTATGCCAATGGTTTCAAGATCATTTGCAAAAGGAAATAAATTAATGCTTGGCAGAAAGTGCCTGTCACAAACAATGTGGCTGGTTTTGTGTGTGAACTTGACACAAGCTGGAGTTAACACAGACAAATGTGCCTCCTTTGAGGAAGTGCTTCCATGAGATCCAGCTGTAAGACATTTTCTCAATTAGTGATCAAGTGGGGAGAGTTCAGTGTGGGTGGTGCCATCCCTGGGCTGGTATTCTTGCATTCTATAAGAGAGCATGCTGAGCAAGCCAGGGGAAGTTAACCAGTAAAAACATCCCTCCATGGACTCTGCATCACCTCCTGCTTCCTGACCTGCTTGAGTTCCTGTCTTGATTTCCTTTAGTGATGAACATCAATGTGGAAATGTAAGTTGAATATACCCTTTCCTCTCCAAAATAAAAAAAAAAAAAAAAAAAAAAAAAAGAATTAATGGTATTTAAATTTCACATTGTATACATTGCATTTGTGTGACAAAAGGAGACAGTCAGAGAAACAGAGATAGACAATGATAGTGAGACAGAGAGAAGCAGAGAGACAGGGTTGACTTTTCTGCCAGGAGCACATATTGAAAGGAAGCCAGAAGGCAAGTGAGATGCACTGCCAAAGTGCAGTGTGCAGCCCAGGTTGTTTTTCTCACAGTAGACACATGAAGTGCCTGAGAAGGCTTCTTTCCAAATACTCAGTGATAGCATCCAAGGCAGCAGCAGGAGGTGGAATTGGTTTCCTATCTACAGTTTTGCAGCCACAGGTTTTGAAACTACAAGGAACCATCAGGTCAAGAATCACAGGAAACATGACCAATGCCTTTTTGTTGTTTTCAAGGAAGGTAAGCTATGAGGTTTTTTTTTTGTTTGTTTGTTTGTTTGTTTTTTGTTTTTTCTGTTGTTGTTGATTTTTTGTTTTTTTTTTTTCATTCTGCTAGTTGGTCCAAACTTTATGACGAAGACATTTTATTGCCAAATAAAAGTAAAGAAAAATTAAAAAAAAAAAAAAAGAGCATAAGACTATTAACAGGTTTTCAAGATTTCTAATAATAATTCTGATAGCAGATGAAGCACTTAAGGCTTTATCCCGGGAATGCAGGTTTGGTTCAATATACGGAAATCCATCAATACAATCCACTACATAAACAAACTCAAAGAACAAAACAACATGGTCATTTCATTGGATGCTGAAAAAGCATTTGACAAAATTCAGCATCCTTTCCTGCTTAAAGTCTTGGAGAGAACAGGAATTCAAGGCCGATACCTAAACATAGTAAAAGCAATATACAGCAAACCGGTAGCCAGCATCAAACTAAATGGAGAGAAACTTGAAGCAATCCCACTGAAATCAGGGACCAGACAAGGCTGCCCCCTTTCTCCTTATCTTTTCAATATTGTACTGGAGGTACTAGCTCGGGCAATTCGACAACATAAGGAAGTCAAAGGGATACAAATTGGAAAGGAAGAACTCAAACTATCATTATTTGCAGACGACATGATAGTTCTACCTAAGTGACCCAATAAACTCCACTAGAGAGCTCCTACAGCTGATAAACAACTTCAGCAAAGTGGCAGGTTATAAAATCAACTCAAGCAAATCAGTGGCCTTCCAATACTCAAAGGATAAGCAGGCTGAGAAAGAAATTAGGGAAATGACCCCCTTCACAATAGCCACAAACAGTATAAAGTATCTTGGGGTGACTCTTACCAAACATGTGAAAGATCTGTATGACAAGAACTTCAAGACTCTGAAGAAGGAAATGGAAGAAGACCTCAAAAAATAGGAAAACCTCCCATGCTCATGGATTGGTAGAATCAATATAGTTAAAATGGCCATTTTGCCAAAAGCAATATACAGATTCAATGCAATACCCATCAAAATCCCAACTCAATTCTTCACAGAGTTAGAAAGAGCAATTATCAAATTCATCTGGAACAACAAAAAACCCAGGATAGCTAAAACTATTCTCAGCCACAAACGAAAATCTGGGGGAATCAGTATCGCTGACCTCAAGCAATACTACATAGCAATAGTGTTAAAAACTGCATGGCATTGGTACAGTGACAGGCAGGAGGATCAATGGAACAGGATTGAAGATCCAGAAATGAACCTACACACCTATGACCACTTGATCCTCGACAAAGAGGCTGAAAACATCCAATGGAAAAAAGATAGCCTTTTCAACAAATGGTGCTGGTTCAACTGGAGGTCAGCATGCAGAAGAATGCGAATTGATCCATCCTTGTCTCCTTGTACTAAGCTCAAATCCAAATGGATCAAGGACCTCCACATAAAGCCAGACACTCTGAAGCTAATAGAAAAGAAACTGGGGAAGACCCTTGAGGACATCGGTACAGGGAGAAAGTTTCTGAACAGAACACCAATAGCATATGCTCTAAGAGCAAGAATTGACAAATGGGACGTCATAAGGTTACAGAGTTTCTGTAAGGCAAAGGACACCATCAAGAGGACAGATCGTCAACCAACAAATTGGGAAAAGATCTTCACCCCTACATCAGATAAAGGGCTAATATCCAATATATATAAAGAACTCAAGAAGTTATACTCCAGAAAACCGAACAACCCTATTAAAAAATGGGGTACAGACTTAAACAAAGAATTCTCACCTTAAGAACTTCGGATGGCAGAGAAGCATCTTAAAAAATCCTCAGCTTCATTAGTCATTAGGGAAATGCAAATCAAAACAACTCTAAGATTTCATCTAACACCAGTCAGAATGGCTAAGATTAAAAATTCAGGAGACAGCAGGTGTTGCAGAGGGTGTGGAGAAAGAGGAACACTCCTCCACTGCTGGTGGGTTTGCAAATTGGTACAACCACTCTGGAAATTAGTCTGGCGTTTCCTCTGAAAACTGGGCACCTCACTTCCAGAAGATCCTGCTATACCACTCCTGGGCATATATCCAGAGGATTCCCCACCATGTAATAAGGATACATGCTCTACTATGTTCATAGCAGCCCTATTTATAATTGCCAGATGCTGGAAAGAACCCAGGTATCCCTCAACAGAAGAGTGGATGCAAAAAATGTGGTATATCTACACAATGGAGTACTATTCAGCCATTAGAAACAATGAATTCATGAAATTCTTAGGCAAATGGATGGAGCTAGAGAACATCAAACTAAGTGAGGTAACCCAGACTAAAAAGGTGAATCATGGTATGCACTCACTAATAAGTGGTTATTAACCTAGAAAACTGGAATACCCAAAACATAATCCACACATCAAATGAGATACAAGAAGAAAGGAGGAGTGGCCCCCGGTTCTGGAAAGACTCAGTGAAACAGATTTCGGCAAAACCAGAACGGGGAAGTGGGAAGGGGTGGGAGGGAGGACAGGGGAAGAGAAGGGGGCTTACGGGACTTTCGGGGAGTGGGGGGGCTAGAAAAGGGGAAATCATTTGAAATGTAAATAAATGATATCGAATAAAAAAATTAAAAAAAAATGAATTAGTCATTGCCTATTGCCTATGTTGTTTTTCTATACTAGATGTTTCAATAATTTTACTACAAATATTATAATTGACTTTTACAGAAAGTCATTTGAGATGTTTTGTTAACAACATAATATTAGGCATATTACTGAGATTCCTTATAATCCTCAAGGACAGGATATTGTGGAACAGGCCCATAGAACTTTAAAACAATATGTTTATAAACAAAAGAGAGGAGAATCATATCTCCATACAACGTAAGTTTTTTTAGAATTTCAAATCCAAGGAACTATGAGTGTGGGAAGAAGACATGTTTTTGTTTTTTTCTACAGTATGACGAAGGAACATGCTAGCAGCCAGAGTGGTTAACAAGATATCCAGATTTTTGAAAATGTTCTCGGCCCTTGACACTTTTATACAACTTATGCTAATGCTCACAGAACAGACATATGTCGACTCAACATCCCCCTTCAGAATTTAAATGTCTTCTGAACATTTCAGAAGAAACATGCATTCCCTTTGCAATCGGCCTTTCCCTGACTACCACTGTGGTGGCTCCTTGAGTGGCAGGTGGATGATTAGGACATTCCATTGTAATCATTGTTAAATTAGCTAAACAATTTCAATTAGCTATAGAGGCTTCTACTGAATCTCTGGCTTGCTTGCAAAGGCAAATACCTCCACTTTCCCAAGTTCCAGAAACTAATGTCACATAAATAAAAACCCGCACTGCTATCTCCAGCAAACCTTTAAATTACCATAGTTGGATATACCAAGGAATTCCATCACACACACACACACACACACACACACACACACACACACACACACAAACTAACAAAAACGGAAAACAAAAATAAAAAGAAAAAAAATGTACACGAAAACTATGCTTTAGAAAAGCATAAAACTTCTGAATAGTAATTTCCAACACAGCCACAGGGAGATAACCACAGAAACAAAGAAAATTACAATAGAAATAGAAGGAAGGAAAAAAATCACTATTCCTTAATTTTCCGTAAACTCAATGCACACAATTCCCCCAATGGAAAGACATATATTAATAGACTGGATATAGACTGGATATGTGAACAGGACCCAATATTTTGCTAGATACAGGAAACTAATCTCAGTGTCAAAGAAAAACACTTTTTCAGAATAAAAGCCTGGAAATTTTTTCCAAGCAAATGTTCCCAGGAAATGAGCTGGATTTGCCATTCAAATAAAAGCGACTTTCAACCTAAAGTTGCCACAAAAGACACAGAAGCATACTTCATGCTCATCAAAGGAAATATCCAATAAGAAGAACTCTCAATTCTGAATATTTATGCTCCAAATACAAGGTCATCTTCATTAATAAGGGAAATTTTACTAAAGCTTAAAGCACACTTCACAACCCACAATAATTGAGAGTGACTTCAACACCCCACGCTCTTCAATGGACAGATCAGGGAAACACAAAATAAACAAAGACAGGGTGAAAGTAACAAGTTTTGGGCCAAATGGATCGAATAGATCAAAAGAATATACCTTTGCAGCACCTCATGCTACTGTCTCCAAAAGATGACGATATCATTATCCACTAAACAGACCTCAACAGATATTAGAAAATCTATGGAGAAAAGGTTGTATTCAATAGAAACAATAACAACATAAAGCCTACATACACATGCAAGCTGAACAATGCTCTACACAATGATATATTGGTCAAGTTAGAAATATAGAAATAAAACAATTTGTTAATAAAGAAATATGTTAAATTTTTAGAATTTAATGAAAATGATGGCAGAGCATTTCCAAATTTATGGAATACTATGAAAGCTGTCCTAAGAGGAATATCCATAGTTCAGTGTGCCTCCAAAAGAAGCTGGAAGAAACACATACTAGCAACTTAACAGCACACCTGAGAGCTTTAAAACAGAAAGAAGCTAATACATCAAAGAGGAATAGAAGGCAGGAAATCATTGACTCAACTGCTGAAATCAAATAAGTAAAAGCAATAAATAAATAAATAAATAAATAAATAAATAAATAAATAAATAAATAAATAGATAAATAAATAAATAAACCTCTACAAAGAATCAAAATATGATTGCATTTATCAACTCTGCTATTCAGCTCTGTTCTAAATTCTTCTATTCAGAGATATCTAGATTATTTCCAGTCTAATGTCTGTGACATAAGATGAAGCCCCCGTCACTGTTTTGAGAGAAAGGTAAATAAATTCAGATGTTCTGAAGATGTGCGTGAACCAACCACAATTGTTAAAAAAAGTCACTAAGATGATGTGTAAAGACATTCTCTTATACTCCTAGAGTGGCATCTACAATAACTGTTATTATAGATGACTCCACAAGAAAACAATGGACTCATATGTAAAAACAAACAACCCAATATAAGTCAGATGATTATCATACCGTATTGAAGGAGAGAATGAAGGATTTTAACAGCCAGAGATGTCAAGGGTATAAAAATCAAAGCTAAAGAATCAACCTTTCTCTGCTAATAGTGGTTCACTTTGAGTATTACAAAAATCAATGCATCTCTATGGAAACCCTGCTTATCTGTGTTATAGTTTCTGTTTATATGGGTCTCAGATGAGAGGGAATAGGTACTGTTCCTATTCCTTTTGCTTTTTTAATATCTATGTCTGCTTAATAGGTTTTCTAGCCTAGCACCGTTAGGAAGAAGTCTGAATAGAATATATAAATATATATTCATATATAAATGACTGGGATTGTGTATGGTTTATGCCATAGAAGAGATAAGGTTTAGAAAGTGATATGAGAGAATATATTACATGAAAAGATGACTGAGAGTCAGAATATAGGGATATAAAAATGAACTGAGTCACTGTAAGTCTCTATGGTAAAAACAAGAAAAAATTTTCACACATTTGGAAGTATTACTTTTCATAATGTTCTAGGATAGTTTTCTATATTATATTACTTTTAAGGGGTTTTAATTATATCTTTAGTTCAATAGAGGATGGTATATAAATAGATAAACCATTAAAATGGCCTTGTTCTAGCAATATTTCAAGGATACTTGTAAACTCTCTCTTATGGAAAATATATGAATAGCTAAACCATTTGCTAAAGTAGAGAACTTCATCATACCATTAGTCCTCTGACTTCCATATGGACCCTTGGTAAGTGTGATTTCAAGTATACTTAGGTACCCACACACAAAATGCATAATCCAATATACATATTATATATAACTTATATATATATATATATATATATATATATATAAAGAGAGAGAGAGAGAGAGAATGTTCCACTCTAAAATGAGTGTTGCTGTTCCTTGCTTTAAAGGTTTTCCTTGAGACACAATCAACCTGTTTCTACTTCCCAAGAATATGGGTGGAAAGAAGAAGGCTTATAGGGCATCTGGGGAGATGGGGAACTGGGAAAGTTGAAATCATTTGGGATGTAAACAAGAATAAAAAAGAAATGGGGCCACCAAGTATACTGAGGAAATTATTAGTCACTGAGGTTGGGGCTTCCTTCATGCTATGTACTCAGTGTCTCAACTGTCTTGTCCCAACTCTATTGTTCCTTTTGCCAAAATCTATTGTTTTCTGACTTTAGATAAATAATGTAAAACTTACAGAGACTTATATCCAGACACTCTTTCATATATTTGGTGTACAAAAGAGAAAACCTAATTCAGCTCAAGAAATTTTTTTTCTATTTCCCCACTCTTTCATTTTCCTCTTCCTAGAATTAATCAAATGGTCGTCAGCAGCATCACTGCTGCATTATCTGTCAGTTAAGGAAATGTGGACATCTTTTAAGGTTTGAATGGCTTCTATGACTATTATTCTATCCAACATCTCACACTGAAAATTGTTTTGCCTGCTTTTCAAGGATGATTGGTCAGAAACTTGAACGAGACAGAGTGTCTCTCCTCATCATTCAACATGCTATGGATTTGTAGCACTATTTGGCAGTTTGCGTTGATTAATAGCTGAGTTTAAGGGAGGGATGAAACAGTCCATCTTAGATTTGTAACTAAGGACTCCGTTTCCATGTGACATGTTTTTTCTTATGACATCAACAGGATATTTTCTGATTTTCCCTTGTATCCAGGAGAAACATTGTCATCCCCAGTGATGTTACCAGTGTTAGAGCAACAACAGCTCCTATGATTTTCAAACAGTTCTTTCTGGATACATTCATATACATGTAGAATAGCCTGTGTATACTTAGAAGAAAAAATTGGGAGTGTAGAGTGTTGCTCATGAGGCAGAAGTAAGCTTGCATTCTCTTTCAGTAAAATCAACATGTCAGAAGTGGTCCTGGCGTCTGCCTAATGATGTTTTAGCAGGAATATGGATCTTCCTGAAGGAGGTGCTCTTGAGCTGGGCAATCCAGTAAGCCTCAGTAATTTTAGCCTACCAGCATTAAAAATAATTCACTGCTTATCATAATTTCTGAAAATTAAGGAGTCAAGAATATTATGTTTTGCATTCCCCAAAACAGAGGCTGACTAGTCCAAAGACATCGATCTTGAACTTTTACATTTTCTTAACTAGAGGCAGGGATGTGAGAGGGATTTAACTTGTGTAAAAAGACAAGTGTTCAGGGGTTTTTCTAGTACATTCCCCTATGCTACCATCTTAGGTAAACTTTACTAAAAGGGAAAGATGAAATGGAGCTGAATTACAATCATTCTTGTGTTCCTTATACATTTTGGATAATACCCTGTTTCAAACAGAGAGTTTGTCAAGAACTTTTCCTAATTTATAGGCTTCAATTTTGTCGAATTATTTTTGCCTTACAGGAACCTTGTAATTTCATAAGGTTCAATTTATCAATTGTTGATTTTACTAGCTTAGACATTTTTCATCTACTCAGAAAATGGACTCTTGCAGAATTATCAATGCAATTCATTCATATTTCTAACTTTCTTTTTTATTAGATCCAAAATTCCTATTTTTATGTTATTTCATTTATTCTGTAGGATGTTATTTTTCTTTAGGGTGATAAATATGGTGTATTTTCATTCTCCTATATATGAACATTCAGATAGAGGAGCACAACTTGATGAGGATGCTTCTTGTGTCAGTTGAATGACTGAGTATTTTATCAAAGTTTAAGTGTCCATGGATGTGTTTATTTTGGGGATTTTTTCAATTCCATTTATCAACCAGTAAGTTTCTGTTCAAATGCTACGCAGTTATTATTTTTTTATTGTAGAACTGCTAGAGGTAAGTGATGGCAATTTCTCACAAACTTCTATGATTATTTTGCATTCTTTAAACAATCCTAAATTTTTGTTCATTTGATGTTGTGAATTGCAATTTTAAGGTTTATAAAAAATGTGTTTATAAAATAAATTATAAAATAATTTTTTTTCTGGAAAAACACTGTGATACAAATCTAAGCATACAAATGCATTTAGAATATAAATGTAAAATGAAGTGGAATTATTTCTTGCAAATAGGAACATTTCTGGGTCAGAGATTTAAGGTAGAATTGCAACCCCACTCTTACATTTGTTCTCCTTTCTTTCTGCTGGTGGTTTACTCTACATGTTTGCCCTCCCCATTATGAGCATTTCAAGCATTTTCCCTCCATGTGACTCCAGAGCACCTCTCACATCTGAGTTCTCTTGTGCATTCTGGAGGTTCCCCACTTTAACTTCCAATGCTGCCTGTTTCCACTCTGTCTACTGTTGCTACTCAGGACATCTGTCCAATTCCCTTTCCATTATCTCATCATGTTTCCCCTTCCTCTCTCTGTCTCCTCTTTCACTATATTCCTTCCCTCCCACATATTCCACTTCACACACATGGGTCTTTCTTTCAGTCCCAGTTTGATTTAGGCATTGTCATTTGGGTATTTGACTTGTTAAACTTCTTGAATCATGTGTGTTGTGTAGGGTTTCTGTACTTTTTCGACTAATAATACATATTATTGAGTACATTCCATGCATGTCCTTTTGGGTTGGAGTAACTTCCCTGAGGATATTTTTTCCTAGTCACCTCCACGTGTCTGCAACATTCATGATATCCTCAATCTTTATACCTTACTGATATTCCATGTTGTAAATGAACATTTTCTAGATCCATTCTTCCATTGTGGAACATCTGGCTTGTTTCCAGGTTCTACAATCACAAATGAGGTCATTATGACCATAAATCTACTTGTTTTCCTGTTTTATGGTGGTCAAAATTGGGCATATAATCCCAAGAATGGTATATTTGTCTTATGGTAGAACCCATACCCATTTAATGAGGCATCTCCAGATTGATTTCCCGTGTGGTTATCTCAGGGTGCAATCCTATCAGCAATGGGTGAGTGTTCTTCTTTCTCTACATCATTGGCAGCAAGTGCTATTAGGTGCAATTTTGATATTAAGCATTCTGATAGTTCTTGAATTTAAAAAAAAATCATTTTATTTCCTTACATTCTAGGCATTGTCCTTCCTCTTATTCCTGACTCCAAAGAATAGTTTGTCTTCTCCACTTATGGAGAAGCTTCATTTTATGGTCACCAAGTGTTAGCCACTGTGAAATGGCCCCTCTTGTAATAAATCGGGGAGAAATGCTCTGTGGTATACAATTTATAGAGCCCCGAATGAGCTCTTCATAAATGTCACAAAATTTTAGTGATCTCACATTAATTTTTATAAATAGACAACAACAAAGTAGAGATCTAAATATGGCAAACCAACATAAATATCTCTTAATTTGCATAACCTCCTAATTAAGATCATTACAAATTTATCAACATACTTTGGAAATCACAAGAGTGGACAAGAATTAGGAGTCATTAGTTATCCCAATGTGACCTCTATAAACATATACAACCCTGTGTTGAAACACTCCATAGAAATAAAACAGTCTGTCAAACCTCAGCTGTCACAGTGTGACTATCAATAATTGATTATTATGCAGTGTGCAGTGTCTATTAAATGGTAGTCAACACTCAGTGGTCGATTGCCATTGACTATCTGACAGTGACATGCATTGTTACCATTATAATCAATGGTATATTACAATTTCTAAACAGTGACAATCATTCAAAAGATTATCTCTCAACCATAATTACATTGTGGACATCGGAATGTGACAATATTTCAGTGAGTATGCCACATTGACCACAAAATTAGTTTTCAAACCCCCATTAAATCACAGAAAATGACCACCACACAGGGACCACCACACTGTGACCAGTACACAGTGACTTATCACAAAGTGTCCATCACTCAGTGAATAGCAAAACAATCCAACACAGAACACACACAGACACACACACACACAGAGAAAAACACACACACACACACACACACACACACACACACATGTATTAATCCAACATATTTAGTTTAACTATTTTTCCTAGATGTACAAGTATCCTTTTTTTATTTAGTAAGTAGCTCAGCATAGGAAGGATTTGTGACTTTTTAAAGAGAAAAAAAACATTTGAAGCATTTCAAAATGCCTCTTTATGAATCACACTGCATATTTCATGCTGTGTAAGAGATTGATGTGATACACACTTGTATTTTTATTTATATGGAAGATGAGAGATTGTGTCCATTTACTTTCGAATTTCAGGAAACAATTCCTTAATATAAATTGAAAAATAATACTGATACTTTAGTGTACAAACCTGGCACAAACATACATTTCATTTGGTATAATAAATCAAAGGGAATGCTTCAAGATTGCATTAAGTTATCATTCTGTTGGTCGTTAAATTCTGTCCATCTAAAAGGTCCGTTCTCTGTTTTTCTCTTATTAAATTAATGCCATTGATATTTTTGCTCCAATTGTATTTTCAATATAATGGTTACCAATATTTTATGGAAGTTTTGTGTTTAAGTGTTTTTATTTTGCCTGTTTTTAATTTTCTTTTAGCATTTTATTTTAATTGTCTGTTGTCTATTAAGAAGAGAAAAAGTGTTGTAAATAATATTTATGAATGATAATGGAAGGTAAAATATCCTCAGAGCAATTCATATGAAAAAATATTCTTATTTTAAATTTTAAAATGGAATAAAATTACACAAGTCTTTTCTCCTTTTAAAGATTTGTTTCCTTTGCAATATGCTTTTATTGGTTATATATACTCAAGCAGCACATATATATTTATTCTTTGGAAAACACCTTACATCTCTGAACACAGAAGTATGATTAGGAATTTATGTTGAAAATATTTCCTGTTTCTCATGACTGTACTTGTATGTGTGCATGTAACACTTAAACTACTCAAAGAAATAAACCATATCTATTGAAATTGTAATGTTGAATATACTGTAATAGTAAAACCTGAAAATAAATGATTACTTCTTAAATCATAAATATATCTGTGTTGAATTTGAATGGTAATTTCCAAAAATGTTAAATTATAACTCTATTACAACAGATAAGGTATAGTTTGGCCTTTTTTTAATACACTGTAATATAAAATACATACATCAAAATTGAATAATTATTTGAATTGAGTGTCTTGTTTTCAATTTCCAAGATTTATAACTTATCGCAATAAGGAATATAAATGACAATACACATTAATACCATATCTGAGGTAAAGTCATGTCATACAGCATATATGGATTTCATGGATTTGGAATACCAAAGTTCAGAATAAACATCTCAATTTTACTACAATAGAAATTTATAAGACTCATGTAGAAAAATAATTTTATTTTTGCTTTTCAATTACATATGATAAAAGTATGTAAATCAGTAACATTTCACCATGCACAATACTAGATTTGATGCAAATGACAGGCAGGGTAATGGTGGCACATGCCTTTTTCCCAGCAACTGGGAGGCAGAGGCAGGAGGATCTCTGAGTTCAAGGCAAGTCTGTTCTACACAATGTGTTCCAGGACAACAAGGGCTACACAGTGAAAGCCTGTATACCAAACACAAAAATACAAACTGAAAAGAAAACAAAAGAACAAAAAAAAAGAGAGAGAGAGAGAGAAAACAGTTAATTGACACCACAATAAATTTTGTCTTTCCAGAAAGAACTTGCTTATATATTGGATATAATAAAACAAAGCAAATATTGAGGGAAATCTGTCCTAATATTTCTTTATGATCTAAGGTGAAGATTGTTGAAATGACAAACAAAGAAACAAACATACAAAAACTCAAACACCAAAATTGCACCAGAGAAATTTGGTATTTCTAGAAAGAACTTGTTTATATATTGGATATAATAAAACAAAACAAATATTAAGGGAAGTCTGTCCTAAATATTTCTCTATGATTTTAGGGGAAGATAGTTAAAATGACATACAAACTAACAAAAACTCAAACATCGAAGTGACACCAGAGAAATATTGTCTTTTCAGAAAAAACTTGCATATTCCTATAATATAATAAAACATACGTAATGTTGATGGAAGTCTGTCCTAAATATTTATTATTTTTTGTGAAATTGTTAAAAGGATTAAAAATGTAAAGAAAAATGAATCGAAGAGCTTATTGATAGTTAAATAAACAATAATAACAAAAGCAAATCCTTACACAGCACATGGCTAAGGAGTGCTTTTCAAACATTTTTGCAGTGAGAACACATCATATTTATTGCATGTTTGGCTTGGATACATAAGAAAATAGAAGGATTTATAATTAGTTAATATATAAGTATCATAGATGGAAAATTGGAATGTGATATGTATGAGGAGGCAAGTTCATTGTAAAAATTTTTAAAACAAGAAACTGACAAATACACCACTGTTGAGTTACAGCGAGAAATTTTACATTCTCTACAGCAAAGTGAAATGAGATTATATATGATGAAAACATGATACCTCAAATTGAATAAAAAAAGAAAATGGAGAAGTCTTAAACACATAGGCAAATGGGAAACTTTCTTTAATAGAACAGTTTTGTCTCAGGTAGGATGAGCATCATATAAATGGGAGTAAAAGAACCTGAAATGCTTTTATAAGGATAGTTAACATGTCCATAGTATACAGAAACCTTATATAGATTTTGAAAATATGTTCACTAAACCTACATCTAATAGTGGGCTAATATCAACAATCTTTAAAAATTTGAAGGAATTTAACTCTCAGACACAAATTTATCCAAATAAAAACTTGGATAAAAATGTAAAGAGAATTCACCATAGAGGACTATGAAACGGCCAGGAAACATGTACATAAATATACAACATCAAATGGCCATGAAAATATATAAGAAATATACAACATCGAATGGCCAGGAAAATGTACAAAAAAATACATCATCATTATTCCTTAGCGAAATTAAAAGAGGAAACACCCTGAGATTCCACCTAATATCAGTCACAATGGCTTATATTAAATATAGTGGAAAGAATATTGAGACAAAGAAACAATCTTCTTTAAATTAAAAAAAAAAAAAAAAGAAAAGAAAAAAAATAAACTGGTACAACCTTTCCGAACCTCTATGTAATGTTACATAAAATAATTGGAATTAGTGCTAAGTGAAGACACAACTATATTGGTCCTCAAACTATACCCAAAAGATGCTTTACAATACAACAAAAACATATGCTCCACTCATGTTTTAGAAGCCATTTTTGTAATAGCCACAGTTTATCTATTAGCTGAAAATGAATACTGAAATTGTGGTCCATTTAAAATATAGAATTCTATTCAGCTATAAAAAACAAGCTGCTGACATCAAGCATATTATAGGCAAACGTGTCAAACTAGAAAATATCATACTGAGGGTGCAAACCCAGACCCAAAAAGATGGGCAGGGCATGTGTTAACTAATAAATGGTACAGATTAGTAGTGACAACCCAAAGACCGTAATTAGTGTATCAAGAAGTATGGTACAAATGAGGAGGCTTTATTCGCATATTAAAACAGGAACACAACAATCACATGAGGGAGAGAAATGGGGAAACCTTTGTAGGATGCTGTAGTGTTAGGGGAAATGGCAGGTGCTAGATTATGGATGTTTAAAAATAGAAGATCTGGGGTTCTGGAAAACGAATGAAATGTGCACATGAATAATTTAAACTTCAATGAAGGTGTAATGGCTGGGAGGAATCCAGAAAAACATAGAGCTGTGAGATGTAAGACATTTCTAAGACCCAATAGGTTTGTATTTTCTTTTTTCCTTATATGTAAATTTGACTTATTTATGTGACATGTTTATGATTACTAGCATACTTATTTTGAGAAGAATTTCATGATATTTTATGCAAAACAACTTACAAACATCCTACATTAAATATCATCCATGGTGAGATAGAACCTGGCGATTACTCCTCAAGTATATTTTTAAATACCCCAGACCCAGTTGATGGATAGGATAATATTCCCGGCTTCAATATTTTTGACACAGATTTCCTGATCTCTTAAAATATTGCAGGAGAAGAATACAATCTGAGAGTTAAGGAAAAGCAAAATATCATCTGACCTAACTTGGGTTCCATGTGAAGGAAGTGAACCCTGGCAGTATTATTATTATTATTATTATTATTATTATTATTATTATGTTGTGCTTGCAGTTTGGAGACTAATAGGACTTTCTTCTGAATGGCTGTCCCAGTAGAAAACAGAGACAAATGTACATATTTATTACCAGACATCGGACTGAGGTCATGAAATATGTAAGAGTGAGGGAAAGAGGTTAAGCTTCAAGTACCCTTGATCCCTGGGACTTCACAAAGTCTAAACCAGAAACATTTTTACAGTTGCCGATCTAACACCCCAGGTAAAATATGGTGAAATGCACTGTATTGATCTCCTTCAGTTGTAGAGTCAATCTAGTAGAAACTCTATTATTTAGAGATTGGGGATGGAGGTAGATTTGCTTGGGATCAGCCTCTCACAGGAAAAGGAAGAAGGGATGTCGTAAGAAATACTGTGAATAGAGGAAAACAATTTTGATACAAATATATATTTAGTATACATTCACACCATCATTTATTATTTTTGTACACTTTCTAGAAGGCTCAAAATTTTAATAATATATGTCACCCCTTAATACTTTAAGTTGTTTCACATAATAGTAGATCCCAAAAGCATTCATGTTGTGGATATTCATGGCTACATTTCTCCTACAGCCTTGTCTACAACAAAAATAAGGAAATTTTATTATATATCATTCTCAATTTAAATGAAGAACATGGAATATGGCCAAATCCAGTTTTGTGTGAACCAAGAAAAAATTGAGTTAGCAAATAATATATTATAAAAATCTGTTTCATTGAATTCAGAATTAATATATCCATTATTATGTGTTAAAAACAAAAAAAAAAAAGGAAATACTGTTAATATAGTGAATGTTGTACAGAAGGAATATCAGAAAATACAGAGTCAGGGAAGAGGTACAATTATGAAGCTATTTAACTTTTAATATTATTAAAATTATAAAAATGCTAATTATTAATTTGAAAATAATCTTAAAGTGACTTTTAACCTCCTTAGCACATGGATCTTTGCTTATTTTATAGGCACTATGCAGAACAACTAAGTGTAATTAAAGAAACCCAGCTGAATTTTCTGATACAAAGAACATTCTTCAGGTTTTCTTGGTTACTTCCTGTTGGATAAAGAAATGTGTCCATTTAATTAGAAAAAGAATGACTGTTGAGTTGGTTAATGGGAAATATTAAGGATCAAAGTTTAGCTGGGTAGGTTAATCAAAAATAAAGTGTATTTTTTTCCAATAAAATCTATTCCTTTAACAATTTGAATGTAAAGGTGAATGAATACATACATGAAATCCCTAACACTTTATAGATCATTAGATTTTGTTTTTGCTATACTAATTTTATGTTTGTAATGTCTATTATTAGTTGTATACACTGTCCAAATTTCAATCCTATTTAAGATACATTTTAGAATTTAATTACCTTGCTTTTAAATTGTGACATTAAGAGAATTTCTTTATGACTTCCTTTTGATTAAAGAACTCCAAGCAAATATTTTATAGATTTAGGGATATGAAACAATGTCTTGTGTTCATTCTCACAATTTTTTTAATCTCAAAATCACATATGAAAATTTGTATTTTGATTGCTTTGTTTAGTGAGAGAGGGTGTGTGATAGGGATAAATGGAAGTTAGTGTAATGATTGCATTGTAATTCAAACAAAACTAAAATAAATGAACAGCGGGAGGAGACTTTATATCAGTCCTCAGGTTTATAAATCAATTATCAGTCGTTATAAAATTCTATTATTCTTATATACTTCTGCTGCAATATTCTATTTCAATTTTCCCTTTTGAATACATTGATAATATTTATCACTAGTTTAGAAATCAGAAAAAAAATCAGTTTAAAACAAAAATGTGAGGCTCCTTTTATATACAATTATTGCGAATTCAATCCATGCAACAAATAACATTTTTCTCTTCTTCTTGGTGGTAACATAAAACATTTTTCTAGACAACAAAATGAATGGATTCAATCAGATTATGAGAAAAGTCAATATCTTATGCAAATGATAAAAGAGAAACAATATGGTTCTCTTTATGCATATATAATTTTGATATTATTGCTTATCTTATATTTATAATTAAATATAGTCTTTATTTACATTTCAAATACTATCCAATTTCCTGGTTATCCCTCTGATAACAACTCAACCTTTCACTGCCTCCCAATTGGTCACCAAAGGAACAAATCCTACTTACCTTTGCAAACATTCCCTTCTAAGTGGTCATTGAGCCTTCACAGGACCAATGTTCCTTCTTTCCTTTGTTGTCCAAGAAATCCATCCTCTACTATATATGCAGCTGGAACCAGGGAACCATCCTTGTGTATTCAAAGGTAATTGGCTTAGTCCCTGAAAGACCTGGGGTTACCTGATAGTTTCACTTCTTGTTCATCCTATGGGGTACAAGCTACCTAATCTCCTTGGGTCCTTTCTCTAGCTCTACCATTGGGAACTTGTATTAAGTTCAATAGGTGGTAGAGAGCGCCCATCTCTATATTTGTTGTGGTAATACACAGTTCTATCATACTCATGTTAACAAGTGCTTGTTAACATTCACAATAGTGGCTGGTTTGGGGGTACCGTGTATGTGAAGGATCCCCATAGGGGGCATGCTCAGGATCACAAGGTGAGATAAGACATAACCAGTGTTATTTTTAAGAGATTATGTTTTCAGATCATACTCACTAAGACTTAGATAGAGTTCCTTATAGAGCTAGCTTTGCAAAGATTGTTTGGATCATATCTTCACTGATCTTCTATTTGCAGAGAGAAGCAAAGGTGAAATCTTGTCCTGCTATTCATTCCAATTTCTCCTGCTAACTTGTATGTTGGCTGCATCCTGGACCTCTATGCTTGGTATGGTAATAACTGCTAATTCTTATTTTTTTCCTGATTCTTCTGACCTAGACTGATGTGAATAGATCAGGGAAGCATTCTATAAAATAAGAAATTACTAAATATGTTTCCACTAATCTGGCATTTCAAATCATAATCAATGGAAAACAACAACATAAAGATGGAAAGAACAACCTTGAAAAAGCAAGGTATTTATCCTGTAATAATAAACCCAAAAGAAGATTATAAAATTCACAAATATAAAATTCCAGGAAAAATGACAGGAAACAGCAATCCCTAGTGCTTAACATTTTATAGCATCCATGCACTCAATGTCCCAAAAAAAGGTATAGACTAAGAGTGGATATATAAACAGGACCCAACATTTTCCTCCATAGAGGAAATGAATCTCAGTGTCAAAGACAATCTCTGCCACAGAGTAAAAATTTGGAAAACAATTTTCCAAACAAGTGTTTCTTGAAAACAAGATGTATTAGGCATTCCAATATCCAGTAAAACCGACTGTCATTCAAATGTCCTAAAAAAATATGCAAAAGTACACTTTATATCCATCAAAGGAAAAATCTACCATGAAGTACTTTCTATTATGATCTTATATGCTTTTAAAGCAAGGGCACTCACATCTATGTAAGAAACTTTAATAGAACTCAAAGAATGCATTGAACCTCACACAGTAATTGTGGAAGGCTTCAACACCTGTTGCTCCTCAATGGACAGATCAGAGAAACAAATTTTTCAGAATCACAGTAAAATTAACTGACGTTTTGTACCAAATAGAGTTACTAGATATTTATAGAACATTTGATCCTAAATCAAAAGAATATACCTTCTCCTCAGTGTATCATGATACTTTCTCAAAAATAGAGCATATAATTGCTCACAAAACAGAACTCAAAGGATAAAAGATGATAGAAATTATTCCAGGCCTCCTATCTGATTACTATGGAATAAATCATGAATTGAAATTATCATTATTTGCAGAAGATGAGAGAGTATACGTAATGGACCCATAAAACTTCACCAGAAAAATAAACTTCAACTGATAAACAACTTTAGCAAAGGGGCCTGATATAAAAATAACTCAAGCAAATCAGTAGTCTTCCTATACTCAATGGAAAAACAGGCTGCAAAAAAATTAGGGAAATGACACCTTTGTGAAAGCCACAACTAATATAAAGTATCTTTGTTTGACAATTACCAAAACAGTGAATGATCTGTCTGACAGTAATTTCAGGTTGCTGAATTAAGAAATTGAAGAAACCTCAGAATATGGAAAAATCTCCTATGCTCTTGTGTTGGCAGGATTGATGTACTAAAAATGGCCATATTGCCACAAGCAATACACAGAGTTAAAGCAATCCCAATTAAAATCATATCTAAGTTCTTCCAAAGTAAGAAAAGCAATTCTTAAATTCTACTGGAATAACAAAAATTCCAGTATCGGTCAAACTATTTTCACCAGTAAAAGTACTTCCAGGGGAATCAGTATCCTGGACCTCAGGTGATACTAAAAAGTGATAGTGTTGAATTTTGAATCGTAATAGTACAGTGACATGTAAGTAGATCAGTGGAACAGAACTGATGACCAAGCAATAAATCCACACACCTATGGTAACTTTATATTTGACTAAGAACAAAATCCATGCAGTGAATAAAAGATAGCCTTCTCAACAAATGGTGCTGGTTCAAGTGGAGGTCACTATCCAGGAAAATGTGAATAGATCCATTATCTTCTTTTACTGAACTCAATTCCATGTGGATTATTGACCTCTACATAAAACAAGACATATTTAAACTAATAGAAAAGAAGCTAGGAAAGAACCTGGAGCTCATGGTCACAGGGGGAATTTTCCAAAACAGATCACCAATGATTTATTCTTTTAATCAAGAATTGACAAATGATACCTCCTACAAAAGAGAGATACTGTAAAGCAAAGGACCTTGTCAATGTGACTAAATGCAAACCAACAAATTGGGAAGAGATCTTTACCAACCATATTACAGACAAGGAAATATCCAGGATATAAGACTCCAGAGAGTGAAATATCTTTATTTAAAACTCGTTACAGAGCTAACAAAGACATTTCACCTTAGGGATATAGTGTAGGGAGCTGCTTGCTCCTGCGCCCTTAAAATGGCGTGGGTTTCCACTTTCTGCCTTCCTGCTGGTTGGCTTCCTGTCTTTAACATGTCCTTATTTGGGTGGAGCCTGTTGAGTCTTGCACCTTCTGAGTGGATACAGCCTATCAGCAACACCCGCGTGGCTAAACCTGATTGGCTGGCTATTAGTATTTAAGGGCTGGGCTGATTCTCTCCAGGGTCAGAAGAAGTAGTACAGGGATCCTAAGTAAACTGCCTGAGGAAGATCTTCCTGTGTTGTGTCATTCCTTGCCGGCGAGGGTAGTCACGACAACTGGTGCTGAAACCCGGGAACTCTCCTCGTTCTGGGGGTTCAAAGATCAGAAATTCTCGCAGTCAGGGTAGTGCACGGGTAAGTTCCCAAGGAAAGTTGGGACATAAATGACCGTTAAAAGTAGGTGGCCGGCTCCTCTCTGTAGACAAAGAGGGAGGGTAAAAGTTTGCGGAAAGCAAACCGAAAGTAAATTAAAGTCCGAGGTCTTGCAGACCGAGTTTTAAGTTCGCGGATTAGTGACCTAGTGAAAATTAAAGGATTACAATTTATGGACCCTGATCTTATAGTAGTGTCCTACATTTTTGCCTGCGTTCTTTTTTGGGGAGTCGTGTTCTGGTTTTGCTGACTGACGTGCACCCCTGGTGATCACAAGTAAAAGGACTAAGAGCCTTAATTTTAAAAATGGGGACTGCACAGTCTCATCCAATTTTTCTGGCTCTTCAGGAGCTGCTTTTATCAAAGAATTTAAAGATCAAGAAATCGACCTTTGAGAGATTTCTTAATGAATGTGATACTGTGGCACCCTGGTTCGCTGTTTATGGCAGCCTAATGGTCGCCTGCAGTGATAGGTTAAGGAAGGATCTAGACTTAGCCTGGGATCAGAGCACACTAAAAGGAGGAGTAAGACCTATTTGGAAGCTTGTTAGGGGCTGTTTAAAAGATAAAAAAATGTTGTAAGGCCGTAGAGGATGGACAAACTGCTTTAGAAATCTTACAAGAGGAAAGATCAGAAAAAGCAGAGAGTGTTAAAGAAAAAGGGGCAAAGTCTTTCTACCCTGCCTCAGAAGGGTTAGGAGATTTCAGTTTGGAAGATTCTGATCTTGAGGAGGAGGAGATACATGCTCTGGTTGAACAGTTAGAGGGAGCAAGCCAGAAACAGAGGAAGAAACTTAGAGATAAGTCAGGGGTGGCAATGCCATCAATGGGTGTGGCCATCCCTACCCTGCCAGAACCTTCCACTCCTCCACCTTATCAAAGACTACCCAGTATACAGGGAGTTCCTTTTGTCCACAAGTTTGGTCACAGGTTCGCCCTGAGCTCTCTTTAGCTTTTCCAGTGTTTCAGGTCCATTAACAAAGGTGTCATGGGCCTTTAGACTTTAAAGTTATCAAATCTCTGGCCGAATCAGTTCGAAATTATGGAACATCTTCTGCCTTCATGGTGGCTCAAGTTGAGGCTCTTGCTAGGCACTGTATGACTCCTGGGGATTGGAATTCATTGGTTCGTGCCTGCCTATGCCCAGGACAATACCTTGATTGGAGAGCATTCCTTATAGAATTTGCAACTGAGCGGGAAGCTGCTAACATAGTGGCGGACAACTCACAATGGGATAGGGATATGTTCCAGGGTCAAGGAAGGTACGCCAACCAACAGACTGGTTATCTGGTGCAAGTATAGAATCAAATCAATGATATTTCCATAGAGCTTGGAAGTCCCTCCCCAATAAAGAGGAGGTAACAGTAAATCTTACTAAGTTTATTCAAGGGCCTATGGAACCTTTCTCTGATTTTGTTGCTCGACTCCTCGAGACTGCCACCAGAATTTTTGGCAAGGTGGATTTGGCAGGGCCCCTAATAAAGCAGCTTGCTTTTGAACAATTCATAAAGGAGTGTCGTGTGGGTCTAACCCCGTTCAAAAACAAGGGGATAGAGGAATGGATGAAAGGGTGCAGAGAGTTAGGAGGGCCGCTGACTAATGCAGGTCTTGCTGTGGCTGTGGTGCAAGTAACACAGAACAGGAAGTCACAGTCATGAGCTTGCTTCAGGTGTGGAAATCTGAGCCATCTTAAAAAAACAATGTCTGGAAAGAGGAAGCATAGGCACAGGTGGAATTCCACGCCCTAGATAACCTGGGTTGTTTCCAAAGTGCAAAAAGGGAAATCACTGGGCTAATGAGTGTAGGTCCATTAAGGACATACACGGACAGCCCCTTCCATCTGGCTATGGAGGTGTTCGGCCAAAAAACGGCCAGTGGGGCCCTCGTCCCCACGGACAACAAATATATGGGGCCATAGAGGAAAAAAAACCCAGTCCCACATTGGAGAGATGGCCGTCCCTTCACCATCCAAGGGACCGCGGAGAGCCACTGCAGGTTCTGCAGGATTGGACCTCCGCTAAACCTCCAGGCTGTTATTAACTCCTCAAATGGGAGTCCAAATAATTGATCCTGATTTTAAAGGACCCCTTGCCCTGATACCGTGGGCCTACTCATTGGTAGATCATCCACTGCTTTGAGAGGCTTAATAGTGCCCCCATTGATTATTGATCCATATTTCAAAGGAATAGTAAAGATAATGGTAGAGTCCCCAAAAGGAATTATAGTTATTTCCTCAGGAGATAGAATAGCTCAGCTCATTGTGCTCCCTAGTTTGCATGCAAAGTTTCCAGCTCAGAAAATAAATAGGGGGGAAAAGGGTTCGGATCGACTGGCAATGACCTTACATTTTTGGCACTGGATTTAGACCAGTGCCCCATTTTAGAATTGCAAATTGAAAATAGACGAAATCAGGGACTACTGGACACTGGAGCTGACAAAAGCATAATAGCTAAAAAGGATTAGCCGGCAATCTGGCCAATCCAGATCTCCTCTCAAACATTACAGGGCTTGGGTTATGCAATAGCCCTGGATATTAGTGCAAGACAGCGCAAGTGGCAAGATCAGGAAGGACACTCTGGCGTAATACAGCCCTATGTCCTAGATTTGCTCATCACCCTATTGTTGAGAGATTTGCTGAAGAATATGGGCTATAAATTTATCAATGAATATTCAGTAGTCAAGCAACAACTCATGAAGCAGATGGGGCATTACCCCGGAAGGGGCATTGGGAAATTTTTACAAGGAAGAACTAGCCCAGTTGTTGCTCAACAAAGACCTGATTTGCAAGGTCTGGGTTTTTCCTAAGGGCCAATGAGGAGGGTATTCCCATCACATGGAACCGGTGTGGGTTCCTCAATGACCCCTTTCCTCTGAAAAGTTTGCAGCAGCTCATTCCTTAGTAAATGAACAGCTCTCCCTTGGGCACATTCAAACCTCAGTATCTCCTTAGAACACACCTATTTTTGTTATTAAAAAAAACAACAACAAAAAAAAAAAAAACAAAAAAAACCCCAGGAAAATGGAGGCTCCTTCATGACCTCCGCGCTATTAATCAACAAATGCAAGTGATGGGTCCAGTGCAGCGAGGCCTTCCCTTGTTGTCTGCCTTACCTAGCCATTGGCCAGTCAACATAATCAATATAAAAGACTGTTTCTTTTCAATCCCCCTCTGCATTAAAGACAGGGAGCGGTTTGCATTTACCATCCCTTCCTGTAATCACGAGAAACCTGATAAGAGGTATGAATGGAAGTGTTACCCCAGGGCCTGGCTAATAGCCCCACTATGGGTCAAGTATTTGTGAGTGCTGTCATTGCTCCTCTAAGCGAGCAATATTCCAGTGTAAAATGCATCCACAACAAGGATGATATCCTTCTGAGTAATAAATATGAGAAGATTTCGGATCAGGCTTATGAAGAGCTAAAAAGCTTATTGAGAAGAAAGCACGTATTTTTTGCCCCTGATATGGTTCAAAAAACCAGTATAGTCTCTTATTTGGTAGCAAGATTGGATCCTCTTACAGTAGTTCCACAAAAGATTGAAATTAGAAAGGATAATCTCAAGACACTTAATGACATTCAGAAGTTGTAGGGTGATATAAACTGGAACCGAAGCTATTTGAAAATACCTAATTCTGAATTAAGGTAATTATTCAATCTTTTGGCCGGTGATTCAGCCCTGGATTCTCCTAGACAATTAATTAAGGAGGCTTGAGTGGCCTTGAGGAAGGTAGAGCAAGGACTACAGGATGCAGTACTATATCGTTGCACAGAGGACTTAGATATCATCCTGTGCATTCTGCCTACCTTTTTGCAGCCTACAGGGCTGTTATGGCAGGCAGAACCCTTATTATGGATTCATCCTAAAGCCTCACCAGCAAAATCCATATAGCATTAACCCACTGCTGTTGCAAAATTGGCCCTTAATGGAATACAACAGTGTGTGCAGTTTTTTGGGAGATATCCAACCTCCCTGATTATTCCATATACTGCTTTTCAAGTGCAAATATTATGTGGAGCAATTGATGACTGGGCCATATTGCGCTGTAGTTTCCATGGTATTATAGATAATCATTATCCCAAGCATCCTTTGCTTTTCTTTTTTAAAGAACATCGTGTTGTGTTTCCAAAACTATCTGCACAAAATCCTTTGTCAGATGATCCCAATATATTTACAGATGGATCAAAAACTGGATGTGGGGTGTATATGGTAGAACATCAGAAACCAGTCCTGTATCAATTCCAGCCAGATTCTCCACAGGTGGTTGAGTTGCAAATTGTCTTGGAAGTCTTTAAAAAATGCCTTTTTCCCTTCAATTTGCTTTCCAATTCTGCATATGTGGTAAATGCTGTAAAAATTCTAGAGGTGCAACAAAATAGTGGATGCAAAAAATGTGGTATATCTACACAATGGAGTACTATTCAGCCATTAGAAACAATGAATTCATGAAATTCTTAGGCAAATGGATGGAGCTAGAGAACATCATACTAAGTGAGGTAACCTAGACTCAAAAGGTATGCACTCACTAATAAGAGGTTATTAACCTAGAAAACTGGAATACCCAAAACATAATCCACACATCAAATGAGATACAAGAAGAAAGGAGGAGTGGTCCCTGGTTCTGGAAAGACTCAGTGAAACAGTATTCGGCAAAACCAGAACGGGGAACTGGGAAGGGGTGGGAGGGAGGACAGGGGAAGAGAAGGGGGCTTATGGGACTTTCGGGGAGTGGGGGGGGCTAGAAAAGGTGAAATCAATTGAAATGTAAATAAATTATATCGAATAAAAAAATTAAAAAAAAATTCTAGAGGTGGCTGGACCTATAAAACAAAGCTGTACTGTTTGTCAATTACTGAGAGTGTTACAAAACATCATTTGGCTGAGAGAGTCAATTTTTTTTTTTATACAACATATCGAGCTCATACAGGCTTGCCTGGCCCATTAAGTGAAGGAAATGATCTGGTTGATCATTGCTCTAGAATAGAATATGCCTTTTTGAGTTCTGTTTTGGAAAATGCCCAAATTTCTCATAAGCAATTTCATGTTCCTTCAAAGACCTTGCAACGAAGGTTTGGATTATCCCGAGAAGATGCCAGACAAATTGTGCTCGAATGTCAACAATGTGCTGTTTATAATCATCCCCCTAGTTTAGGAATTAATACATGAAGTTTGCTACCTTTAAAAATTTGGCAAAAGGATGTTACTCATATTTCTGAATTTGGAACTTTAAAATATGTTCATGTTTCTGTGGATACTTGTTCTGGTATCATTCATGCTACAGCCTTGAGTGAAGAGAAGACACGTAACATTATTACACATTGCCTTGAAGCATGGGCGGCTTGGGGGTAACCTCAACAGCTTAAGACAGACAATGGCCCTGCCTATACAGCTGAGTCTTTTCAATCCTTTTGCAAGCAAATGGATATAACCTTGAATCATGGTCTACCCTATAATCCTCAGGTCCAAAGCATTATTGAACGTGCTCATCGTACCCTTAAGGAATGCTTAACAAAACAAAAAGAGGGAATTGGGTATAGTAGAACACCCAAATAACGACTTTCATCGGCATTATTTACTTTAAATTTTTGAATCTGGATAAAGATGGTTTGGCTGAAGCTGATCGGCACCAATGCCCTAATAATACCTTGAAGGGTTATGTTAAAAGGAAGTATGTACTTACTGGATTATGGCATGGCCCTGATCTAGTGTTGGCGTGGGCGAGAGGTTCTGTTTGTGTGGTTCCTCAGACTCAACAAGATCCACTGTGGGCACCTGAGCAGCTGACCAAACACTGCAATAAAAATGAAGATTCTCCTGCTGTTACTGATTCTCGGTGAGACATTGATGTTTGTGTAGATGGAGCCAAGATGGGCGATCTTGGCTTTGTTCCCGAGACCCATGCAATACGCCATGATGCTAAGCTGTTTTCTTGTTTTTTTTGTTCTAACAAGTCTCTTGATATACCTTATTCACCTTTAAATAAAGAGGAGGGAAGTGTAAATGAATAGTATGCCCTTGCTATCCTTTTGATAGTACTTTCAATTGTTTGCCTGTGGTGCATCTGTAGAATGAGGTTTATCCAACAAAGACAGGTTGCAATGATGGTACAGGCATTCACAGCCATTGAAGCTGGACAGTCCTCCCAGGCCTGGCTGGCAGCCATGAAGGCCTAATAAGATTCTTTCCACGCTGACGATGCGAGGCTAAGCACTCCACTCAGGGGCCCATGATTGGAGAGCCTTTGAGGGGAGCATGTTTGACTGCACATGGGTTGGTCTCTGAGCAAAAGGTACCAGAGAGGTTTGAGGAAATCCACTGGGCTGATGGACCAGAAGGGCATCGAAACAAGGTCCATTTGTCCACCCTATAGGCAAATGATATATCAGAGGTCAAACCTCTACTTTCGCCTGAATGCGTGTTTAAAAAGAAAAAGGAGGAACTGTAGGGAGCTGCTTGCTCCCATGCCCTATAAATGGCGTGGGTTTCCACTTTCTGCCTTCCCACTGGTGGGCTCCCTGTCTTTAACAAGTCCTTATTTGGGTGGAGCCTGTTGAGTCTTGCGCCTTCCCCATGGATACAGCCTATCAGCCATGCCCACATGGCTAAGCCTGATTGGTTGGCTATTGGTATTTAAGGGCTGGGCTGATTCTCTCCAGGGCCAGAAGAAGTACAGGGATCCTGAATAAACTGCTTGAAGAAGATCTTCCTGTGTTGCGTCATTCCTGCCGGCAAGGGTGGCTGCGACAACATAGAATGGGTGAGAAGCAGCCCAAGAAAAGTTCAACAATCTTAGTCATCAGGGAAATGCAAATCAAAACGACCTTGAAATTTAACCTCCCATAATTCATAATGGCTAACATCAAAAATCCAGTAGATAAGAGTTGCTGGCTAAGATATAGAAAAAAAGGAATACTTCTCAATAGCTTGTGTGTCGCAAATTGGTACAATAACTCAGAAAAAACCAGTCTGAAAGCTCATCAAAAACCTGGACATGATTCTACCAGAGGACCCTGCTATGCCAGTTCTGGGCATATACCCATAATATTCCCCAGCGTGTAATAATGACACAAGCTCCATTATGTTCATAGCAGTCAAGTTTCTAATAGCGAGAAGACGAAAGAACACAGATGTCCCCCAACAGAGGAATGGATACAGAAACTATGACAAATATATCTATACACAATGGAGCACCATTCAGCTATTTAAAAGAATGAATACATGAAATTTTCCAGCAAATGCATAGAAATGGAAAATACGATCCTGAGTGTGATAACCCAATCACAAAAGAACACACTCACTGACAAATGAATATTAGCTCAGGGGCTTGGAATTCCCAAGACACACTTCACATCTAAAATTAACCTCAAATTTAAAAATAAGTAAAGTATGTAAAGGACATGTATGCATTGCATTATAAAGGAATATGCATACATCAAAAATGCTGAGCTAAATTATTTTTACTTTTGTATATATTACAAGCAATTACAACATACTTTTCCACATATACTACAGGTATCTTAAATTATAATGAACACTAAGTCGAATATATTTCATCACTAATATTTTCCTGACGTACTAGAAACAGTCAAACTAACAGGATGAGACAAGAACACTCCAGATGATTAATGGTCTCACAAAAAGCGAAATCCTTCCGTGTATTTTCATTTCTGTATCAATATAACTATAGAATAATCCTTGGCCAGAATGGGAATTCAAAAGTTAAAATCTAATCAAATAGCATATACTATTAAGAATTTTCTTTATAAATCATTTGGCAGCACTACGAATATGCTGTACCATGCTTATATGGTAGATGTAGGTCTGTTTCTACTGATTGACTTATTAGTAAATGTGAAGGTCTGAGAATCTCAATTTTTTTTCCAGAAATTTCATAAAATTCTGGTTTGTATTTACAATTAACATATTTATAATACATAATACATTTCATTGGGAGTAAAGAAGTATATTTTTTAGTTTTCTCATATTTATTTTGTACTCTTTAGCATATTGAAATTCCTCATAAATCTGCAAAACATATTCATTCTTTAGAAATATTTCATGTACAACATTTTTAAATTTTAGAAAATGAGAAAGGAGTGTACTCTTCAATTTTTCTTAATTGTGTATAAGCTTTGATAAAATATATTATTTACAGCTCTTGGAAAAATCAATTCAAATAATATCCCTGGGTGTTTTGAAAAAATGTAAGTTGCACAAATGATCATGTGTCCAGTCATATAGTTTATTTTGTTTCTAGTCTTATCTTTCAAAACAACTCTATGAAGAAGAAAATGACATTGATGGAAAAGGATTAGCAAAGTTGGTACTATTGAGCACGTTAATTTTGAAAATCTGAAATGGAAAATTGAGATTACTTTAGAAAATCGGTTATTATGTAAGAAGTTTTGCTGGGAAAACAAATGAGAAATAATTTACTTAGGCTAAATAAAGCACATTTTTTTGCTATTGACATTCTTGAATTCTCTACCTAAAGTTGAATAGTATAAAACTATTTGGAGTAATAAAATAATGAAAAATATAGCAAAATATTCCCCAGGTGTATATCCCAATTATTTATGTTGTTGCAAATGGTGGGTTATTTTCAAAAATCTCATTTCAGTCAGGATCACAATGTGAGGCAAGACATATGATAAGACAAAACCTGTTCCAGAGCAGTGATATTTTGAAGGAGAATATATTTTCAATGGATACTCACTAAATCTTAGATAGGGTTCCTTATATTGCAAAGAATATTTTGAACATATCTTCATTGGGCTTTCGTTTCCAGAAAGAAGCATAGCTGAAAACACGTCTTGGTGTGCCTCCAAATTCCTCTTGCTAATTTGTATGTTGTTTTAGTCTATAAGAGGTAAGGTTACCACAGCTGATTATTTGCTAAGCTGATACTACTGACCTGGACAGATGGTATAAGTGTGAAGTGTTTGTCAGTGACTCAGTGAAGCATCCTATAAAAATAAAAATAAAAATAAATAATAAAATTTTATCCACAAATCCAACACTTCAGAGCTAAATCAATGGAAAACATCAAACAGAAGAGGGATACCACACCCTCTACAAAGCAATAAATTAATCTTCTATTAACAAACCCAAAAAGAGAATATAATTACACGAACATAAAAATTTTATCAAAAATAACAGGAAGCAACAATCACTATTCCTTCATATCTCACAGCCTTAATGCACTCTATTCTCCAATAAAAGATACAGAATAACAGACTGAATATTTTAAAAGGACACAACATTTTGCAGCATTTAAGAATTGCATCTCAGTGTCAAAGACAAACTCTACCACAGAGTAAAAGGTTGGTAAACAATTTTCCAAACAAGTGCTCCCCAGAATCACGAAGGGTTATGCATTCCAATAACAGTAAATTAGATTGGCAACCAAAAGTCATAAAAAAAGGCAAGGATGGCCACTTTGTAAACATCAAAGAAAAATTACAGCATGAAGAACTTTCAATTCTGAACATCTGTGCTCCAAATGCAAAGGCACTATCATTCATGAAAGAAGCTTTACTGGAGCTCAAAGCATGAATTGCACCTCAAGCAGTAATTGTGCATGACTTCACCAACTGACTCTCCTTACTGGAAAGGTCAGGGAACCATAACCTGTACAGAAGCACAGTAAAATAACAGCAGTTGTTTACCAAAGGGATTTAATAGATATCTGTAGAACATTTCATCCTAAATCAATAGTATATAACATCTTCTCAGCACACCATGATACCTTCTCAAAAATAGAAAAAAATAACTGGTCAAAAAACAGTCCTCAACAGATATAAGTTGATTGAAATAATTCCACGCATTCTATCAGATCACTATGGAATAAGGGTGATCGTAAATAGCAACAAAAAACATTTGAAAACAAACATACACCTGTAAGCTCAACAATGTTCTACTTAATGATACATTGTTCAAGAAGGAAATAAGGATAGAAATCAAAGACTTTTGTGAATTTAATTAAAATAGAGGCTCAACATACCCAAAATTATGTGACACAAAGAAAGCAGTGCTAAGAACAAAATTTATAGCTCTGAGTGGCTCCAAGAAGAAGCTGGAGAGAGCACATACTACCAGCTTAACCATATAACAGAAAGATTTAAAACAGAAACTAATACACACAAGAAGAGTAGAAGGAAGGAAATCATTAAATTCAGGGCTGAAGCCAACCAAATAGACAGAGAAATAACGAGAAAAGGAACCAACACAACCATGAGCAGATTCTTTCATTAAATCAGCAAGATAGAAAACCATTGAGTATACAAACCTGAGGACATAAACTAAGTATCCAAATTAACACAAGAAATGAAAATGGAGAAAGAACAATAGAAAATGAGGAAGTCTAAAAAAAATAAACAAAAAAAAACCCCATCAGATATTACTACAAATGCATATATGGTTTTTAATGTGTTAAACAGCTTTCAATTCTCCCAAAATCTAGGAATAATGTAAAATAAAGTGGACCTGTTTAAAAATGTTCATAACATCTATATAATTTGAAGTGTTTTGTTTCTCCCTCCAAATATCAAGTGTACTCCACAGGTTTTCATCAACACAGGTCTTACCTCAGCATGTGAACGTGACCAATATGACATTGCTGCCAAGCACCCATCATATGCTGAAACAGAAACAACTTGACACTTCTCCAGAAATATTCTTAATGTATTCCTGGTTATGGTATCCATACAAATATATATATATATTCTGCTTTACTTCTTCACTCACAAACACATCACTCATATATCAGCAGTGTAAATTAGTAGAGTCAGAATAATAAACAAGAATCATCTGTGGTAGCACTATGTAGAAGACACGGCCAGGATTCAGCCTCAGTACAGGTTAGCATGAGGAATTACCAAGAGCACCTATAGATAATCTAAGCTGAGCTTCTCTCTGCAAAGTGAAAATTAGTGAAGATGTGAGACTTGTAATGTTTACACAGCTTTCTCTATAAGCAATGCTATCTAAGGTTTAGTGAGTAAATTTGAAGTGTTCTGTTTCTCCCTCCAAATATCAAGTGTACTCCACAGGTTTTCATCAACACAGGTCTTACCTCAGCATGTGAACGTGACCAATATGGCATTGCTGCCAAGCACCCATCATATGCTGAAACAGAAACAACTTGACACTTCTCCAGAAATATTCTTAATGTATTCCTGGTTATGGTATCCATACAAATGCATGTCACTGTTCAATGTAAAGTGGAAAAATTATAAGCCAAGAATCCTCCCTTACCTTCGTCCTTTAACCTAATATTACACCTCTCTATCATCATGTGCTAACATCACTTTTCTGTATCTTCATGTGTTTGTTCCAGCAAAACACCTTCTAATCCAACTGATTTTCTAAAGAACCTTTAATATACAACTGCAAATTTAAAAATATGGATACTCTTTAGTACACGTTTCTGTGTTCTTATTAATCATCCTATTTTCCGTCTTCACAGATTTCTAACAGAAATATAAGACTACCATTAAATTATACACTAGGACTGGACACATGATCAGATCTACAAAATTATTACATATATTGAAAACATCCAATGAGATTATATAGCTAAATTTTTCAAATTATTGTACTTAATGTATTTTATCCAAATTTTTTATAGAAGTAAGAAAAATTGAAGTGTACATTCCATTGATATTTTGTACCTCAACAAAAGTTGCACCTGAATCTTCCAAATCACTGAATTGTTTTCTAGACATATTTGCATGTTAAATTATTTAAATGAAATTAACAGTATTAGTGAGTAAAAATTAATTTGATAAAATTAACACTTGATTTCCATATCAGAATGAAAATGTTATTTAATAAAGATTAGAAATGTGTAAAAAACCAAACATTATGAAACTGCTGAAAAAAAGTGATTCAAGGTTCTCATACACTTACATGTACTTATAAGTCAATCATAAACAAACCTGACCAATATCCATAGTGCTACAACATAAACTGGGGTAGCATATTGGTGGTGTCTCAAAGTGCTTTCGAGAAGCAGAAGCTAAATAGGCTATAGCTGGTAAGAGAGTTGCTTTGGTCCTTTCCATTCTATTCTTGTCATGGATCACTGTATGGATGTATAGAGTCTGCACTTAGGACAAATTTTAGGAATTCTGTTTATTTGACGATTAATCATTGACAGTGATGATTTGTCATCAAATATGTTTGATTGTTTCCATTTAATCTTTCATGAAGTCAATGATGTAATTTGTTTCCCAACTTGTACATTAAGATAAAACATACATGTAGAAAATGAGGATTAATATGATGAAACTGATGACTTAATGTACCAATCTAAATATATTATAACTCAGCATTTTAAACTATTTTTTATATCCATTTTCCTTTTTTAAAATTTTCTTTATTCTTAGTTTATATTTCAAATGATTTCCCCTTTCCCAGTTCCCTCCTCCTGATAAGTCCCATAATCCCCATTCTCTCGACCCATTCCCCAATCACCCACTCCCATTTTTCTTTCCTGTGTCCTGGTATTCCCCTTCAATGCTGCTTCAAACATTTCCAGGGCCAGTACCTTCTCTTTCCTTTTTTTGGGAATCATTTGATATGTTAATTGTATCTTTAGTATTCAGAAAGTCTGGATTAATAGCCACTTATAAGTAATAACATTCCATGTGTATTCTTTTGTGATTGGGTATCTCAGTTAGAATGATATTTCCGGTTCCAACCATTTGCTAAAATAAATTAATGAATTCATTTTTTTAATTGCTGAGAAATACTCCCTTGTGTAAATATACCACATTTTCTTTATACATTCTTCTATAGAGGGACATTTGGGTTCTTTCCAGTTTCTGCCAATTTCTAATAGAAGCAGAAACATGCTAATTTGTTTTGTGATTGCTATCATATAATACAAAATTCAGAAATATATAGTGAAGAGATATGAGAGTGGAATGCAAGTATGCTATTTTTTTTCTATTTCATTAGGAACATGAAATCATATAGAATTTATAACCATGAAAATTTCCTTTTACTTAGTTTCCCTCTTTTTCCTAGATGTACAAGTATCCTTTTTTTTTTTTTTTTATTTAGAAAGTAGGTCAGCATAGGAAGGATTTGTGACTTTGTAAATAGAAAAAAAAGTACTATTGTAGTGATTCAAAATGCTTCTTTATGAATCACACAGCATATTTCATGCTGTGTACGGGATAGATGTGATACACACTTGTATTTTTATTTATATGGACGATGAAAGATTGTGTCCTTTTACTTTCAAATTTCAGGAAAAATCTCTTTAATATAAGTTGAAAAATAATACTGATATTTTTGTGTACAAACCTGTCACAAACAAAAATTTCATTTGGTATAACAAATCAAAGGGAATGTTTCAAAATTACATTAAAATTATATTTCTGTTGGTCATTTAATTCTGTCCATGTAAAAGGTCCCTTCTCTATTTTTTTCTTATTAAATTAATGCCATTGATGTTATTGCTCCAATTGTATTTTCAATGTAATGGTTCCCAATATTTTATAAAGTTCTGGGTTTAAGTGTTTTTATTTTGTTTGTTTTTAATTTTTTTCTAGCATTTTACTTCAATTGCCTGTTGTCTATTAAGAAGAGAAAATAAGTGTTGTGAATAGTATTTATGAATGATATTGGAAGGTAAAATATCCTTATAGCAATACATATGAAAAAATACTCTTATATTAAATTTTAAAATTGAATAAAATTTCACAAGTCTTTTCACCTTTCTATGGATTTGGTTCCTATGCAATATTCTTTTATTGGTTATATACACTTGAGCAGTAAATATTTATTTATTTTTTGAAAGCCCTTTACATCACAGAACACAGAAGCATGATTTGGAATTTATTTCCTGTTTGTCACGACTGCACTTGTATGTGTACATGTAACACTAAAACTACTCAATGATATAAACATATCTATTGAAATCATAATGTTGAATCTACTATTATAGCAAAACCTGATAATAAAGGATTACTGACTAAATCATAAATATATCTGTGTAGAATTTGAATTGTAATTTCAAAAAATGTTAAATTTTAGCTCTATTACCACAGATAAGGAATAGTTTGTCCTCTTTTAAAACAATGTGATATAAAATACATAAATCAAAACTGAATGATTATTTGAATTGAGTGTCTTGTTCTCAATTTCCAAGACTTATAAGTTGTCACAGTAAGGAATGTAAATGATTAAAAAAATTAATACCATATCACTCCAATTCTGAGATTAAAGTCATGTCATATACCATATATCATGGCTTTTGAAAACAAATGTTCAGAATAAACATCTCAATTTTACTAAAATAGCAATTTATAAGAATCAAGTAGAAAAATATTTTTTTAAATTTTAGTTACATTTGATAAAAGTATGTAAATCAGTACCATCTTACCATGCACAATACTACATTTAATGCAAAAGACAGGCAGGGTTTTTGTGGCATATGCCGTTTTCCCAGCAATTGGGAGCTAGAGGAAGGAGGATTTCTGAGTTCAAGGCAAGTCTGGTCTCCACAATGTGTTCCAGAACAACAAGAGCTACACAGAGAAAACCTGTATCCCAAACATAAACAAACACACAAACTGACAAGAAAACAAAACAAAACAAACAAACAAAAAAAACAAAGAAAAAGAGAGAGAAAACAGATAATAGAAACCATGACAAATTTTGTCTTTCCAGAAAGAACGTGCTTATATATTGGATATAATAAAGCAAAGCAAATATTTAGGGAAGTCTATCCTAAATATTGGTAAAAGGATTATTTCACACAAAAATGTGAGGCACTTTTTACATACAATTTTTGTGAATTCAATCCATGCAACAAATAACATTTTCTCTTCTTTTTGGTGGTAACATAAAATATTTTTTTAGACAAGAAAATGAATGGATTTAATCTGATTTTGAGACAAGTCAATGTCTTATGCAAATGATAAAAGAGAAACAATATGGGTCTCTTTATGCATATATAATTTTGAGATTATTGCTAACCTTATATTTATAATTAGATATAGTCTTTATTTACATTTCAAATATTATCCCATTTCCTGGATATCCCTCTGATAACACCTGATCCCTTCACTGCTTCCCAAATGGTCACCAAAGGAACAAATCCTACTTACCTATGCCAACATTCCCCAATAAGTGGTCATTGAGCCTTCACAGGACCAATGTTCCTTCTTTCCTTTGTTTTCCAAGAAATCCATCTTCTACTATATATGCAGCTGGAACCAGGGAACCATCTTTGTGTACTCAAAGGTAATTGGCTTAGTCCCTGAAAGACCTGGGGTTACCTGATAGTTTCACTTCTTGTTCATCCTATGGGGTACAAGCTACTTAATCTCCTTGGGTCCTTTCTCCAGCTCCGAGATTGGGGAACTTGTACTCAGTTCAATAGGTGGTAGAGAGCGCCCACCTCTGTATTTGTAGTGGCAATACACAGTTCTATCATACTCATGTTAACAAGTGCTTGTTGACATTCACAATAGTGGCTGGTTTGGGGGACTGAATATGTGAAGAATCCCCAGAAGGGGCAGGCTCGTTTTGTACTGTCTTTATTAGTATGCCTTTCATGGCAAAAAAATAATGGGATTAAAAAAAGTACGGTGTAGAAATTTGGTCACACAGCTAGACTCAATTTCCTGTGTAAAACATTCTTTAATATGGTCTAACAAACTTTTTTGTATCTTTCACTTTATGAAATTTGTTTTCTAAATGGAATCTCAGGGTGTAACTATTATGTTCGACAGGAAAAGAACATTGGTGTGCTTTCTTACCTTGTTGGCCAAATTCATTCTTCTTTGAATTTCTCCGGCTTTTTTTTTTCTTTTTTCTCTTGGTGGGGGGTTGTCTCAGAAAGACATGTTAAAAAAAATGAAGATAATTTAGTGAGACCATAGATGTTGAAGAGTACATTAATATGTGGATGTGATAAAACAAGTATGGAGAAATAATATTGAAAAATTAACTCTTTGAAAATAAAGCATTTATTTCACACAAATTATTTTTATTAAACTCAATTGAATTAGCAGTTTCAATTTCTCTTCATGTATTCCACCTCTCGATTTATTAAATGGCTTTAGTCCAAACAGGGTATTTACTATCATCACTTCCCTTGACTAGATGAAATGTTTTTATTTATAGAGTGTTTTCAGAGTATTATAGCAAGCAAAACTGCACAAACGGAGATTTATAAAATTCAAGGATCTGACCACAATTCTTTCCATCTGAATTAGTGATAACAACCTAGCTAAAAATTCTGATTTGGAGCAAAATCTAGGAATGTTTTCAGAATGGCATATGTTGCAATTCACGATTAAATAATGTGAATTAAATAAATTGGTGCAATGGCTATGTTGTATGAAATTAATCTCTATATTAAGCAATTGTTCTTTGATGATTTTGAATTTCAAATTGATAAATATATACACACAATATGAACAGAGTCAGTGATAATGGCTCGAATACATTTTCTTTCATTGCATAATAAAGGATATACAGAAGAGCCAAATATGCTGATCTATTATATTTTTATATATGTAAATATTGTCACCAATTTTAACATACTTTTCAACATAGACGTCAGGTATCGTATTTTGAATAGAAAGTAAAATATATTTTATCACTAATATTTTCTGGAGTTACTTGAAACAAACAAACAGGATGAGAATTGCACACTCCCAATGATTAATGGTCAATCAAAATGAGAATTCATTAATTGTTACACTATATTTGTATTATTTTATAAATTGCATTTACTTGGGAGTAAGGAATTGCAATTTTTAATTTTATGATATTTATTTTTTACTACCAATAATAATTCATTTTAATTAAAAATTAAATGTTCTCGTATGTCTGCCAAAATATTAATTCTTTTGGAATATTTCAGGTACAACCTTATTAAATTGTCCAAAAAAACAAAGGAGTGTACTCTTCAGTTTTTCTTAATTATATAAAAAACTTTGATAAAATATTTTAATTACAGTTCTTTGAGAAATTAATAAAAATAATATCATTGGTGTTTTGAATAAATATAAGTGATTTGCACACCTGAAAAGTTATACTGTTCTATGTTGGTTTTTTTTGTTTTTGTTTTTACAATTACAAATCTTTCTATTGCAAATCTGTGAAGAAGACAAAGACAATGAAGAAAAAACATAACTAAATTTTATACTTTTGAGCATTTTTATATTTGATTTTCTAAAGTGGAAATTTATAATTTCTCAAGAAAATGAGTTATTATGGAAAGAGTTTTGCTGGGGGAAAAATGAAGGAACAAATGAGAAATAATTAGATAGGCTAATTAAAGCAGGGGGAGGATTTCTTGCCAATGACATTCTTGTATTGGTCCCTCTAGCATTGAATAGTTTACATCCATTTGGAGGAATAAAATAATGAGAAATGAACAAAAACATTCTCTGGGTGCATGTCCCAGTTCTTTCTGCCGTAGCATACAGTGGGAGAGTTTTAACAATCTCATCTCAGTCAGGTTCACAAGGTGAGGTAAGACATGTGATAAGGCAAAACCAGTGTTATCTTGAAAGAGATTATATTTTCAATTCATACTCATTCAGACTTAGAGTTCCTTATAGAGCTAGCTTTGATAAGATTCTTTGGATCATATCTTCACTGTTCTCCTCTTTGCAGAGAGAGGCACATGTGAAATCTTGTCCTGCTATTTATCCAAATTCCACCTGCTAACTTGTATGTTGGCTGCATCCTGGACATTTATGCTTGGTAGGGTAAAAACTGCTAATTCTTAATTGTTTCTTGATTCTACTGACCTAGACTTATGTGAATAGATCAGGGAAGCATTTTATAAAAATACGAAATTACTAAAAATGTTTCCACTAATCTGGCATCTCGAATCATAATCAAATGGAAAACAGCAACAAAATGATGAAAACCAAATCCTAGAAAAATCAAGATATTGATCCTCTAATCATAAATCCAAAAGAAGATTATAAAATTCACAAACATAAAAATTTCATGAAAAATAACAGGAAGCAATAATTCCTAGTCCTTAACATTTTATAGCATCCATGAACTCGATGTCCCAATAAAAGATATAGACTAACAGACTGGATATATAAACAGGACCCAACATTCTCCTCCAAAGAGGAAATGAATCTCAGTGTCAAAGACAATCTCTACCACAGAGCAAAAATTTAGAAAACAAGTTTCCAAACAAGTGTTTCCTGGAAACAAGATGGATTAGGCATTCCAATATCCAGTAAAACAGACTGTCATCCAAATGTCATCAAAAAAATATACAAAAGGACACTTTATACCCATCAAAGGAAAAATCTACCATGAAGTACTTTCTATTATGAACTTATATGCTTTTAAAGCAAGGGCACCCACATCTATGACAGAAACATTACTAGAACTCAAAGCATTCATTAAGTCTCACACAGTAATTGTGGATGGCTTCAACACCTGTCGCTCCTCAATGGACAGATCAGAGAAACAAATTTTTCAGAAACAAAGTAAAATTAACTGACGTTTTGTTCCAAATGGAGTTAATAGATATTTATAGAACATTTTATCCTAAATCAAAAGGATATACCTTCTCCTCAGTGCATCATGATGCCTTGTCAAAAATTGAGCATATAATTGCTCACATAAGAGACCTCAAACCATATAAGATTCCAGGCCTCCTATCAGATTACTATGGAAAAAATCATGAATTGAAATTATCATTATTTGCAGATGATGAGAAAGTATATATAATGGACACATAAAACTTCACCAGAAAACACCAACAACTGATAAACAACTTTAGCAAAGTGGCTGGGTATAAAAATAACTCAAGCAAATCAGTAGTCTTCCTATACTCAAAGGAAAAACAGGCTGCAAAAAAAATTAGGGAAATGACACCTTATGGGAAAGCCACAAATAATATAAAGTATCTTGGTTTGACTCTAACCAAAACAGTGAATGATCTGTATGACAGTTACTTTAGGTTGTTGAATAAAGAAACTGATGAAACCGAAGAATATGGAAAAATCTCCTATGCTCTTGGATTGACAGGAATGATATACTAAAAATGGCCATGTTGCCAAAAGCAATCTACAGATGTAAAGCAATCCCAATTAAAATCATATCCACATTCTTCCAAAGTTAGAAAAACAATTCTTAAATTCTACTGGCATAACAAAATTTCCAGTCCAGGTCAAATTATTTTCATCAGTAAAAGTACTTCCAGGGGAATCAGTATCCTGGACCTCTGGTGATACTAAAAAGTGATAGAGTTGAATACTGAATTGTAATAGTACAGTGACATGTAGGTAGATCAATGGTACAGAACTGATGACCAATATACCCATACAACTATGGTAACTTTATATTTGACAAAGAGCAAAATCCATGCAGTGAATAAAAGATAGCCTTTTCAACAAACGGTGCTGGTTCTAGTGGAGGTCAATATGCAGAAGAATGTGAATAGATCCATTTTTTCTTTAATGAACGCAAGTCTATGAGGATCATGGACATACACATAAAACCAGACATATCTAAACTAATAGAAAAGAAACTTGGAAAAAGCGTGGAGCTCATGGTCACAGGGGGAAATTTCCTAAACAAAACACCAAAGATTTATTCTTTTAGATTAAGAATTGACAAATGACACCTCATACAATAGAAAGTTACTGTAAAGCAAAGGACCTTGTCACTGTGACTATATGTAAAACCAACAAATTGGGAAAAGATCTTTATCAACCATATTACAGACAAAAGGAACAACCTTAGGTTTATTTTTCTTAATGCAAATAAATTTTTTATTCGATATAATTTTTATTTACATTTCAAATGATTTCCCCTTTTCTAGACCCCAATCCCTGAAAGTCCCGTAAGCCCCATTCTTTCCCCCTGTCCTCCCACCACCCCTTCCCACTTCCCCGTTCTGATTTTGCCAAAACTGCTTCACTGAATCTTCCTTTCTTCTTGTACCTCATTTGATGTGTGGATTATGTTTTGGGTATTCCAGTTTTCTACGTTAATATCCACTTCATAGTGAGTGCATACCATGATTCACCTTTTGAGTCTGGGTTACCTCACTTAGTATGATGTTCTCTAGTTCCATCCATTTGCCTAAGAATTTGATGAATTAATTGTTTCTAATGGCTGAATAGTACTCCATTGTGTAGATATACCACATCTTTTGCATCCACTCTTCTGTTGAGGGATACCTGGGTTCTTTCCAGCATCTGGCAATTATAAATAGGGCTGCTATGAACATAGTAGAGCACGTATCCTTATTACATGGTGGGGAATCCTCTGGGTATATGCCTACGATTGGTATAGCAGGATCTTCTGGAAGCGAGGTGCCAAGTTTTCGGAGGAACCGCAAGACTAATTTCGAGAGTGGTTGTACCAAATTGCAACCCCACCAGCAGTGGAGGAGTGTTCCTCTTTCTCCATACCTTCTCCAACATCTGCTATCTCCTGAATTTTTAATCTTAGCCATTCTGACTGGTGTAAGGTGAAATCTCAGGGTTGTTTTGATTTGCATTTCCCTAATGACTAATGAAGTTGAGCATTTTTTAAGATGCTTCTCCGCCATCCGAAGTTCTTCAGGTAAGAATTCTTTGTTTAACTCTGTTTCCCATTTTTTAATAGGGTTGTTTGTTTTTCTGGAGTCTAACTTCTTGGGTTCTTTATATATATATATATATTGGATATTAGCCCTCTATCTGATGTAGGATTAGTGAAGATCTTTTCCCAAATTGTTGGTTGCCGATCTGTCCTTTTGATGGTGTCCTTTGCCTTACAGAAACTTTGTAATTTTATGAGGTCCCATTTGTCAATTCTTGATCTTAGAGCATACGCTATTGGTGTTCTGTTCAGAAACTTTCTCCCTGTACCGATGTTCTCAAGGGTCTTCCCCAGTTTCTTTTCTAATAGCCTCAGACTGTCTGGCCTTATCTGGAGGTCCTTGATCCATTTGAATTTGAGCTTAGTATAAGGAGACAAGGATGGATCAATTCGCATTCTTCTGCATGCTGACCTCCAGTTGAACCAGCACCATTTGTTGAAAAGGTTATATTTTTTTCCATTGGATGTTTTCAGCCTCTTTGTCGAGGATCAAGTGGCCATAGGTGTGTGGGTTCATTTCTGGATCTTCAATCCTGTTCCATTGATCCCCCTCCCTGTCATTGTACCAATGCCATGCAATTTTTAACACTATTGCTCTGTAGTATTGCTTGAGGTCAGGGATACTGATTCCCCAAGACTTTCTTTTGTTGCTGAGAATAGTTTTAGCTATCCTAGGTTTTTTGTTATTCACACATCAAATGATGGAGTAAAAGTGGTCTTCAATAGCAACAGAAACAACAGTAAACTTACATACATGTGGAAACTGAACAATACTCTACTCAATGATACCTTGGTCAAGGAAGAAATAAAGAAAGAAATTAAAGACTTTTTAGAACACAATGAAAATGAAAACACAACATACCCAAATCTATGGGACACAATGAAAGCAGTGCTAAGAGGAAAACTCATAGCCCTGAGTGCCTGCAAAAAGAAAATGGAGAGAGCATACATTACCAACTTAATGACACACCTGAAAGCCCTAGAACAAAAAGAAGCTATTTCACCCAGGAGGAGTAGAAGGCAGGAAATCATCAAACTCAGGGCCAAAATCAATCAAGTAGAAACAAAGAGAACCATACAAAGAATCAACAAAACCAGGAGCTGGTTCTTTGAGAAAATCAACAAGATAGATAAACCCTTAGCCAGACTGACCAAAGGGCACAGAAAAAGTATCCAAATTAACAAACAAAGAAATGAAAAGGGAGATATAACAACGGAAACTGAGGAAATCCAAAAAATCATCAGATCCCACTACAAGAGACTGTACTCAACACAACTGGAGAATCTGGAGGAAATGGACAACTTCCTTGACAGATACCAAATACCAAAATTAAATCAGGACCAACTAGACCATTTAAACAGTCCCATAATGCCTAAAGAAATAGAAGGAGTCATAGAAAGTCTTCCAACCAAAAAAAAGCCCAGGACCAGATGGTTTCAGTGCAGAATTCTATCAGACCTTCAAAGAAGAGTTAACACCAATACTCTTCAAACTATTCCACAAAATAGAAACAGAAGGAACACTACCCAATTCCTTCTACGAAGTCACAATTACGCTGATACCAAAGCCAAACAAAGATCCAACAAAGAGAGAGAACTTCAGAACAATTTCTCTTATGAACATCGATGCAAAAATACTCAATAAAATTCTTGCCAACCGAATCCAAGAACACATCAAATCCATCATCCACCATGATCAAGTAGGTTTTATCCCGGGAATGCAGGGTTGGTTCATTATACGGAAATCCATCAATATAATCCACTACATAAACAAACTCAAAGAACAAAACCACATGGTCATTTCATTGGATGCTGAAAAAGCATTTGACAAACTTCAGCATCCCTTCAAGCTTAATGTCTTGGAGAGAACAGGAATTCAAAGCCCATACCTAAATATAGTAAATGCAATATACAGCAAACCGGTAGTCAGCATCAAACTAAATGGAGAGAAACTTGAAGCAATCCCACTGAAATCAGGGACCAGACAAGGCTGCCCCCTTTCTCCTTATCTTTTAAAGCTCTCAGGTTTTTACCTCTCCATTTGTTCAGGTTGTGGGTCCTGAAGTCTGTCCAAGAGCACATGTTCCCCGATAGACTTCTGTAACACCTTGGAGAGGGCGAACTAGGTATAGCACAGAACATAAGAATAAGCTGGAGAAATACTTCTTGGAAATTTCCAAGTATCCTTCCATTGAACAACGTAAGGAACTGGCAGAAAACATTTGTGTGACAGAATACCAGATTCGGATATGGTTTAAGAACTGGAGGTGTAGATACTTAAGGGAACATCCCAATGAGCGTAGGTCAACACCTGGGAACCAAAGTGGAAGAGCTCAAATTCACTTCCTCAGCAATGAAGATCATGTACCCATGAATGCTGTGGCTACTCATTATCCTATGTTCCCAAACTTAGCTGATATAAGCTCACTTCTCCAACATGGTGCCTCCATATCTTCATTTAAATTTGCCATTCTTAAGGCAGTGGAACATTCTGGATTTGGTGATTGCTGCCAAAAACCAGACAAAAGCAACCACAGCCCATTTCCATTAACCAAATCCATGAACTCAGTTCAGAGTGATGCTGCTGAAGACACATCTGAATCACATTAAGAAATAAGATATAAGGTGGCTTTTATCTGCCAGCCTGCTGGGCTATGGAAGCTGTCGAAGGAGAGAAGCCCTGCAGCCATATTTGCTATCTGCAGGGACACAGAAGGATCACTAGGTACCTTAACACCCTGAGCCTTAGATTTCTGGTGGTGCAAACCGCCAGGGGCCTGCCTGCACTCAGGAACTGAGCACCTAGGTGGCTTTTTTCTGCCAGCCCGCCGGGCTCGGGAAGCTGTGGAAGGAGAGAAGCCCCGCAGCCATATTTGCTGTCTGCAGGGACACAAAAGGATCACTGGGTACTGTAACACCCTGAGCCTTAGATTTCTGGTGGTGCAAACCGCCAGGGTTCTGCCTGCAATCAGGAACTGAGAACCTAGGCGGCTTTTGTCTGCCAGCCTGCCGGGCTCCCGTAACTGTGGAAGGAGAGACTGTAACACCCTGAGTCTTAGATTTCTGGTGGTGCAAACCGCCAGGGGCCTGCCTGCACTCAGGAACTGAGCACCTAGGCGGCTTTTGTCTGCCAGCACGCCGGCCTCGGGAAGCTGTGGAAGGAGAGACTGTAACACCCTGAGTCTTAGATTTCTGGTGGTGCAAACTGCCAGTGGTCTGCCTACACTCAGGAACTGAGCACTTAGGCTGCTTTGTCTGACAGCCCGCCTGGCTCGGGAAGCTGTGGAAGGAGAGACTGTAACACCCTGAGCCCTAGATTTCTGGTAGTGCAAACCGTCAGTGGTCTACCTGCACTCAGGAACTGAGCACCCAGGCGGCTTTTGTCTGCCAGCCCGCCAGGCTCGGGAAGCTGTGGAAGGAGAGAATCCCCGCAGCCATATTTGCTGTCTGCAGGGACACAGAGGGATCACTAGGTACCATAACACCCTGAACCCAAGATTTCTGGTGGTGCAAACCGCCAGGGTTCTGCCTGCAATCAGGAACTGAGCACCTAGGCGGCTTTTGACTGCCAGCCCGCCAGGCTCGGGAAGCTGTGGAAGGAGAGAAGCCCCGCAGCCATATTTGCTGTCTGGAGGGACACTAAAGGATCACTAGATACTGTAACACCCAGAGTCTTAGATTTCTGGTGGTGCAAACCGCCAGGGGTCTGCCTGCACCCAGGAACTGAGGACATAGGCGGTTCATCTGCAAACCAGTCCATCATAGGACCTGCATCCGATGTGAGAATCAACAGAGGGAGTGACACCCACCACAACTTCTTCCCTCCATAATAGAGCAGACAGAGACCTGGTTGACCTTGACAACCTAAGTATAGGATTGCTTGAGGCAAGATTGAGAAGGGCTCCAAAGGCACAAAAGAGGAAGCCAGAATATCAATAATCTGTGCCAGAAGAAACCCAGTCATCCAGTGTTGCAGAAATAACCTTAAAGATCCACAGTAGGTTGAAGGTCCAGCCAGTGACAATAAGACCATCTAACTCCTGGGAGAACCAGATGGCTAAAGGCAAACATATGAATGTTACTAACAGAAATCAAGGCATTATGGCAGCATCTGAACCCAATTCTCCAACATTAGCAAGTCCTGGACACCCCAACACCAGAAAAACAAGATTTGGATTTAAAATCACTGGTCATGATGCTAGTACAGGAACACATGAAGGACATACTTAAAGAAATTCAGGAGAAAATGGATCAAAAATTAGAAGCCCTTACAAGGGAAACACAAAAATCATTGAAAGAAATTCAGGAGAATACAAAAGTCAATAAGGAGGAAACGCAAAAATCACTTAAAGAAATACAGAAGAACCTTGATCAACAGGCAGAAGTCATGAAAGAGGAAACACAAAAATCGCTTAAAGAATTAGAGGAAAACACAAACAAACAAATGACAGAACTGAGCAAAAATTTTCAGGATCTAAAAACAGAAGTAGAAACAACTAAGAAGCACAAAGGGAGACAACTTTGGAGATAGAAAACCTTGGGAACTCAGGGAACATAGACTCAAATATCAACAACAGAATACAAGAGATAGAAGAAAGAATCTCAGATGCCGAAGATACCATGGAAACCATGGACTCAACAGTTAAAAAAAATGCAAAATGCAAAAAGCTTGTAACCCAAAATATCCAGGAAATCCAGGACACAATGAGAAAGCCAAATCTAAGGATCATAGGTATTGATGAGAGTGAAGATTTACAACTTAAAGGGCCAGCAAATATCTTCAACAAAATTATGGAAGAAAACTTCCCTAACCTAAAGAGAGAGATGCCCATGAATATACAAGAAGCCTACAGAACTCCAAACAGACTGAACCTGAGCAGAAATACCTCCCGTCACATAATAATCAAAATCCCAAATGCACTAAACAAAGAAAGAATATTAAAGGCAGTAAGAGTGAAAGGCCAAGTAATATATAAAGGAAGACCTATCAGAATTACACCAGTTTTCTCACCAGTAACCATGAAAGCTAGAAGATCCTGGGCGGAGCTCATGCAGACTCTAAGAGAACACAAATGCCAGCCGAGACTACTATACCCAGCGAAACTCTCAATTACTATAGATGGAGAAACCAAGATATTCCACGACAAAACCAAATTTACACAATATCTTTCTACAAACCCAGCCCTACAGAGGTTAATATGGGGAAAGCACCAGTACAATGAGGGAAACTATACCCTGGCAAGAGCATGATATTAAGCTTCTTTCATCAAACACAAAGAGGATAACCACACACATATAAAATTAATATAAAAAATGTTAGGAAGCAATAACCAGTGCTCATTGATATCTCTCACATCAATGGACTCAATTCCCCAATAAAAAGACATAGACTAACAGACTGGTTACATAAACAGGACCCTACATTTTGCTGCTTACAGGGAACACACCTCAATGTCAAAGACAAAAACTACCTTAGAATAAAAGGCTGGAAGACAATTCTACAAGCAAATGGTCCCAGGAAACAAGCCGGAGTAGCCATTCTAATTTCAGATAATATTGACTTCCAACCTAAAGTCATCAAAAGAGACATGGAAGGTCACTACTTGCTGGTCAAAGGAAAAATCCAACAAGAAGAACTCTCAATCCTGAACATCTATGCCCCAAATACAAGGGTGCCCTCATTCATAAAAGAAACTTTACTAAAGCTCCAAGTACACATTGCACCTAACACAATAATTGTGGGTGACTTCAACACTCCACTTTCACCAATGGACCGATCAGGAAAACAGAAACTAAACAGGGAGACAATGAAATTAATTGAAGCTTTGAACCAATTGGAGTTAACAGATATATATAGAACTTTTTATCCCAAAGCAAAAGAATATACCTTTTTTTTAGCACCTCATGGTACCTTCTCCAAAATAGATAATATAGTTCGTCACAAGACAGACCTCAACAAATATAAGAAGATTGAAATAATCCCATGGCTCCTATCAGATCACTATGGAGTAAAAGTGGTCTTTAGTAACAGTATAAACAACAGAAAGCCCACATACACATGGAAACTGAATAATACTCTACTCAATGATACCTTGGTCAAGGAAGAAATAAAGAAAGAAATCAAAGATTTCTTAGAATTTAATGAAAATGGAGGCACAACATACACAAATCTATGGGACACATTGAAAGCAGTGCTAAGAGGAAAACTCATAGCTTTGAGTGCCTTCAAAAAGAAATTCAAGAGAGCTCACAGTAGAAGATTAAAGGAACAACTGAAAACCCTGGAACAAGAAGAAGCTAATTCACCCAGGAGGAGGAGAATACAGGAAATCATCAAACTCAGGGCTGAAATCAATCAAGTAGAAACCAAGAGAACCATAGAAAGCATCAACCAGATCAAAAGCTGGTTCTTTGAAAAAATCAACAAGATAGATAAACCCTTAGTCAGACTAACCAAAGGGCACAGAGAAAGTATCCAAATTAACAAAATTAGGAATGGAAACGGAGATATCACAACAGAAACCGAGGAAATTCAAAAAATCATCAGATCCTACTACAAAAACCTGTACTCAACACAACTGGAGAATCTGGAGGAAATGGACATTTTCTTAGACAGATACCAATTACCAAAATTAAACCAGGATCAAATAGACCATCTAAACAGACCCATAACCCCAAAAGAAATAGAAGGGGTCATAGATAGGCTTCCAACCAAAAAAAGCACATGGCCAGATGCTTTCAGTGCAGAATTCTATCAGACCTTCAAAGAAGACTTAACACCAATACTCTTCAAACTCTTCCACCAAATAGAAACAGAAGGAACACTATCCAACTCCTTCTTCAAAGCCACTATTACGCTGACACCAAAACCAAACAAAGACCCAACTAAGAAAGAGAATTTCAGGCCAATTTCCCTTATTAATATCGATGCAAAAATACTAAATAAAATGCTTGCCCACCGAATCCAAGAACACATCAAAATGATCATCCACCATGATCAAGTAGGCTTCATTCCAGGGATGCAGGGATGGTTCAATATAAGGAAATCCATAAATGCTATCCACTACATAAACAAACTCAAAGAAAAAAACCACATGATCATTTCATTAGATGCTGAAAAAGCATTTGACAAAACTCAGCATCCTTTCATGCTAAAAGTCTTGGAAAGGACAGGAATTCAAGGCCCATATCTAAACATAGTAAAAGCAATATACAGCAAACCGGAAGTCAACATCAAACTAAATGGAGAGAAACTTGAAGCAATCCCACTAAAATCAGGGACTAGACAAGGCTGCCCCCTCTCTCCATATCTTTTCAATATAGTTCTTGAAGTCCTAGCTAGAGCAATGAGACAACAGAAGGAAGTCAAAGGGATACAAATTGGAAAGGAAGAAGTCAAATTATCACTATTTGCAGATGATATGATCATATACTTAAGTGACCCTAAAAACTCTACTAGAGAACTCCTACAGCTGACAAACAACTTCAGCAAAGTGGCTGGCTACAAAATTAACGCAAGCAAATCAGTAGCCTTTATATATTCAAAGGATAAGCAGACTGAGAAAGAAATTATGGAAATGACCCCCTTCACAATAGCTACAAACAACATAAAGAATCTTGGAGTGACAAGATCTATATGACAAGAATTTCAGATCTCTGAAGAAGGAAATCGAAGTGAAAGATCAAACAAGTGAAAGATCTATATGACAAGAATTTCAGATCTCTGAAGAAGGAAATCGAAGAAGATCTCAGGAGATGGAAAAACCTTCCATACTCGTGGATTGGCAGTATTAATATAGTTAAAATGGCCATCTTTCCAAACGCAATCTACAGATTCAATGCTATTCCCATAAAAATCCCAACCCAGTTCTTCATAGAGCTAGAAAGAGCAATTCTCAAATTCATCTGGAATAACAAAAAACCCAAAAAAAACTATTCTCAACAGTAAAAGAACTTCAGGGGGATTCAATATCCCAGACTTTAAACTCTACTACAGAGCAATAGTGATACAAACTGCATGGTATTGGTACAATGTCAGGCAAGCGGATGAATGGAATAGGATTGAAGACCCAGAAATGAACCAACACACCTATGGTCACTTGGTCTTCGACAAAGGGGCTGAAAGCATCCAGTGGAAAAAAGATAGTCTTTTCAACAAATGGTGCTCGTTCAATTGGAGGTCAGCATGCAGAAGTATGCACATCGATCCATTCTTATCTCTTTGTACCAAGCTTAACTCCAAATGGATCAAGGACCTCCACATAAAACCTGACACACTGAAACTAATTGAAAAAAAAAAAAAAACTGGGGAAGACCCTGGAGGACATGGGCACAGGGGAAATGTTCCTGAATAGAACACCAATAGCTTATGCGCTAAGATGAAGAATTGACAAATGGGACCTCATAAAACTACAAAGTTTCTGTAAGGCAAAGGACACCGTCAAAAGGACAAAACGTCAACCAACAGACTGGGAAACAATCTTCCCCAACCCTAAATCCGACAGAGGGCCAATATCTAATATATACAAAGAACTCAAGAAAGTAGAACCCAGAGATCCAAATAACCCCATTAAAATGTGGGGTACGGAGCTAAACAAAGAATTTTCACATGAAGAACTTCGGAGAGTTGAGAAACACCTTAAGAAATGTTGAACATCATTGATTATTAGGGAAATGCAAATCAAAACAACCCTGAGATTTCACCTCACACCAGTCAGAATGGCTAAGGTCAAAAATTCAGGAGACAGCAGGTGTTGGCGAGGATGTGGAGAAAGAGGAACACTTCTCCACTGCTGGTGGGATTCCAAGATGGTGCAACCACTTTGGAATTCAGTCTGGCGGTTCCTCAGAAAACTGGGCATGTCACTTCCTGAGGACCCTGTTATACCACTACTGGGCATATATCCAGAGTATTCTTCAGCATGCGATAAGGACACATGCTCCACTATGTTCATAGCAGCCCTATTTGTAATAGTCAGAAGCTGGAAAGAACCTAGATGTCCTTCAACGGAGGAATGGATAAAAAAAATGTGGTATATTTATACAATGGAGTACTATTCAGCCATTAGAAACAATGAACTCATGAAATTCTTAGACAAATGGATGGAGCTGGAGAACATCATACTAAGTAAGGTAACCCAGTCTCAAAAGATCAATCATGGTATGCACTCACTGATAAGTGGATATTAGCCTAGAAACTTTGAATACCCAGGACATAATCCACAAATTAAATGATGTCCAAAAAGAATGGAGGAGTGGGCCCTGGATCTGGAAAGACTCAGTGCAAGAGTATAGGGGAAATCCAGAACAGGGAAGTGGGATGGGGTAGATAGAAGAATAGGGGGACAGAAGAGCGTTTATGGGACTTGTGGGAAGTGGGGACCCAGAAAAGGGGAAATAATTTGCAATGTAAATAAAAATAAATAAATAAAAATAAAAATAAATAAAGAAATAAAGAAATAAGATATAGCAATAGCCAAAGCTTTCCAACTCTACCACTTTCAAAGATCGAGCGACAAATCAAGATCACTCAAAAGAATCAGATTTTTAAAGCCATACAGACTTATATACTTTTATTAATGGAAAGGTTCTGTGTTCAAGACCTATAAATATTTGACACTAGTCTAGGAACTGTGCAGTTATCAAATCTGTTATCCCTGAATTTGCCCAAATCTACTTATCATGAAGATATTTCTGGAAATCCTTCTGACTGCCTTGTTTATTTTATATTTTACTTTAGCTAATTTTGTGTTTTTAAATACATGAGCAATTATGACACTGGAATGAGGGCACTGAAATTCAGCAATTGAAAATCAGAATTATAATGCAAAGCCTTTGATCTGTACACCAATCCGATATTATGCCTCATAATTCTTGACATTATTCCATCATTCATCTGTTTTCTATCACATTGTAAGCACAGTTTCATTCTCTCTGTCTCTCTTTCAATGTCTCACTATCTCCCTATACCTTTGTCTCTCTGTCTCTCTCCCTCTCTGTCTCCTGTCTCTTTCTCATTCTCTCTCTCCCTTACTCTCCCTTTCTCTCTACCTCTCTCTCTGCTCTTAATCTCTTTTTATACTATTCTCCATTTAGCTTCGTGATATACATTTTCATATATGTACATACTCTCATAATCTGACAGTGAGTGTTCCATGCTAGGAATAATAACTTTTTTCTTTTGAACACTTCTAAGGTTCATAGAGTGTTGAATTGTTTGAACCCCTTTTTAATAAGCACCACATATGGAATACATGGTCATAATGAATGAGCTTTGGAATGTCTTGGCCATTTTTAAAGCTTTCGTTCATCAGATCCTCATTCCTAGAAAATGTGCCATATCTGCTTCTTCGGGAATAGTTACCCAGGTTTATAAAAATCAGAAAAAAGAAATGTTGTTCACTGTGGGCCAAAACCTGAAGTATATACTACTGATAACATAATAGA